>NC_091015.1:109239003-110439003 GCF_041296385.1 Aphelocoma coerulescens
AAAGAAGAATCTTAAAAGATGAAAAACATCAACTTAACCTTTAAATTGGCAAACTTGGTGTTGATTTCAGGCTGAGAAAAATGAAAATAAGAACATTTATTTTCCAGGGTGGAATACCTTGCCAAGGCGAGTCATAATATGAATGTTAATTTATTGCCCCTGAGTAATGCATCTGTTCTTTGTATATGTGTTCTTTATGCCAAATTTCTTTGTTACTGGCAAAATAAATGACAGAAATAGCTGTGATCTTTATCATTTCTATTCATACTGTGTCAACAGATCAAAACTCCTATTGGGCTTTTAATGAGGGGAGAGCTTAGAAGAGACAAAGATCTTGAAGCTTATTTTCTGGTTTTGTATTAGTGTTTCTCATGTGTTAAAAAAAAAGTCTTTAATTAGATCTTGAAAACTAAGTGTCTTCAGTTAGATCTTGAAAATGAAGTATATCAGTATAAAATGGAGGATTTCCTTTTATTTTTTTACTTCTGTGTTTATTGTTCTGTCTTTTTGTTTGGACTTCTTCATGTTCATTGACCTGGGTCTTTTTCTATATCTACATGGATGTCTAAGGTACCCAACTGCAGCATTTAAGCTCCTAAGCCGTTATTCACTGGTCAGTTGGAAATATGAATAGGAATGAAAAAAGGGGAAGGAGGTCCCAGTCTTCTGCCTAACATGACTGAAACTTTGTTCTAAAGAAGATTAATCCTAACACTGGGAATTTTAACCTTGCTTCTCTTTCAAATGCAACTCCCTAACATAAGCTGTTCCACTTCAGTACACCAGCATTCATTCTTTATCAAGGAAAATATAGTCTGTACTAAAAAATGAAAGCATCCATGCAATTTCTGCACAGTTCTCTTACAGTCTTCAAGTTCCACTAAGTTATACAGAAGTGATTTCCCAGCAAACAATTGTCAAACACTATATATTTTTGATCTAATACACAGCTACATATGAATAAATCTGTTTCTGGTTTCTTCCCAGAAATAGGCATATGTGAGTTTGTAGAACTTTCAACAGATTCTGTAATCTAAGATATGAAAAGAACATACAGGTATAAGGAACTGGATGAATAAAAAGGAGGAGTCCAGAGCTAGTTAAATCACTGCTTGGAATTCACCTTTGCCAAAAAGAAAAAACAAACAAACAAATAAACAAACACAAAAAGCAACCAGAGAATCATTGTATAGGAGACACAAGCAAAAGGGCTTTCCTGGGAGCCCCAAGGCAGATGGAGAAAGTCAGTCAAGGCATAATCATGGACACTGTGCATCCTTACAAAGTCACTTTTAAACTAACTGGATGAGCACTGCCATCAGATCTCCCATTAGGGAGCAAACCCTAAGCTGTCATTTCTGAGCATGTACTCTTATGTGGAGACAAAGCTGGAAGTCTGCTGATATGAAGTAAAAACAGCCTCTATAGAAAGTCATATGGACAAGTGAACATCCCCTGCTGAGCTGATGCTGTTGAATGTCGCAAACACCATAAGTTTTAAGGTTTTCAGAGTTAATTCTACAACCCTTATTATTTTCATAATTGTTTTTATATTATGATTTGGCAAGCATTATTCTTCTTAAAATACTGATGTGGGGTATGTTCTATCATTAATTTTTGGATGTAGTATATAATGAAGCCTCACTCTTCAATCTTGGTCACTAAAAAAGCAATAACCCAAATCCTTCTTCCTTGTTCCCAAAACTTTGTCACATTAAATATTCTGTCAAAAGAATAAGATTGAGAAGTGAAAAAGGATGTCACAAGGAAAAAAGTATAGCTTCCAAATTCAAAAGAGTCACTGCAAAACATGCTTTATGTTTTCTTCACATTCTATTGGGCAGGGTTACAGGCTCCCCAGGTTGACTGACAACTAATAACTTTTGAATAATTACCTGGAAGGATCAAATTAGATAGCAGTTGTTTCTCTCCAGTTGCAGCTCCACCACCTTGATGTGCCTTCATTCCATTAAGAATCTTTAAGTGTTTAAACCACCCATAGCTCCTATGACCTATTCCAGTTGCCTTGTTTCAAACTTCTCTGCTCCTTAATGCATCTTCATTCACACTTTCTGTGTGACTTATGTTGCTCTCAACATTCTTCTTGTTGACTTTTATGTTTTCTCCAGGTTCTATATTTCAGTTGCGTTAATCCAGTTCTTTGTACTTTGTCTCTTCTTCAGTTATTCTTAAATTTTCTGCATCATTTTAGAGATGTTTTTTATCAATAAGGAAGTGTAGTGAATTTGAGAAAAGGAAAAGAAAGACATATTTCAGTACAAATGAGGAAAACAGGTTATGGAAGCCATTTTTTTTCTGGAAGACTCAGTTTTCTTCTGTGGGTAGAGGTGAATAAAGATAGAAAGGAAACTTCAGGAAAAAAATTAAAGACTAGATAGTCAAATGCCATTTGCCTTTTTGCAGTTCACGGAAACCTTGTTCATTCAGTAACATAAGTATTGCAATGATGCTTCTGAGAAGAAAAAAAAAACCCAGAAATATGCTTCATGTTAAGAAAAATTTCGACATAATTTCTCAAAGTCGCATTCTATTTAAAGTAATGATGATAAATTTTAATATTATCCATTTTGCAATGACTGACTACACTGTTAAGACCAGCCACTGAATTCTTGTTCTTACTTTCAGTGGAAGAAGCTAAAAAGGGGATTGTGTTCCTTACAAGTAGAGAAAAGCTGTTGTGGTGGCTAAGTCCACTTTACACCCCTCAAGTTGCCTCAAAAGTGGTCTCTCCTTACAACGCTGTGCTAGAAAGTTCTCCTTTTGTCTAGATTCTGCTGGTCACTGGCCCTCTCCCCCTCCCATCCCTTTTCCCATTGGCCCCTGTTATGCCATTCAACCTTGCCTCTGCCCCCTAGCCCTCAGACTATTGGTTTTGGATGCTCTGCCCGCCTTTGGGAGTTTTCAGGATAAAACGGGCGCGGGCTTTCGGTTGTTCTTTCTTGCCTCTGTTCCCTTGGGGATGTTGCTGTTAAACACCTCGGAATTGCCTGCAGAGAGCCCCTCTCGCCTCTCCTGTCTCCGGTCCGTGCACAGACCGTGTGTGTGAGCGGCTGTTCGCAACCACCTGCGAAGGTGAGATCGTGTGCACACCTGGGTGCTGGCAGAGCTCCGCCTGAGCGGTCCACGAGGGACCCAGCAGGGGCAAACGCGGCATTGATCCACCGAAGCCCTCACTTCTTTAAAAAGCCACCAGAATCAAGGCACTGTGGATCAGATTGCAGATTACATTGTCTGTTTAACTATCCATCTTGTCTGAGAGGAAAGGAATATCAAGTGTAGGTGCTTTAAAAACCCACCTACCAGAAATGATGACATTTGAAAAGAGCAGATTGTGAGAGACTGAAACGTTAATAGATAATGGCTCAAGCTATTGGCTATTTGCAAAAGCAGCAGGTGCTTTGATGACAGTGTGCGAAGTAACAGCCCAGATCCATCTCTGGAGGCTGCAAGCTGGGGTTTGAGCCAGATAAGGGAACAGGCCTATAAAAGGTGGATCCTGCGAGGTCAGGTAGTGCCTTTTATCATGCCAATGTCCTCCCTTACACAACTGGTTCAGGTGTGAAAACTCTTCAGGAAAGGTACATTCACATGTAGGCCTGAAGGCATTCATCCCTTCTGATGGTACATAATTGGCTCAAATACAATCATGTAAGAGGCAGTGTCATGTGTTAGAAGGGGCCATAAACCATCAAAGACCCCCTGAAAGTGTCCCAGAATAATTTCTGGGTCCTTCCACCAGAGGACTGTGCATGATCCACTGTGTTGCAACAGATCCACAATGTTACACCCAGACAACCCTGCCCTCCCAGAAGAGGTACCTAGGCATTCCACCTGAACCTGAGCTCATATTAACCCACTGAACTTTGTGTTTCATGAGCTTTCCCCCACCCCTGATGGATCAAGAGAGCAACCATCACTTCAACCAACAGACTCAAAATTGTAACTATTAGGTCTTGTCTCTGCATCCATGGGTAGTGATATCTTTTAACCTTTCTTTCTCTTTCTTTTGCATATATTTTCTTAAATGTTATTTTTACGCTTTTATATTGCTATATTTTTGCAGATTAAAAAAATGAGTGTAAAGAGATTTTTTCAGTTGTTAATTAAAAATATTTTAAAATGCATACAGTAGAAATATATAGCTACTAAAAATGAGGATACATTCAAATTTTCCCTTTTTTTTTACTTAGTTTCTAGAGTAACTCTATTGTCACCATGATTTTGTGGAAAAAAGGAGCAACATTTTGCATTTCAGTTTGCCATCTTGTCTTATAAGCGCCACAAAATATGTACTGAAAATTCTGGAATAATAGTAATCAAAGCCTCTGAAAAAAAGAGAGTTTTTTAAAGTGTGGACCAAGGTGGAAATGAAGTGACTCATTTGTGTGGTTGCCTGGTTTGAGGGTGAGGAAGAGAGTTGTGTAGCGCACATAGAATAATTTTGCAATAGAAAATCCTTGAGTGGTCACTGTCTCATGTTTTAATCTGGGAAAACATTCATTCTGCATCTCTCGGTAATACGTGGGATGCTGTTTAAGTTTTATTATCCTCTACAAAGATGATTTGACATTCTCCCATGGCAGTTTCTTTCAGTACTTAAATGCCCAAACAGTCACAGAGGCTCTATCCCTTGTTAATCACCATGTATGTTCCTTAGTGTAGCCTGAGTCTGTAATTCCTTTTTAAGACTTTGTAGTCTCATAAAGGTGTTAGACTTTTTCAGATTAGAACATCCTCTTCTATTTGAATAAAGCAACTACTTTTTCTCAGTGTGGGTCATTCTCTTATTCTTATTTCACATCTTTTACCATTGAATTTCTCTGATTTCTTCATGTTCACACAGCAATCTCATCCATATCAACAATGTGGTGCAAGCTATACTGTTGAATTTAGCAGTTTGCTCATAATTTCACATATATATGCAAGCGTCCCAGTTTGAGACAAACTGGGGGGAGACATCTGAAATGAATATATCGTCTAAGGAAAGGCAGTTTTCAGCAGTCCCTCCCCAGCAGGTTTGGAAAGAAATTTCTTGTAGGAAAGTGAAAAAAAAAAAGCTGTTTATTTAACAAGCAAAATGCACACAGGCACAAAATGAATAATGTTAAGTAATAAAACCTCTCATTGTGGAGAAGACCTGGTAGATTCAGAGTCCTTTCTGCAGGTGTGGCTCTGCTCTCTCCAGAGCTGGGATGCAGCATGGGCCCCTCCAGACAGCGGTGTGGGGCCTCCCGGTGATGGTGTTCCAGACTGGAGCTGAACAGCTCCAGGAGAAAAAAGAAGAAGCCACAGTCCTGGGAAAACTCCTTTCTTCAGCTAACGAACAAGAAGCTAGCTAAAAAGCAAAAGAATGCACCCCTCTTCCCTACTGCAGAGCTGAGAGCTGGGGAGAAGAGTGAGTGAGTTATCTGTGTTTTTGAACACAGCCGCCAAAAGAATTCCACTGCCTATCCCCACCCCTCTCAGATCTGGCTTAAAGGCCCAGAACTCATGTCTGGCATAGGGCAGGTGATAGGGGATACAACATCATAAAGTCACTCCAAGACAGCATGTATATGTAAATTGTATAAAACAGATTATTTTATTCATATCTGCACTGTCTTTCTGATTTTATGTTTGGGAATTGTTTTTTATATTGTGTTTCAATATAACAGTATTTTTGGGTATTCTTTCTTAATCTGAGTGACCAAGCACTCAGGAACAGGTTGCCCCAGGATTTTGTGGAGTCTCCCAGTCTGAACATATTCACAAGAAATCTGGAAATAGAACTGGGAAACTGGTTGTAATATTCCTTCTTGAGCAGAGGTATTGGACCAGATGATTTTTGGAGGTCCCTTCTAATATCAACAATTAAGTTATTCTGTGATAAACCATTCGTACCTGTAACTACTCTGCTAGATTTAGAAACTAAATATAGAGATTACTTCTGCCTTTTTGTAGTGGCTACACATGGTACATTAGGAATAATGGTGACAGACTTGATATTTCAGTTGTTTTGTCCAAGCCACTGTCTTTTTTTGTCATTTTAAGGAACTGGACTTGTCACAGATTATCAGTTTGATTTGCTCCATTGCTTTATTCTTCTACCTCAAATGTCTGTTAACAGTCTGTACAACAATTTTAACTTACTGCTCATTAAGTTTATGTCTAACTGAATAAATTATTCCTGAATGAATATTAAACTATCCTTTGTATACCTGAATAACCAAGCATATAAAATTAAGCTTAGTACTTGCCGTGGGTGACTTAAGGCATAGCTGTGTATTTTTACTTTATAAGTGAACTCTATTTTTGTTTGAGTCTTGTGTAAAGGTATACAAAATATTGAACTATGGCAACACCTTTTATGAATTGCTTGAAATAATAACCCACCTATTAAAACGATAGCCTTGAATTTTATGCATTACTTTGACACGTATCTTTAGATATCTTCTAATACAGATTTAAAGAGTAAGTTCTTAGAATGCTGACAACCCAGAACTCGAAAGTAAGAGAAAATTCAACAAAATTCCATGTGTCTGTTAGCATACATTTTCATAATAGTGATGCATTTTTATAATCAACTCCATAGTAATTTCATTCTATCATTCACAGAGAAATTATTTTTCAGGATTTATGTTTATTTCCTTCATGTCCTTTTCACATATTACTTTGCTTTATAAAAACCACCACAAAATACAACATAAGTGAGTTTGGGTTTTTGTGATTTTTTTTGGTTTCTTTTATAGCAACACTTCCTCAGGTACTTCAACATCAATGCTCTTAATCCTTTCCAAAATTCTTCAGAGCACCCATATAAGGAGAAGTATTATTATTATGATTATTCCCACTTCTCTATAACAAAGGAATTATATCAAAGCAAGTTTAAAGCTCAAATTGTTAAAAGTTTTTAATGATTTTGAACACAAAAGATCCATAGTAACATTATTCAGTACTTTGTGTTCAGAGCACAACTTTCAGTATATCAAAGAGAAGAATACAGTGAATATCTGCAAGTTATTCCACAGGAATCTCAAATTAAATAGTGGCGATCCGTCGAAACTATTTACATGAGTTGTCTTATATCACAGACAAATCCCATCGCAGATACTCTGTTCCCCCAGAATTACATGTTTGTGAATTGCAATACTTTCACACAGAGGCTCCAGTTTCCACAAGAAACTAAATGAAAATATCTCTTTCAGTGAAATTTTTTTTTCTCAACCCAAATGAGCTGGGAAGATTGACCCTCCTAAGAGAAAAGAGGTATTCTCTTGAGTGATATGCAGAGTCTGAAAAGTGCACTGTATAATTTGTGGGGAGCACAGGCGAGCAGAGGAGGAAATGAAACATGAAAATTTTCTGCAATCCACTGGTTTCAAATGTATTTTTGATTGAAAATAACAGAGAAACAATTAGAGAGGAGCACTGAATTTCTACTGATTCCAAGGATTATTCTTCCCCTGCTTTTTACACTTCACCAAATGCCCATGCTATTAGCTAATGAAAAACTTATATGCAGAAAAATGTCAGACATTTCCATTTTGTATGAGTTTTTACTCATCTGTAGCTCTTTTAGATGCCCACTGGATGGTGACAATTAAGGTGTGCTCTTTAGAGATTTATTCCATGCTTCTCAGATGCACTCAGCCTTCACTGATTTTCATTTCCTCATACTCATACTATCACAGGCATGCAATGAAATAACATGACATCATTCAAAACACGATTTCTCTATGATCACTGCAATTGATTTGCCTCCCCTGACTGGAGAAGCTTGACATTTTTTATCAGTGTCTTATCGGTTCCTGCTTGTTCCAGGCCAACCAGGTTAATAGCAGCGAGGTCTCATGCTTGGAGAGTTTTCTTTGTCACAGCTCTCAAATCTGAAGAGCAAGTTGCTTACCGCAGCTCTCCTACTGCAACAGTTTTTTGCTCTCTGATCAGAAGGCAGCTGGTACCTATCTTCCTATTTAATTTTGTCGCTGATGAATTACAGATACCTTGATTCTTGGGGTCTCAGCTCAATATTAAAAATCTGACACAGTGTGAAGCTGTCCAGTCAATACCATTCTCATGTGCTTAATAATTTCGTAGCTCTGTGTCTTTTCTTACAACTGTTTTAAATTAAATTTGTGCTATAATTTGGCATTATAAATTCAATTAATTAGGAAAATATGCAGGACAAATCAAATGCTTGTAAATCGGTGTTAAAATGCTGTTACTGCCTTATAAAACACCAAATGATTTCCCCCCATCCAAGAAAAGCTATTACTTCAACTCTCATTGTTTTAAAATTATTCTCATGGCTGTCATTCTCTGTCCTATAACTGTTACACAAAATCTTATTATATTCACGCTATCGACTTGTTCAATGGACTTATGCTACTTGCAGCTTGCTTTAATCTCTGAAGTTATTTATCAGTGGTTAAAGCTCTATTGTTCCATCCATGTGAAAGCTGTTTTACAGAGCATGTGGCAACTGTTCACCATCATTAACGAAGCAAGCAGGAAAACAGAGAGGGTAGGAAAAATAGTGTAATTTCTGAGCTGCAAGTGGGATAGCTCTAGGAGTGTCTACATGAAATCTCACTTCTTCTGTTATCCACTGATATATTTTATTGTGTGTTTGAACATCAGAGCAGAAGCCAGAAACTTTGGTAAGGTCAAGGGAGAAAAAACAAAGTGGTCTGGAATTAACTGTCGTAGTACATTACTGATGTTTAGTTTTGATACATTGATCAAGTGTAAAGCCAATGAATGGAATAAACGCTTCAAGGACATTGAAATAGAACTGATAGAAGAGTCTTTGTTACTTGTATTTTTCATATTTTTGCAGCCTTTTTTTGCAGCAAGCATTTCTTGTTTTATTTTGTTACAACTGTAAAAAAAAGACATTGATTTTTTTTAATCTGATGAGAAAGGATGCTGTAGCTCATGAGAAGAAAAGTTATGAAATATTAAAGGGTGAGATGTATTTAAAAAAAAATGTTAAAAGTTTTACCAAAAATTACAACATAGGCAGAAACAAAGCTTCTTATAAGAAAAAAGTAATGCTGTTGTTGAAATCCAATTTTTTTCACAGTGGATAAAAGCAAACATGCAAGCAAAAAAACTTTATTTGGAAAAAAAACAGCTGACTAAATTAAACTTGCAGTCTTTATTTTAACTATTTTTTATGCACTAAATTCAGGGTAAATTGAAAGAAAAACAAAATTTTTTACTTATTCATTTAAATAAGGAAAAAATTAATAATTTTATTTATTTGCATAATCCCAATTTTTTGCATTATATTTGCGTTTAAAAAATTCCTTGAAAATTTCAGTGATTATTCTAAGAGTGAAGGACCTCCCAAAGGCAAATCTGTCTGCTGCTCTCTAATGAAGCAGATGACTAGTAAGATGCTTGTGGCATCAAAAAGCACAAGCGTCTTTCAGGCTTATAAGTGAAATGATTGAACAATTTTATTTTGGTGTCCTCCTTAGTGTGCCAATGACAGCTACGGGAAGGTCACCCATCATTTATGTGGGAACCAAGTAATTTTTAGTACTACTAGAATTGCTCTTTGAAAACAATCCTTCTAAGATATTTTGTGTCTTGCTGAAGGAGAAGAATGATGTCTGAATGATACGTGCTCTGAGATTTTCCCAAGGACTACAGTGTGAATGATGAGCCACTTATTTCCTTAATTACCCTGTTGTACCTTTTTGAGAATTCTTTCTTCATTTGTCAGTGGCCTCTCCAATCTTCAAGACATTTTGAAGATGATAGAGTGAGATCTTGTAAATACATTGGCCATACTTCTTGGAGTTAACCATGGAGGCCTTGCATGGGTTGAAATCTCTCCAGTAACCCCTGATTCAATTCTCATCTGCATCTGGTCATCGTCCTCCTTGAATTCTGCATCTAGTCACAGGTACCTGTGAGATCTTGCTTGCAAAAGATCAGGCAAGGAAGGCACTGTGTACCTCAATCTAGTCAGTGCCCACAGCCACTAAATCACCATCCTCACTGATCAATGGGCTTCCATTTTCCTTAGATGTTTGAAGACATGCAGTGGTAGAAGGTCATCTTGTTGGCCACACTGTCACTTGCAAGTCTCAATTCCAGCTGAATTTTGACTTTCCTCATGCCATCACTGCATGCCCTGCTTTTAAATTCCTCTTTTATACACTGTTCGTGCTCCTACCACCTATAGAAAGCTTCTTGTGTTGTAACTGAATCATGGCATTCCTGACCAGGCAAAGCTATGCAGGAGGAATGACCTACACTGACTGTCTTACAGCCTGATATTTCCCAGATGTGAAATACAATGAAATCATACTACCTTAAAATCTTGCTCCCTGTGTCTTGCCTTTCTTTCTTCACTTTCAAGGACAATTAATTATATAATATGAATTAAATTCAAATTTCATGTCTTGGTTAACTGAAACTAAGAGAGTTATCATTGTCTGTTAAATTTTATAGCCCTTTTCTGGAGGAAATTACCCTAAATGAAATAGCAATTAAATGTATGGTAAAATGTTAGGATTAAAGTAGATTTTATAATGGCACACAGAATGGCACACTTACCAACTGATATTACAGCCCCTAAATGAAATAGAAACACAGGCTCACTGAAATACTTCTGGAAACCTAAATATGAATAGTTCTTGCCTTTCTAAAATAAGGCAAAGAGCATCATCTATAAAAATTGCATTGTTCTCGTTGAAAGGCTGACAGACATAGAGACAAAATTTTCAAAGCAAACACTGTAATCCTATAAATTTAATGTACTTGCCATTAAGGATACATTTCCTACTGCTGATACTCTGCAGGACACTACATCATGTGCTGAAAGTCCATTTCATTGCAGTAATTTGAACTGTATGAAAGTATTAATTTACAGTATGCAAGTTAATGAATTTTTTTGAAATATTAGTATAGTATGTTTTAAAATTTAAACACCCCATGCAGTTTTGTAGTACCAATGCTTAGATAAAATGTGCAAAGAAAATCAAAACATCAGCATGCCAAAGCAAATTTGCTTACTATATGGTTTGAGTGGAGCAGCTTTAACTGTTTGCCAACATTTGCTAGCAAGCTGACAGTCCTGGAATTCTGCTACCATTGTACTGAAATCCCAAATATGTGCACCACCAAAAAGTATAATATTTTTTGGATTCTAGGGTTGCTGTAGTATCCCAAATCTCAAATTTGATTTTTTTTCTATGTGTTAGGATAAATCTTGCCCATGTGATAGAGATAAAAGAGAAAGAAAAAAAGAAAGAGAAAGCAGTATAATTTTGTGAGAAGAATGAAAGAACATTAATTTTATGGCAACATACTTTTATGTTTATATACTTACGTAATGTTTTCTAAATCAGGCCTTTCAATGGGTGGTTCTATGGTAAATACATATCTACATGACAACTTAGGATCATAGGATCACATAATATCTTGGGTTGGAAGGAATCCACAAGGATCATTGATTCCAACTCCTGGTCCTGCACAGGACACCCCAAGAGTCACACCATGTGCCGGAGAGCATTGTCCAAACACTTCTTGAATTCTGTCAGCCTGGTGCTGTGACCACTTCCCTGGGGAGCCAGTTCCAGTGCCTAGCCACCCTCTGGGTGAAAAATCTTGTCCTAATATTGAACCCAAACCTCCTCTGACATGGCTTCAGGCCATTCCCTTGGGTCTTGTCACTGGTCACCACAGAGATCAGTGTCTGTCCCTCCTCTTCCCCTCATGAGGAAGTCGTAGACTGCAGTGAGGCCTCCCCTCAGTCTCCTCCAGGTTGAAGAGACCAGTTGACCTCAGCCCTCCTCATATGAGTCCTGCTCGAGACCTTTCATCATCCTCACAGCCCTATTTTAGATGCTCTCTTATAACTTCATATCCTTTTACTGTGGCACCCAAAACTTGAGGTGAGGCCACATCCGCACAAAGCAGAGTGGATCAACTTGAACTATATCAACTAACCATGTGCCTCTTAATATATTCACATGAACAAATTCTTACCATGGCAAACATTACACTTTGTTATAACTAAAACAGCACCTGGCCACCAAAAAGCAGGGGTATGCCAAGCTGCATAGTATACAAATTGTAATACCACAGTCACCTAAGGACCACCATAGAATTCAACTGAGATTAAAATCTGACTCTTGCCTCTGAAGAGAAAGAACACTCCCCCTTCAGTAAATTATTTTCTCAACTAATTTTCTTATTTTGAGAAAAAGGATTTCTACATTTACCCCAAGGAAAACTCATAAAGGTTAAAAGAAAAGACAAAACACTCTTTTCCCAACAGAGATCTCACTTGTTTTTTGAAGGGTAAACTAGAATCCCAAAAATAGGAGGACACAAATTAGACATGAAATTTGGTCTGGATTCTCTTAGCTGTCGTTGTTTTTCAATGACAGAACTTACATTGTTACAGACTCAGAGGAATAATACCAAAAGTAAAGTTGCAGACAACTGCCCCTGTAGTTGGGAATCTTATTTCTGTTTAAAAGAGATGACTCATGTTCATTTCTAAATTGCGCCTGAGTACTTTCCTATAGAACTATACATTATCTACTGAAACAGGACAGAAATATTCTAGGTAGTAAAATTCAGTTTAAATGCCTTTGTGGTCCCTGATCTTCTGCTGTTTTTTTTTAATTTTCACTCAAGAATTTCTGAAGCACTTTTCTGTATAAATTAACCATAATGCTGAGAGAAAACATTATTACCTTATTATTCAAGAGTGCAAAGGACTGAAAAGAACAGAACTTGGACCTGGATACTACTGCTTAAGTTAGGCAGTATAGCTGAAGGAGTAGTAGGTCAGGAGAGGGAATTAGAGTAGTATTTGTTGTACCCTTCTAAACTGTATGATTGCATATATGTGTATATATAAGAGGATACCACCTTACCACATAGTTTAGTACTGACAGTGGTTTCCAAAACCATTGTATTCTTCATATACAGGATTAGCTTTCACACAGAACCACTCAAAATTTAGCCATAACTTTGAATATTTGTTTACTAGTTTGATTCTGGCCAGATGTAGTTGATAGTTGCCCATGGGGAAGTAAACATGCATGAGTTTGGTTATGAAGTTTTCATAAAATAATTTTGTGGGCTTCCTATGACACTTCTGGAACAGCTCTTGGCAAACATTGGATGAAGCAAATTCTGAATATGTTTGGGGGTTTTTTCCTCCATATTTTAATAGATACCTTATAATGAACAACAGAAATCTGACCAGATCCACAACTGTAAAGGTTGACTGTATTAAAGTTGTACATGACCTCTCTTCCATTCCTAAAAATCCACAAAAGCTGTATGTATGCACGTTGTAGCATTTGATTCTAGAAGTTTGATGGAATATTTCCCAAGCATGGGATGAGGAAAGTGAAATTTTTAGAATGTACTTTGCTTTTCTGTTTATCTAGTTTTTGTCTTAATAATAATGCCTCCCCATGAAAATATTTCTTTAAAATAAAAATGCTAACACCTGACACCCTTTTTCTGTTTCAGTGTTTTGAGTAACACTCTTTCAGCACTCCATTGCATCTTCTTTGTTCCGTGAAAAAAAAAAAAAGACAGAATAATCTGCCTGTTATTTTGGCAGGAAAAAGGCTTCTGACAGGCTTAAAAGTACTCTTTACTCAAGAGAATACTACCTGCATGTCCTTGTCTCAAGTGATTTCGTTAACTTACCAAAGCATCCAACTTCTGAACTGTTTGAATTTTGTTCATAACTAAGGAGACTAGGTTGGCCACTCTAAACAAAATGCTTGTGAACTAATTCTGAGATGAGGTGGAGCTTCAGACTAAATTGGAAAACTTTCTAGACAAATATTCATATAAAATTGCATTGCTATCTTAAATTTCTTTTTCTTTCAAACTTCATTTTTGATCACCCTCTATGTTTCAAAGATATTATGCTTTTATCAAAACCATTTTTTATGTTGTCATGCACATTTTCAACACATAAAACCACAGTTACACAAAATGACAGACAATTAGTTTTTAATCACCTTCAGTGGAAATGGAAATATAAAAAAAATGCTATTTTCTGTTTATCATTATAAAACCAGCAGAGAAAATGTCAAAACAAAAGTAATACTTTGTGAAATACAGTTTTCCCATGCACACAAAGTGTTAGTCAGGATTTGGAAAGGATGTAACAAATTGATATAATAGCAAGTGAGAAATGCAGTACTGGAGTCAGTACTCCAGGTGGGGTCTCACAAAAGCAGAGTAGAGGGGGAGAATCACCTCTCTTGACCTGCTGGCCACCTTTCTTGCGTTTCAGCCCATTATGCAGCAGACTTTCTTGATCTTGCTGTCATTGCTAAGATGTTAAAGAGCATCAGTGCCAAGACAGAGGCCTGAGGGACATCACTTGTCACCAGCCTCCACCTAGACATAGAGCTGTTGACCACAACTCTCTGGTTGCATCCATTCATTCATCCAATTTGTCGGGGTCCCTCCCCCGCCATGTAGCCCTGGGAGCCCTGAGGGCACAGACACACGGGGTTTCCCTGCCCCTGGTCAGCCTTGTTCCCCATTGGTTGCTTTGTGTTTCCCTGTGCGGGCAAAGGAGCTCGGGTCCTGACTGTAGCAGTTCCTCGGCAGAGCCCGGCCATGCGGCTGGGGAAATAAACATCTCTGAAACATCTAGCAAGAATCCGTCCGTATATATATTTCTTTTCCACGGGACTCCTGGTTTGGTATATGCGTGTTGCAGTATCCCTGCTGTAACAAAATGGTGGGGAATTGAGGGCAGAACGATCCCCGATCCCTAAGCGACTGATTTGTGTGAGTAAACCCTAGAAACTTTGGATTCCTCTTCTTGGTTTTGTTTTGCTATTCCATATCTAAACTATGGAGGAACCATGGGAAGACTCTTGGCTTTCAGAGCCGCATATGGACATTTATCTTAAACTTAAAATGATTCTTGAACAACGATTTGTAAATTTTAGCTTGATTCAAGCTCAGAAAGAACTGAAACGCTTCCTGGCATGGTTGTTTAAGAACTTTTTCTATGTTTCTTGGGATTTAATTCTTACCAAGAGCTTTTGGAAGACCGTTTGGACCCAGTTAATATTTGAGTCAAAATATATGCCGATGGAAGAATATTTTCATGATTATTTAATTACCGAGACTGTTGAGCAATGCCAGCTGTGTCCTGGTGAAGGGAAGCCTGGCTCAGGGACTGTGCGGCCTCGGCCACTTGCACCGAGCGCTCTGCGAGCAGCAGCGAGACAATTCCTGCACGCGGGCGGAGCCACGCGAGCTGCAGTGTCGGTGGCAGAGCACGGAACAGCACGGCCCGGCAGTGCCCGCCCAGCCCCGTGCAGCGTGTGGTGGAGCGAGCCCTGTGAGCTCCCGAACGAGAGGGGCGGCGCGCGGGCGGCGGCTGGCGGCAGTAGAGCGGAGCCGTGCCCAGCCGAAACGCGCGCTGGAGCAGGGCACGGGGGGGTCATCGCTTGGGGGCCCAGCCGAGATGTGGGCGCAGCCCCTGGCAGTGGCAATGCAGCTGAGAGCAGAGGAGGCGACGCACGGAGAACAGAGTGGCGTGGCCTGGCCCGGCCCGCGCGGCCCCGAACGCGACCCTGGGAAAAGTGCGCTGGAACCAGCATCCCCGACAGTTCCAACATGGGAGTGACCGAAAGAGAGAGCAAAGACTCAGCGAGACAGAAAACAGCAGCCACTCGGAAAAAGGAAAAGACCATAGTAGCTAAGATCTTAGGGATAGTGAAATGGTGTAATGTTAAGCAAAATTACGGTTTTATAACAAGATGTGACAACCAGCAAGACATATTCGTGCATAGAACTGCTATTAAAAAGAATAACCCTGAAAAATGCATCCCAAGCTTGGGAGATGGAGAGGTGGTGGAATTCAAAATCATACAAGGTAGAAAAAGGTTACAAGCATCGCAGGTCACTGGGCCTGATGGTGTTCCTGTAAAAGGCAGTATATATGCAAAAAATCGTAGTCCTGTTAGACAATATCTCCATTGTAAACCCCCCCTACAGTCTCCCTTTCCTAATCCCACCTTTCCCTTTTATCCTATGTCCTATTACCCCCAGTGTATTCCCAATCTGTTTTATCATCCATGGTTTCCCTCACAAAACCATGCCTTTGCCAATTGTTTCCCCAAAAATCCCTTTCCGATGCTGATGGGGGGATGAAAGGGGGGGAGGAAAGAAATTAAACCCTCTCCTGCCTCAGTTTCCCCACAAAGCATGCTCAGAGAGCTCTGTCTCCCTTCTGTCAGCCCTAAGATGTTCCACAGAATCTGTTTGGACATTTAAAGACTCAGGAGGGTGGCTTGTTTTGTTTTGAAACTGTTCTTGTTATGTTAATCCAGTAGTCTTCATTCTCCTTTTATTAAAATAAAATGGGTGAAATGTCGGGGTCCCTCCCCCGCCATGTAGCCCTGGGAGCCCTGAGGGCACAGACACACGGGGTTTCCCTGCCCCTGGTCAGCCTTGTTCCCCATTGGTTGCTTTGTGTTTCCCTGTGCGGGCAAAGGAGCTCGGGTCCTGACTGTAGCAGTTCCTTGGCACAGCCCGGCCATGCGGCTGGGGAAATAAACATCTCTGAAACATCTAGCAAGAATCTGTCCGTATATATATGTCTTTTCCACGGGACTCCTGGTTTGATATAGGCATGTTACAGTATCCTCACTGTAACACCAATTCACTAACCACTGAATAGTCCACCCTTCAGATACATGTCTTTTTAATTTGGAAATAAGGATGCTTCATGGGACTGTGTTGAAGGCCTTACAGAAGTCTAGGTAGATAATATGGGTCACTCTTTCCTTGTCGATTGTTGTCGACAAGGGATTTCAATTTTAATCAGAACAGTGCACCTTTATTAAGTGCCCACAACACAGTAATGTGATAGAGGAGAGAAAGAGAGAGAAAGAAAAACAAAGTAAAAGAGTAGAGAGGAAGAAAAAGGGGGGGAATATCTACCAACGGATGAGACTAAGTCCCTGTGGTCTTCCGCCTATAGATTCGTCTTCTTTCCGTAGGGAGACCTCAATCTCAGATTTTTCAGAAAGTCCCTTTATAGTCCTTTTCAGAAGTGAGGGGCAACTGGCCAAGAGGTGGGGGAAGTCTACAGCCATTGTTATGGGGCCCGTTGCTTTGGGAAAACAGGTACAGGACAGGTGTACAGGACAGGTCATTCCTTTTTGCTTCAGCGCAGTCCTTCCTGCTTTGGCAACAAGAACAACGCAGTCCATTGTGACCTGCACTAATTTTCCTCAGGAATGCATGCCAGTTCCCAACGGGCACACCTGCAGGCAACACTTGGCAGACATCCCACCTCAGCCAGGCCAGGACTGCTGTGTTCAGTCTCTGTCCTCGGTGATGATCATGAGGCAGATGAGGGATCTTCAGACCGTCTCTTACAGTGGAAACAACAGTGACTTGGAAGCAACATCAGCCATTTGCCTTGGGATGCATCTCATTAGGCCCCTAGACTTGTGGCTATTCATTAAGTGGACCTTAATTTGCTCTTTTCTTAGACTGTGAGGGATATCACTCCCCAACATCAACCTAGGGTTCAGAGACTTGAAAGATGCAATTATAAATTACATTTGAGCTTTTATTCTGTAGGAAAGTTTACAGTATATGAGCAAGGACACAAATGAATTTAAATTAAATGCAGAAAAACTCTCTAGAAATGAGCCTTGAAGAGATAAAAGTTGGGAAATTAATCATTGTTATTTGCTTTTAATAGTTTAATTTAAAGGTCAACTTTTACTTATTTTGCTCCTTTAAGGACTGTAAGTCATGGCTGCATTTTCTTTCTTCTTCAAAAGTATGCTGCATTGCATTGACAAAAGTGGGAATGTGATTCTCTTCTTATTTCAAGACTAAGTTAGCAATAAGCAATGGAGTCCAAGAAGGTACCTGGAATGTTCTAGAATTGGTGTAATTCACATGAGAATTGGTGCAAGGACAGTCGAATACACACAGTGGCTTTTGATAGCCTTTTCTTTGTTTATCAATGCTTTAATTTTACAGTTTACCTGACTCAAGTTCATTGTAGAAATTTACAAACACTTATTTTATTTAAGGTAAAATTTCAGCTCCTCAAAAATTTTTGGTCTCTATTTTTTTTTTTTTTTAAATTTATCTGGAGAAGAAGGCAACTGGTTTGGTTTTTTGGGATTTTTTGAATTAATTCTAGTGTACCCTTATTTTTAAAAAAATTACCATAACTGAGATTAAAAATTTAAAAGTAGCTACTAATATCTAAGTCTATTGAATTTTTTCATTACCCTGAGAAGACAAATCTAATGCAGTGAAACCAAAGTTTTGGTTTTTCGCAATAGTGTTCAATAGGAAACTCATCTTTCTGTGAACTGTGGAGCATATTTTGAATGTTTGTATTTTGTAGATAAAATCTTGATTCTATTGTACGCTCCTTTAAGTCTCAATAAATTTGAGATCTTAATTTCAAATCATTTTTTCTTATTACATATCAACGGGTCTGTTTTAATTGTTTAGGTAATTTAAGGAATTCAGAGGCTTCATATTTTCTATTACTTCTCTGCACACTTCACTCATGCCTCATCTATTTGTAGGCAATTACAACTTATCAGTCATTTTTCTCTTTCTGCATTTGAAAACTAGTTTGTAACACATTTTTGGGGAAGCCAATATCAACATCAAAATGCTTTTGAAATATTATGATGTTGTGTGATCTTATGAAGCAAGCAAATAAACAAAGTAAGGCACTTCATTAAAACGTCACAGCAAGTTTTCATTTAGGTGTGGTGGGTTTGTTATTGGCTGTAAATATTTCTATGACAGACAGTGTCATATTTTCATACAAACAGATTGTCC
Organism: Aphelocoma coerulescens; assembly: GCF_041296385.1. Lineage (NCBI taxonomy): Eukaryota > Metazoa > Chordata > Aves > Passeriformes > Corvidae > Aphelocoma > Aphelocoma coerulescens. Next base: position 109,257,856 of record NC_091015.1, read on the forward strand.
TTCAAGGAAACAAAAAAACCCAAACAAATAAAACCACAACAAAACTTTGGCATGCAGGGATTGCTATCAGAAAACCTTGTACTTGTATTCTGTCATTACTAGCAGAAAAGAAAAATGGCAAGTTTATTAACAAGAGGGAGTATGATAAGGTTGCTTTAGTTTTTAAAGGTGGTTGGCAATTTGTGCACATGGGATTTGCTTTATAAAAATATTTTACGTTTGAAATGCCCATTGTTTTTTCTCAATTTTTTTTTCTGTTTGAGCAAATGCAATGCACAAAAGACATTTTACTGTGTCACTGCTTTGAATGTGCTACAGTTTTGCAAAGAAAAGTTTCTTTTTTTGTATAGAATGTGCATAACTTCTGTTTAGGGAATTTTTGAGAAGGTATTCACTAGAAACAGCTTCAGTGGTACCCATGTATTGAATATAAATAGAATCCCTGGAATTCTGTAACCTGTGAGTCTCTGAGGTTTGTTGATTCTCTTCCCATTGCCACTTATGCTTTTAAACAGCATTCCTGAATGCACAGAAGTGCATGCAGATGATAGAGCAGATATGAAATGTATATGGAATAATGAATGCAAAAATTGTCAAGATAAATCAAGGATAAGGTGTTTATTAAATTGAGAACTCAAGAACTTTTCTGCAGTTAGAGACTTCCACTGAATGCTGAATATAGCTAGATCTCTTCTTATTCATTTTGTGTTTCTATTCCTTAGATGAAGTATTTCAATATGCATTCAGAGAAGGGGAGGCTGTCAAGCAAATGGGGTAATGTCTCGGCTGCCCTTAATATTTCATTTTTTTAGATTTTGATATTGTTGCTCATCAGTGTATTACTGACCACTTCTCACCCAAAATCAAGTAATAGATTCTGTTGCAGATTTCTGCCCCTTGATACCAACAAGCAGAGAAGTAATTACTTGGAAGAATCATATATGAAGTATTTCATCCACTGTGCTTTTGAAGTACTTAAATAGAATTTCTACTTCTGTCTACTTTGGTTCCATGCAAGCTCTCTAAGAGATAAATTTTTTTGACTGATTTGTTGGCAGTGTATTTCAGAATTAGGTAAATCTTGTTAAAAAAGATAGCAATGTAAATCATAGACTGCATTCTTAAGTTAATCTACACTAGAACTCATGTTTTGACAAATAAACCTATTTCTCAGGGTGTCAGTTAAATGCACACTAGTCCTTATTATCAGGGCCATTAGTTTTCATATATAGAAACTTTTGTCTTAATTAATTTATATTCTCCTTTTGAATTTTGAGAATGATATTTTTTTGACTTCTATGAAATACATGCTGTCAATGAGATACGTGCTTACACCAGTATCACTCTGATGACTTTTTCCAATTATTTTTGTCAATTCTCAAAAGAGGCTTGAGAGACAGTAGTTGAGCGTGAGTGTTCAAATTCACCTCATAGACTGAAATATACAGTCCCTGATGAAAACCTTTTAGAATTAAGGTGCTTAGGTACTCGATTTTCATCAATCTGTACTGATTAAGACCAACATTGAAAGGCAAGTGGATCTAAACTGTTTTTAGAAACCTAGCAATGCTGAAAGGTTCCTAGTGGGAATCTCATAATGCCCCCAACTCCTGTCAATTTCATCTCTAGTACTATTTATGTCTCAACATAAGGATTTGAAAGTTGGAAATCCCCCAAAGACACTAGCAGATATCTAAATGTCTCAAAGGAAATGGCTGAGAAAAACATGAAGTATTAAAATGGAATTGATTTCTAACAAATACCAAATGCCATCAGAGAGGTCAACTTCTTTTCTTAGAGTTAGGTTGAAAAGAGAATAACTATATTTGATAATGTGGTAAAGAACAGAGCCCAAGTGTGCCCTGTGGCAGGACAGCTACTAATGCTACTAATCAACAGTAAAGAGGTCATAAAACACCTGTGGAAACACACAGACATTCCTGACTGGAAGACTTGCTCACAGAGAACCCATATGAAACTTCATGACACAGAAGAATACAAAGAAGAGGGAAGGATAGAAGCACAAAACTTTTGTCGTCCTTTTTTCTTTTTTTTTCTGATACCACAGAAAGGAATCATATTTATACCCAAGGGACTAAGTAGAAACAGGACAGTTCCAGCCCTGATGCTTCTCCCTGGCACAGCACAGCAGAGTCTATGCTGAGACCTCTGCCATGGAGAGCTTAGTCAGCTCTTGGTGTGGTGATGCCGTGATGATTTTTTTCCTTTTCTTTTATACCCCTTTTATATACCTTTTTATAACTTTTGTATTCTTAGTGGTTTTTAGCCTACACTCTTAGACTTGTTTGTCAAGCTAGGAGACTAAACATCTTAGAAGTCTCATAGTTAGGGAACAGAAAGCCCCAGACCCCAAAGTCCTCTCCAGAACATATTTTGTAAACTAAGATAGAACCATCCAGGGGAAGGTTCCTCGGGGCGGGGGGCTCACTTGAGCCTTTCATTGGGGAATCTTTGATAGATATGCTAATTAGTAAGACCTATAATAATATACCTGATCTTTTGTGAGGTGTGCATTGGGGTGCATTTAACCTGGATGTGGTGTACCTAAGGATCCTTAAAATAAATACAGAGGTAAAACCCCTTTTTCTCTTCTAACCATGCTTGCTTTTTGATTCTAAAACCAGGATAAGGCATCAGTGGCATATCAAAAATTGTGTCTTTGGGGTGGTAAGGACAGAGGAGATGCAAGGCATCCTTGTTTATAGTACAAACAAGGATATAACTTCTTTATAGTATAAACTATGACATAGGTAAATCACTTAGTTAATAGAGTAAATGGCTTTGCCTCTCCACACCAAGCCTGCTCATAGTTTCACAAATGATGTTTACTACATTTTAGGCATATGATCATCGCTGCAAGGAGTAATCCAAAGGGAAACAGAACCTAAATAGTATAGAAATCATCTACAGGAGCTTCTGTTCTCCAACTGTCCCAAGGCACGAGTTACAAACTGCATAAAATCATGCTGGTTCCATTAGGTCAAAACACAGCTCAAACTTTTGTTGTCACAACAGTCAGGTTGAGTTTAACAGAGTTTTTTCTTCAGTGAAATCGCGTCAGAAATTAGGTGAATGAATCTTTCAGTCTGCATGCTGTACCAGTCATTCACTACATTAACAAGAAGACTTGTTCGTTTTCTTTAGTAGTGAATTTCAAAAGCACGGTTGAGTTGTATTGAAAGAAAACCAAATGCAGTAATTTGATCTCAGCCAAATAAAAATAAAATTGTTCATACACATTTATCCACCACATAAACAAGTTATGATGTGCCTTGTAATTTTTGATACTAGCTTTGATAAATAGATATCAAAAAATAAGAATAATCAGCTTTGAGAAAATTGTCTTCCAAATCTTGGACGAAATGCTTTGGATCTAACACAGTAAAGTTCCACTGTAAATTATAAACCTTAGAGAAGAGTGTCAATTAAGTTCACCAGAATTTAGAAACAGAAAATCATAAAAGCAATACTAAATTGTTATTATTGTGAAAGTCATTTTACTCAAAATATTTTACATAAAGTTTAATTTTTTTAATTTCCTTTATGGTTTGTCTCATGCTGAAAAATAAACTCAGAAAAGTTTTTACCTAAGTGGCCATGAATGATGTTTGGCCTGATGATACTTACTGTAAAAATTATAGATTAGAGATGGAAAAAGTGGGAGGTGGTCTACAAGCAAGAAGAAAGTAAAAGGGATGATCAGAAAAGAAAGAAATATGGAAATATGGAGATGAACCTGAAAGAAGGCTTGTACTGGAACAGGGTATTTTGAATAGGTAGACAGAAGTGACTGGTCACAGCCTGTGGGAGAGAAAGTCAAGATCAGAAAGCAGAATTTCTGTTCTTCCTCATGGAGTGCTTTTATTCCCATTTACTTGGCCCTTTACACAAAGACTGGTTTAATACATGCACACACACACACACCAAAAAAACAAAGAAAAGAGAAAAAAGGAATTTTGTTGGCTTTTTCACTCTGAACTGCAACAAAGTTATTAGATATGGTGTGCTTTATCACTGGAATGTTGTACATCAAATATGAAGGCAAGCAACATCATATATATTGTTCCACCAAACTCATTTATCTACTGCTAAGCCATTCAAATTATTTACTGTCAAATTATATTACCAATATTTTCTTGACAAATTGAAGAAATAAAAGATTAGTCTGACTGAATTAGACCAATGCATATTTTTTCACCAAAATTTACTGTACTGAGAACTATTCTGGTGTGGGTCGGGGAAGCTCCTAGTGGATGTACAACAGTATGTTTACAATATCTCTCCAACTTCTGCAATGATCTCAGAAATATAACTGAACATAGCAGTAAGTTCTTGAAAACATAGCTGAAACACATCTGATTTAAATTTAATAAATGATGGATTCAGATAGCAATATTTTAACAAAATATGTTACTGTATGAAGTACATTTTGGACTATGAAGGGATTTGTGAGGTACTTGATGCGGACACAGAAGGATGGAGGTACAGGTCACTGCTTTGTCAAGTTCAGGTTATTCTTTAGTCCTCAAGAGTTGTAAAAGTTTCTCTTAATAATCCTTATTGGAGATAATATACTTTTTGGCACTACCTTTATTGGTCCACAGGATAATACTTTAGTATTGTATCTGGGAAGTGGAGGGTGTAATATATAGTACTCTATGCTGTCTTATTCAGAGGACTGCAGAGCAAACAATGTTAACTGGGGACTCCAACATGCCCACTGAATGCCCTGAGTACCAGCTTGTTAGGTGGTTTTCTGGGGCTGAGGGCTCTTTCCCTCTAAGAAGTGGCAGTCCATTATTTCACTGTAATGGACACTAGTAAAACATGGAACTTTAGAATGTTGTCATAGGAATGCTAAACACTATCTGTATTGTAGTGTATATTTCATATATGTTGTCTTTTTCACTACTGTGGTAGGCAAGAAATTGATTCAAGAGATGCAAGAAAAGCAACTTCACACACAGGTTTCAGACTAAGTAGGAGGGCTCACATCAGCACTTTTAGGAAATGACAAAGTTCTCACTTGTCAGTGTGTGCAGTAACAGTGAAAAATCCATCTGGCAGAAGGTAACTGTGGAGTTAGTAGAAAATGCATTTCATAGTTTCTATGAAAATGTTAAACTCTTGTGTGCTCCCTTCAGACTTTAAATAACTTTCAGTAGGGAATAATTAAAGGAACTGTAATAACATGACATATTTGCATATATGGTTATGGTGGTTTGACCCTGGAGGACACCTGGTGCCCACCAAAGCCACAGTGTCACTCCCTTCCTCAGCTGGACAAGGGAGAGAAAATATACCTAAAGCCTTGTGGGTTGAGATAAGGACAGAGAGAGATCTCTCACCCGTTACTGTCATGGGCAAAACTCAGGGAAATCGGTTTAATTTATTGCCAACCAAATCAGAATAGGGAGATGAGAACTAAAACCAAATCTTAAAAATACCTTCCACCCACTGCTACCTTCTTCCTGGTTAAACTTTACCCCCAATTTTCTTTCCCTCCTCTCTCCCAGGGGCCCAGGGGATGGGGAATGGGGATTATGCTTAGCTCATCACATGTTTTTTCTTCTTCCTCCTCAGAGGGACGACTCCTCACACTCTACCCCTGTTCCAGCATGGGTTCCCTCCCACAGGAGACTCTCCTCCACGAATTTCTGTAATTTGAAGTTCATGTTCTCCTTCACATGGTCTGCAGTTCTTCACCAAGTGCTCCAAAGTGGGTCCCTTCCATAGGGTGCAGTCCCTCAGGACCAGGCTGCTCCAGTGTAGGTCCCCCACGTGGTCACAAATCCTGCCAGTAAACCTGCCCCAGTGTGGGCTCCTCTCTTCATGGTTCCACAGGCCTGCCAGGAGCCTGCTCCAGCACGGGATTCCCACAGTGTCACTGCTTCCCTTGCACAATCACCTGCTCCAGCACAGGGTCCTCCACAGACTGCACGTAAATATCTGCTCTGTTGTTGACATCCATGGGCTGCAGGAGGACAGCGTGTCTCACCATAGTCTTCCCCAAGGTCTGCAGGGAAATCTCTGCTCTGGTACCTGGAGCACATTCTGCCCTTCCTTCTTCACCAGCCTGGATGTCTACAGGGCTGTATCTCACATATTTATACTCCTCTCTTCTCCAGCTGCAATTGCACTGCAGTGTTTTCCTCTTCTTAAATCTGTTATCCCAGAGGTGCTACCACTGTTGTTGATGGCCTTGGCCTTGGCCAGCAGTGGGTCCATTTTGGAGCTGCAGAAACTTCTGGTAGTTTCTCACTGAAGCCCCCCACTACCAGAACCTTGCCATGCAAACCCAAAACGGTAGTCATTTGCTATAGTAACAGCATTTTACAACTTTTTAGGTGTTTCTAGTAATCTTTTAAAATTTTCATCACACTCACATTTTTTTCCTATCTGAAAATCCTTCCAGAAGTTTCTGGTTCAGCACCCCTACTGAAAACTAGTCTTAACACATCTTGCCTCTTTGTGTCATTATATGATAGTTTTGTCACACTCACTTTCAGATTATTCCATCTCTCTTCAAAACTGCCAATTCCTGTGCCTTGAACATTAGTAGTATTATTTTGACACCTGTATCACACATGTGCCCCTAGTTTCTCCTCTATGATAAAAATTTGTATGTAGTAACAAACGAAAGGCACCAAGACCTCTTTTCTGCTCCTGGGTTTCATGCATGATATGCAGTTTACTGATCTCTCATCTACTCTCAAGAGCAGTAGAAAGTCTGTGGAGCTTCTCTGTATTCAAATACTCAGTCCACCATATGAAGGCACATATAGAACACAGGAAGAAATATTGTAGGAGTGGGTGGTGAGTTCACTTTCATGAATAACAGTATGGGCATCTTTGTCTTGCCCCTATTCACAGTAGATAATTTGCTGCCTGAGTCTCATTTGGTGGACCAGGAAAGAGCCAACCAGTCATCCTGTTAAAATCATCAACGTTTTTTTAAATAATTCTGTTCAATTTATTTAACTAATAAACTTTGAATCAATTTAATTAGTTTCCCATTGTTTCAAGGCATTTAAGGCATGTGTCTACCTTTAAGCAAATGATTAGCTGCATTACATTCAAAGGATGACTAATCGCACTTTTAAAAGGTTTAAATACTTCTTTGAAGCTAACCTTAATTTTTACAGTACAATAACAACTGTAAGTGAAGGCTTGAGACATCTAATCATCAATCCTTTCTTCATGTTATCAAAGGGAACAAGATTGTTCTTAGATCCTACATCTACACTGAGTTCCTGTGACATGAAGCTGCTTAGAGTCTAGCATTTAATTCTTGTTCCCTGACACGTTCATATCAGTGTAGTTCTATAACCAGACCAACCATAGCTGACTGCAGCTTATCTTAAAATTCCCTTTAAAATGTTAGCACCACTATGGAGAAAAAATTTAGTTAAATTTAGGAAAAAGCTAATACAATTCCATGCCTGCCAATTAAGTACTTGTACCATATGAAATAGTATCCTACATTTCATGTTTCAGAGCAAGAAAAAACACAAAGTAATTTAGTCATGCCCATACAGACACAAAAAGGGAGGTGCACTGACAGTACTGTAAGTATTGGAGGTTAAGGATATTTCTTTCTGACTATGGTGACAGGCAAATATCGTGATTTTATTTTTGTTACAGCTATCCAACAATTCCAGTAACAGTATGTGTTCTATGTGAATCGATAGGTGAAAGCAAAGTCTGGTGACATGGAAAGAATGCAGAGCTGCTGCTTGCCACTGTAGGGAGAAAATTCATTTGGCTAAAGCTCAACTCCAATTGAAGCTGCCAGAACTATGGGGGACAATAAAAAGAGTTTTTTCAAATACAATAATGGCAATAAACTGTGTAAAAAAACATTTAATCCATTACAGGATGAGGACGGTCACCTCACAAACAGTGACATGGACAAGGCAGAGGTATTTAATGCTTTTTTTTGCCTCCATCTTCCACAGGGATGACAGACCAAGGGGTTCCCAGTGGCCTGAGTTGGAGTACCATGAGAATGGTCAAGTCCCAGTCAACCCTGAAATTGTGCAGGATCTGTTGCTCCAGCTGGATACCTAAAAATCTATGGGGCCTGATAGTATTCATCCAAGGATCCTCAAAGCACTGGATGATGTCATCACAAAACCTCTTTCAATGATTTTTCAGCAGTCTTGAGAATCCTGAGAGGTCCCAGATGACAATATTATCCTTATTTTCAAGAAGAGGAAGGGGGACCCCAGAAACTACAGGACAGTCAGTCTCACTTCAGTGACTGGTAAATTTATGGAGAAGATTGTTCTGCGAGGTATTGAATAACACCTGAAAGACAATGCAATCCTTGGTCACAGCCAGCACAGCTGGGGGAAAGAAGAAAGGAGTTATCCACTGACATCCTTACACAGCATAAAAGATTGTGGTTTTCCATTTGTTGAAATATCCATGGTCTATTGCGAATGCAATATCCTTAACTACATATCAGGTATTGATATGTTGAGACTCATGATTATATTAATTCTTCCATAGAAAATAAAGAAATAAACTTCAAAAAGTAAATACACAATTTTCTTTGTTAGTTGGTAATTTTTTTTTTTTTTTTATGTGGAGTGAAGCTGTCCCACAAAGTCTCCCAGGTAGAAGTTAATAATCTGTTTGCTTGACAGAAACTCAGAAAAGCTGACTGAGGCAAAAAGTCTGCCAGTGTTTATATAGGGCTAAAATACACACACAAACACTAATGCACACAGTATAAATAACAGGTATGTTCTGATCTAAAGTGTCAGAATGACAACCTCTTTAAATTCTTTAAAATGCTTCATAGGAGCAGAACCTGCCCATTTAGATATTCAGTAGCATGAAAAGTGCTAGCTGTTGGAAAGATGAATAAGATTCATGTTGACAGCTGCTTATAGCTCTTTTGGCTGCTATTTATAAAGTGGGGAGGTGGGGATACAAATCTGTCTATGTCAGCCTAGATGTTTTGATTTTGCTACTGCAGGTGATAGTGGTAACCTATTATATGTGGTAAATGCTCTATAAATTAAGCACAGTGTCACCACCAAGGGGTGCCTGCTCTGTTATTAGTGCAGACTGGTTGAAGCTGTTCTGAGGAATGTAGTTCACAGCCATTAGTGTTTTCTTCTGCGCTTTTTGGTTACATCCTGACAGTTACACTGGAACTGTCACGTTCCAGTCTATCTCCCACAGTTTCTTACATCAGCTTGGAAAGAATGTCTCAAAAATACATCTAAAAAATGTTAATTTCTTGTAGCCTCTTGCTTTCAGGATTTGCAGAAAACATCCTGATAGATCTTCATGTTCAGAAAAGTGAAATTCAATGATGAAAAGGATCTAATGGTTTCTTCCTAAAATGAATTTTTTCCCAAAGTAGTATTTACATTTGCTATCTTTTATTTACCAATGTCTTTCCTTCTCTTATCTGTTTTTAAAATGTGCCAGAAAATATGGTTTCTGAAAAAAACTGGAGGTGAATATTCCATGCCAGACATTTTCACTGACACCCGGACCACATTTCTATTATTACTATTACTATTAATATTATTATTACCACTATTGTTTTACTCTTTGAAATTGTGTTTTGTATTACAATAAATAGCTCTCCCTCCCACATATTTGCACCCCTCTGACATTGCTACCCCTAGTGAATATAGAGAATACAGCACAGAGAACATCTGTTTTCACTAACAAATTTGGTCAGTTGCAATAAGCATGTACTCCACTTGTGCAGGAAGAAATACCTTTCTTTTCCTGTGCTCATAGATGTGTAAAACAACAAATACTGTCAATATACAGGACTTCCATGAGTTCAGAAACTGTTATGGGAAAACATCTGTATTTCTAAGTGGGAATTACCCATTAAATTCTATTCTTTGTCAGGCATATGAAAATACTTCAAATATTTTTTCATAGTTTCTCTTTCTCTTACTCTATCTGGGTATTTTGTACAATATCCATAACCACAGGATATCAGTGCTTTGAGTGTTGATATATAACCATCATTCATCAAATGTGTGAATGAATGGATTTACTACTCAGATAATTTTCTTCACCAAGTCTTCACGTGGACCTGGATTTCATATTGGCTAGTGGTGTACTGAATCAGTGAAATAAAATCTCATGTACAAATAAGAGGACTCATTTGCATAAACAAGCAAAACTAAGAGTATTCTGGGGGAAAAAAATACAATAAATCTGTAATCACAACAAGGATTCAGGCCAACCAGGTTTGATGAAGTCCTTCAGATTTGTCCTGGATCTAAACTGAATTCCTATAATGCCTCCATCTAAATCATCTACCTGAAGTCATTTGTACTGGCTTTCCACAGAGAAATTTGCTGTTCAGTGCAGTCAGTTCTCAGTGTTAGAATTTGGTGGAAACCTGTCTTGCTCAGCAATATTTATTAGCAATGGGAAATTCTAAAACAAGTGAGGGAAACAATTATGTGTAATTTCGTGCAAATGTGCCCATTTGAAAGAGAGAAATGCTCCCCAAAATCAGAAAAAAAATAGGCATGTGGATTTGTTTTTTTTTAATATTGTAAAAGTGTCTTTGCAGTGCAGGTTAGAAAACTGATCTTATAGATACATGGTTTGTCAGGAATGGCCTTCACTAGTCAGTTTGGAACTGGTTAAAAGGCCTCAGAATGAGGAGCTGCCTGACACTGTCCTCACTCCACTATTGTGCCAAACTAATGCATTTATACTGCTTTTGAGACTCAAATTGCACAGTGCTGTCTGGACTCAGTAAGCCATCTGATAAGCTGCTTGCCCTTGATACCTCCACTTCACAGGGTAATCAGAGCTCTGAAACCAAAGGTCAATTTGCACAGGAAGTGGTGTTTGAATGGCCATGAGGAATATTAACTTGTACTATCCCTTTTCTAAGTAAAAACTGCATAGCAATTATAATTTCTAATCTTAATAGCAGAGCTTTAGTTGTGTCCAAGCAGATTCTAGCCCAACATGGTAACACACACAGCCACAGCCAGGTGCCTTCACATATTAAATGTCCCTTCATTGCTTGGCTGCCACATTTCCAGACACCAGACATTGTGGGTAGCAGCAGCCATGTACCACCCAACTGGTGACCAGGGAGGGATGCCCTGGTGACACAGGGCAGCTGTCACCAATGTTACATATGGCTCTCTGGCAAGCTTCAGGATTCCAGGGAAGGCCATGCAGGTGCCTCCATGACAGGAGCCTCCATCACAGGCCTGCTGTCTCCACATTATAACAGGCCCACGGAGGTACAAAAGAAAAAACTTGCAAATGCTTAATCTTAGTACTTCCCAGTTGGCTCATAGCTTCCAACAGAAATATTCCACTGAAGGAGTCTACACAATGCGTGGGCATATTTTTACCTCGGTTTTGCATTGCTTTAGGCTCCCAAGATTAGAACTACATTTCTTATAGTAAACAAAGGAGTAAGCATTATAATAATTTTGATTATGTGCGTAAAAATTTGAAATTTATTCGCTAGTTATTCATGATCCCTCTCTAGCAATCAGTGAACTCCCATTCCCTGAGCATATTTAATCCAATCCTACAAGTTGTCTAATTTATAAGACTTTTCCTTTGATTCTAGATAGAGTATTGCTTGGATCAAATCCCAACAATTAGCTGGTAATTAGGACAGTAGAAATAAGTGATTTAAAATTTGCTCTGGTACATTTTTTGTTGGGAGCCATTAGAATGGAAACTCTCCACCTATTGGAATTTCAGAAGAAATATCATTTAAAATAATAAAAATCTATTTTGTGAACACTCTAATTTGTTTTTCATGACAAAAGCAAGGCCATTAATTAAATCTGAAGAGTTCCTGAAGAAAAGTAAGAGCTATAAACAATGAGTTAAATAAAATCCAGTGATAGGGAGTCTGTTTACAGATAATTTTAATCCTATGGGGAGAAAAGAACAAATAATATTTTGTGTCATTTCTTTTAAAGTATGCCAGTTACATACAGTGGCTCTTCCTCTCATCCCCTCTGTCAAATTGTACCTTTTTTTTAGCTGTTATGGTTTTGCAGGTTTCTAGAAAAATTTAGACTGGAAAAGAGTTTCTGGGATCATGTGGTTAAAACACTTCTGCTTAGGCAGGCAGAGACCAGCCCATACTGCCACATGCGTTTATTCAACCTTCAGTGCAGAACTTCACTTTTGTCTCCACTAAGGTTCACCTAATTTTCCCAGCTTGTTGAGATTGATCTGAACAGATTGATCTTCTGGTTTGGGTTTGTTGTTTTTTCAGTTGCATTTAGTCTCTTCCCAACAGTCCTCATTTCTGAGAAGTCATGAAAGTCAAAGCTCTGACTGCAGTATCAGCCATGCAAGCATATGTTGACCTGCAAGATGATCATCTATCATTGACTGATGTGATATCTTTTTCTCTATAAAATATATTGAAAACCACACCTATTATAAGTTTCTCTTAAAGGAAAAAATGATTTTTAATAATTTCCTGGTATAAATCAGTGATTCTTGAGTACTTTTTAATTGAGAGGGTATTTTATTTTTTTATGGCCTGTGAAGCACCTTGTCACTTATCATGTAAATCTCTAAAGAAAAGGTGATGATAACTTTCCTAACATTGATAAAAGATTATGGTGGTAAAAAATTGCAATTTGACAGACATTATTAGAAGTCTTTTCAACCAGCAATATCAATACCGATCCCACAAATGTTTGGACTTGTATCTTTTTCACAAGTTTATAATAAAGTCTATGAGTTTTGAGTAGGCTTTCAGCTGGACATGAAATATACATCTAGCAATTCTTGAGCTCCAACTGATAGCAACACTTTCAACAAAGTGCTACTTGCTAAGAATATAGAAGTGTGGCTTTAGAGCTAGTTTTGCAATTGCCTTGGGTTTGTGCAGATCAAAGAACATGTATATGATTAATATCTACACAGTCTTTTTATTGTAAGAGTATGTGACTGAATTTTACCAGTCTTACTGACTGCCACAAGGAACATTTGATAAGCTCCCAAACCCATACCTGGTGGCTGAGTTGCAGGGGTAGGTATTTGAGTAGCATGGTTTATTTGCTCAGTGGCAGACTGAGAGTAACCAAGTCTGTGTAGAGGTTTTTTGTAGAGTTTTCTTGTTAGCTTGCTAATTTTTGGCATAGGGACAGACAGTTTAATAATGTCTGTGTAAATAAATGCATCCTTGAATAACACTTTTGAAAACTAGGAGGTTTATGTTTCCTAGATTTACATCACAATTTTCTTAATAACAGTCTAATGGGCTTGGAAAGGTCAATAATTGATGAACATTGAGAACATGTAGATGTTCTTTTGTCATAATAGCTACTTGTGTTATCATGTATTACATTGTGATTTATTAGGCTTGAGAGACTGTCTTGTATTAGTATAAAGGGAGGTTTTCAACTCCTTGTCAGTCACTTGCCTTTGTTTGTAATTTTTTTTTCAGTCCTGACTTGGAGACATCACTTTAGGAAAAATAATTGCTCTCACATTCATTATTCAGTATACTCCAAGAAAAATAAGTATTATTTACGCTGATAACCCATGCCATTGGTATATAATTAATCCAATTTATTTAAAAACTAAACTTCTGCCAGGGACTTACAGTTATCATTTCATTATTCACGAAATGAAAATGATATCAACTCAGTTTATATCTGTCAAATCATGCAGGAACAGAAAACAAAACATGTTCTGCCTCAAAAACCTTTAGGTCTGTCTCTTTTTTACCTTTAAACACTATTGGCCATATGTAAACAACTTGTAAATTAGCTCTGTGGAATGAACTGTGGAGTTCAAGCCAGCTAGAGACACTTCCTCAGAAAAGAAAGACACTGTATAATAAATAACTGTGGATTTGTTACATATGTCTATATTTATATTGTTATTCTGGTCTGTTTACATCTCCCCTCCAGTCTTTCCTAGAAATCCCATATACAAGTGCATATAAATTGCATTTATCCCCACCCCAAATTCTCCCCCTACCATTCCCCAAATTAAATAAATCAAGGAACAGATGCTCCAGCAGCTCATGTTGTGTATTGACCTCAGTGGTATCTGGGATTCCAGCATGGCACAGATGAGGGAGACTCTACAGGTCCTGCTGCTCTATCAAGCTGATAGACAGGATGTGGAACTGCAGTGGCTGGGGTGAGGAGGTTTACAATAGTAAGCAAACAGCCCGGCTTGATGTTTTCCTGGTGCTTTCTCTTGTCTTGACACAGATGTAACCTGGGTTATTGTGACATGTAGAAAACCATATCACCCTAAATAGTAACACTTTAGTGGTATATCTGCTGACCTTAACTATACAAAGCAAAGCAATTAAATACTGGCCAGACTCTGTAGGAAAAAGAGAACAGAAATATTCTTTGATACCAGACATTTCAAGGAAGTTTGGATTCCTGGACTTTTTCCAAGGGTGGGTCACAAAATTCTTTCCTCATCTGTTTCACATAGACAACTTCAGTGCAAAAGGATTTTGGAGGCATCATTGTATTCTTATTGTACGAGTAAATTATTCTTTCATAATGTCTGACTTTAGGCATTGTGGATAACTTTGCCCAATCTTTCAAAAGTAATATAAATTTGACCAAGCGTAAGTATTTATTATTCAAAGTTGTGTTATCTGTATTACTAGCTGGCAGCTGGAAACAGTCTCTTTCTCTTACTAAAGAAGTGCTATTAAAATAAAAAAAAAAGAACTCAAATTAAAAATAAAACAACAAACAAAAAACAAAAAGCAAAACCAAAACAAAACAAAAACCCCAAACAACAGCAACAAAAAATACAAACAAAAAAAACCGAAAAAACTTGCTTTAGGGCTTGCTATAAACTCTACAGATTTAGCAGTCCTTTCTTTGTGTTGACCAGACCGTGTCTTTCTGGATGTAGCCTTTTGTTGGGATGGACTCTGAACAGAAGACCTGCAATACTTTGTGTTCAGCCCATCTTGTGAGACAGAGGTGTTACTGTGCTGTAATGCTGATGGAAGGAGGGCTTCTGCAGCTAAGGCTAAAGCAATGTTTTTTCCTGCCGACCTTTAAACCTCAAAAAAAAAAAAAAAAAAAAAAAAGAGAAAAGAATACAAAGCAAGAAACTATTCATATTTCTAAATTTGAAGTATTGAATATTAATGTGCTCATCTGTTCCAAATACGAAAGCAGGGTCTGACTAAAAAACAACAGCAAAAAGCCCTCAGTGTTTGCTGTGGAGAAATGAGCATGTGAAAAACAGAATAAGGAAATGGCTGCAGTAACACTAAATGAAATGATAATGAGATTTACCTTTCATATGGGTTTGAGGACCAATTGTCCCATATTAAGAAAATCATTACCATGCCACAGGTCACTGAATACAGGTTAGGCAGAAATTGACAAAGCACTTGCGTGAAAATGGAGACAAAAGATTAGGATCACTTAGCCAAGGAAATAAGTGCATAAAAAAAAAAATTATTCAAAATATGTGAAGCTGCTTAGGGCAGACTTTGCTTGCTCTTGTTTTTAATAACACAAGCGCAATGGTACACCTGAAAAGCAAAGAGGAGGAAATGAATAAAAAATACTTTTCAAAAATATGCAGAACCCATTTCTGGAGAAAGTGAGCAGAACAAAGGAACTGGGGATTAGATATATGGAGAAATAATGGGGGACTGTCTACAGAGTTAATTGCAATACATGTAGCACTAATTGGTGGGGATTGCTAAACTTTCTTATTTAAATCTCCTGTCTCCTGTTAATTTTCAGGCTTAAATCTCCTGTTTAACACTGGATTGAAACTAAAGGTAGGGACAGACTCTCATACTGTCTACTACAGTCTTCTTTAGTCTTCCTCTAAAGCATCTTTGGCTAGGCCTCATTGGTACAAGAAATTAGATCTGAATTTGAAATCCGATCAATTTTTCTGGTCTTGTAATCAATCCTGCTTTATATTTTTCCACTCTCAACTAAGATATTTAAAACTATCTGAGAATCTGTCTCTCAGAAGCATAAAGTTAAGGAAGAAAAGACTAAACAGCCCATGCACAAACTTTCCAAATAGGATTGATTCTTTTATAAGTCAACTAAAAGTCTTATGAGTTTGCTTTTCATTGCAGGAAAAAAAAGATGAAATTTGAAGATTCTATTCTATAAAGCCCTCTGAAGAACATCACAGTTCTGTGCAATAATCTATAACTGTATTTTCATTGTAGATATCTTTTATTTTATAGTAGCATTTTATATTCTCTTGAGTCATGAATCAAGCACCATAGGCAAGATTCATCTGCTGAAGATGAAAAGAAGCAGACAACATCCCCCTGGAGTCCGTAGCTGACATTCTGCTTCAAACATAGAAATTGAGTAGTTAACTTTCCAGAATGAAAACAACTTATTTAGCACTATTATGAACAATTATTCTCTCTTTTAAAACAAAACTGACAAGCCAGTTTTTTTGAGTTCTTGTGAGATGCAATTTTATATACGTGCATATGTATGTGTGTGTGCATTTTGAATTACTTTTTGTCTAGAAGCAGGACATTTGCAGTGAAATATTTATATTGTTTTAAGTAAAGATGGTTTTACTTCTTCCTCCTTATTTCATCAGATGCAGTTTAGACTAAATGTATTCAAAACGAGAGGCTTCACAAATCACTATCAGATGTAGCCTCAGTCAGATTTATTATCATTTCTAACACTTGGTCAAAGAAATTAATGCTTCTGCTAATAGTTCAATGAATAGGCCTATCAGCCCATGAGCACAGTTATTGGAGCTGCCTTGGGACTTCCAGTTCTCAAACCAGCTGGAAAAGGGGCTATCATACAGAAAATATTCTGAGACTCTGGGAAAAGATATATAGAGTGCACTGTGTCTTTGTGTTCCCCTAGCAGCTGCTTACAGAGTGCTAATGCAATCTCGGAGGAGCCTGCCTGCCATTTCACTTGTAGGGTGACTGCAGCTATCGCAGCTGCTTCAAGTGAGATAAATGCAGAAGAAGAGGAGGGTACAAAATAAGTTAACCCTTCAGTGATATAGATAGAAAAAGTGTAGAAGCAGACACAGAAAATGCCAAAGCAGAAAAATACAGTGTGCCTGTGAGTGGACTAGTTGCTATAGGAAAGCAATCTCTCTAGAAATATGGGTACTAAATGATGATGTGTGAAACATGACATGTTTTCAGTGCTTATTTACTCAGAGATACAAATTTTTCTGGATGTTTATTTACATGGTGCCTTGCAAACCATGTTTCATTGTGAAAAGAAACGGCCACAACCTGAAGAATTCATCTCAGTATTCCCAAATTATTCAGGTATAAATTAAAAATCAATCTAAAAAAAAATGACACTAGCAAACTTAAAAGATACTTTTGAATTTATATCTTCTTCTGTAGAAAAGACCATTGTCTATCCTATATGCTATGTACTTCAAAAGATCAGGGCCTCAGTCAAGTGCTTATTTAACAGATTCATTTCTATGGTAAACAAGATTTCAAAGTCTGTTATTACCTGCTATGGAGAGATCTTCAGATTAAAAAATGAAAAAAACCCCACACTTATAATTAATTCCATGTAATTTGAAGAGCTCTCTGATTTACAATAATGACCTTGCTGGAACAAAAATCTTGGACTGCTGTCTGTAACACGTTTTGTTCTCCAACCAGGACTCTAATGTATGGTACAAAAAATCAATTAGTAGAAAAAGTTGCTTGCATTTGCTAGGCAAGGATTGTGTTATTTAAACCATTTCAGCATTTTGTAGAAAATATTAATTTTGGAAGGATCTAGCCATGCTGGATCCCAACATAATTCTAAAATTTCATATTACAAAATGTATCATGTTGATGCTTCTGAAGTCTAGTATACATTTGAAGAGTTTTCTTCACAGCATTGCTGTTCATCTGCTGTAGAAATAACCTCAATACATGCCATCTGCAAAACTCTTCTCAGTATTGCACAATGTGCTGACCTTAATTGTGTGCTTTTCCAAGAGAGGAAAGGTGTTGTCTCTATCTCTTTAAGACCCTCACACCTCTTGTAAGTACCCCAATCAGGATAATTCCTTCAGCAGACAAGTTTAGATAAAAGTCTGTGGAGAGAAATTCTGAATTAAGCAACATTTTGAAGTATCTGTTTCCTCCTGCATCTTATCTGTGTGGGGGATCCTTTGTGGTTGACTTTTTCTAATTGACTTTTTCTTCTCCCTGCCCATAATAGCTGACATTCATTATCTGTAGTCCAGAATCAATATTTAAACTCTTGTTTCCTCATGCTCAGGCAGTGCTGGAGAGATTTCAACCACAGACTTACACAAACCTCTTGGAAATACTCATAAACAGTGACTACCTTGTAATTTTTGATCAGCCAATTTTGATGATGAGATATTACTAAAATTTCATGCCCCATTGTCCTGATACCCTGGGAATAATTTAAAAAAAAATTAAAAATGGAAGAAATTTATATGCATCTTTCTTTTACTTATTTAATTCTATTTACCATTAATTAAGGGGAAAAGTTACCAAAAAACTTAGTTTACCAAAAAAAAGTTTACCAAAAATTAGCTTACCAAAACTTAAGGGAAATAGAACAGCTTGATCATAGTAAGTACATTATATTAAAAATTGCTGGTACTCTTAAAATGGGAAGGAAACACTTTTGACAGATGGTGCAAACCTCGTTCTCCCCCAAAAAAACCTATTACTGAAAGCAAAAAAATTTAAAGGTCATTTTGTTACCACTCTCTCTTGTGCGCCAGATGTCACAGTATAAGCAGAGAAAGTTACTGCTCCTTTTCTCTAGGACATGGCAGAGACATTTTAAGGTCACGGTAACAAAAAACAACAGGTAGACATGATCACAGCTGTACATCAAGCTGGAGAAATTTTGCTTTTTCATTGCAGAGATCCTCAGTGAACAGCCTTTCATTAAGGGCAGTTACAATTGTCCTGTGGAAAAATTACTTTGAGATCAACAAGTATGAGTTGGACCAGGCCCTACAAGCGTGGGTGGCTGCAGTTAAGCAATAGGTAACTTCTGAACCCAAAAGATCTAAAGTCACAGATTTCCACTTTAATACAAACAACTGAATTAAAAACCTGATTTGTGTCTAAGATATTCAAAGTCAGTGAAAAAAAAAAAAAAACAAAACATTACCACATGTATTTTTTTTACATTTATTTTAATTACAGAATGTATACAACATGTATGTTGCAAATTAAAAGCTCATAAGAGTGTAGATGCTTCAAATCAATCAAATGGTTTCAAAATAGTGCTGCCAGGCTACCTCAGTTGGATTCTTGGCTGATGTAAATTACCATCTCTTCACTGAAGTCAACAGCTTTATGGTTACTTAAACCTCTTGGGGATTTGGTCCTATGCCAGATTAATACAAATCACTTAAAGGATTACTTTTGGTTTTCAAGTGTCAAATATAATTTTTTGTTCAAGAAGATAGCCATGAGTCTGACAGGTTTTAACAATAAAAGTTAATTACAAGCAACACGTGATGAAACAGAAGCATGAACATCTGATTTCTGCAGACTCTAGAGGCTGTGCAGTTGTAAATGAAGCACAGTGAGAAATCACTCAGCCAAAATGCATAAGAGAATATCTCAATTATGAAACTAACAATAAAATCATGTCTATACAGTTTAGTTATCAAAAAAATTAAGAGATTTAACTAAGGCACAACTGACTACTGTCTTTTAACCTACAATAGATTAAAAAAACATGTACTGTTCTGGTAGTTACCTTCCTTGGGAACTTGACCATAAAAATGCTTTTTGTTGGTGCAGATGTTTTGGTCTCATTGAAGTTAACAAGTTAGCTTTTGGGAAAGGAGAACGGAGATAGTCCTATTTTCCATTCCCTACTGTTCCACAAAGCTGAAATAGTATGTATCTAACCTGCCAGCTTATGCTTTTGTAGAAAATGTCCTTATTTGTACTTTTATAAATGAAATGTGTTTGTCTGTGTGTTTATATATGTGTGCATGTACATGCATCTGTATACCCATGTTATCTACAGAACTCCTAGTTTCACGGCACTGCCTGTCAAGGACAGTCCCAAGCTGATTAAAACCACAGATTCGCCTTTTTGGGCTCCATTTCCACCAATTCTAATAAAAAGTAATTATCTACCACAGTAATGCAGTCTAAAATGTCTTTATCTCAGCCAAAAAATGGAATTATGTCAATGCTACTTAAGGGAGAATCAGCAAAGATAACCCTGAAAATGACCCTTAGTACTTGTTTTATTTGACCACAAAGCTGAGTCGGGAAGTTTAGGTTAGATAAGGTTTTTCACTCAGAGGGTGGTTGGGCAGTGGAACAGGCTCCCCAGGGCAGTGGTCACAGCACCAGGCTGACAGAGTTCAAGATGCATTTGAACAATGCTCTCAGGAACATGGTGTGACTCTTAGGGTGACCTGCACACGGCTGGGAGTTGGACCTGATCCTGATGGGTGTCTTCTGACTCAGCATATTCCATGATTCTATGAGATCTCAGGGCCCTGAAGACTTCAACAAGGCGCCATTGACCTGAGCAGCCTCAGCTGGGGCTTCCCAATAGTGGCTTCCTGCCCATGGGCCCAGGGGCTTAAACAGTCTGATCCATGAGGCAGGCAGCCCTGCCTCCAGCAGTACTGGCTTCCTTGCTGGAAGTCCCAGGCTGACCCTGGACCTGACCCTACCTCACCTCATGTGATGGTCCCCAGCACTGGTGCTGTCCCCACCCTGACTCTGCTTAGGTTCCCTGGCCTGTCCCCTGTTTGGCGGGGCAAAGCCCTGCCTGGGCTGTGGCCACAGACTGGCTTTCACTGCGGAGCATCCCCCTGCAACCTGACAGGAAGGCAAATGGAACGAGGGACTGTTCTGAACAGTACCCCCACTGTGTTGGGAGCATCAGAGGAAATACAAAGACAAAGCTTTATGCATACCTTTTAGCAGATCTTTAGGGGCAGTTCCTTAAATGTTCACACAAGATAGCCTGGATTGGAGGTCTAGGCAAAGATCTAAAAACTACTGATTTTATTTTTCAGTCTGGAGTATACATCTCATGGAATACCAGGTTAGAAAGACCAGAACAATACACATTTGAGGCAGCACTAATTCTTAATGATTTCACCATGGTTCTGGCTCTTGAAAAATGTCTTTTTGTCAGTTTTCTAAATAGTAGGTGTTTGGAATGGTGTCCTTACAGATGTCCAGCAGCTGATAAAAGGTGATTCATAATTACAATGACATTGCACCTACTTCATCAGAACAGTATCTAGGAAAGAAGTTTCCTTCTGTTATTCAGTAGTTATCATTTATATCCCAAGGCATAAAGTTATCTTCCTCAGCTCTTATCATTTTATGGTAACTGTGGATGATTCACATTTTTGACAATGTCATGCTTACCTATCAAATTTATCAGATTTTTAAAGGTAGACAAGTATCTGTCATTCTCTTTACCATCTTATTGCTTTTGCACATTACTTACTCAAAAAGAAGAGAAATTTTCTGTTCTTTATTTAAATGGAAAATGTCTTACTGAACTGTGAATGAATTACTGAATTACTTCAGATTTCTGTGGAATTTTCTTTGTTGTTTTCTCTCTGCATTTGCTGAAAAAGAAAACCTTCAACAGATATGGTGAGTTTGTTTTAGAACCATGCTCTAGACCTGTTATTTCTTCATTTATGCTTCCATCCTTGACATTGATCTTGGAGGGTAAAGGGTTGGTCTTAAGTAGAAGATAGATACCATGTATCCACTATCCTTTCACTCTCCTAAAGCACAGTGCTTGATTCCAGGGCATGTGAGAATCAGTCTCTGTGAATCAAATTACCTGTTATATATATACAAGACAATTATGTGTCATGTACTCGTATGCCAAAAACATGGTGGTCAAACCTTTTGGTTGCAAAATACAAAAAGGATGTAGTACTTGTAATAGTATTAATAAAAACATTGTTAATGCATAAAGCTAGTAGGTGTCTAATGAGATAATTATGACAATGGATAGTACTAAAATTCATCTGAGAAACTCTCTAACTTTCTCTAAGGAAGTATTTCTCAACATATAAAAATTTTGAATTTCAAATTTAATTTTTCATCTAAACACTTGAATATTCAGTCTACAGAAATCTGGCTGAGTAATGAAGACTAGTGGAAAGAGTGATATTTTGTGAAGTTAAAAATCCAAAAAAAGGACCTCACATGTGTCTCACTAAATATTATTAAGTTATTCATAAGCATTCACCATGTGATAGACTAACTTCATGTCCAAAAAAGAGTAAAGAGCTTAAATGGAATATCAGAAGGGAAAAAAAAGTGCGTCCTGTAATTCAGCCACAGCTTCAATAGAGTAACATCTCATAAAAAGAGAAAAAAGAACAAAATAACCCAGACAAGATTGATAGCTATAGATGAAGCCATATTCACTGAGTTACAATGGCTACATAAGTTATAAATGGCACAGCTACGAATGAATAAAGCAGTTATTGCAACTATAAAAACTACGCTACCATTACAAGACACTCATTTTATTTATTTGTTATGTATAAAGTGTAATTTTAAGGATAGTTTTACTGTCTAACATTATTAAGCAGCATTAAAAAAGGAACTATTTGTGAGTAGAAATGTGTCATGAATGCTCATTAGCTCATAAGTGCATTCCTAGAATGATGCACCTAGAATATATTAAGTAAACATTTTTCTGCATCTGTTTATTCTGAAACACTAAGAGTAGGTAGGAAAATTCTGTTGCGAAACTGCACCTTTTGTACAACCTATTCCTTAAATATTAGACACAGTCAAGAAAGAAAAAAAGACTAAATTTATGAAGAAGGCCCACCCTTTATAAAAAGTAGAATGTTTCTCATACAACCTAATTTGTTATTGAAGAATAAAGGTATCGTTCATACTGTCTTCTAGGCTTTTAAAAAGCTTCTGCTCCTGTGTTATATGAACTGAGTGACAGAAGTGTAGGAGAACAATATCCAGGCTGTTTCAGCCATGTCCCAGCAGCAGCACAGGGAATGCCACGCAGCATTCACTGATGTACTGAGTATGTAAGTTACATCAGGTTACCTCTCTGCAGAAAACCACCAGGCATTTAATGCTGAGATTACTTACATGCAGCACTGTGTACACCTTTTGAACCTTCTTTCTTTGTTGTAGGATGCTTTCAACTTCTCCTTCACTGTGGGGGGAAATAAAGGGACTGATTCTGACAAACATTTGATTGCTGCTGATGTCACTAGGATACCAACAGGGAAGTTCAGATGCAAAGTTTAAGTGACCGCTAACTCTCTGTAGTAAATCTAATGTTTCAGTCTATATTTTTTTCAGTTTTTTGATGGAACAAGAAATCATTTTTGCAGTGAATAATATTTTTTATTTTTCTTTTTAAAAATTTTCATGACAGAGAAATAAATTAAATACTGAATGTACAAAGTTCTTGCAACCTGAATACTTTTTGAGTTGAAGAGAAAAAAGAACACTTGGAACTAACACTGGGCCTTAAGAGTTCAAAGCCAGTGCCCTACTCACTGAATCTATTCAACCTTTTAACATGCTTCTTCATATTGCATACATATGCTTGATTGATTCAACAGCCACAGATCTTTAAATACCTGACTATACCAGGTTCCTCAGAGGGAGGGCACAGCACGGAGGGTTTTCATTGTCTAGGTACTCATATTCACTGGTTTAGTCAGATTGGACATGCTTTATTTTATCAGATCTTTCAACATTTAATAATATTTGTACTTTATTTGTTTACAGAAGTTTTTGTATTGACTTCAGTTGCACCTTGAAGCTTCCTTGTAATTTTAGTAATTAAATTTCCATTGTCTCAAATTAGGTACTCAATACCTGATTGTGAAACTTTTGCTTATATGCCAAGAATTTCAGGAAGAAAATCCATTTTTCAGGTACATTATCTCAGGAATTGGACCTTTTTTTTTTTTTTTTTTTTTTTTTTTAATTCTAGCCTAAAAGCAATAGCAATAGTGCAATATAAGAAAGAAAGTACATGCCCTTTGAAACTACAATGAATTGGTGTTCAACCAAGAAATAATTGGAAGTGGACATAAGAACAACCTAAGAGAATGTGCTGGGGGAGAAAACTTTCATGATTGTGATGAATCTTCAAAGTTCATTTCTAAAGTTAACTATAGCTGGTAGATCCTCAGACTTGGCTTGAGAGTACATGTCAGTACTCAAGAGCTTAGTGCAATGACTGAAAGTAATATCTTGCAAGGAAAAGCTCAGGTAGAGGTTATATAACATTTGATTCAGACTTCAAATCTGATGTTTTCTTGTACAGTACATTCAAAATTTGCATGAATGTGACAAGACTAAGTCTGAATTCTACTTAAAGCTGCTAAGCATTTTGAGAAACCATGCTGCCCAAATTGTTTGAGGTAATGTTTCCGACGTACTTCATGTACAGGAAGTAAATTATCACCAGCATCTTTTTATTCCATTTTAGTCTCTCTGTTGGTGACCTCATCTTCCTAGATAGGTAAGATGACAGTTATATTTTAGTTTATAAAGACATTTTTAAAATCTACAACCATTCCATTTTCTATCTTTCTTTTTTTTTTTTTTTCAGATAACCAGTGGCACATAAAACCAGGTATAAAAAAACATGAAAAAAGTCCTTACACAATCCTCCTTATTGACATTATTTTATTGTTGACAACTAGTTTATAAATGCTATCAGCTGAAAGTGGATTTATTATTCTCTGCCAAAGCTAAATCTTCTTTTCCAAACTTTCCACTCTCACAGAGTAATTCTTTACTACTGGATTTTTATAAAACATTTAATGTTTTTTTTTTTTTTTTAATCTCTATAAGATCCTTTCTTGACAGGTGGGATGTCTCTATTATGCCCACAGGAAACAAATCCTAGAACACTAATCCATAGACTTCAATGCAATGTGAGTGTGCTAGGTTTAAGTAGGATTATTTTACATGAACCCTTCTTACAGCTGAACTTGTGGGAGTTTCTGCTTGTGGCTCTACCTCATCTGACTGACTCACCATCTGTCTGTTATGGCAACAGAAAAAAATTATTTCCATGTGTTAGAAGTCAATGAAATGTTAAGTATGTAGGGG
Organism: Aphelocoma coerulescens; assembly: GCF_041296385.1. Classification (NCBI taxonomy): domain Eukaryota; kingdom Metazoa; phylum Chordata; class Aves; order Passeriformes; family Corvidae; genus Aphelocoma; species Aphelocoma coerulescens. The sequence continues at coordinate 109,282,952 of NC_091015.1, forward strand.
AAATGATAATGCTTAAAAAATAACAAATTTATTTCTTTACCCCTGCATAGTTGTCATTAAGATCCATATTTTCCAAAGAATCACCTTAGGTGCAGTTTTGTACTGGCAGTCAATAAAGCCTACAATTTACATAAATAGATATCCACATGATAGATACAATTTGTGCAACTATATATTCTTGGCTTTACCTGTAGGCACAAGATTATGCCTGCAAAATTGAAACCTGGGTTGACATAATTTAAAATAGTCTGTAGAAATTGAATCATTGCACCTAACTTAAAAAGAAAGCTCTAGGACATAGGTGTGTTCAGGTGACAAGGTGAGGAGAGCAGAGGTGGAGAAAGGAAGGATAATCTCCATTTCTAAATAGGGAGAGAGCTGCCACAGGAAATTGCAAGTGTAATGACAGGGATTTTTAATAAGTCTATTAAATCAGAAGAGGTAGCAATCACACATTTACTAAGCTGTCAATCTCATCTTTTCTATTTTCTAATCATATAAAAACCTGTGTAGCTAAGACACGTAAAGCTTTAGGATCAGTTTTGAAAAAGTGATCAAGAAAACGTAATCAAATAGATAGTTAAAGGAACACATGATGAAATTGGATCCTGCAACATCATTAATTCTTTCATATAAATACTTTTAGGAAGAAAGATATAGGAGATAATTCTGTTTCAGTTTAATATTTGACATAATATTACACAGGACAAGTATTAACAAAATTAGTATCATTCAAATCTAGACATAAAGACTTACAAAGATGGTGAAAAGGTGATGAAAAAATGGTTCTAGGGAAGATAAACAATAAGACTGAATGAATGTTTTTGACTAAATCATCAAGAATGATTTGGTGTATTCAAAGTGATGAATACAAATTGTAGAAGTTTGCTGTGCAAAAATATAAGTAATAACTCATGAAGGGAGTAGAACAACAGCAGAGGATGGGATTACTATGTACAAAGAACTGGATCAGTTTATTTTAGGAACTGGAAGATAATTTATTGTATAACATCAGGTTATAGCATAAGGTTATACTATTACAGCCTAAAATCATTTTTCTCAGCTGTTCTCATTTACAGAGGAAGAAAAAGTAAATGTGTTTCAAGTGTAAATGAGAAAGGAAGACAAAAGCCTGAATATTATTAGCCTTTTATGAGATGGTTATTATACACTATAGAAATTAAACTTACATAGAAGGGGCTTATCAGATAAACTAATTGTCATACAGAAATTCTCTGACAAAATTTTGCTGGCTATGTGCATTCAGTAAAGATTGATTCATATTGAAATATTTGTAACTTTGTATGGACTGAAAGAGAATTCTCTGGGAGTTTGTGGTCTGGAATGGTTTAAGAATGTCTTTAAATCAATTTCTTTATTTTTCTTACTGTGTTATTCTGTTGGTTAGTTACATAATTCACTGTTTAGGAAAGGTGCTTCAAACACATGGTGTATTCTCCTGCACCAAATTTATCAATTTCAGATATGGATGAACCTCAATAGAAGCTTGCTTTCCAGATAATTCCTGGACAAAATCGTCATGATATTTTTATCTTCCAAAATGTTTTCAACTAAGGAAAATATAAATATTAATGAATTTTTCAATAATTAATTTTAGTTTTAATTAAAATAATTAATAACGTAATAATTAATTTAATTTTAATAATTAATTTAACTATTATTAAGAAGGACTCAGTAAAATATAATCTGAAGCTGAAAAAACTTAAATTTTAGACCTTTCTGGCCAACAAAGATAAATATTGTAAGCCAGGAGTTAGAATTACCCCCAGAAAACCCTACTATTGAAATGCCATCTGATAGTCTCATTTCATTATTTAATTACACTTCACAGAGTTGTATCATCTAGTAGCATAAACTGACATTCTGGTTCTTTAAGTTTCATCCTACAGTGAAGAAAGTGGCCCTATAATTTATTCCAAACTTAATTTTAAATAGTTACACTGTACTGTGTAGTTCGACTGTTTCTGCTGCAATCTGTTCCAAAAATGTCATTATTCAAGAGACTGAAATTTTTTGTCTGAAGTCCAGCCTAAATTATTAATGACCAAGTTCTGCTCGTTTGCCAACTTTTTCTTTTTGCTTGAGCTACTCTCATTCTGTTTTTTACTTATTCTGATGTGACACTGTGGGTTTTGTTTGTTTTCTTGATTTGGTTTGCTTTTGGTTTTGGGTTTGGTTTTTCTCTACAAGCCAAGTTTCTCCAATTTCTTCTATTAAAAAAAACCTCCTGTCTCCTCTCACCAGATGTATGACAACACATTATCTCTTCAAGAGAATAAAACATGACTTTTCTCATCAGCTTGAAATAATTTCAGTAACAGAGGTCATGTAAAAGGAGACATATATTTAAAACACTGAATCTCAAGAAATGTTAACTAGTATTTATTCTTATTCTTATCATGTAGGAAATATGATGCTTTTGCTTACAACATGAAAAGAATTATCACACTTCAAATGGGAACATTGACCCTTTATTTTGATGTATAAGCTAGAAAAACCAGTTTTTTACTTACCACACTGACACTACCTATGTATATGTCAAGATAGTTATCTCACCTTGTGTTACCTTACCTTACTCTTACCATGTTGCTGAGGCCATATTTATGTTTATCCCAAGGCCATTTTTCATTTTTGTAAAACTGATCTTTAAGCTTCAAATGTAAATGTCACAGAAGGAGCCCCAAACTGGAGCACTCCTTCCTCAATGCAGGCATACAGGAAAAAAACCCTGTGTTTTGCTTGAGTCCTGCATAATCCTGTGATGACCTTGTGCATTTAACTTGTTCCATGACACTGCAAGCAGCTATCCATGCCTGTCACATCCGGGCTGTGGACAGTCTGAGTCATTGCAATGTTGGCCTGCAACATCCCTTTGGACTCTTTGGCCAGCAATGCATTTAGAAATTTCAGCTAGACCAATACTAATGACCAGAGAGATTAGAAAATGGCTAGAAGGGGCAGAAGGGATTTTCAGACAAGTAGAAAAAAGAACCACCTGGGTAGATGCACCTTGTTCCCAAAACCTAGGTACTGTCTGTTTTCTCTCAGATCACTTGATCACTTTCATCACACAAAAGATGGCCCAGCCACCAGTCCCTCCTCACCCTTCTCATCTATTCCCCTTTTTCTTTATCCTTTCATCAAACAACAGTCCCAGAGGACTGGCTCACTGCAGTGGCACCACTCTAGGCAGTGGGACCACGTCTGTTTCTTTTACAGCAGGAAACTGTCTGTAATAATTTAAAGATAGGGGCTGTTTAGCATAACCATTTACAGACTGGAGAGCTCTGAGAGTGGGACAGGAGGACTTCCTGCTTCATATGGGTATAATCTCAGGGTGTTTGAAATACTGCAGTTCCTTGCTTTCACATGTCAGTTCAACTAGATGCCTTCAACTTCAGAAGTTCAATCATGTATTTACACAAGGAATGGAATGGGATTCAATTCCCAAGACTGTGTAGGCAAAATCTGAAAGTCTGGCAGTCACTAACATTAAGCAGAGACAATGGAGGTACAGAGAGATATTTTCGGAATAGAAAATTAAATACAGGTGACTTGTGGCCTATGTTAATGAACTAGCCATTGATCATACTTCTCTCCTTAATAGTCTTCAGAAGATTAGTCCCTACCCACTTAAAAAGAAATACAACTACTATTAAAGCAAAAAAACCCAAATAATTTCATTTCACGTTTTCTCCATTAACTTTCTCTAGTGCAAAACGAATATGCAAGGGAGAGCTACATCTTAGTATTAGAGAGAATTCCTATGGCTCTGTGGTCATGAAGTTCTGTCTGCAGTAGATGCAGTGTGGTTTTCCTTTTAGGTAATGCCAGGACATAAGTTAATGACATTAGTGGGAAAAAAAATGTATGGAATGGTATAACTAAGTTTAAATTCCTAAAAATTATTACTGAAAGTACAAGTGTGTACAAGGAAATAATAAAGTTGCTTATTACACTGACTGCTATTGTAATAGAATTTGTTATTTCTTAAGTTCCTTTTCCATGAGGAAAGGTTTATTTAATAAATAATAGCACACTGCCCATCACGTCTTGTTATGGGCATTAGTATATGGCACATATCTGAAAAATTAAAAAGCCTATAACTAGAATATGCAGACTGAACCCACAGCTAATGGTCTCTATGTTTTGATACTTAAAGTGCTGAATTACAAATGAAATCACGGGCAAAAAGCGATGCTCCATTTTCATTTAACAAGATTCCTCCAGTACTCATGAGATTCATAAGAAATAAGATGCTGTGCAAAAAGCTAGGATCTATAATAATGGCCAAGATATTATGAGGATTAGAGGAATTCGAATGAACAATCCCTGAGCTCATAAAAGAAAATTATAAAGGATAAAAGGTAGCATTAACTATTCAGGGGTCTTGGATATGTACTCTACTGTAGCTACATCAGATTAAAAGCCACTCGCTTGATCACTAAAACAAATAGAAAAACCCCTGAACTAGAAAATAGCATGAAACCAAGAGCTTTAATGTCCAACACCCAGGATGTTATTGGAAATAAAGCAATAAATTGTGCATTTAATATTTTTCATGACATTGGCCTGTGTAGATGTCGTTATGTAATAATTTTGCTCTATGTATTCTCTGTATGTATTCTATGTATTTCCAGACCATTTTAAGATTTTTTTTTTTTTTAATGAAGGCTTATGTAAGATTTGGGGAAATACATAGGTCACAAAGAAAAGTCTCACAATGAATATGCTAAATCATTGAAAATTATAACTAAGCTATGCTGCCAAGTTTTGCACCAAATATAACTTCATCTCACTTCACTAAAAGTAATATTAGTGGCACTTCAAATTAAATGAATCATGGAATAGTGACTGAAATGCTGTGCTCTGCTATCAAAAATTACAATATGTTGCAGCATACTGCACTTAAACTTATATTGCCTTTAATCAGGAGAGATCCAGGGACCACTTTTCTCTCTGCCTGAGAGTGATTCAGAGGGCAGCAGAACCTAGGACTTTGTGACTTCTGCATAAAATTGAGCTAAAAAAAGTAAATTAAACATGAAAAAAAATTCTTTCCTTCAGTCAAGGACTTCAGCTGGAGCCTGGCAGGCTAGTATAGAAATGGTTATAATTTGAAATAAATATTTATCAGATGTTTTAAAAGTCCTGTTTCCCATGGTCTGTCTATAAAGATATCAGCAGAGTGAAGTTCATTGGAGTTTTTCTTTTAGAAAATATGGCACAAAATTTCAAAAATGTTCAAAGCCCTAGGAAATATTTGATATTATACTAGTATATTAGCAAAATGCCTATACTACTTGGATATTTATTCTCAGACAGAAACACAGGGAAAAAAAAAGCCTATTTCATAAGTAAAACTTTCTGTTGACTCAGAAACCATTACCTGTTACAGCAGCTCTGAATTGTCAAGTATATCATGCAGCTGAAAAGGTCGGCTATCCCCAAAGAGCAAGCACATAAATTCTGGATAGGGAACCAGACAAATCCTTAACAACAACAACAACAAAGTAAGATCTAACAAAAAGGAACTAACAGATTTTGTTTGGACAAGACTGCTTCAAAAACTTTAATATATAGATTATTAACAACAATTATGTATTGACCTCTGTCTACTGATGGAAAGAAAAGTCAAAATACCAGACACATGATATGATGTGTACCATGGATGGATGGATGGATGGATGGATGGATGGATGGATGGATGATGGACAAACATGGAGCTGAGAGACAGAGAGGGGTGCTTTAATTATACCTTATACATGCAGTGATTATAGATTTCATGGGATATTCTATCATCATTACTTTTCACTTAAAACAAATTTCAAATGTTTACATGCCTTTTTGTTTGAACATCATCACTCAATAGAGCTTTGCTCTCATGCGTTATCCATGTCAAGAACCACATTCAAGCATAGAGTCCAATATGTTAAGAAAAGACAATGAACAAAAGAACAAACTGGCAACAACTAGTCTTTTGGGGCTCCTTTCTGCAAATTTTGATGGGGTTTTTTACTTCATTAACTGAATCTGGCTGAGTGAAGACTACTGCCATGTAGTATTTGCTGCCTTTTTCCTGAGTGACAAGGACTGGTGAGCCAATGAAGTGTTGCCTGGAATAAAACATAAAACCTTTCTAAACAATATTAAAATGATAATATAAAAACAAGTATTTAATTGAAAGTTTTTAGGTGTACAATATGGCTACATGCACACGTGATACAGTATTTCTACAATTTTTATAAGATTAATTAATTAGTATATCTAACAAATATTGTCCAATTTGTTGGTTAGGTAATTTCCCCCTGATTCTGCCCCACCAGAGTTGTTCCAGGGACTTCTTTCTTCCTTGTTATGTCTTCTGTATTCTAGTGAAAAACAAAATGTCCTTGTCAGGCTTTTTCTTCTTAAGAATAAGACTAAACAGAATTCCAAGTATGCATTGGAAGGGTTAGCTTATTATTCTAAAATCTAACAGAAAAGGTAGGAAAAATACCAGGGGCTATATAACCATGTATTAGCAGTCTAAAAAGCTACAAATATATGAAAAATATCTAAAAAGCTAAAAAATCTTTAGGCATCAGAAGAACCCAGGGAGAATGGCATAGTGTTAGTAGTGTCTGGCAAAACATGCAAATTATATACTATGAACACCATTTCCTTCAGCAACGTTGCTCTAACTGTTGAAAAGACAGCTGATGTGTAGATATACCTTTGTTGTGGGTGAGCCCTGGTAAATGCAGCTGTTTGCTCACATCCCCTGCATTGGGATGGGGTAGAGGGTAGTATATAATATTGTAATATAAAATATAAAAATAATAAAAATCAGGGTAAAATTGAGAAAATTTGTACATTGAGATAAAGACAGTATAATAGGTAAATCAAAAGCTGCATGCATGAGCAAAGTAAATGAGGAATTAATTCACTAATTCCCACAGGCAGGTACATGTTTAGCCATTTTTGGGAAAGCAGGACTTCATCGCACATAACAGATACATGGGAAGATGAATACTGTATCTCTGAAAATCCCCCCTTCCTCCTTGTTCTCCACAGCTCTGATTGCTGAGCTCAGTTTGGGTCAGCTGTCCCGGCTATGTCACCTCCTAGATTCCTGTGCACCTTCAATCTCCTCCCTGGAGGGGTGCAGTGTGAAACATAAAGACCTTGACTCTATGTAAGCATTGCTCAGCAATGTGTTATCAGCTCAGCTGAGGCCACAGATCCAAAACACATCAGTGTATGAGCTGCTATGAAGAAAATTAACTTGCTCCCTTCCAAAACAAGTATATAGTTGTACATAAACATGCCGAGAGAAGGAGTGAGAGTTATGCAGACCCTTTCTTTCCACTTCAACCTTTCCTGCACTTGGGGTAAACTGAAATGGGAAGGAAGACAGCATTGAAAAGTACCTATATATATAGTGAATGATGTAATATCTCTATGGAATAATGTTTCATAAAAGAAAGCTCAGGAGGGAAAACAATACGGTGACAATGAGGAATTTCTATATTCCAAGACTAAAGTAGTCCTGTTTATATAAACAGTCATTAAGTCTGTTCTACCTTGTTACTAGGATATACAGCTTCAACAGAGAGAACTGCATAGAGTATTTTTGGCAGTAACACCCTGATGTTCAGTATACACTCCAACAGAAATCTACATCCATATGCTGCTCACAGAGACTCCTAAATCCATACTTAGAAATTACCGAGATGGGTATAGTAACAGAACATTAAATGGTAAAGTATTTTCAAATTTCATTGCTCAAATGTCATTTATGGTAACCACATCTGCCAGTTTCTGCCTAGTGTTGTATAGCCCATATCTTACTCATGTGAAGGATCAATGTGTTTAATGAGTGGAGAATGTCTTTCATGTGAAGTTGCAGATGTTCATATAGAACTTGCAGACAAAAATCTCTAAATGGGCACAAAAGGAAGGACAAAACAGAGCCCAGGTGACAGATAAGACCCTCAAAACTGTTGGTAGCCTACATGGTCTCAGACCAGAAAAGCTGGAAAACCAGTTTATTGATCTCACCGATCAAATATTGAAGGAGGGTAGAAAAACCCCAACCAATTTAATACAAGAGCATTAAGGGAAGGGTTTGAAGAGTTTATTTAACAAAAAAAAAAAAGAAAACCTGAGAAGAAAAATTTCCACTGTACCTGAGTAGAACTTAGTAGAACTTTCTATTGAAGCTGAGTGGAACTTAGTTGAAGCAATGTATGTGATTGCACATAGAATAAGATTTAGGGAGTTTATATGAAAAAAACAGTTTTCCAACAAGTGCTAATAGTATTTTATATAGAGATATATATTCAGAATATTCCACTAGATAGTCATTCATAGGTATGTGCATCTTAAGTAATAAGAAGAGATACAGACTTTTGCTGATTAACTCTTTAAGAAAGTAAAGTAGAACAAGGATGCTTAATTTCTAACACATACAAATTATATATAATAACCAGTAAGAATTTCAAGGAAAATGCTAAGGCAGGGTAGAAGGTGAGGAGTGAAAGGAGTAGAAATAGCCAGTGAAGGCAAGCAAGGAGGAAAGCAATGATAGGTCTGTAGAATATTAGAAGCTTGTCTTACATTAATATCTGATCAGTGGGACACAAAAGTATTCTGCACTGCAGCTGTAAACGTATACAGTGTTAGCTAGAAACCACCTAAATAAATTTATTTCAAAAGAAGTCTGTGTTGATTTTCAAAATGCCTTTTGTCTTCCTTATTCTACTTTTTAAACTAAATAAGCCCCATGTTTTTAGGCAAAACACCTTTGTCAGTTCAGCCTGAATTTGGGAACAATTTTATTTCATTAAAGTTGGATTTTTTGTGGGTGTGTGTTTTTTTGTTGTTGTTTTTTTGTTGCCTTTTTTTTTTGTTTTTGTTCAATATGAGCCTTTTTATGAGGAGGTTGGGAAGAAATGTTCATCTGTATTAATCTTTAACCCTGTTCTATATTGTCTGCCTGGAGCCAGGACAAAGATTATTACAGCTGACTTCAATGCACTTTTTGATCAGACCCTGAATTAGGAAAGATTCCCAAATCAGTCTGTAAGAGCAATATTGTTCAAGGTAGAAAACAAATTGTGAAGGTGAAAAATAAAAGGCCAACCGAGGAAAATGGTTGCTAGGCTGGGTAAAAAAAGTCAAGTAAAATAATCTAGGAAGCTCAAACATGAAAGAAAATCAGCTGGAGATGGGAGATTTTAATCTAATAGCAAGATGAATAATTTACTTTTTTGGTTTATTTCATATTTATAAAACAAAAGCATGGATTTTGTGATTCTTGTGTGCAAGAAATTCTTTTAAACAATTTACAATGATTATTTTTTCATATTTTGAAACAGACCATTTTACAGTAATAATATTCTGAGTCTGAGGCAGGGAGCAGTGTTTGCAAATTTCTTCATCAGTATATACTCTGGTGCTCAGATTCAGAAATATACAGACATATAAGCTAAGACAGGAAGCACCTCTGAACACAACAAGTCTGTGAGATTGTATTACCTGAATAGCAGGCTTATTCTAGGACTGATCCAAATCATATTAAAGCACATTCTGCCCAACACAGCACAGATTTTGTTTTAAGATCCAGTAGCATCACATGGAATGAAATAGGAGCAGATGATTTATTGCATAGGTACTTCTCCAGCTCTTAGAAAATGTTAAGTATAACAGAAAGGATAGTTTCACAAAAGAAAAGGTTTTCAGTGAAGCTCGCGATTTTAGAAGGGCATCATACTATGGTAGGTATGGTATTTTTCTAGGAGAACCTGTAGAAGATATAAATAGGAGTACAAAGAAAGCTAATGAATAGTGTTATGAATAGTTTATTAATAAGACCACAGCAGAAAATTGTTGTTTAGAGAACCTCTTGATTTTAAGTGTAGCAAAAACCACTTTTGTATCAAGCCATTTCTCTTTGATTTATTTAACTAGTTTTCTTATCAACCACCTAAATGTTATATAGGTGAGAAGGCAATAATTTAATTACTTTATAGATAGAATCATATGACCAGAGAAACATTTAGGTTGCAAAAATGTCTTTAAGATCAAATCCAGCTGTAAATATGACACCGCCAAGTCTGTACCACCCCTCCTTCCCAAAATATGCACCCTGCAGGATACTCTCACAGAGTAACACTGAATGGCACTGGATCAGCTCTCTCACACACCTGCTGGAGTCTCATCCTGATCTGACATGGCTTTCATCCCACAGCTGTCTCAAATTTTCCCTACAACATAAGATATATAGGAAAGAGCAGCACTAGTGAGAAACCAATGGCATTTGAAATGTGTTATCTCTGTAATTACTGCTGTTCCTCATTATAATCTGGTGCTATTACTGTAATATGGGCAAGCCACTTTTTTGTCTGTTTTTGAACAAAACGTTCCTCACTGGGTGTCAGTCCGTAGATGTTCTGCTAGAAACCACCCTTGGGAATTGTCTACTGTCTCCCTTTGGGCAAAATTTCATTATCCCTGTTATTTCTAGCTATGAGGGGAAAAAAAAGGAATTCTAAGATTCTTCCTTGACGTTAGTAGTGTTCAGCACTGAATGATATGACTATATGATTATGTCAATCCTCAGAAGAAGTAAATCAAAGCCTATAAGTCTCGAAATTATTATTTATTTGTTTATTTATTTTATTTTTCTCCTGTCTCAACCAGCCACTGTCAAGGAAGTCACAATAGTAGATTTTTTGCTGTCAGTTTACCCTTAACAGCAGCCAATAAAAAGCAGTATATACCTGGAACCCCTCTTCTGTCAAAGCACACTATGTTCTTTTGAATTTACCTTTACTTTTTTTACATACAGTTCACGTTTCAGGGTAGCCTGTATACTGGAATTTGATATACCTGGCTCTGATTCCAGAAAACATGTCATCTTGACTCAAATGCTAAGCCTACTTAAGAAGGCGTCCTGTAAGTTTAAGTGCATGTTTGTGGCCTCTCCATGAATAGATATGAACTTAAATGCATTCCTGAATCAAGACCAAGGATCCTGTTTTTTTTTTCCTTGGATGCACTCTGAAAGATTTCAGTGCAATAATTCTCTAAGGGTAAATTGCATGTTTGAGTGCACACATATGCAAAAGCACACACCTGCTGACCATGACGACCTTCAAATCAGAATCTTAGACTAAATACTTTGAAACATATCATTTTTTCATGCTTATAAATTGTTTATTCAGCAGATTCAATTGATAATGATAAGACTATTTACAGTGTTCCAAATTTGTTCCTAGACTTGCTTTATAGAGAAGCAAGCAAGGAAACACTGATGCTATTACTTTCACAGTGCAGAAAGCAGGATTTACAACTGTATTCACTGAATTTGGTCTCTTCTTCATGTATCTAAGGCACTTTCAGATCAATATGCAAAACTGCTTTCATAAACACATCTCACATAATAAGAAAGCATGAGCACATGTTTGGTATTCCAGCTAGGTGAATTTGAGCAACCAGTGAAGAAGATAGACAGAGGATTCTGCTGAATATTGTTGTCTTGAATATTTATCCAGTTCTCTGGTTTTGTGATAAATATATTCAGAAAACATCCTCTGTCACAACACAGACTCTTTTTTTTTTCTCTGCAGTGATTATCAGCTCAATATCACAAGTTTAGCCTTTAGACAGATTTATGAAAAATAAAATTTTTAAATTTTATGCTAAAATTTTATTTAGGTGGGATATATTTTATATATATATTTCTAGGAGGGAAAAAAGTTTAAGAATAAATGAAATGTGAGTATTATGTAATGTTAGAGTTTCTTAAAACTGGAAAATGCAATTTTATTTATTTACCTAGCCTCTGGATTAGCCAGATTTCATTTGAAAGTTTTGTTTCTTTTTTTTGTTTTTATTTGGTGCCTTTTTTTGAGGGAGTTAAGAAGGGGAAGGAAATGGGGGAACAGTACATGGAATAGCTCAAAGAGGACTTCCACATCTTTATTTTCACACCAAAACTATTTTTTTTTTTTTTTTCTTTCCCGACATATGTAACTTTAATGTTTCACATGATTCAATGTAATGATTATTTATTTGGAAAATTGGAATAAGAGACTTAAAATATAACAGAAAATTATTTGGAGCAAGCCAAAGAGCTGAGCTGTGGAGGACACACACAGTAGCACCCTATACCCCAGGGAGCCTGGGCATTCAGCTTTACATGCAGGTACAGTGATCCAGGCTAGTGGGGACTGAATATAGATAGTACCCTTTTTCCTTTTTATGAATCTTCAGAGCAAACTGAAATTGAAATAAGATCATTTTGCACCACAGTGCTATCTAGGCCTATGAACCTAGTGAGGAATGCAAGCATAACATCCATCAGAACCATCAGTGTGAGGAAATAATACCTGGGCTGGGAGGCAGAGACAGGAATTGGCCAGCACTGTAAAAATACTTCCTTTTTTTAACTGGCATTTAATAAGCCCTGGTTCAACACCATGCAGAGGGAGCTGCTCTATCTGGAACAACAAGTTTCATTTTAGGGTTGCATTAGACAAAACTGAAACACATGGTAGAATATTGTTCTATATGTTCCTAATATATTCATCCAGTATTAATATTTTGATAAAATTAATATAAATTTTGTATATTGCATAATGTCATGTGAAACTAAATTATAGAATATTAATACAGTCATGACATAAATTTAGTATTTAGAACAAAAACAACATGATTTGACAAAAAAATCTTACTTACACAAGCTTATGTTGTACCATATATCTCTGTCAAATGACTTGGGGAAAAAGCAAACCACCAAAACAACCCCAAAGTAAAACAATCAGGAGTATAAGAATAATCTGTGTTTTTCTGAAGACAAATGAGACATGCTCCACTTTTACAGAGTATTTTGATAGTGAAAGCTATCAGTTGGGTTTGGTCCCCTGAATATAAACCTTGTTTAATCCAAGTCTATTTAACAAACAGAAAGCATGTGTAAACTAACATAAACTGTTTCTCCTGAAAAAAAGTCACAGATTAAGTAAAGATTTTTGAATAATCTAGTATGTTTTATGAAAAATAGAGGTCACAAAAACCCCTTCCTTTGTTCCTAGTAGAGAGAAAAAGGAATTGGCCTTGATGTTGTAGAAAAATGAATAAATATTTAGAACTTGTCACGACCTTTTATATATCTCTACTGTATTACAGCCTACTGTTCAGCAGAAAAATATGCTTTTCAAGTCTCAGCACAGATTTATTAGGTGCTATAAGATGTGTTCCTCCATTGAAAAGCCAAAAATAGCACATTCATAATGTCACATACTCAAGTGCTTCTGCAGTCTCAGAGGTCTTTCTTATTGCATCTTGACAAGTAAAAGATTTACAAGCACAACAGAAATGGCCTTTAAAAATCTCAGGTATTAATGGCAGTTTCCTGATAATAGTTTTATTGCCTTCTATTAAGAACCTTATTACATCAGTCTAATACAATACTACTGTATTACTCCTATAATACAATATGATGAATGAGTGCTACCTCTTCCATATTGCATTAACACCATATTAAGTTAATTGAATGCAGTCATAGCTTAGTGTGATGGATGAGATGTACACTACTGTCAGCAATTTTGTATGGAAAAGGGAAGTCCATAATTCCTATATTTTCTCACATTTGTTCCAGTGAAGACGTGCAGTTCTAAAAAAATTCAAACACCAGTTGTTTTTGACACTGCTTTGCATTTATTGAGGAGCTCTAAAAAAATAAATAACAAACATATAGAAATAAACAACTTAGCTCATAGGATTTTCTTCATGTTGTTGGTCTGTTTGATCTTCATGTTTTGACCAGAACTTGTATTTCTGAACTCAGTGGCTGCCAACCTAGGTATTGGTGTTATTGGCTGAAAATAAAAAATTTGGGATTTCTTTTCTTATCATCCTCCTTCATGTTTCTTTTTTTTTTTTTTTCCACCTCATGAGGAGACAGCATCAAACAAAGATACTTAAAGTAAGACTGGAAGACTAATTCATATCCAGCAACGCACTTTTCCCAAGTTACAACGGCATTATGTCAAACACTAAAATGTATTCTTGTGCTTTTTAGGTTTATTTTTTTTCCTGATATCTGAAATTAATGAACACTTTTCAGTCTTTGCACTTGCATAAAGGACATGGAGGCCATTTGTGCAGTGTTTTAATGATAAACATGTGACAGTGATAAGCTTTAAGTCTAAAAGCTAAGGTATTACTGGTGAAAAAATATATATTCAGGTGGATGGAGAAGTTACCTTTCAAGGCTCTCAGTAATTCATTCAATTCACTAAGTTGAATGAGCTTCTGTTTATTATGGACAAAAACTTTGAGAAGCTGCAGTAGAACAAGAAGCTCTTACTAAAGTCTGTGCTTAATTTTAAAGGCACATCTTCAACAGGAGCATTCATATACTTCAAGATAGTATCCCTTTCACACAGTCTACTGACATTAGAGGCAGAGTAAAAGAAATTACATAAAACATAGGCAATAATTCACATTAAGGTACAATTTATTAAATATATTTGGGGTTTTTTACACTGGAATTAAGAATTTGCTGAAAAAGCAGATTTGAAAATTGCACAATGCAGTACATGTAGAATCTAAACCTCAATAAGTTTATATCCTTGAGAATGTAAATCTGTTCTGTAAAAGTTATCTAAGAAACCATCTTATCAATCATCTGGTTAAAAGTACCAGATTAAGAAATAACAATAGGAATAAATATTTATATATTGAAAAATAAGCAAGCCTTTCAAACACATTGACTTAATTCAGCCAAAAATTTGGTATTTGCTCAGTGTCCAGCATCAGCTATAAATACTTTCAAAATGATAAAAATTTAAGACCATACTTATTTGTTTGTTGAATTTTTCAATTCTGTTTTCAATTATTTGATATAAAACATTTCCTTACTCAATTTGGAGTCATTAAAAAAAGGAAGAAGACTGGCTACTCATGCATAATGAATAAATTCACAGGAGTTATGTATATACTAAATGGGGAAAAACTTCCAAGTGTACCAACTAAATGACTCGTTATGGAGTATACTTTCCACTGTTATCTGAAGAAAGAAAAGTTGTCACATGAGATTTTGGTATTTCCAAGGTTGGAAAAAGGAATCTTTTAAAAATACATAGTATATTGGTTTTACTACTAAAATAACTTAGAGATGTTATACTCAAACAGAACATAACAATGTCTACATTATATGCAAGCCAAGAATTGCTAAGCGTTCAAAGTGTAACCTCAAAGAGAATAATCTGAATTCATTTTACAAAATGTTATATTGTTATCATGATACATTCCCCCTATCATGAAACATGTTCTTCCATTGATTTTATGTAGCTAGTATTTAATCTTATATAACTACGACTGCAGAATTATTACTAATCATAAAGAAAGTTGTTTAACCGTGATTATTTAGTGAGAAGAACTAGTGGATAGAAAATACCAAGAGATATAAATTATTTTTGTGAGGATTAGACATTTCCTGGGAAGCAATATGAGTCGGAGGCACAGCTCTGATCCCAGCACTGCATTAGATTTCAGGGCTGCTTTTCTGAAAAGTGCATTGAAAGACAGATTGGAAAAAACCCCAAACAATGCAACAAAGAAATTCTTACCAGAACAAAACACTCTGTCTAATACACTGTTCTCCCTTTGGGAGAGATGCAAAATAAAGATGCATTGAAAATTTGAAAAAATATCAGATATTTCAGTAAATGCACTACTGACAAGCAATTACATGGAAGATTTGAGAATATGTATGGTGAACCAGGGTAGTAATGCAGCCATGACATTATATTTCAGGCCATACCAATTAACTGAAACCTGTAGACCTCCATCTCCAACCATGCTTATCTTTGTAAGGCATCTTGTGCTTTTTTTAATCTCAAATTGTCAATTTTCTGTCAGGGACAAGATAAACATAGTCAAGTAAGCAGTATGGGAAATAAATGTCCTCTAAATTTATAATACTAGAACTTAAAGACTAACATCAGTACCACAAAAAACAGTCAGAAACAACCTGTGACTGTATTTCCTACTGATAAACTTAGCCTTGGAGTGGCCTTCGTATTTCTTGGCACTTTTTGACAACAGGTAAAAAGGCAATAAATGTATTCTAACAAATATAAGCAGATTTTTTAAAATCAGTATTTTATGTAGAAATAAAACATAGACTAGAAGGATTAGAGAAGGACAAACAGTTTCAGTCACACAGATGTAGCCTGTGAGCTTTTTTTGAAACCATAGTAAAACTTTTTCTTTCCTGGATCTCATGACCTCTGTCTAATTATTAACCTAATTCTGTTCAGTGTAGATTCACAGTACAGGCTTTGGAGGTTAGCACCTCCAACATCAGTAGCTGATGTTAAAATACTTTCCTTACACATTTTTGGGTTGGCAGAAACAATATTGCATGGAAATACTACTAGACCATAGCATAATTTATTGCTATTCTTAAACTTAGTCCTAATAGGTTTAACTAGATTTTCTGTTTTAAATCAGCAAATAATTCAAGTCAGAACATGATGTAGGTCCTTTCCAGTATTCACAAAGAATCCTATTTCCCATTCGGAAATGTTTAACAAAGTCTTCTGAGCAATGACTCTGACAGATCATGACATATCACAGACAAGACTTAGTCATTTTACCTTACTTTATTTAATCAAGTCACTAATAATTAAGTAGCTTGTCAATTTTTTATGGGTCTGTGGACATTTAAAAATTTTGGAAAAAGAGCACTCAAATTTCTCGGGGAGTCAGGCAATACTGAGGGCTTCAAAACCAACATCTTTTTGAAAAATATCTTTCTTCATTATAAAAGTCTCAGAAAGATGCCCACACTGGGAAATGCTGGTGTGTTCAGAGACAAACTTTCAAAAATATGATTTACATGTTCCTTAACTATAGTCATATTAGTGATATACAGTACTGTGTGAATCTTTCACAACAGTTGTACCCTTCAATAATGCCAATGCTTGAAACCTATGGTAATGTCCTATGGTAATATACAATGGCTATGTATATTTAATAGCACTAAGATGTAGAGTGATGCTATGCATTGCAAATCTACAGAGAGAAAGGGAACAGATACATTATGAGACTATTGCTACAGCTGAATCAAAAGCATTGTGAATTTCAAGGGATACAGGTAACTTGTAGGTCAGAAAAGAAGTGGTTCCAGTTAGCTCATCTATATTAGTCTCCAGTTTCAGAGGGAACTGTACTGACATATATGGCCTTATAAGACAAAGATGGATCTGTCATCCATTTTGTGATCTCCCACTGAGAAAATAAAATGCAAAACTGACTTGGAGAAAAATTGGTATGGGTACTGACCATCCTGTCACTTCCATTAGTATATGGACACATGCTTCATGAACACATATCTTGCTCATTCAGTTGTGTTAAAATTCAGAGAGTATTTAACTTGATATCATGCACAAATAATTAGCATCTTTCAGAACTGGGAATGGAGGAGTCATACAATGTTTTCAAAAGTAATGTGACTGTAGAGAATTCACAAGGTGAGACCTTATCACAAACACTCTTTTAAGGCCCAACATTATTGACCAACATTTTGGGCAGGGCACTGAATAGAAAACATGCTTTTCTTTGTTTCTTTACTTCTGTTGATTAAAAAAAGAAAAAACCTTAAAGAAATTTTGTCTGAACACTCCAAAGGCTTTTTTCTTTTTTTCATTTTATGTGACTCAGCATAAAAAATTCTATATCACTCCTTCCAATGCTGAGTTAATTCTTTTTTTAAAAGCACTTGCATCCATAATTTTTAAAATTTTGCTTAGTTTAAGATAAAGAACATGAAGGCAAAGATCTACTTCAACATTCTATGCAGATACTTAGGAATGCAGGAAAATATTAAAAGCATGTCCCCCAACCACACAGCTTTCATAAGAATGGTATTCTAAAAAATTATATTACAGTGTCTTATACAAGATTCATTTGTTCTCACTAAGAAATATTCCAATTGTCCTTCTGGCAGCATATGTCAAATTAAACGAAGGTAGTTTAAAGATAAATAAGTTTTACTCCTTTACACCAGTTTTGCATCTTGCATTAAGGGCAGCTCACCCTGAAAATGAGCAAGTGGCTGTGCTGCTGCCTTTTGCCTCCAGAGACTTGATGTGATGATGCAGCTGTAAAATTTGCTAAGTGTTTTCCAGAAGCTGTATCTGTAGAGAGGTGAAGGGATGTTTTTAGATCTTCTGAATGCCATACTACGAGCTCCTCTCCAGAGATCACCTCCCTCTTTGAGGGCTGTGTAAATTACACTCTGCGAGGCAGTGCAGCTTCCGTCCTCTTGGAATATAGTTGTGACTGAATTTAGATAAAACTTTTGCTGTATTCAGCTTTCACTGATTTACCCAGTTTAATGCAGTTCCTGATTGAGCCATGACAATTTGTTTTTGAAAATGCAGGAAAAATATCTTTTAAAACTGTTTAATTTAATAAATGTCTCTTTGGAATATTGCCAGTATTAATATGAATTTTTATCTACTCTCTGGCATTTAAATCCATTTGACTTACTCTTATTCTTCTGGTGAAGTTCTTTTCAATCTGAAACATACTTGATGAGGTTTCTTTTTCTGTGAAATCCTGTATAGAGAGTTAATTGCCAGTAACAGGTATTTTTAAAGACCACAGGTGACACATGGAAAACTTCAAAAATCATTTCATGTAGAGTTATGTAGAATATACACAGTGCACTTTGTGCAATTCTCTTCCCTTTTTTATTAAGAAGAACATTTGCATGTAAACGAAGTCTATGCTCATCTGCTTCTATTTCTCACTTTAGGATATAATCTTCAATTTGAAGCCTTATGATTATATTATCTTCCTTAGATGTGCTTACTATGACACAAAGATAGGTTTATATCTTCAAGCTGAGAATAAGAAAAAAAGAACAGATGAACTCTTAAACATCACAGATCTTGTTGATAGGTGGATATGCCTACATGGAAAAGGACAAGAGAGAAGAAACACGGAAACTGACACAAAAAGAAAATAATTTAGGGCCACATTTCTTTTCCAATATTTTCAAGGAATAGCCAACAAGTTATCAAAATACAGTGATACAACATCTATGACACATGTGAATGGTCAACACATAATTGTATATAAATCATACAAATGTATAATTGATTTTATAATTAATTTCAAATGATCCTTAAAATGTCTTTTTATTATTTGTAGAAAACATTTAAAGACATTGTTTTAGGGGTCTAACTGACTCTCCAAAAATACCCTCTGGAATCCTTAAGCAAGATGAAACAAAATGAAAAATGGACAAAAAACTCTTCTAAGAGATAGATAATTAATTTGATTACTCATGGAATTTCATCAAAGGAATCTTGACTGACATTGTTTACTTAAAAGGACTAAATCTCAATTCATGGGTTTAGAAAAAGAATTATACTGCTAAATTATAAGAAGCCAACTACATAATAGTTTATAAAACATACCATACATATTTGATTTTATTCTTTGTTCTGCTTTTGGGGAACAGTTATCACTTTAAGGCTTCGTGCTAAACTATTCCCTCTAGAAAATGATATTATATGGACGTTTTCTTTTCCACCTTAGCCTGACTTTTTTCATTCTGATTGTTATATTGATTTTCCTTCTTTTCAAAGGCAGTCTTAATTAGACACTGTTACTAGACAAAAACAATTTTGTCATTCATCAGGAACCCTACATTCTACATTTTTTCCTGAAAAAAGTTCCTGTAGGAATATAACCAGATTCATGTTCTTTCTGCTGTATGCATTTGGCATCTCTGAAAAAGAGAAGATCCACTGTTTGGTTTTGTCTTCTTTTATCCTCATAAGAAAGTGGCTACAAAGACTTAGATGAGTTGGTGTGCCAGTTTGGGCAAATTTGGAAATATATCCTCTGAGAGAAGGCACGTTACAACTCCCCCACCAGGTTCAGGGAAAAAAATTTTCCTTGAAGGAAAGTGAAAGAGATAAAAACTACTTATTTAACAAACACACAGGAAAAGGATAATAATGCTAAATAATAAAACATCTCACTGTGGAGAGAAATCTGGGAATATTTTATCGTCGTTCCGTAGGTATCCTCTCCCCTCCTCCTCGGAGCTGGGTCGGGGTGGGCCCTCCTCCAGGGCCTTCACCTTGGTGGAAAAAGTCCCAATGTGTTCTGATGTTGAAACAGTCCAAGAAAGAAGAAGGGAAAAAAATGAAATCCCAGGAAAACAAAAGTTCAACTCTCTATCTCCCTCCGGAGAAAAAGAAAGCTGAAAGCTCACTGGAAAGCAAACATTGCTTCCTCCTGCTCCTCCCTCTTGTTGCAGCAGAACACAGAGGAATCTGGGTATCTGCGTCCTTGAAAACAAACTGTAAACTGCTTCCAAAGTTTTGCTGCTTTTTTTTCCCTCCCCCCTCTCAGGCTCAGTTTAAAGGCACAGAAAGGCAAAAAATTAAATTCTGGGCATGGAGCAATATGGGATGCAACATCATAAAGTCACTCCAAGACAGTTGGGATACTCAGGTGCCATTCACACTGCTGAGGAAAAAGATCAAGATTTTCTTGACACTGATATTCTTAAGTCCTGTACACAAGCTGCTGAGGCACTGCTTTACTTAATGGTATTTCCTTCTGCTGTCATTTGGTACAGGGATAGAGAATGAGATCTCTGAGCTTTAAGAAAACTTGTTACTACTTTATATTGTATAGAGCAATATCTTTGTTATGAATGGATTGTTATGAATGGATGATGTAAGTTTAAATCAGCTCTTGTCTTTGCCCAGGCCTCTGGCAGCAGGCAGTAGCTGTATTGAGGTGTCCAGCATCCCAAGATACACTTATTTGCAAGTTCTTTAATAATGGCTGATTTGGTCTATTATAAAATGAATTATTTATTAATAGGCACAAAACTAACAGACATAAGACTTAAAACAGACTATTACTACACAGGGATAAGACAAAGGGCAATACTAGTATTATACACGTGGAGTTAAGGATACCATTAAATTTACAGCTAGCTAAGAAATAGTATAACTTAGGATTCCATGTTTCTTACCATCCAATTCTTGATGGGGTACACATCGAAAAATCCTCTCTCTCAATTCCTGAGAAAGTGACCTCAAAAGCCCAGGTCTGGACTTAAGGGGAGAAATCTCCTCGCACATTCCAGAGGAGTGTGTAAGAGACTTCTGCTTCTGTGATAATTGTGTGGGCTTTTATAGACATAAGAACTGTGTCTTTAGATCAAGAATATTTCTTTCATCTCTTCCCACATTTGCTTTCCAGACTAAGATGTTGATTCTTAGCTGGGGGCCTGAGCCCTTTTGGTGCTAGAGATACCCCATGCTGGGCCTGTGACCCACCCGAGTTATCTCTTGCATGTCCACCAACAATCTGTGGTAGAGAGGGGGTACATGTGTCCTGCCACATGGATCCATTCTACATCAAAATATAAGACTACTTATATGCTAACTCATTCAAAAAAGGTAAATAGAAATATGTCCATAATCTAGGCCTTAGGGCCTTATCCTTCTGACACTAAATATTTGGTTTTCTTTTAAAAAGTGAGGTACTTTTATCAAAAAACAATAGAAGTAAGGGACCTGCTGCCACATTCAATAGAATATCTTCACGGATTTATTACCCCTCTACTGAGATTAGATAGATAGATAGATAGATAGATAGATAGATAGATAGATAGATAGATAGATAGATAGATAGAAAAAACCACTTTATTGATTCCCTGAACTCACAATTTTTTTTTCTAATTTTAACATTATTCTTTATTTTCTTTACTTAGGAAAAAAGTGTTATTGTGGTTATTAAAAACAAGTTATGATAATAATAGTAATTATCTAGTATTGCTAAAACAATAATTTGATTTGATGGGACTGAACTCAAATATCTTTATATCAAAGGGAATGAAAGGTTTATGGTCTAATCCTTAATGAGTCTTTTGAAGTATATTTATTGTAAAATGATTTAATTTCACAGTCTTGTACTTGGGAGAATCTAATGGAACAACTTATCAAGAACAACTACAGAGCTTGGAGTCTTATCCATAAGCAGATCTGCACTGTTAAATTTTAACACATAGAAAATTGCATCTATATTATGCATTTTATAGAAGTAGAAATAAAAATGAAATGTTCTTTTGGAACATTATTCAAGGTGATATATTTTTATGAAAACTATTTTCAATTTTAATTAGGTTGTAGTCCCTTGAGATCTGAAAGATCAAAAGAACAAAGAATCAAACTCAGGAAAAGATATTTGGGGTTTAATTAAAATAGAATGATACCCTTAATGCTTCTTGATTCTTTTCATAATCAAAGATTAACAATAACAGAATAACAGATTAGGAAATAGAAAATTCTTTGGTGTTTTTTTTTTTTTTTGTCGTGGATGTCATATTAGAAACAGAAAACCATTTTTTTGATTATGAGAGCAGTTATTTCATATGAAAGGTAAGTTCCATGCCTCATTGACAATGCAAACATTTTAGACCTTCTGTACATTAAAAAAAACCATTGAACTACCTTTTCAGAAAAGAGGAAAATTTCTAAAGGTAAGGCAGTGGATGTTTTTCTTAAAAGTAGGTGGGTTATTACATACCTTTTCAAAGCAGTCTCTTTACTAGTGAAGGAACCATTTTACTGTTTTTTATGGATGGAGGGTGAAGGCCAGTGGACCCAAATTGATTCACTGGAGCTTGTGGGTACTTCTGAAATTAAATAAACAGACAAACAATCCTCCAGTAAATAAATGTACTGGGTACTTGCCATCTGTGTTTCTAAGGATGACATTTAAATTTTTGACATCAAGAGAATTCATATTCTCTGGAAGTATCTACAGACTGGTTTACTAAGAGTTTTGCTTGTCTCCAGGTATTTTGCAGGTAGGGGCATGTCAAATTTCATTTAAATGTGGAGTAATTGTTCTTCAGTCCAGGGCCTGTATATCTCTCTTAAAGTGAGGAAGAGTGTTCCACAGTCTCTGTGCTGAGCTAAGCAACCGGCCTCCACCAAGAAAGTAAAAACAATGACTGATTCCTGTGTTAAAATGATACAGATAGTATGCAAGTCTAAACTCCGTGACAAGCTGAAGACCATTATATCTGTTTTATTTTTAGTTTATGAACTGTCTATTATGCTCCTTTTAACACGATGTTACTGGGTATCAGAAAATAAGAAGGAAAACCTGTATGCTGGCCTTGTCCTTGCTATTAGTCTCTGGGTTACTCTTTTATTTCTGTTCTATAGGTTTTGGTTACTTTTTTTTCTCTTTTCTTAAAATACTTTGTTCTAGTTTTTGCTCAAATCCAAACTAGCTTGGGTGTTTAAGAGCCCTGTTGATTTATATTCACTAAAAGGAAAAAAAATCTATCCAGTCAGCTCACAAAGCTCTAAAGATTTTGGAGCACTGACACTGTATGCTGAGACACAATTTCTTAATCTGTGTATCCTTCCAGCTTTGCGTGGTGGTGCTGATTAATTTTTTTATAATAAACTGAAGAGACTGACAGATACTTAAGATTTGCTTACTAAATTACTAAAAGAAAACTTATCAAATATTAGAAAAAACCAAAAGAAATTAATGAAAAGAGCTAGGAAAAAAGCATTGTTATATATAAAACATTCTTTTTGTCTAAAGAAATAAATAGTAAGAATCATAGCACTCCACCATCCAGGGAAAAGAGTAGTGAAAATTAAGGTTGTAGAAAATGTGGAACACATGGGAAAAAGAACAATACTTCAAACTGATATATTTTTGTCTTTTGTAAAAAGTACTACTAATTAGATTTTTCTCATCTAATAGAGTACAGTTTTCCCACCACTTTCAAAACAATTTGTTTTGTATAGACTATGGTTCAGTACAGGATAGATGCCTTTATATAGCTAATCCATCTATTCTAGCACTCTACGTTTCAGTTGATTTCTAAGACAATGAATACATGCCTCCAAATTGTGCTGGCACTCATCTCACACAAGTTGCTATCTTCGTGCAAGCTACAGCCACTGGCTTTGGAGATCTTATTTAGAAAACTTTAATTTTTATCACTTTCATTGGCTATCTTCATAGCCTCACTCATTTGGTGAGTTCTATCACAAGCATATCCTCTACTGTACACTTTAAACTGGAAGAAGATTTGCAAACAAAAAGCTATAGGGTGAAGAACAGAGATAGATGTATGTCTGTATTAAAAAAATATCAGGAGAAAAAAATTACAGTGTTAGAGTTTAATACTATTAAAAATAATAACATAATGCCATTATTTAAAATATTATGCAGTAATACATCTATATGCATCATCTATGACTGTTTCAAATTAATATTACATTTTCCCCCCCCCTCTTTTTCTATTAATTAAACCTTAATATGGGAGAAAAACTTTTGCCAAGTGAATATGAAGGATTATCTTTACAAGTCATTCTTATATTAAGATTTTGGTTCTAAACTATAACACGCTATGAGGTGTTGAAAGTCTAAGGCAGAACTATTTCCCACGATTAACACAACAAATCCTGTACTTCCACCCACAGAGGCATCAACACAGGGTTTTCAGCCAAAGGCTTGTAAATGCAGAACATATTTTTCAAGGCTGAATTTCATCTGACTGAGCCAAAAT
The DNA here is from genome assembly GCF_041296385.1 of Aphelocoma coerulescens. Taxonomy (NCBI): domain Eukaryota; kingdom Metazoa; phylum Chordata; class Aves; order Passeriformes; family Corvidae; genus Aphelocoma; species Aphelocoma coerulescens. The sequence goes on from NC_091015.1 coordinate 109,307,613, forward strand.
CCAATATCTTCCAGGTATTCAGTAATTCCTTTCCAAATAATGTGGTAGTTTGGGGTTTTTTCCTTTCTTTAATAGTTACACTGAAGAAGAGTATACTAAGTCTTGTGACTTTTTTAGTGCAGAAGAGTCCCTCATACATGAATAGGTAACCTAGATGTTATAGTATTTAATTAATCATTACAGTTTTTTGTTGTTCACAACTGACAGAATCTTCAGATAAAAGAAAGTCTAGAATCTGTTTTTTGGCTGGGTCATGATATCTCCTATGAGACATTGCAGTAGGTACAGTGTCTTTGTCTTTTCTGAGAGAAATATTTTATTATGTATACATCATCTGTAGTTTTCATTCCAAAGTCTAAATTATCTTAATTCATACACATTACCAAATTTTTTTAAAAATTAAAAATCAGTTTAAGTGATTAGTAATCAACAATGTTTTATCTTTCAAAGAACACTGCAATTGACAATTACATAATTTTCCAAAATACTCTTGATAAACTTCTGAGCTTTGCAGTGACATTTGTATGTGTATTTTTTGCATTATTTTTTAGAATGTATATGAATGCGAGATGTATTTGTAGATCTGTAGACTAGTAATGTAACATTACAGATCTCAGAGCATTCCCTTAACACTGCACTCTGTGTGCTCTCAATAAAAACAACTAATGAAATAAACAAACAAGTAAACAAACAAACAAATCATATTGACAAAAAAGTTACTTATGATTCCATATATATAGAAATCACATAGTTTAATTTTTCTTTGAAAATATGAAATAGAAAACACTCATTAAATCTTGAAACTGTGTTCTTGTTTTTAATGGAAAAATGATATTATTTATTTAATGTTTTAAAATACAAGAGTTTTCCATAAGATATTTGGTAGGATATTTGTGAATAATACTTTCCTATAGGACACATTTTGAAGTATGTTGAGCCTTGGATGGTGAAAAATCTTTTATTCAATCTTCATATATGTGCATACTTATTTTCAGTAGAAAAGAAAAATTTTAATCAGATAAAAATAAATTGTCCGTTGAGGCATTTTGATAAAGAAATATAAAGTTGAAACTAGTTATGTATAATGAGTAAATAAAGACTGCTAAGAGCTGCTAAGTAGAAACTCAAAACTAAGCAGAGTTCCGTAATAATATATCTATTTTAAGAATAGACAATCAAACTTGAAGAAGTAATATTTTAATCATAAGTTCCTAATGGTAAGTCATATATTCTTTATGCAGAGCTGAAAATGTTTTGAAGATTCTTAATACTATAAGAATTACACTCATAAATAGAATTCAAGTTTTCATTATTACTGTATGTACTATTAAAAAAAAAATGTTCCTTTTCCAAGTAGTTTAACTTAAATCAGGGGATTGTATTATATTCAGCATTATTTTCCACTTTGGTTAATATAGTGCTATTAAACAGTTCATTTCATTCTGTCTCCTAATTCATATAAAATATTCTACTTCAGTCTGTCTGTTCCAATGCCTGCCTTTTAAAAGGGGAAGGGAGTGGAGTCTTGCACAACACAAGAACCAGGGCCTTCTGAATTATCAGGAAACAACAGGGAAACACCTGTAATACTCTACAAAGGAATCAGGGCATGCTTCTCTAGTACGTTGTCATGGTTGTTGGCCCAGCTGGGCAGCCAGAAAGCTGCGATCTTGTCACCAGCACTGAAAAATGGTGGGACAAATCTGTGGTGAGTTGACTTGGGCTGGATATCAGGTGCCTGCCAATTCGTTCTATTATTTCCTGTCCACCAACAGGACAGAAAGAGTAAAGCTCGTGGGGTGAGATAAGGAGAGGGATGTCACCCAACAGTTACCAACACAGGCAAAATAACTGGACTTTGGGAAATTAATTTCATTTATTGCTAATTAAAGAGAGCAGGATAACAAGAAATACAAACTAATCTAAATTCCCCTTCCACTCATAACCTCCTTCTTTCTGGGCTTAGCTTTATTCCTGAATTCTCTACCTCCTCCTCCACAGTAGAGCAAGGGAATGGAGGCTGTGGTTAATTTATCACCTCACTGCTGCTATTTCCTCCTTAGGGGGAGGACATCTCAAATTCTTCCCTTGCTTCAGCATGGGTCCCTTCCATAGGGTGCAGTCCTTCAGGAAAAGATTGATCCAGTGTGGGTTTCCCACAGGGTCACACGTCCTTCCAGTAAACCTCCTCCAGCAATGACTTCTTTCTCCACAGGGTCACAGATCCTGCTGGGAGCCTTATCCAGTGTGGGCTTCCCCACAGAAACGATACTCCAGTGCGGGCTTCTTGACCAGAGCCAGTGTGGATGCCTCATTATTGAAAGGTTTACGGCCTGATTGGATGGGACTTTGAGCAACATGGGCTAGGGGAAGGTGCATCTACCCATGCCAGGAGGGTTGGAAAGAGACAATCTGTAAAGGTTCCTTTTAATCCAAACTACTCTATGATTCTGTGATACAGCTATTCCATGTCATTTTGAAAAAGAAGTGAAAAAGAAACAACCAAAGCAAAGCCCAAGTACTAAAGCAGGCGACTCTTCATTTTCACTAGTAACAAGGAGATACGTCCTGCTTCACAGGAATTTGCAAATAAAATAATTAGCTTTATACCAGAATAAAAAAGTAGTGTAACTACATTTTGTGCTTTGACAGTTAAATTGATGTTCACACATAGCAGAGAAATGTTTTTTCTGAATTACGCCAAGTTTAAAACAATCCACTTGACAATAACTTTTCCAAGAAGGCTTAATCTTCTAAGAAAATTCGAAACACCTTGTGAATTCTTCACTGCTTTTCTACTAAAGCTTAATTGTATTCATATTTGTGCATTTATCTATGATGCTTTGTCAATTCGTAATTTCCATGTTAGAGTGTTTTGAGCTGTGAGTGATAAATCTGCCTTCAATGGGAGTAAAGGGATAAGTTACTTTGAGAACTGCATACTTCTGTTCAGAGAGGTAAGGCTGCATTGAAAATGCAAACTTCCTTTTGAAACTCACTCTCTGAAAATCCACACGAACCAAAGATTTTCTCTCACTCCATTCTTTACATGAACAGCAAATGCTACAGCTGGTTATTAGTACAGTTGACTGCTTTCAAGTTGTCTGATAACATTCAGTTATTTCCCTCATGTAAATTTCAATGGGACTGCAGGGAGATGAGTGAACAGTGCTAACATGGGAGCATGAGGATTTTCCTTTAGGGCTTTAACAGAGTCTAATACATTTTGACCAAGCTCTTTTAGATGATCTACATGTGGGAGAGGTGCTTATTAGCAAATTTTAATCTTTTGTGCTATACTGCATTTTAATTTAGTGAGGGATACAACTGTATAGGTAAATTGCAGGACAGATAGAAATTACACTTGCGAGAATATGACAGTTGTAATTTAAAGTAGAATCACAATATAAATGCAATGCTCATTGCCAGTCTCTATAGTACAAAAGATTATTTCACTATACAGATAAAGGCAGTTGATCCACTTGACTGATGTGGTTTGTTGCCAAATGAGCTCAGCTGATGTGGTTGGCTGGTTCAGTCAGGTTATGTAGCCATTTATCCAGGCCAAGGGCCACCATTCAGTCCCCTTCATGCTGAGATAAATTCAGCTTTCTTTGCAACAGCCATGGTCAGTCACTGCAAATATTTTTCTCTGACCCTCAAGAATGAGCCTTCTGTGTCAGTCTTCTCAGAGCCTTCTTCCATTTTAGGGTTTTCAGTAAAGACTGAGAGTAAATTGGTAGCTGAAAAGATTCGGATAGAATAGATCGACGTGATTATCATTCATTTGGATTTGAAATTTCCACTAAATTAAACATATATATTAATAAGCATGAATAAATAAAAACTAGTGTTTAAAACATCCAGACATATCTGCCTGAAAGCCTTATATACAAGAAATTACAAGAAATATTTTTGAAATGAAATGCTGCTTTTATCACCTTTCTGCTTTCCTCTTTGACAACAAATTTGAATACCTATTTAGCAATGTAAACTCAAGACTAGTCAGAAATGTTTCTCCAGAGATGTGACATAGAACCATGTCAGTAGAGAATCTAATGTTCTCACCTTATTTTAGATATGAAGGCGGTTTGAATTCAAGGAAAAGAACTAACAGTGAAAAATTACTTTGGCATTTCAAATGGTTAGATTGAATTTATATTTTTGAACATTTCCAAAGAATAATGCAACATAACAATTACACAACTAGTATATGATGTACTGTGTTAGATGAGAAAAATGACAAATTCGTGTTTGCTAAAAAAATGAGTAATTTTATTTTTATATATTTTCAAAAGGACAAAACCCATATAGAAGAAAATAGAAAAAATATTTTCTTTATTATTTTTGGACTAAGGTTCATACAGAAGCAGTGAGCCTGTATTGTCAAGGCTAATCATTCAGCATAGGAAATAACTAATTTCACACAGAAAATATAGTACCTGTCCAAAAATGCAGTGAAGTAGTTGTACATGATGGAATCCAGTTCAAGAGAGGTTTGTTTCATCCAAACAAACAAACAAACAAACTCCAAACAAGCAAAGCAAAATAAAACCAGCTTTGCTGTACCAGAGATGTACCAGATCATTTAATTCCACTAAAAAACTGTGTATAGTGGGTCATCTTCTTGTTGGGCAGCTGCTTTAGCCATCAATTAAATCACATTAAACCAGAATAAAATGTTTGGCTTCTTAAATTAAACTAGTTGCTTTTTGGAAGGTATATTAAAAATAAATGTAAGTTATTGGCTCAAATTAATTTCTGCATATTTGAAATTTTGTTCTTGTAGTCATTCTGAGAGAATAAGGGTAATCAATTAAATGACAGATTTCAAACTGTTTTTAAAAATTCACTTTTAGTGGTAGGTCTGACAGAATGAGTCAATTCAAATTTTTTTCTAGTCCTGCACTCTGTTTAAGACAGCAAAGAATAATGGATATTCAGGAATCTGAATATGGAATAAAACTGCTCCTCAGAATAACTTCCAAAACTTCAGAAATTTTTTGCTCAGTCACTTCTGTTCTTAGTTGCCTTGAACACATTTTTCTTCAGATCACGTGTACAGTTAGGCATGTTTCGTAGTAGAAAATAAGCTGCATAGTGTAAAATCACAGTAGCAAATCAAAGTCTTTATACAAATATCAGTGTTGCACAAGCTATATTTTAGGCATGAATCTTTCAGTAATTTGCTTTAAATGGGAATTGTCATGTTATCTTGCTTATTAACTTCTAAGCTTTTATTTGTCTCAGGTTCAAATGCTTGTATTTCCAATGGACAGAAATATCATTACTATTGATGCATAATAGAATTAGAGTAGTTCCTTCAAAAAGTCTTGAATTTTTGTATGCGACATTGACAAAAAAATCGAAGTCCCTATTGGACTTGTGATTTTGGCACTTCCCTCTTTTCAGAACTACACATAAAAAGTCTTTTTCATTGTTCCTATATTTTAGAGTATCACTTTAAGGGTTTCTTACCTTTTTCTTCCCCCCCCTGCATGAAACTGGCTTAGAACTGTCTATTTTCATAGTAAGTAATCCCACGAGTGCATCAGGAATTTCTAACAGCCACTCCTCCCGATGTGATTACCCTTGCTACCACAGATGACAAGGAAACCAAGGGAGATTTCTCCAGGTCTTGCTGGAAGGATGAGGTAGCAGAGAAGACCAAAACACTGAAATAGCACTCATATTTTCAATAGCACTCATTATATTCTCATATTGTCTTATAACTTCACCTCTATAGGAAAGATTGCAAAAGTTTTATAAGGGTTTCATTTAGACATCCTGAAGAATATGTGTCTGGGAGACAAGGCTTCCCAAAAGCAATCATGAATTTGTTGCCTCAATACTAAACCAAAGTACAATTAACAGTCAACTAAGCAAAAAAGTGAGAAAAAAAAAAAAGAAGAGGAATGTAAAAGTACCATAAGTGTGAATTTGATAGCTGTACATGAAAGATGTCCTACTATCTTTTTTTGAAAATCAATAATCTATTAAGTAGGTACAGTACTCTGAACTACCCTTGTGAGTTTCAATTCCTTAAAAGAGCTAAAAATTGATTTAATTCATAGTTTCTAATTGCAGCTATAGATTGCTTTTGAAATCTATATAGCTCACCTTCTTTTCTTCTGTGTTTTCAATTTTACTTGCCATTTGTTCTGTTTTATTCTCCTTTGTTCTACCAAGATGAACACTTTTCAATTTTCTATGCATAAGTCATTACTCCTTATTGTTGCTTAGTGGGTCCTTTGGCATCCCTAGCTTAAACTGAGTAATTAAAAGAGCTCAGAAAATCCTTAGCCTAAGCTTTCCACAAAGCAGAAAAGTGAATTGTTCCCCCAGTGGCTGCTGTTGAAAGGAAAGAAGGAAATTGAGGAAACAGGATGATTAAACTTTACACCACTACCTCATATTTTATTCAGTGTGATCAGAGAATACTTAGCTAGTTCACCACCATGGGGAAATTTTTCATGTTGATTGATAGCAGTAGCTCCTACTTTTAACATGGAATTAAGATTTAAAAATATGTGATGATTTTAAAGTACTTCAAGGTAAAAAACTGTTCAACTAACCAGCCTTCATCTCAATGAAATCTACTATTTAAATTAGTGTGCTGAAGCAGAAAGTGACTGACCACTATTTAAATGAACAGCAACCCCCAAAAGCTAAATATCAGGTAGTGCAACACCTGCTACTATTATAAGTTATAGAATTATTCTTCAAACCCCTTCATGTAGAGTAAGTGAATCATCCTATTTTCTTGTCAATCATTGTAGTTAATGAAAAAAAAAAAATATCAAGAGAACATAATCCAAACAACTAGAGAAGAGGCTGTGTTTATCTGTCTTTTGTTTTCATTATAAGAACTAAGTAACAATACTGTGGAAAACCGTATTTCTTATTAATTTATGCTCTTCAAGTCAGAGAGAGCACAGAGATTTTCATCAGATCCCTTGGGCATGATATTCATCTGTTTAGACAGTAAATTTAAAAACCAGGTTAATTCTGGACTCAGCTCAGTGGGACTGCACATCCACACATAGTTAAGAGTGACTGTGTATGTTCCATGAATGTGCAACAAATTTCACACTGCAGCATATTTCATGGTGTAAAACGGCATAAATCAGATCCCTAAATAATCCACTGAGTTTTATGAAGAATTAGTAAATTTATATATATATATGATTTTTCATTTTAGCATACTCAATTCCTGGTATACTCTGAGTTTTATTAGACACACTGCTTTAATAGCTAACTTAAATTATTGTACAGCTCTCTCTTGAAAGATGGCTTTATAGGGTTGTGTTAATACATGCCCTTCCTCCGCTGTTTTGGAGGTCTACACCAGCAGTGAAACCTTTTTACTAAACTTAATAAAACATCAAGACATATTAGTTATTTGAACCTGAAAGATTTTTTTTATTATAAGAAAATAAGTTATTATAAGAAAATTTGTATACTTTACAGGGTGGGATGTTGTGTCCATTATACAGTGCACTGAAACAAATATTTTTGTCCTGATACCTGTCAATGAAAAATTACAAAATTCAATTGACATTTCATAGTGCGATTTCTAAATGAGAATAAAAAATTCAATTTTTTTTCACACATTTTAACAGAGGATTTTTGTGTGAATACTCCTCAAAGTTAGTCTAAAACTAATGAAAATTTTAAATCTCTGGATATTTGTAATACTTATAATAGATTGTATTGCCTCTGAAATGTATTGACTTGCTATCTATTACAGGGTAATTTCAGTCTCTCGGCTTTGTATTGTGGTATTAATACATATTAAGTGTTATTTTTATTGTCAAATGTTTTGAACCGGTACCAGTTTGTCTAATTGCCAGGAGTCATCTCAGAAACACATTACGTGCCAATAGACATATCTGACTGCAGACTGAAAGTACCAGCTTCAAAGAAACTTCATTGTTTCCCCCTTTTTCCATGAGAAGTAAACTGAAGCTGGGACATGTTGTTTATCCCAGTTAGGAAGAACAATTGATGCTGTGCCTAATATAATTTATAAAATTCTCTATATTTACAAAAAATACATACATATCTTTTCATATCTGAGTGGAGACTGCAATCTTCAATTAAAAACAGCAACCTCTCATATCTCATGCTCTTGCAGGAAGGTTGATGAGGCTTTAGGAGGTGCTTTGTCTCCTTGTTTTCACTTACGCATACCTCCTCTACAGAAATATCTAATTGCACATCCTATGGACAGAGTGTTTAAATTTCTGAACAGTCTTACATTTGCTTTCATTTTTAATGGATATATGAGTGCTACATAAGTCTTAAAAGAAGAATAAAGTTTTGAAAGAACTTCAATCTAGTGACCATGGTAGAGTTATTTATTGCAGTCCACAGCATAACGAATGTCCACTAGAATTGAGATAATAAGTAAATAATAAAATAGTGCAACCCAGCATATATAATCCCAAGACAATGTCTATTTACATGCACCAACCCAGTCTCTGAGGTACATAGCCTGCATTATTAAATCCTGAACAAATATGTATTAGATTAATATCTGAAATTAGTTGCATATGTTAAAGTAATGTTTTGCCATATTTCATTTTCGTTGTAATTTATTGTCCATATAGTATGAACTCTAAAGTGAGAAACAATAAAACTAAAAATTGTATTAAATATATATTTCATTGCATATGAAGCTAAACTATATTTTAATTTAATGCAACAATCCTGAACACAGTACTGCTATGCACTTCAAAACTTGGAATGGCAAACTGCTTGTCTTCTTATAAACTCTATTAAAAAAAAAAAAAAAAAAAAACAACACAGCAGGAATATTTCAAAAAGTAATTATATGGTATTTTTAACTGTTCAATATAGAATATGATGGCCCAAACGTAATTACCCTGTAATTGGTGCACTTGACAATCTCATTCTGAAACAAACTTTGATTTTACAAACAAGGCTTCTGTGTCAGTTTTTCTTTCACTAGTTTGGGCACGATTAGTAAGTGTGCTGATATCCAATGAGACTGACTATTTTTCTGGTTAAATTTAAGTCACAATTTATCTGTTCAGTATCTCACTAATCATGCTGGTATAGTTTTTTCATTCAATAGAGTAGCACTATCAATCCAAAACTGCAACACTTTCAGGTAAAGAAGGTTTTAAGTAGCTAGAGCAAATTTCTCTTCCCAAGTGAGAATTACAGAGCGACTTTCCAGGTTGTGCTGCCACTATCATTCTCTGTAATTTCAAGGGGAAGAGGGGAGAGGAAGAAGAAGAAAAAGCAGAAATAATTTCAAACACTGTTCCTGATACACTTTGTCCTTATTTACAGCCCAGAATAAACAACAGTAAAAAAAATGCTAATGATAATAAAAATCCGGATTCTGAGAGCCCTGTCTGAAATTATACCTGTATGAGTAAATTTAAATTCCTGACTACTTGGCACTTTAGGTTTGCTGAAGTGATATTATGAAGGATGTCACCAGGACAACAAACATCTTGAAGGCTGTCTGAGCTCGAGCATACTGATTCAGCAAGAAAAGCCTGACACTTTGGGATACAGTCACTTCAGAAACAAAAAGCTGCTTGTTTAAAATGAAATTCAATCTATTGAATTATTCAACAATAATTGATTACATTAGGTAGAAAACCCCTCACTAGCACTCGCTCACATTAATGAATTAGAAATAGAAAGCACTGTCAGAATGAAAGTATAAATACAGCTAAAGTTGCAGTCAGAAGTACTTTGCAGTAGACAGCAAAGACTGCATAATTGGATAGTGCAATCGGACAGCATGTGAAGTGTAGTGAACACGGAAGATCCATCTAGTGTTAATTTTACCTGGGAAAGTAATTCTAATGAATAGCCTTTCAACTCCAGGTATTTTTACCAAAAAAATTGATCACGGCATTTACATTCTCATCTATTGGCATTGTGTCATAAGAAGCAAGTTGATTTGAAAGATGAATCAGATGCAGTTTTTGTGTCATGATTATTGATTATCTTTCAACCTGTAAAGACTGTGTAAGGTTATGAAGCGCTTAAAGATTTATTACCTTTATAGATCTATCTTTTCCGTGGTGATGAAAGTAAACATAAATCTTCTTTACCAAATGATACAGTAAACATGATTGCTTTAAATAATTAAAAACATATTAAACATAAAGAAATAACACTCACTGCAATTTTTTTCAAGTTAAGAAAGGAATTGAATAAACATTTTTAATAGGCTGTTCTGCTTTGAAGAACTTGACAATTTTTTTATTTTGCACTTTGTCAGAATGCATAGAAACACCACCCAAATTCCTGCATTTAGAGGCCTAAGAAAAGTACTGGGTTTTCTTCTGCCTTTTAAGTGTAGTTGAGGAAGATATGTAGGAAGGAAGTGAAGCAGCAGTAAAAAAAAGTGATTACAAAGAAGGAAACAGAAATCAACGGAGTTGAGTTTGCTCAGCATCTACTAATGTTGCTCAGAATTTATAGACATTGGCCAAACAATGCACTTAACAGGCATATATGAACATTACAATTGCACCAAAGAGCAATGACCCACTTTAGGCTGACAGAAATTTCCAACATACAGAAACCCATCCCTTCCCTCTCTACCTTGGTATGGCCCCAAAACAGCTTCTGTGACTGTTCTGTAGCCACTTACAGTTAAATGGAGTCGTGTCAGCAAAGCTTTTAATTTTTAAAGCTGTTTAAGATGATCAAGTTCATCCTGATTACAAATTAGGTCTTGATGGCAGCTATTCATAGATTGTTGAGAATGACAGACAGACAGTGGAGAACAGATGGGTTTCTGGAGGTAATTCGAACCCCCTCAGACATACCCAGAAAGCTATGTCTGCCCACACACTCAAAATTCATTCTTAAAAGGCAAACCTAATCCCAGTAATTTTGCTCAGTAATCCTTTTCTATACTCCATAGTGTACAATCAGCATAACGGCATCACTCTGTGCTAAATCCTAATGTAATTCTCATGGTACATATAGAAAGTGATCCAACTAGTACCCTACTGTGTGTTGTATTACTACACGCATAGGCGTTGTTTGCAGAGGATTAAAGTTGCTTTGGATGATGGTTGTAGGTAAGAAGGAGATAACTGGAATACTCATTGTTGATCTGGATAAACAGCAAGCTCTATTCCTCAAGACACAATCGATTCCGGAAGCATCTGAGAGCTTTGAGGTTTTTGCCTCTTGATCATCTACAAGGATCTGGGTTTAGTCAGTAGAGAATGAATGCATGTGTAGATTCACTGGGTAATGGTGACTCCTTAGACTGGTTTTGTGGACTATAATACCAATTCTCATAAGACTTCAGCATCATCCTTTGTACACATTGATGGATTGAGGCAGAGTTCCAGTGAGGCCATGGGCACTGAGATGATGTTAGATTTAGCTTGAAAAACACTAAAAGACAGTGTACATAGGAAAACTGACAGGAAGAAAATAAGGAAATTGTTTAGTAGCAGTCTGTATAATGATGTATGAATATTTTTCCATTAGATGTTGACATACATCAAGGTCTTTCATTTGCTGGAAAATCATTGTTTTATAGATCAGCACTGTAGTGTTGATAATATATTCTTAAGAGAAATATTGTGAGCAGGCTGTTTTTAATTTGTGTAAGATCTATCTATCTATCTACATTTGTATGTGGATGTATTTACTGCTGAAATTAATAAGTACTTCTTTACTAGAATAATTTAGAATTAGAATTTTTCTTTAGAAATATTATGCTTATAAGATTTTTTTGTCAGAGATGCTTAATATTTCTATGTAATAGATGATTAATATTTATGTTAATCCTTTTAATTAGAAATTTAGTTAGAATTGATATTTTCTGTCATTTCCAAGCTAAGCTCTCTAAAAAATGCCAACTAATTTACTGCTACCTTCTTATGAAACCTCATTTTAAACCTGATACTGACACTGTTTTGACCTTTTCCACAACCTTTCACTTTCACATGAAAGTATTTGGGAAAGTAGCTTTGCTCAAGCCTTCAACCACCTCCCACATACCATTATCATTCATCTTCTTCAGTCTATATTTGTTCTGAGCACAGCAAGAAAACAACCCATCTTCATGTAACTATCAGCCAGTTATTGCTATATAGTAGCCAATGATTGTATTGTCTTCCCCACATTTCTTACATGTCTACTTATCAGCAGTGGTTGGTAAACTTTTTTGCCATTGCCTAATAAATACAAAAAGAACTGGCTTTACAGGTAATCCCAGCTGTTTTTGCTGCAGTGACTGGAGAGACAGAGACTCTGCACGGGTTGGGTCACCCTGTGCGAAGCAGACAGCATTATTTCCTTTGGACATGCCTGTCCCTTTCCTTTGATGGTTAAAGGGATCCAAGTAATCAGCTTAGACAATTAGACAGACGAAGATAATCTTAGCCTTCTCACTGTGTACCTATTGATATTTCTATTAATCTCATGTATGAATGTAACACACAGTAACCCCTTGAGAAGGGACACCCTAAGCAGGGTCAGCTCATCCCGTTTCTTTCAGATTTCACCTCAGCGAGTTGTTTTTTTTTTTTTAGACTTTTCACCTTTTTCTTTTTAAAACATGTTTTTGGCTTTCTATGTGGAAAAGCAAATCCACTATTTCTTAAAGAGTTGTCATCTGAAGTATCTTTGCAATCGTTGGCAGTTCTGGTGTAAGGTTACTTCAACAGTTAACAGATTAGTTAGACAGTTAACAGACAGTTAGCAAGTCTTGCTAAAAAAGTTGATTTTTAATTCAAATACACAAAATGCAATAAACAGAGAATTTCATACTGGGACAGATCTGCTTGGTAACTGTCCTTCTTTGAAATGTAGCTGGTTTATAACTGTACTCATCATCTCTTTATTTTACAGACCTCCTCTTAGATTAGATGACTTGGACAAGTTCATTTCAGTGACCAAATCCTACTCAAATTACACTGTCAATGTCATGTGAAATCTTTCGGATTTCATTACTTAACATCAGAAAAACCCTACAGAATACAGTTTTTTGTGATGGAAACAAACAAAAAATAAATGCATCTCTATATCCTTGGCATGTCCAACACTTGCAGTGGGAGACAGATTAGATATTTCAGGCGTTGGTAAAAAAACACAGGACCTCCCCCTGCCTCTTAGGGCATTGCAATCAGTTCATCTTAAGCAATTAGACACCTTACTTTATTCACAATGTCGTATGGCACTGTGCCATTTATAAAAAATTTACAGTCTCAGTCTGATTGCTACTAGATGCAGTTTTAGCATTGAAGCCGAGGAATATGTATTAAGACTGTGTTAATTTTTCAGCAATGAGTATTCTTAAAGGACAGAGCGGAAGAGCATTGACTGTGCTATGTTGAAAACTTGCTTTATGCCAATTTCAATGTGACTTCTCCTACAGAGTTTTATTCTGGGACTACTGCTTTCATAAGCTGCCTATCTGGCACCTCTGATTTTTCACATGGAATGTCATTACATTCCATGAGATATGTTTGTTTAATCTTCAGCAGTCCATTATTTTTGCAGTAAGCAACATAAGATATATAAAAAGGTTAAGTTTAGTAGAAGAAAAACGATTTATAGCTAATAATGCTGTCAAATATTTACATCTGGCTGAAAGATCACTTATTGAATTTCTAAAGCTCATTGAATTTGTATGGAATAACTTTACTAAAATATGGATTAGTGTGTAGGAAAAAATATCAATATATATGTATGTAAAATTTTTTCATTTAACCACTTCACCAATTGCCTTTCTATATTCAACTATCTGATCTGCTAACCAATGTGAAGAGAAAAAGTATATTAAAAAGGTGCCAGTTTTTCAACAATTTTAAGTCAGTGATATTGACAAAAGTGACTCTTGTTGGTTTTGTTGTTTTTTATAAGAGCAGAAGCTCTTGCTGGAGGACATCCAAATAGCAAAAAAACTAGTGAAGGGTCTGGAGCACAAGTCTTATGAGGAGCAGCTGAGGGAGCTGGGGTTGTCTAGCCTGGAGAAAAGGAGGCTCAGGGGAGACCTTATCACTCTCTACAACCGCCTGAAAGGAGGGTGTAGGCAGATGGGGGTTGGCCTCTTCTCCCAGGCAATAAGAAACAACACATGAGAAAACAGCCACAAGTTGCACCAAGGTAGTTTTTGATAGGATATTAGGAAAATTTTGTTACTAAAAAGGGTTGACAAGCACTCAAATAGGATTCCCAGGGAAATGGTGGAATCATCATCCCTGGAAGTATTCAAATAATGTGTGGATGTGGTGCTTAGGGACCTAGCTTAGTGGTGGACTTAACAATGCTAGGTTTATAGGTGAACTAGGGGATCTTAAAGATCATTTCCAATCTAAATGATTCTATTATTCTATTATAAAAACAAAATGCAAAACAAAAGCCCCAGTCAACAGAACAAAAAACCCCAGTGGTTTAGTTATCTCTTTTTCTATGTTAGGTTCTTTAAAAGTCCCATATACTTTTCATTGCACAGCAATATTTATGTTTGGGTTGGTTTTTCTCCCCAGAACTGACAGGGTCTTTTAACAGTTAATCTTCTGAACTTACATAAAGCCTGTCTTAGTCAGAAAATCTTTGACTCTTTGAATTGGCACTATGTATTAAGGAGATTTTGCCAATACATATGGCCATGACAATGTATGTTTGCAAAATGACTGTCAGGTTTTATATTAACATATGCTGGATACTTTGGCTTTTTCTTATCCATGATACCTTACAGAACACAGTATATGGAAAAGAGCTTTAGTTCAATGCTGACTCAAGTATTGTAGACAGTGGAGAAAAATAGGGAAAGATGAAATACCATTTCATCTTAAATAGATTTCATGTAAAGAAACCGATTACTTAGGTGCCCAGGTTAAACAGTTCCTTTTATATGAGTGCATCTATTTGAATATTAAAGTCAATAAAATACTGAGCTGAGCTTCATTATAAGGTATTTTTCCTCATCACAAGTCTACAGAAACAGAGAAACCACTAAGAATTTTGAATTTTAAAAACAAGCAAACAAAAAATCTCTACCCGATATTAGCAATCATGCAAGTTTGTACTATGAATAAAGTAAAATTATACAGGGGAAAAAGGATCACTATATACATTGTTACTTCTTTTTAAGTGTATTTAATTGAAAGTGACAAAACGTTGACCATAGATATTTTAAAATTTATTAGATATGCTCCAATTCAAAGTACAGTGTTAAATTACTTTCCTATACAGTCAGAGTCACCATTCTCTATATTTGTATTCTGTTGGCGATTGAAACATGGACCCAGACCGGCAGGGGATCTGAATTGTTTATTTAAAGGAATGAGATGATTTCATACACTTTTTCAAGGCACAGTATTTCCTTATATGCTGTGACCTATCCCGTGTTGCCACTTTCTCAATGTCCTTCTATGGGATGGTCACTCGCTGTTCACCCGTCTGTCAGCTCCCAGCAGGCTCCTCTCTGTTACAGTGTAGATACTGCAACACACATATCAACCAATGAGGCCCGTGGAAAGAAATATATATGGACCAATTCTTGGTAGATGTTTCAGAGAGATGTTTATTTCTCCAGCCGCATGGCTGGGGCACTGCCGAGGAACTGCTTAGTCACGGGACCCGAGGGTCCTTGCCCGCACAGGGGAACACAAAACAACCAATGGGGAATGAGGCTGACCAGGGGCAGGGAAACCCCATGTCTCCCCCCCAGGGCCCCTCTCCCAGGACCCTATGGCAGGGGGGGGAGGGCCCCAACATTTCACCCATTTATTTTTAACAAAAAGAGATTTAAAACTTAACATTGAAAACAACTGGATAAACATAACAAGAAGAGTTTCAAAACAAAATAAGCCACCCTCCTGAGTCTTTAAATGTCCAAACAGATTCTCTGGAACATCTTGAGGCTGACAGAAGGGAGGCAGGACTCTCTGGGCATGTTTTTTGGGGAAACTGAGGCAGGAGAGGGTTTAATTTCTTCCCTCCCCCTTTTCATCCCCCCTCAGCATCGGAGAGGAGTTGTAGGAAAAGGGAATTGTATAGGGAAGCCATGGGGTGAAAAACGGATTAGGAATAAACTGGGGATGGGGTAAACTTAGGAAAGGGTTCATGTTGGGTATAGGGTAAAAGGGGAAAGTAGGTTGTGGGTAGGGAAGCTGCTGGAATGAATATTGTTTATAATTTTGTGCATAACGGCTGCCTTTGACAGGAATACCTCCAGGCCCAGTAACATTTGCTGCTTTTAAACCCTTCTTTCCTTGCACTATATCAAATTGTACAGCTTCTCCATCTCCTACACTTTGCAGGTAATTTTTAGGGTTATTCCTTTTAATGGCAGTTCCATGGATGCATAAATCTTCCCCTGTATCATCTCATGTTATAAATCCATAGTTGTTTTTTACATTGTACCATTTCACAGTTCCTGTGATTTTCGTTACTATAACTTCTCCTATCACGTGCTTGTGTATTTGTCGTGGGTGCCGGTCCCGTGTGGCTGCTGCCTCGCTGACTCCGACGTCTTGGAAGGGCCCCCGCATTGTGGCTGCTCCGCGCCCTCCGAGCGGCGCTGCTCCGGCGCGTGTCTGGGCTCTGCGCGGCCCCGCGCTGCCATCGCTGCTGGCCCTGCTCCCTGCGAGCAGTTCCACTCGGCCAACTCCACGCTGCTTTGAGAGCGGCCCTGTTTCGGCTCGGCGCTGCACTGCGCGGCTTCTTGTGTCGCTATGAAAACCACCGCTTCTCCCTCCACAGGGCTCTCCGAGCTGTGTGCTCAGAGCAGCCTGCCATGCCAACCCCTGGTTCCTGGATGCACGGGGCCCACGGCACCTGCGGCGCCTGCGGCATCGCTCCCTCACTCGTGGTCGTGTGGCCAGGGATCCCGAGACAGGGATGGGGTCCACGATAAGGAGCGCACTCCCGAGGGGGCCGGGCGCTTCCAGCACAGGCACCTCCACCAGCACAGCTGCAATCACGCACTCTTGGGATGGCGGCCGCATGGTCTCTGCCACGGGATTATGGCCATCCTCTGCTCTAGGGGTAATGGGACCATACAAATGCTCCTCAAGAGCTTCACTGATTACAAGGGATGCATGGAGAGGTTCTATCACTAATGCATGTTTTGTTTCATCCCTTATCTCATCCCAGATCTCATGCCAAAACCACCCGTGATTAATTCCAGTAATTCCAGGAGGATTAATATCAAAAATTAAGTCTCAAGAAATATAAAAGAAATTTTTGAAATGCCAGTTAAAAAAATGTTCTAGATCTCCCAGAACAAATACTTTCTTGTTTTGTTCAAGGATTCCTTTAACTTCTAGATACATTTCTTTCTGTGACTCAGAGAGCCACATTTCCCACGATTCTTCCATAGTCCAGAGAGAATATCCAAACCAAGGCGAGAAGAGTGAGATCTAGAGTGGTTTTTACTCACAAATTTTCTGTCCTTAGGGATCAGTGTCTTGCCAGCATTTCTCTACCATTTGTTACAATGCAGAAACTGCCACACGATGCATCAGACAACGATAGGAACACAAAACAACCAATGGGGAACGAGGCTGACCAGGGGCTAGGGAAAGCCTGTGTCTTCCCCCCAGGGCCCCTCTCCCAGGACCCCATGGCGGGGGGGGCCCAACACCTCTCCGTAGGGCTCTGCCCTGTGACACCTCCTCCCCCGTGGGCCCAGTGGAGACAAGCCTCTGTGTGCTGCCATGTGCCTCTGCAGGCAGGTTTTACAGCTCACAACCCAATTCTATCTTATAATTCCCCATAGTACTCATAATTTTTTTCAACTTAATGTAATGAAAATTATAGTGAAAATTTCTAGATTTTTTTTTTTTGTTTCTCCTAAATCCTTAACTACTTGGAAGAACAGAGAGAAAAGGCTACCATGGAATAAACTGTTGTTTTCTTATTAATTCTAGATTCTTCTGGTTAGTGGAAACTAGCTGTGCACACAAGGAGAGATTTTTAAGGAAAGATCTTATGGTACATCCACATATTTGTAAGTTTTAAAAAAATAAATAAAACCGAACAGACTTTTTGAAAATTCCTTCATTAAAAAAAACCCTGTGTCTACCACAGAGAAACTTTTATCAGCAGGTGAAAGAATTTTATATCTTCTCAACTACCTGGAACCTTGCTTCAACAGCTGATACAGAATATTGTTTTTCCCACCTTGAGCAGATTGACTTTTCAGGCCCTATTAGTGGGATTTTCATAAAATTCTTCGAGACAGATGTCCTTCTATCTTGTTTCTGGTGCCTTGTCTTTACTTTCTGAGCATCTGAAATATCTTTTCCAGAACTGTTTTCTTCTCCTCTACTTCTGACCATGTCAACATTCTTGATATTTATTATATCTACATATATATGTTCCAGAAAAAAATAGTTATTCTGGTTCTTGCAATAGAAAGTCAAATTAAAAAAGAATTTAAAAATAGCAGAGTCCTTTGACAGAGTGAATGAGTATGGGGTGAGGCACAATCCATAGAACATATTTTAATTGATTAATAGTCAAATAAGAGGTAGGAAATCAAGGAGACAGTACTCATGATCTGACTTCAATCATATGCTGTTCAATACATTTATAAAGATGTAAAAAAGAGAAGTTATTAGCAAACTGAATTCTTAAATGAGTCAATGTTATTAACAGCAACTCAAATTGAAGGTAATGAAGGAGCTTTAGAAAGATGTCACTATATTAATTGATTTGGAGATACAGAGACAGGTGTCTTAGATAAATTCTCTTTCCCGGTTCTCTTTGCTGTGCATCTGATATTTTTTCTCCCAAATTAACTTTCATGCCTTCACTCATGATGCAGTTTGGAAAGTCTGTTTCTTTTCCTCACAAAGGCTACACTTCTTTCACTTCAAATAAGGTTCATTGAAATAAAGTTCAGTGTTTTTCCACCTTTTCTTTCTTCATTATCTACTCGCTTTTTAAATTTCTGAAACATTTCTGTTTTGTCTTTTGCAATCTCAGCACACAATTGGGAGGGGAACTGTATTTTATTATCTGTTTGTAAAGCATGACATAAATTCACAGTGCTACATGCTCAGTATTTAATAAAAATGCCATACCATAAAATTAACAACTCATACCCTTGCCAAGGTGCTCATTTGGCAGAAAATGGAGGCTCAGGTCCAGATGGGCTCTAAATTATGAAATAACTCTGTTATTTGAATTTCAATAGAAATGTCCAGGTTCTGTATTATGACACCCTCTACAAGAACTGTTTTTGGCTTGTGTCAATACAACAGCTGAGGAAGAAATGGCAGATCAGGTTCTCTCTCTCCATGTGCATCTGTAC
The DNA here is from genome assembly GCF_041296385.1 of Aphelocoma coerulescens. Classification (NCBI taxonomy): domain Eukaryota; kingdom Metazoa; phylum Chordata; class Aves; order Passeriformes; family Corvidae; genus Aphelocoma; species Aphelocoma coerulescens. Next base: position 109,326,901 of record NC_091015.1, read on the forward strand.
CAAGAAGTCAGAAATTCTTCACCAGGTACATTTGGGGTGGGGAATAAAAATCTTAACATGCAATGTACTTTGATTTTACATTTCACTGAATTTTGAAATAATCCAAATATAACTAAAGTAGAAGTGCTATAACTTGAGGCTACCTCCTTACTTATTTTTTATAATAAAAGCAAAGAGAAGGGTAGTCTAAAAAATATGGTTCAAATCTTAGGTAGTCTGGACTGTTTCTTAGAGATGTCTATCTGTCTCACTTACCTGTGGAAGAAACCTGGTAGCAATGTTTCTAACTTAATGGATTGCCAAAATTTGAGTGGTCTGTACTTATTTGGATGACTTCCTGTTAGTATAATACATAAATATAACAATTCACTTGAAAGAAATCTTGGGGGTTTTAATCATTTTATATTTCTATATTAATGCAGTCTTAGTAAAACTCAAAAGAAACCAATAGTTTTCATATAGATTCATTTTCCACTGAAATTAATAAAATACACTGAAATCTTACATATTAACTCCATCCCATTAGAAAATATAATTTCTGCATGAAAAGTGAAAATAAAAAATAAAAGTTTGCAGAACTTCAGTAGTAATGAGTTTAGATGATTTACAGAATCAGAATTACTTTCTCAGTTTCTTTGTAATTCTATCTGTACAACACAATGAAACATATTATGACAGCACAAAAATAAAATAAGGAAGAAAAAACAGAATTTATTAAAAGGTCATGGGGTAAACTAAAAAAAATAATTGAATATGTAGTGTAAAAATGAATGATACTTGGGAGATGCAGAGTTCAAAGAACCAAAATGTTTGTCTTGAAAATATGGAAAACTCCATTATTTTGTGTACAGTGTGCTATTATTCATATTTTCATTTGCTTATGTAGGGAAAAGAAGACCAAAACCCTGCTTTGGTAAGTAATGATCATTTTGAACATCAGTAAGTACTAAACCAAGTTCCAATTATCTATCATTATAGTAGTAAAGGAAATGTCATTGCCAAAAGGTTAATATTTTAAATATAGACAAAATGTTGAGAGAGAGAGAAGAACCAAAAAATAAGGATACAAACCTTTTCTACTAGCTGGGAGTGAAGGTAGCATTTATTGACATATGCTAGTAGGTATTAAGTCTGACTTTAATAGTGAACAGAAAAGAGAAGCAATAGAAAGCAAGATCACAAGTGCAGACAGAAACATAATTAAGGAGATATTGAAAAAGAAATAATCTTAAATATGACTAACTAGGATTCTGACAAAGAAATTATTATTTTGTAATGAAAGTGAAAAATATGGCAAATGCATAGAACGGAAATGTAAAGCAGAGACAAGAAAAGAAGGTGGAAGTCATTCAGGGAGATTTCCAAATAAAAATAAAAGTTTAACTAAACAAAGAAAAAATATATAGATAATGTTATAAAAAAGTTAAAACTGAAACTCAGTGAATGCAATCTTAACTCATGATAATATTTTATTTCATTTAATATCTTTTCAAGATGTTTTGATGATGGATTCTTACTTAAGAAAGGTACTGAGTGCTCCCTAGGATAGTGTAATTCTTTAGATTTCAATGTAAGAAATAATTGAGAAGTATGACAAGACAAAAGCTTAGAAGTTGAAGATAAGCAAATTGTTTCAAAGCCTTTCTTGTTTGAAGATTAAGAGGAAGCCTGATGAACAGATAAGTGAGGCTGGAAGCCTTTTGTTACACCCAGACTATTTCTGACATCCTAGGGTCTGGAGAGATTCTCTGTAAACAGATCTAATCCTAAGAAAAATATAAAAATCTTTTGAGGAGGTCTTCTTTTATGATATTTACTTCCTCTTCGTATTTTTTCTAAGAAGATTTTCTTTTGTTTTGTTATTTTGGGTTAGTGTGGTAATAATTTGACCCCATGAACAGTGGGACACATGGTGTCTGATCTAACACAACTTTGGTTTGGGCTGCCTTTTGAGAAGAAGCCAAAATATCTTATAATACGTCACTGCATGTATCTGTCAGATGATTAAAAGGACTATTTATAATTTACATAACTAAGAGTGGCTGCTGCTCTCAGCTTTCTTTCAAATTATCCTCAAGAGGCAGGACATTCATCTGTCCCTTAAAAAATGAGAGGTTTTTTTGTTTTAGAATGTTTCATTCATCCTGTAGGACGGAAATACTCATGTAATGGAAAGCAGACTTCGGGTCATGATGCTACATTATTAGCATACTGTTTCAGAAAGTCTTAGAATTTCTGGGATGTTAAAGACAACTTTGTCATAACTGATGCCATGTTTTTCTTTAAACTTACTGTTTCATTAGTGAGAAGAATGTAACCTCACAAAGGAGAAGATTACGCACTTACATGTATATTAAGTGAGCTGCTTTGAAAATTCAAGTTTCATCTTTAAATATTTTATAACTAAAAATTCATATCATGTACTAATTGCTACATAAATCATCCTATATCGGTATCTTATGTTACTTACTTTGAAGTTAGTTATCTGATGTCACAATATTTCACAGTGTGTAAAAATGAAAATTAAATTTGTAGGTTCAAAAAACCCTGCATAGCTGGTGTAGTACTTAGTGACATGGAACAAAAATTTAATATTCTACTTCTAAAATATGTAGATGTACGCATACATACATATGTGTGTACATATATTTATGGACAAAAATAACAAAAGCAAACTAAATATTGGCATCACACCTTTGTGAGAATTCTTTCTGCCAGTGTTGCATCAGAAGTAAGAGGCAGAAAGAAAACACAGAGAAAAAGGTCCAATTTTGGCATAAACCAAGAAAGCCGATGTCAAGGGGAGGCCAGAGATTTCCAGCAAATTTCTGACTCTAAGTACTTACCAGAAGGACTGATTATAAACCATGTAACAGATGTGCTATATAGGTCTACATGTCATTTCTCCGTGACATACAAAAAAATTCACAAGAAAAAATCACTTGCAAGAACAACAACAAAAAATTAAAGATGTGTGAAATAGAAAAGTAGAAATAATGGCACTTATAAATTCTAGGTTGTTATCTCTGAAAGAAATCTTAACCTTTTGTAGCAATCTCAGAAACTATGCATCCTATAGAGTTGTGGCTAGTGCATAAACATACAATTCCATAGTTTTATTTGTGATTCTTTGAAGTGAATTATCTACTTTATTAGGGTGTTTTACTATTCTTAATGTTTATTCTTCTTCTTTCCCGACACCATTTTCCTGTTACTTTCTTGCATATTTCTAAAGAGCAGTTGGAAATGCAGGCTGTGTTAGTTTCTTATACTACTTCCGCTGATTAAATTTTCATTATACTGCTCTCAAAAATAACTTCACTGATATAATGCTGTACTTTGGTTGAAGAGGACTTATTCAGACTCAAGATATTCATGACAGATATTCAGAACTTTAGTGAGTAAACAGGAATTAATGATTCTGATTTTATGAAAGAACAGGAGCTGATAGTAATGCTATGATCTGAGCAGTACATACCAATGGTGTGACAATGGTAGGGTGTTCGGGTACAGCCAAACAACGTGGGCACACAGGGTGCACTCAGTAAGTAGATTTGTGAAACCAAATACCCTGCCATTTTCTGGAACTGTTCTCCAGATGCATCTCTGAAAAAATGTGGTCTGTGGGCAGGCTGGGGAAACAGGCTGTGAGAATATGCAGCACAATGGGTTCAAATAATACACCAGTCCAGGGAGACGTAGGCAAAAATTATCTTAGTGTAATTTCAGTTTCAAGAAGAGCCCTCTGGATTCAGTTGCTACTCCTGCTCATGTGACATACCAACTGAAAAGATTCTGCAGGAAAAACCAATAACTTCCAAAAAAATAAAAGTCAACCTGATAGGATATGACTTAGCAAATAATAATTTCTATATCATATTGTACATAAAGGACTGGAAAAAATTTTACCACATATGCCACACCTCATAAGGAAACCTGGACAAAAATATATGTGATTTTGGGTTCTTTCTTTTAAATACGTCTATTGCAAGTTGATTTTCGTTCCTCTTCCAGTTATGTGGATGATTTGGAAATTCAAATCCAATTAGTCTGTGATCTCGGAAAATCCTTTTTGAAGTGGAATCCTCGAATCAGATGACAGACTGTGTGTTAAGAGAATAAGAAGATATTTTTGCTCATGTCTTTCAAGGAATATAAGTTTTATATATCCTGGTTCTCAATAATTTATGATCAAGTAACACAGCACATAAGACCTCACCCAATATGGGTAGGCATGCAGTTATTATGAATACATCAACTGTCACCTCAGTATTTTTAATATTGTAGCTATGTCATGTCTATCTTCACCTTTCAGTTAGTTAACACTTTCAATTCATAGTGCAATAAAGAAAGAAAAATTGCATACTTTACCGTAAGATTTGCCCTGACATTGTCTGTTCTCCATTTTTTTGTTTTTGTCCTCCCTAGTGAAACAGTGGACTCTAAATGGCCATCTCTCTAAACTGTTATCCTTATAGAGGTAGAACTGATTTACTTGCAAGACACATCTTGGCAAGCGTCTTTAGATTTCACCTAAGGTTTCAGGAAAACTGGGAGCTGTTTCATAATTTACAACCATCAAGTGAAAGTACTTTACATTGTGTTGTGTTGCCTGCACAGGATGTATAAAATATTTAGATGCTAGAGTGGGGTTTAGAGAGAGAGTTTTGTCACATCAGTTTTGGCACTTTTTTTGTTACTCATGGTCACAGGAGACGATTAACACTTAATCCTCAAATCTGTGTTTTGAAAAAAGAGTTCAGTTCAGGAGTCAGAGAAACCCAAAAGGAATAGAGGAGTGAAGACAATTACTTATTTTTACAGATAGCAAACCAACCAAGTAAATTTCTTTTTCTTGTTATGTCTACTATTTCTGCAGTAGCAGAGACAGAGTACTACATGTCATCATGAAGATGTACATGGAATCAAGAATACTTGATGCAAGACTAAACCCAAAGTGAAGACCTAGATTTTGGTGTCTGATAGAAAAAATGAGCTTCACTATTTTAAGAGGAAGTTATATTATTAATTGCACAAAGATATGGAGCATTAGTCTGCACACAAACTGTTATGACATGATCTTTTAGCTGTAACCTCAGGATAACCACTCAGAGCCCAAGGCTTGTGGGACATTAATGCAAAATGCTGTTGCTGAGTTCTAAGGTGTAAGTCCCAGACCCAGGGTGAGGCTCCTAGTAGAAAGGACAAATTCAAAGGAATGAAATTATCCTGGAGAGCAGGAGGTAAGATGAGATCTTGAAAAAGACTCAGAGCTCCTTTGGGCATGATGGTAATAACTGATGTCTCCAGGGCGAGCTACTGCCGTTTTCATTGGATGATGGTTCAAACCATTCCTACTTGCCTGCCAGCATCAGTCAGTCTTGTGAATGCCCAGAGAAAGCAGCTGCCCCTGGTGGTTTGCTGCCCAGGGTACTGCTTTGCCCAGTCAAGCCAGCCAAGATACATGGCACGGCCCCAGGAATAACCATTATATTGTACATTAAAATTTAATATTTTCTGAGATGTCAGGAGATGAAGAGTGTGATACCAGGGACAGGGAATTTGCAAAGCTGAACATAAGTGGAACTTAAATGACCTCTGGAAACTGTGATGGAGTTAGGAATCCCTTACAGAAGGAAGAAATTTAATCAGAGCACAGAAATAGCCAAAGGTTGTCCAATAGTGCTCAGACATATAACTGTGGTAATATCCTTTGATTCAGGATCTAACTGTTAGACAGAAAGTAAAATAAAAAAAAAATTGTGAATTTTAATAAAATGTGCTAAATGTATTGGTTCAGAATAATTTAGGTAGTAACTGTGATGAATGGATCTTTCATCATGATATTTGGTCATATATAAAACTGTATCTGAAGCAGACTTGAAATGAATATCAGCTCCTTTAAGCAATAATAAAGCCTTCAGATATAGGGGAACTTGGTCTTAAATTTTATCGCTAATGACACAAATAACTAGTTATTAAAGAGTTCAGTTAGTAGTGTAGTCTGAAAACAGAAACAATTTTTAATTCACAGCAGAGAAAAATAGGCTTTTTAAGCTAAAATAGACCAAAGTGAAGACAGCCACTTCCAGCTAGAAGAAAAAAAAATTTAGATTCATGCATTAAGATAAAGTAAATAAGGGAAGCATCTTGAACTTTGATTGAATTCATTGAAAGCATCCGAAGTACCTTCACATAAAACAAAGTATGTTGGCTTATGGTCCTTACTGGTATTTTATGTTAGCATTAAAAGCCCTTAGCACAATTATATTTAGAACCAGCATTCCTATTTAGACTCTGGAATAATAGTTTATTCAGAATAATATGTACAATAAGAAAGGAAGAGAATTATTTTTGTTGGGTATATTTATTCCCCTTTTGCAAGTAAAAATGTTCTTTACAAGGGAAAATTAGAAGAGCAGGGACAGTGTCCTTCACAACAGGGCTCATTATCAGCCTTCTTATAATTTGTTACAACCAAAAAACAAAGTTACTGATAAATATATGTATATGTATCTATATACCTTGTTTGATTTCCGAAACAGCATACATGGCAGCATACATTGATCTGAGTTATGTAATTGAATAAAATAGAAATAACATGTTTATTTAGAAGAAAATTTCCCTCCAGGATTTATACATCTTCTCAGTGTACAGCAACTCATTGTAGGTTATTAATTTTTTTCACAGTCTGATAAATACCAAAAAATTCTCCCTGTTAGCATCAAGGCAGTTGGCAATACTAAAGTTAAAGAGAAAAGGAAGAAATAAAAAGGTGAAGAAACCCAACAATTTCAATAATGCATTAACTGGATTTTGAGTACTGAAGGGAAAAGCATGCCAAATCCTCATCTTTCCTTGCGTGTAGCTGTAACATAGACTAATGCTACTTGTGAGCTGGATCCTGAGCTCTGAATCTCTAATTGTGTCATTACCATTCTGAACAGAAAGAGAAAAGCTTGAAATGCACCAAAATAGAATACAGACAGAAGCATAATTTTTGTGGGTTTTTCTTTTCTTTTCTCGTGGTTTTTTGGGGGGTTTATCGGGTTTTCTTTTGTTTTATTTGTTTGTGTCTTGAGGTGACTTTATGGTGTTGTATCCCCTATCATCTGCTCTATACCCAGACATGAATCCTGTGCCTTTCTATGCCTTTAAACTGGGTCCGAGAGAGAGAGGGGAAGAGAAGCCAGGTGAATTCATCAGTGTTTTGTGCTCAAGGAAACATATATTCCCATATGTTATTGCTGCAGCAGAGCTGAGGAAAGAACTGTCCTGCTTTTCCCTCGCTTTCAGCTCTGTTTCTCAGGAGAGAGATGGAGAGTTAAAATTCTTGGCTTTTTAGCTAGCCAGCTGAGGCATGATGGTTTTTTTCCCTGGGACATTTGGCTTCTTTTTCTTTCCTTCTGGACTGTTCAGCAACACCAGAACATCACCAGGAGGCCTTATACCAGAGCGGCCCACACTGATCCCCAGCTCTGGTGAGGGCAGAGCCACACTTACAAAGAAGTCTGAATGTTCCCAGGTCTTCTTCACAGCGAAAGGTTTTATTATTAAACATTATTCATTCTCTTTGGTGCCTGCATGCACCCTATTTGTTAAATAAATAGGTTTTTTTAACTTTCCTCTGAGGAATTTTTTTCCCTGAGCCTAGTGGGGGAAGGGAGGATGAAACCTGCTTTCTACCAGAAGACATTTTCCTCCAAATTTGTCTCAAACTGGAACAGCTTGTTTTTTGGTTGGTTGGTTTGTTGGTTGGGTTTTTTGTGAGAGAGGTGGGGGGAGTGGGTTGTTTATTTTTTCAACATATCTTCTAAGCAGGTTCTCCAAAAAATCAGTGGGTACACAGAATGGTAAGAGGAGAAATAAATATTTGTAAGCGTAAGCAGAAATGAAATTTTATGGTAGGCAGCATTAGTCAAGGAAACTCCTTTGGTAATGATAGAGCAGCGAGAATAGACTGAACTGGAATGCTAACAGGAAAAACTGGCTACTGAAAAACATCTATTTCAGAGAAGTTGCTTCAAGTGTTTACATAGATACTGATGATCAAGAACCCACTTTTTGAGACACTAAATTCTTAGTATTATTTTTTCTAAATATTTTTTTCAGTACCACAAGCTAATAAGACATTATATAGTCCCTATAAAGAAAGAAATTCTTAAAAGAAAGTATAGTACAGAATTTAAGGATTCTTTTTGGTGAGAATTACTAAAAAGTATGTATAATCCACTCGTTGGTTTGTTTCACTATGTATTTTAAGTTGTTTTGCATCTTTATAGTTCTAAAACAGAGCTTTGTACAATCACTTGTTGTGTTTTGTACAAATCTTTATTAAAATTCAGTATGATATTTGACTCTAGACTTCCACTAGCATTCCAGTAGGGATAACGGAGCTATGTCACACGTGAAAACGATCTTTGCCATATATTAATTAAATTCTGTTGGCTGATGAAGGACAAGTACTCATACTTGACTCTTTCTCTTTTTTTCTTTTCATTTTGCAAGCCACTTAAGGACAAAAAAAAAAGGCTTCAATTCAAGTCTTCATTAGTCTGTTTTAACAGGAAGAAGGATTCCAGCATAATACATATACACAGTCAAACTGCTGGTACCAGGAGTCAAAGCATTCAGGAAACAGTGGCAGCTGAAAATTATATTCCTAATCAGATATTCCATTGTCATTTTTTCCTTTTCCTTTGTGTCATGAATTATAAAATATCAGCGCTTATTTCGAGGTCGCACAAGTCAGGGCTAGCAGAGGAGTAGAGGCTTCCAGCAGAGATGATGGGTCAGTCAGACATCTCTAGTCTCAGTGTGAAGCTTCTGCTGCAGCAAAGGTAAGGCAGATTTGGCCTGGAATTTTTTCAACAAACTAATGGTTTTTATTGGAGTGACAGGCTATTATTTTTTTTTCTCTGATCTTTTACAAGAAAAAGAATAAGTAATTTTGTCAAATAGGGAATGGTTTAAGGTTCCACACTGGTAAAATGTCAGTATCATCTAAGCAAAACTATATATTACCTTTTTGTAATGAATGACATTTGTTATTAAGATTCATTTTTTCTGTTTCTTGGGCACTGTGCTAATGTATTATATTTGTCCTTGAAAAGTCTGTTTAGGTTCATGTAATTTATTTCTGTTATATGCAATTCAACAAGATGGATCAGATGAAAATACATACTGGATTCCGCATTTGGCATAGCATTAATAACAAAGTAGAGCAGGTTAATCACAGTCTATGAGACGCAAATCTTATAGCTCTAGGTCTTTTTCCAGCGGTGCACAGATTTCTGGGCCCTGTGTAAAAATGCTGGTGCACCATTCCACCTCAAGATTCACCTTTGGTGTAAAGCAGAATCACAAAATTCTAGACTGGTTGCGGTTGAATGAGACCTCTGGACATCCAACCTCCTGCTCAGGTAGGACCACGTGCTTGCCCAGGACCATGGGCAGACAATTATTTAGTATTTCCAATGATGAAGACTCCACAACCTTTCTGGCTAACCTGTGCCACTGATCACACACCCTCACAGTTTTCAAATGTTCAGAAGAAACTTCATGTGTTTCAGTCCATTGCCCTTTTTTCCTGTCACTGGGTGCCACTAAGAGCCTGGATCCATTTCTTTGCACCTTACCTTCAGGCGGTTTGGCTAGGAGCTCCATTCCTTCAGACATATTTGGTTGACTTTGTTCAGATGGAACTTGAACTTGGCAGAGGTGATCTTTGAACATTAACTAGCTTTCTTTGTCCCCTTTTTTCATCCAGGACTCAATTCAATTCAACCTCTTCCAATCAGCTCTTGAAAGAGGCCAAAATTTGCTCTCCTGAAGTCCAGGCTTCTGAGTTTGGTTTTCACCCTGCTCTCAGGATCTTGAATTTCCCCACCTCATGGTCAGTAGAGACAAGGCAGTCTTTGATCTTCACATCCCCAGAGATGGTTTCCTTGCTGGTGAGCATGAGTTCTGGGAGACCATCTCTGTTTGTTGGCTTCTCTATCGGTCAAAGAACAAAGTAACAGCTGACGCACTCCAGGAAGCTTTTGGATTGCTCGTGTCTTGCTGTGCTGTTTCTCTGGTAGGTATAGGGGTAGTTGAAGTCCCCATGAGGACCAATGTGAAAATAAAGCTGTCCTATCTGTCTGTAAAGGACCTGATCCACTGCTCTTCCCTGCTCAGGTGGCAACTAGCAGACATCCACTTTAATGTCACCTTTACGTGCTTGTTGCGGTTTTTTAAAATAAGCTCTCGGCTCCTCATGCATCCTGGCAAAGGCCTATGCACTCCAGATGCTCTCTTAGAAAAAGGACAACTCTCCCTCCTAACTTTTGTCCTTCCATACTTCCTAAAGAGCCCATATTCCCCCCCTCCATTGTAACACACCAGACACAGAAGCCATCCCAACACATCTCCCGAAAGACCATAGTCCACAATTGCACACAGATCTCCCTCTTTGTGTTAATTCCCCATGCTGCCTGCACCAGGATACAGTCACTTCAGGGGCATGAACTGATGCATATATAACTTGTGTATGGTGAAATTTAACAGGTACACAGTGAACTTGCAGACAACATGTTGGGAAAGCATTGCAACTAGCTCAAACCCATACTCCCACCTCTTCACAACATCTCGGGAGTTATGCCCTTATGCTAACTGCTTGTTGCATCCACTTGTTACACTGTCTCTTTGAGACTGTCATCTCTTTGGGCAGAGGAATGCCATTTTTATGCATTTGCCAAAGTCTGTTGTTGTCTAGACACCACTACATTATAAATGCATAATAGTAGGAAGAGAGAATACAAAATAGAAAACCCCCAACATTATAAATGTAATCTGTAACATCACTTATACATTATTCTAGACCTTTACAGGCCGTTCTCTGCGCCTGTCCTATTTATCACTTGAGTACTTCAGAGGCAATGAAAATTTTCCCCAGAAAATGAACAGTGAGATCAAGACAGGAATGAGATGAGTCATTCTGCAAATAATGGAACTTTGGCCAACTCAGAACAGTAAAATATTATTTCAGTAATTTCACTTGTCTTGGGACTATATCAGGATGGTAGAGGAATGTAGTGACCCAAAGTGAAACTCATGAGCAACAAATTTGATTCTGAAAATGTGACTTCAGCTTCGAAGAAAACACAATTCTCATCAAAAATTCTCACATCAATGTATGGATAGATACCAAAAGAGAAGCTGATCTCTAAGCCAACACAAGCCCTGAATTGTTACCAGAATTGCTGGGTTCATAGCTGATGCTTTTGTGATGGGTTTTTTTTAAATAAATGGTAAAGAAGGTGGACCTAAACAATTCATTGTATACCTGAGGAATTCAGTAAGGACCTTACTCAATCTTATTCAACTAAATCCTTAACATCAAGGATATGTGGCACAAACATAAATCAATTAAGTCACCAATACAGAATATGCAGGCTTCATTCCCATTCTTTCCTTTTCCAGGATTTCAATATTTTCTACCATCACTAAAATCTTCATAGGGTACGATTCTTTATTAACCAGATTGCAAAACAATACTAAGACAAAGAGCTTATTAAAGAAAAAGAATATACTCATTAAATGCCTGTCAGTAATTTGAAACACAATGTCAATTATAACAGTCTTGTATATCAACTATAGATTTAATTGTCTGCTTGATGAGACAAAGAAAGGGGCCCTGATGATGTGCCACCCCTTTTCACAGACATGTATGAGAAAATTCCATCTCTTTGTCTTTTCTCCAACCTGCAGAATCCAGTATTATGCTATTGAGAATAATTCTTACACCAATTTACCTAATCCTAATTAAATGAGTAGAAGATTTAGCTATGACAGGTGTTATGTGTTTATAAGAATATCTCAAAACAGTTTATCTTCACCCATTTATGTCCCTCATAGTGTTTTGTTTTATAATCCTTAAATAGCATCACCCTCTTTTTATCACAGGACACATCTGGGATTAGTTCACTTGACTAGTTGCTCAGTAATAGTTATTTATATTACATATTTTGAACTCTCCTGCTAATGACCTGGCTGGATGAATTCCAATTTAGGCATTTGGTGATAAAAGTACATCAACACATTCATCCTTATTCTATGGCAGAATGTGTTTGAATTTAGTTTCCATCTTTTGCAAGGAAGAAAAAGGAAAGCCTACATTTCTTTCCTTGATTAAAAAAAGCAAAAATGAAAGAAAAAGAAAGGTCAGAATCAGATTAGGTATGTAGGGGTTTTTCTCATTTCACTGATACATTTTACTAGTCCTACTAGTCACATGTCAATTCTGATGTACACACATACCTCCTCATTCTTTACATAAAACATTCCAGCTATTTCATGTTTCCATCTCATCTGAAGAGAAAACAGGTTTTGAAGAACACGTGCAACTTTGTCCATGCCAGAAATCAGTACACCAACCTTACTAGACCAAAATACTCACTCCACACAACATACTGCAGGAGTTTATGCAAAAAGATACTTTCTCTCTTCAAACAAAACCCAAATTTTTTATACTACTTTTCATATCCAGAAAGAGTCATCCTATAGAGAGTTATATACATACATAGCAGAAAATACTTTTTTCTTTAGTGCATTTTAAAACTATTTGATCTTTGTGTATGTTGCTCTCAATCTCTCAGTGATCTCTCGGCAAGTATCAGAAAACTTTTTTCATATAACAACACACAATTAAGAGTTTCTCTCCCTCTTTCTCTCTCTCTTTCACACACATATATGCATAAAAACCCAATGAAAACCAATAAAGCTAAATAAATAAATAAATAAATTGGGATATATAGCTACTCTTCCTTTAAGTCAAGAATTGATTAAGGGAAAAGTGTGCAACAGATCTTGGGTTTCTGGATAATGGATAAAATGAAGCTTTCTGTATAAACTATGAAGAAAATATGTAACTAATTATCAATATGTTTTGTTATTATTAGGATTGATTCATACACCTAAACATGTTTTCCAGACCCATTTCAGGATTCAGCAGTGTCCAAGAATATTTTTCAGTTACCTACCTGCTACCAGTCAGCTGACAAATAATGGAAAATACCTCTGGAAGCCCATCTCAGCATCTGGCAAGAGGAATGCAGGGGGATATCTGATAGGCATGAAACATCTATCCATAGGGGATCAATTGCTTTCATCTCATGTGCTTAAGAAATAGTAGTTTATATAATGGATAAACTTTACATAAACATATATTAGTTTATATTACATTTTTTTTTTTGCAATGCTACTTTGATAAAATATATCTAAGATTAAATTAGACAAATTAAGAACAATGTCTTTTTAAAGGAATATTATCTAAAAGCAACTTTAAAAACAGTCCTAAAAAGAAATCTTTCTTAAAATACAGCAATATCACATGAATTACAAGTTATTATACACCTGTGGTTTTGTACCCAATATTCTGGAAGAGGCTGAAAATTATATTTATAAACATGTTTCTTATTCATCTGCTAGCTACAATTTTACTGCATTTTAGTATCAGAAAACCTAGCTTCATTCTTTGAAGAACCTGAACACTATGACAGCCTAGTGCTTCTTTTACTGAAGTGTATAACTGTGCCATACTTCGAAGACCATTCAATCAACTATTAGTTACAAAGACAGCTGAAATCCTAGCTTGGCTTTAAAAGCAACCAAACCAAACTACAGGAAAAAAACCCCACCAAAAACCAAACCAAAACAAAAAACCTAAACCAAAAACAAACATACAAACAAACAGAAAAAAAAAGAGTTATTTGAAAGTCTATTGCTTGGACTAGAAATTATTTTTCTTCCCTTATAAAAAAAAAAAATCACAGTATATGTAACAATGGCTTCTGACTTAACATCTCAGTTCTTGGATTGGAAATATACTTGGTCTATTGAAACATGGAGACATTGCTTATAAATCTGTTATCCTTACCTTCAGGACCCCAGTGCAATTTCACACAGTGTTTTCAGGGCCTGGTAATTATTACCATAAAGTACTAACTTTCAAAGAAAGACATTACTTATATTGCCCACTTAGGAAAATCTGGAAAAGAAAAACAACAACCCAACCAAAAAAATAACAATTCTCATAGATCAGGGTTTTCTCTTTGCTGTAAAAGAAGACACAGAATAAGACTTTTTTCCTTCTTAAAGAATGTCCAGTCTTGAGTAGAGCATAGGCCTAAACAGGTCAATCTTCATTTAATGCTTCTTTAAATAGTTTGACATACTCATCCATAATTTTTAAAGCAGCTGGAGGATACACGGAGGCAAATGTATACTTAACCCTGTCTTTATGAAATACTGGGAAGATCTTCTGACCTGTGAGAGAGGGCATTAATATAGGAAATGCAAGGATAGTGGTACACAGTAGATAATATCTCCTATTTGCCTGATGGAGCATACGATGAGAACAAAAACACTGAAAGCAGCGACTGATTCTCCTGAAACTTATTTACTGGATTTCTTGCTTGAGCCATCATAAAAGCAGACACAAAGTAATTATTGCTAGAAATATTTATTAAACTTGATAAATAGGGAAACAAAGTGTACCTTTAGTAATTCCAGTTAAAGAAAATCTAGCCACCATTCTACTTGCTACTTACACCCCTCAGTCATTTAACTGTTGTTTGTATGACTGAATTTTCACTATCATGTGATGGTTTGGGGCAAAGGGCAGGGTGGAGACTTGGAGGGAAGAAAAAATTTACAAAATACCCACCATAAATTTATGGAAATAGTTCAAACCCTCTTTAAAAACAATTCAAAAATCAGAAAACTAAAATTAAAAAATTAAATATATTGCCTAGAAGGTTCAATGCCCTCCTTTAACCAGCAAAACAAGAGTGGGGAAAACGATAAGTTTTGTAAAGTAATTTGTCAAGTGGTCAATGCACAGAGAACTGATATTCTTTATGGCTTTTTACGGGGAAATTCTGGGGAAAGCTGGGAAAATACAGGAATTATTTGAGCCGTGGGTGAGAAAGTCCTTTCCTTTCTCCAATTCATGGCAAAGGCTTTCCCTACAAGGTCTACTTATTAAAGCAATGAAAAATTTATTCCAAAATATAATACTGAATTTTTAAATAACACGTATTTATCTAAATGTGTAAACAGACACATGTGCATCTTTCCCACTTGAAGCTCCAGTGCTTTACATTTTGCCTAATGATGATAGTTATGTTCCATTTATACTTCCTTCTTAGGAAAATTAGCTCTGAAAATTGGACATTATGATGATAGAGCAATATAGATGACCAAATAAAAGGTATTACTTTTTTCAGCCTATGCTTTCAATTCCTTCATTTTGTTTATTCAAATTCTAGTTAAAAATCCTTGTCTCAATCTTCACCATTTACATAGTCTACATTTTTCCTATGCTTATTTTCATATCACTTAGCTAAATAGTGTTATATTAAAAGCCCTATAATTTCTCAGTGGGATTTGTACTCCTACATGTTCTCTCTAACATTTTTCTGTGGCAATATAAGTACTTTCTTTTAAAGGCAATGTAAGCACATTTCCTTAAAGGGCTCATTGCAATCTGCATTTATGTTTGGTTATATAACAAAATGGCTTTGATTAATTATTCAGGGACAGTTGTATTTGTTTCATATGACAATCTCTTTCATGGATATTTAGGGCAACCCAGGCTTTTGACTCTTTTCCATATACTCCAGAAGATCTTGTGAGCCTTGTGTATATTTTTGTGTTTAATCACTCATTAGAAAGCCTTTTCCATTGAGTATATGTAGCAGGTTTGATTTGAAACTGGGTGAAAACACCAATTTAGTGTAGTGGTTTGGCCCAAAATACTCATTACTGTTTACCCTCTGTGAGATAAGAATTAGGAAAAACGCAAAACAGGCACCAAACTTGAAAGAATATAAAGAAAGTTATTAACAGACCTAAAAGAAGGAAAAAAAATCATACCACACCTTCAGAACACTTCTCCTCCCCCACCTTTCTCCCTCTCCCACTGACAATGTAAAAAGACAACCCTTAAGATGTTCAGTCTGTTTACCACTTCCATAATAACCTTGTTCAGTCCATTTAGGAAGAGGAGTCTCTCTTGCTCATGCTATGAAAACATTATCACAACGAGACAGCCACCCACTTCCAAATAACTTTGTTCAGTCCATTTAGGAAGAGGAGTCTCTCTGCTCGCAATGTGAGTCCCTTCCCCCGACTTGCAGCTTTTCCTGCAACTGCTTTTGAGGGTCCACTCTTGAAATACCGGGGTAAAATTTTAAGGTTGAGCCGTTCAGAAACAAAAGTTCTCTTCACCCATCTCTGGGAGCATTTCATCTCTAAAAACAGAGGCCCTTCTCCTTCCCTGGGAGCAAAGGGTCCCCCTCATCTTCATCTCTAGGACTATCTCTGGGAGCATGCCTAGGAGCTGAGGTTTTCTCCTTTCCCGTTTGGAGCAAAGTCCTCATTGCTTCCATCTCTCCCTGTTCAAACTTCTCATGAAATTACAGCTGTGTCAGCATCTGCCTATCTCAGCGCAGGTGCTTTTGCTCACAAGTTGAATGCTCCACCCTCCATATCTTCATGAAATGAAAGTACTCTGATCTATCATAGCTTTACAACAGAATTTCAGCTTTCAGCATCTCCTCTTTCTCTTCCCTCAGGTTTTCAGCTCTTCGAAGCACTAGGATTAATCTCACCTCAGCCTTGCAGCTGGAATGTCACTTATTGCTGTTGGTCACATTATCTTTTGCCGGACAGTGGGGCAACTTTTGGCTGAATCTTGGCTGCACTGGAGAGGGGGAGCCCCCGTCTGCACATAGCAGGGCTGGGGGTGGGTGGGTTCCGTGGGTGGAACAGGGCCCAATGGCTCCAGGATGGCCGTGGCTCGGTGTAGTGGTTTGGGCTAAAATACTCATTACTGTTTATCTTCTGTGAGATAAGAATTAGGAGAAACTCAAAGCAGGCACCAAACTTGAAAGAATATAAAGAAGTTTATTAACAGACCTAAAAGAAGAAAAGGAAAGAAAAAAAAAAATTATACCACACCTTCAGAACTCTCCTCCTCCCCCCACCTTCCTCCCTTCTCCCACTGACAATGTAAAGACAACCCTTAAGATGTTCAGTCTGTTTACCACTTCCATAATAACCTTGTTCAGTCCATTTAGAAAGAGAAGTCTCTTCTTGCTCGTGCTATGAAAACAGTATCACAACGAGACAGCCGCCCACTTCCAAATATTGTTCAGTCCATTTAGGAAGAGGAGTCTCTCTGCTCGCATGTGAGTCCCTTCCCCCGACTTGCAGCTTTTCCCGCAACTGCTTTCAAGGGTCCACTCTTGAAAGTTTTTTTGGGGTACAATTTTAAGGTTGAGCTGTTCAGAAACAAAGAAACAGAGGCCCTTCTCCTTCCCTGGGAGCAAAGGGTCTTCCTCATCTTCATCGTTAGGACTATCTCTGGGAGCATCTCTAGGAATTGAGGTTTTTCTCCTTTCCCATTTGGAGCAAAAGTCCTCATTTGGTTCATCTCTCCCTGTCCAAGCTTCTCATGAAATTACAGCTGCGTCAGCATCTGCCTATCTCAGCGCAGGTGCTTCTGCTTACCAGTTGAACACTCCACCCCCCAGATCTTCATGAAATTACAACGGGATACTCTGATATATCATAGCTTCACAACAGAATTTCAGCTTTAAGCATCTCCTCTCTCTCTTCCCTCAGGTTTTCAGCTCTTCACAGCAATAAAAGGGTTAATCTCACCTCGGCCTTGCAGCTGGAATGTGGCTTATCGCTGTTGGTCACCTGACCTCTGCCAGACAGAGGTGCCGCTTTGCTGAATCTCGGCCGCAGTGGAGAGGGGGGAGAGCCAAGCTGTTCCGACTGCCCATGGCAAGGCAGTGGCGGGGGAGTTCCACGGCTGGAACAGGCCCATGGCTCCAGGCTGGTCGTGGCCCGGCCCGACCTGGCCCAAGCAGGGCCTGGCTGGGCCCGCTGTCCCCTGCATGGGGCCTGCAGCCACCTGTCCCAGCGCCGGAAACGAGAGAGAGCTTGGGGGGGAGTTTTTCTATTCTTAAGTGTGGATCACAGAGGCGGTCACAACTTTAAGTGGCTTAAAGAATTGTCCATATTCAAACTGGCCAGCTGATAGGTTCTATCAGGTCCCAGAGGAAGCTGTAAGCACCCCTTAGCAAGGACATCCCTTTCCGGGACTATGCTTGCTAACCTATGACACGCGGCCCGGCCTGGCCCCAGCAGGGCCTGGGCTGGGCCTGCCTGCCCCTGCATGGGGCCTGCAGCCACCTGTCCCAGCACTGGAAACAAGACAGAGCTCTGCCTGGGGTGTGTCTATTCTTAAGTGTGGATCACAGAGGCAGTCACAATTTTAAGAGGCTCAAAGAATCATCCATATTCAAACTGGCCAGCTGATAGGTTCTGTTAGGTCACAGAGGAAGCTGCAAGCACCCCTTTGCAAGAACATCACTTCTGGGACTATGCTTGCTAACCCATGACAGTATATGAGATAATTAAGATGAGGCTTATGCAGTTGCTTTTTGTTCCTTCTATCACTCTATCTCAATATCTACTTGCATCCTGGTGAAACCATATTCTTTCTGAATAACTGCCTCTTGTACATCTAATTTCATTTTCTCTCCCAATAATGGGTCCAGCAGCTTCATATTCTTTCATCTGTTTGCAGATTGAATTGTATGACACAGAAATTAAAACAGTGCTGTATTTAGACATGCTGATGCCTTATATATCAAATAAAATTTCTTGTTTCGACAAAAGAAAGAGAAAAATGAGAAGTACACATTAGGAACATAAAGATCAAATTTTAGTGGTACTTTAAATCATGATTCTAAATAGGGAAAGAAAAGTATTCATCACACACTTCTGCCATCTGCCTTTCAGAGAGGCCAATGAATCAGAGCAAGGTGAAGTATCCTATCCAGCAGATCTACTGCATAATTCACCTGTGTTTGCCCATATTTAGATTTTTGTGGGAATAACAAAATGATCATAACAGCTTGCTTACATTTAAATATCATCACATGGTTTTAGTCCCTGCTTAAGAAAATTTTGTGTTGGTACCATATACTAGCCAAGTTCAGAGTCACAAAATCTAGCTGCAGTGAGGATGTATTTCACTGTAAGTACAAGGTTTGTGTTGCATAGTTCCAAACCTCCCACTGACTCCTGTGGGTATTTCTGTGTTCATGATTGCTTTATAACAGTACCTTCACTTTGCTGGTGAAAAGCAGTTAGCATTCAGCATTTTTACAGATGGGAGCTTACCCACAGCCACTTCAGGCTTATAGACCGTTATGGTTCATGAGCTTAGAGAACCTGTGTATGCCCGTTTCCCAAATAGCCTTTCAAAGCAGACACATTGAACAGTTCAAGTCAACACAGAGTCTTACCGTTACTATTACAGCGAAGAAAGTAATCAAGAAGTTGCTCTCCTTAATGCACTTTCTAAGTGTGTTTTCAACTGTAAAGGAAATATACTATGTCCCATAAAAACAAAGTGAATAATCTGCCTATTTACTGATTACTGTCTCCCAGGTCATGGATGTTGGTGAAATAAATGTTTCAATTGAGTCAGGTTTGCAGATTGTCTAACAGTGAATATAATCACTACCTCAGAGTAGCTCTGGATTTTTTGTAATATCAGACATGCAAGACCCAAGGCAAAACTCTACCTAAGTATTTTACATGATTCTCCAAATGCCTAAAGGAATAATGCATCACTTTCTTATCTTTAAATCCAGTGTGAAATAGTTGGTAAGGGAAGATTGGCAGCCTTACTCCCTTATGAGGTAGAACAAGACAAAAAGTTAATCTCTAGACTTGATCGTTTACAAGACTTACTTTTTCAGTCACAATAGTTCCAATTTCTTTTATTGTGGCTCATTTATTTTTCCTTATTCCTGTCTTTTTCTTCTCAAGTGGTATCAATTTCAGTTCATTATGTTCACTGTATACATCCAAAATTATAGGTAGGTTATTATTAGTATAACTCAGAAAATTAAGAAAATTGTGACAAAACCAACTAGAAGGTGCCAAAGCATCTCTCCAAAAATACCATAGCCTAACTCTTCTTTCTCTTTATAGTGCATATTTTAAAGCCCAAGATCACATGCAATATAAATTTAAGTCCTACATAGGAATACAAAATCACACTCTGACTGCTAAAACATCTTGGATTCAGTAATGTTTCTGGTAAAAATAAGCAATAAAGGTATTGCAAAAAGATTTGCTATAAATGCAAGAAAAACCCAAACCCAAAATCCAAACTGAAAGCTATATAAGAAAAGATTGGAAAGTGACTTAGGAATTTCCTATGAGGTATCAGAATATGTCAGTAAAAATACTTTGAAGGACCTCCTGCCTCTCCCATAAGCTTCCCTCCAGCACCATATGCCTCATAGAACAAAAAAAATCTTTTTTTTTTTAATGGCAAAGGGACTGCACACAGTGATATATTTGAAAAATTTTATTTCTGTTGTTTCTGAACAGCATTATGTATAGCTTGGAAAAAAAAAATATTATGACCCCTGTCTAATTTCACCAGGAGGCTGATGCCCTCATTAAAAAAAATGGGAAAGCTCTTTGATTGTACTGTGTATTAATTTATTCGGGCAGACAGAGATCACCAAGAGTTTAAGGTCAAAAAGAAGGGGGATATAGAAGGATTTTTGATAGTTGTGGAAAAGCAGGCAACAAATCCAGCAGTAAAGCTGTTTGACACAGTGAGAGGGGCTTTTGAAGTAATCTCTAAACCTACTTTTGATGACTGCAAAATACTCCACCTGCAAGAATTGTTGCCTTCATAGGAAGTTTGTCTCCTCTTTCTCTGCAATGCCTTTCTGTAAAATTCCATGGAATATCATAACTATTTGTGAAACACTGCACTTATGTGGATTCACACACATTTAATCCACCAAAACAACACTATTCACCCATAACATCAATTCCTATCCTTAAGAGTACAGACACAGTTTAGACTATTGTTTTAACGTCCTTATCTGTTGTTTGGCAATGTTCAAGAAGTTTACTGATTTTTAGCCTTAGTGTATATATAAAGTGCAGAAGAGTTGTTTTGGGGTTTTTTTAGGAACAAACATAGTCTTATTTCTGTCTTAGTTAAAAAAAAAATAAATTAAATAGCCTTTTTTTCTAGATTTTTGGGGAATCTTAAAACATAAATGAGTTCAGAGAGGAGGTGTGGAGGTACTGAAAACTAATCTCTAAAGAAATCTATTTTGATCAGATGACAAGGGCAGCTCTAACTGATCCTGAAGTGGCTATTTAAGTTGGAGCAATGGTTATCATTGCTGCTGGTTTGATTCAAAATCTGATGAAGGAGGCTGAAAGACTCCAAAGCACCACAGTGAGTTTTGGTTCAAATAGGAGTACTTCAAAGAACTGACTTAGTGGTTAAATATTGTTTAAGTTCTACTTCTTTTTGTTGAAAAAACATTCAGAAAATTTCTCTGTGTTTAGAGATATTTTTGATTTTCTTCAGGGACTTCTGATCATTCAGACATAACAAAAAATATTTGCATTGTTCAGTCATATTAACATCTTGGCTATAACAGCCTTAAGTAAAGTGAGTTTTGGTAAGAAAGTTTGGGCCAAATTCAGGGCAGATAGTATCTGCTTGGTTTGTTGTACTGTATCCGTAGCAAAACAGCCACACGATATACCATATTCTTGAATCTGACAGAGACCTCATGGATTCTCTGTTGGTGTAAGAGAACATGTTTTAAACCAGAGATATCATGCTGCTTCCTCCATTCAAGTGTTTCCAGGCAGGCATGTCCGGAAAAGCCTATCCATTCAGTACAAACAGATTACATGTCCCCGTTTTTCTTGACAGATGTCAGAAGCAGAGGCCTGGGAAAAGCAGAATATATAAAAGGGCAAATACAGATTTACAGTTTCTGGCACTGCAATGTAGAGATATTTTCTGAGTACCATCTCTTTCTGTTGTTGGTTGGGTAGTTGGTTGGTTGAGGATTTTTTGTTGTATGTTTCGATGGATCTCCTTTCATATTTCTAATCCCTTTTGGAATCCATTTATATCTTTGGCCTCCACAACATCCTGTGGCAATGAGTTCTACAATTTAATTATGCAGTGTGTGAAAAAGCACTTCCCTTTGTTTGCTGAAAATTTTCTGGATGATAATTTCATTTAGTGCCCCTTGTTCTTGTTTTACAAAAATAGTGCCTAATTGCTCCCTAGCCTCCTTATTCATGGCTTTTATT
Organism: Aphelocoma coerulescens; assembly: GCF_041296385.1. Lineage (NCBI taxonomy): Eukaryota > Metazoa > Chordata > Aves > Passeriformes > Corvidae > Aphelocoma > Aphelocoma coerulescens. Next base: position 109,349,122 of record NC_091015.1, read on the forward strand.
ATTTTATACATCAAGAACATATCCCTTTGGGTCCTTTTTCTCTAAGCTAAAGATGCCTAATCTAATATTCCCATCTACAGAAGTACTTCTATCTTTGATCATTCCCTGCCTCTCTGTCTCATTTTAGTTTTACTGTGCTCTTTAGTGGATGGGGACACCAGAGCTGCAAGTAATAGTAGGCACATGGTCAGCTTTCAATAAGCTGAGCACTGAAAATGAATTAAACATATAACTTGTACGTTTGCAATTGGAATGTATTAAAATGTTTTGCTACGGCTTTGGAGCTATTCTGCAGTGTTTCTGTTTCAGATCCTTTGAAGCTCACTTCAACATGAATACAAGGCTTTTCAACCTAGAAATCTCTACTGCCTGCCTGATTCCTTGCTCTGAACAATTTCCACAGTATGAGCTGCTATGAAGAAAGGAAAGAAAACTATGAGATAAATATAAAAGTATTTTCCCCTGATATCAGCATTATCTTAGGATAGTTTCCCAGGAGATTCACTGGTAAAGTCTTGTCTTCATGGTTAGGAAAAATCCCCAGACAAACACTAAAATAGTGGGTCAGTTTTATGGAAGATGATGATTTTAGAATTTTCAGTTGCAATGTCAGTCAATGACTTTTTAGCTTAAATTTGGTCTTCAAAGTAGTCCACCAGCATTTGTATGAGTTTTAAAAAAAATATTTGAACTTTTCTCCTTGAAGAGTTTGCTGCTTATCCGAACTCCTGCTATGCATTCCAGTCTGTCCTCTCTGCTTCAAATCTTTGTTCCATTGTCTCTTCATGATGGCTGAAAAAATATATTTCCCAAAAGTTAGAGGGAAACCCATGTAGATGGCATAAAGAAAAATGACAAGATAAAAATTTTGGATCTTTGTGGTCTGTGGGTTCACATATGTTTGTCAGCTTTCTCAATCTCTGAGCGAAATTTGAGTGACACCACATAGAACATATTGGAGTGCCCAGAGGAACAATTCTTCCCTAAAGACAGTTGTGTTGGATAACAGTGCTACCCAGGATTCAATATAGACATTTGAAAGAAACAGAACAAGGAATTGTTTCAAGGAAATTTTATAGAATATGAAGTATAAATTCACCTGATCATTATCTGGAATAAATATTAATAGGTTGTCCTTAATCTGATTGCTGCCTTTGCTAATATACCTGTGGATACCTTTGCTAATATACCTTGGACCTGATGAAGCCAGGATGTAGAACTGCATTAGCCTCTAAATTTAGAACAAAATTATCTCCCTATTTGCATCAGGGTCTTTACATGTTTTTCTAGGAATGGTGGAAAAGCTGCAATTTTGTGAAATGGTTGAGATTTTTGGAACAAATGGACAGTATTCCTAGATCTTCTCTGTCTTTTAAAGGGATTCTACTAAAAACCTGTGCAATAGATAAGAAATACCTCACAGTTTGTGAGGCTGTGAATAATTACAGAAATACTGAGCTTTTTTTTATAAACCTTTACATAGATTAAAAATGTCTGTCATTTAATGTATAAGATCTAATGCCTCTTTCATATTTTTGGAGATGTTTCTTGTAAATGCCATTAGAGCAGCCTGGCACAGTAGGGCAAGGTCCTATAAGCTTAATAATTAACAGAAGAGTCTTGTAATTTAATTTTAGGAAATGACATCATATATCTGACTATAGTCAGTAGACTTCTGCTGGGAATTATAATGCCAATTGCACTGTATTCAACTACTATCATTGTATCACAGACTTGTTTTTAATGACTCCCTTTGTAGGAGTTCAAGTTCTTTCTTTTAATAAAGCTATTTCACATTTTGTCCTTGCCAATGTCAGTTTAAAAGAAATGAATACTTCCTATCTGTCTTGTTAAGGGAGATGACCTGTCCAACCTCTCAGTAGAAGGTTTGGATTCCCATTAAAAGTTTTCAGTTCTCTCCTTTCCTTTCAGCTCCTGTGTGTGCTGTATCTTTTGTAGATACTTTTTCAAAAAATAAATGACCCAGTCAGAAGCAAAGAAGATTTTGCCCCAAAACTTTAAATTTGCTACAGAGTGATAGTGTTAGATCAATATTTGCATTAGATAAGGGGAACTGGTTGCCAGAATGAGAAGATCAATATGACGATTACAAACCCTTGAAAAAAGTTAACTTTTAGGTCCCAAAAGACTTAGTTAATGTGTAGAAATGGGGAGAAAAAAAGGGGTGTTTGGCGTTACTTAAATTTTCAGGATGAGTGCTAAATTCATTACCCTGATTAAAAAGAAAGCCAAAGACGTGATATTTCTGTTAAGTAAAATGTTTGAGCTCTTTGATAGAACTGATATTGGTTAGCAGTGCCATTCTGGGTTACATGACAATAATAATAAAATTATGATAATATGATAAATACCACAAATTTGTCAAAAGCGATTTTTCTGGTCCATGAAAATTAGACTCTAATGTAGAAGTGAATATCCCTAAGAGATATTAAGTCAATATAGATTAGAAAAAGGCACAAAAAGGCACATAGATGATGACTCTTTCCCTTGAATAGATTTGTTCTAGACTTTATTAGCACAGGTAACATGAGCAATTCATGTGATATTAACAATAATGAATGCTAATTATGATTCCTGCTTTCTGCTTAAAAATTTATTTTTTGAAATAACTTCAGCTTAATGGATGAAAAATTTAAAAAACATCAAAGTAATAACTGTTAAGTAATACATGTTAGATGTGCTTAGTTTAATCTGGTGGATAAAGACAGGTATCACATTATTTTATGAAAATAGCAGCTGGGGCCAGAGACAGATTACAAAGCACCTTCAAATCTGTGGCTTCATTTTACAATGAGCAGATGGCAAACAATGGCAAAAAATTAGAAAACTATCATTTAAAATAATCTAATAAAATAGTTTTAATTTAAATTTTAAAAATATAATAGTGATGCCAAATTAAGAGAAAAATTACAACTGGACCAGCAGCAGAAATTAAAAAATAATATCTAACCTTCCCTTGCATTTATTGTAGCAGGAGAATAAATACACATTTTTCTGTCAGGAAATGCATGGGGCTGTATTACAGTCTCACAAGTAGTTCTGGAGAAGATACTTTTAGACAAATGTAACATTTTTATCTTCCTGAAAAAAATCATCAAACTTCAGTATATCATTTTCAACAGGTATTCTGAGGCCTAAATGTGTGAGAAGAATACTGAATTTTCATAAAGAGAAATGTCAGTGACAGTAGCCAATTTTTTCCAATGTGTTGTGAGATACCTGCACTACTTTTGCATCAGCTGTCTATATATTTGAAGTTTATTATTTTCTAAACAACGCAGTTTCATATCTCTCTGTCTGAAGTTTCAAAGTCTTCCAAGAAGAATAGCATTTTTTGAATTAAACCTCCTTAGAACCTTCCTGTGAAAGTTCAGCTTTGTGTAAAACACAAGACTGCTCACTAAACAGATTAACGGAAAACCTTTTAGTAGTTAGGAGATTTTCACAAGACATGCAAATTGTGCATGCTAATTCTTCCTGCAGCCTTAGTTTACTATACTGCGTGTGAAAGTTCTAACTGCAGTTACTTGTGAGAACAGTACTTGCTCTACTTGTCTTCTGATTTCCTTCAGATCGCTCAATTTTATTTCATTTTTCTCTTTATGAAAAGATTATTGTCATACTTTGCAAATTCTAAGCAATTAAGTAACATTATTAAACAAAGTTAATCCTAAAAAACAGCAGTTTACGTTCAAAGAATGGCAAACATTGAAGCATGACTGTCCCCTTGTGCAGAAAAGAACACAGATATCAATACAATGACTTTCCACATTTCCCAATAATTTAATTTTTATAAAAGCTAATTTCAGACAACTTAAACAGGTGTATAAGTAGTGTTTTATATCACTGGCTGCCTGGATCGTTCTTAACACCATTTTAAAATACAGTTACAGTACTTACTTCCCTCTTTTGGGATATTAATTGATTTTAACATTAAATTGAAAACGCTTAGCAGCTGAACAGCCTCTTCCCTCACTTTATGCAGAAGCTAAATGAAAAAAAATTGTTATCAAGGTTTGATAAGACATTTATCAATTTGTATCAAAGCCTTTTATTTTAATTCTCTGATATTCTTTATAATTAGAAAGGAAGTCCAGAATAATCAACTCCTTAATCACAGCATTTGGTAAAAAATTAAAAAAGAAATTAAAAATTAGCTTCTCACTGATACTGTGCTCTTCCTTAATGTCTTTTTTTCTTCCAGTAGTTCTCTGACAGGTTTGCTAACTTTCTTCAGTACTTCATCTTCTGATACAGATTAAGAATTTCTTGTTTGATGCTTATGTTGTCTGTTTGATCTTTGGTTTTATCTTACCCTTATCATCTTCTGTCCTTCCTGCATGTCAAGTGCCAAGGGCATGGCTTGACTGTTCTTAGCATAATGGCCCCAGGGGTCATTTACAAACCAGAAGATTTTAGAGCATCCTTGAGGCTGAGCTAAACTTTGCCAGAGGCTGTAACGGCCCTCATCTTATCAAGAGATCATGACGTTTTCTGAAAGACATCTTTATTTTCACCTCTTCTTTGCTATACTATGCAGATTGCTATTACAGATAGTAGTTAGTATCATATATCATGTTGAAATTGTGTAATATAGAACTTCTCCTATAAAGTTCAAAACACTAAGCCAGAATGAATAGAAATGTTTTAGCAGTAAATAGTTTAATAACTCTGTCAGAACCACTGGATCTCTTTCAGGGGTCTTGTCTTTGTAATGCTTTTATTTTCTTGTAGATCTGAACTTATCAAGGTATGGGCTGTGTTCAGCAGCACCAAGGACTTACTCTGTTACAGACCATCAATCTGCTTTAGTAGCAATATGTTCTGAAAAGACATATTATGAACTGACATGTACTACAGGGGTGCACTGCACAGTGTCTGAATACTCTGAGGTGACAGGGAATCATAGAATGGCTGAGGTCCAAAGGGACATCTGGAGTTCACCTGGTCCAATCCTCTACCTCAAGCAGGGCCACCAAGAGGCCTCTTACACAAAATTATGTTCAGACAGCTTTTGAATATCTCCAAGGAGGGGGACTTCCAGAAATGAGTGGGTAGTCTGTGCCCAACTCTGTCAGTCTCACACTGAAAAAGTGTTTCCTGACACTTATAGGGAACTCCTGTGTTCTAGTTTGTGTACGGTGCCTTTCGTCCCATCACTGGGAAACACTAAAAAGACCCTGGCTACATGTTCATTATACACTCCTGTCAGATATTTGTACATATTCATAAGATTCCCTGAGTTTTTTTTCTCTAGAGACCCAAGTCTCACAGCCTCTCCTCACATGAAGGATGCTCCAGTCCCTTCACTTTCTAAGTGAACTGTCTCTTGTCCTCATCAAATTCTGTATGAGGATCTTATGGGACACAGTATCAAAAACATTAATGAAGTCCAGGTAGACAACAGTCATATCTATCAGGCCAATTGTTTAATTGTAGAAGGCTGTCTGGTTCATCAAGCATGACTTCCTCTTGGTGAAGACATGTTGACTACTCCTGATGACTTTCTTGTCCTTGTGCCTGCAAATGATTTCCGGGATTAGCTGCTTCATCTCTTTTCCAGGAATGAAGTCAGGTTGATTGGCCTGAACTTCTATGAGATCTCCTCTTGCCCTTCTTGAAGTGTGGCGTTTGACCTCACAATAACAACAGCCCTATGGGCTGACAAATCCCTCAGCACTTGTGGGGGTATCCCATAGGGACCTATGGACTTATATAGATCCAGTTTTTAAAATGTTCTCTAACCTGATCCTCTTCCACCAAGGGTTAACATTTTCTGGCTCCACACTTTTCTCTTGGCCTCCATGGCCTGGTATTTCTGAAGGCAGATGTTTCTGGCAAAGTCTAGGGCAAAGAAGGCATTCAGGACTTCAGCTTTGCCCATGCCTTGTGTCATCAGGGCCCCAGTTTTTCCAGTCTTCCATTTGTCACCTTTGTATTTCTAGAAGTCCTTCTATATATGTTTCCTTTTGATGTCCTTTACTGAATTCAAGTTAAAATTTAGCTTTTCCTACCTGTATCCTTGGATGCTCCAAGAGTGTCTCTGTATTCTTCCCAGATTATCTATGCCTTCTTTTAACTGTTTCACCTTCTGCAGGTGTCCTTTTGTCTTTGAGATTGACCCTTCATCCATGCAGATCTCCCAGCACTTTTGGCTGACTTCCTGCCCTTTGGCATTCTTCAGTTTTGAGCTTGAAGAAAGTAATATTTGAATATTAACCATCTGTTAAATGTACCTGTTCCTGGTACATGTATCTGTTCCCTTTATCTTATCTTTACTCTTTACAGAATTAATGTAGCAAAAATGAAAACTCCTGATTTCTCATACTATTTGTTTTGTACCTTGTACAGGACATTTTTGTGAGAAATCAAAACCTAGTCATCATTGAAACACACAAAAATCCTCATATTGGTAAGTATGAGAAGGAATGTTCTCAGCCTAGATTACATTTCCAGACAGAATTTCTGGGAATATATGGTCTATTTTCCTATAATTAAGTGTTGGCCTAGAAAACACTGAGACAGTCATACATGCAGATCCACAACATTACCTTCAGAATTGCTTAATTTCTTCTCAGAATTATTTTAAAACATGGTTTTCACTCTAAATAAATTGAGTCCCTTCTAATGTTTTCTGTATGTCATATTGTAAATGAAAACATTTTTGCCATGTAATAATAGAAACATATTACAGAGGATTATATCTATAGAAGTTGATGGATATTGAAAGCAAAATTGTAATATTTTAACTGCTATTTTTGGCTTTCAGGTGGTGATAAAAAAGCTTTGCAGAGGGAAGAAAAGATCTTTTATTGTTTAGATCTCAGGTGTGAGAAGCACTCTGAATATATAAAGGCTTATCATGAAAAACTGTGACAGGAAATTTCTGTTGAATTCCAGTGACTGCAGTTTTCAACTTTGTACTTTATAAATATTTATCCAACTCTTTAAGTCCCTACTGTTTATGCAATTCTTCAGAATTTTCCTGTCATTATATTTCACTATTCAGTCTTTGTTAGCATGTCCTCTGAATCTTTCAGAATTCAGATAAAAAAAGTGAGTTTACTGCTTCAGTACTAACTGCTTTCACATACATAAGAAGGAAAAAATAGCAATATTGTCGCATATCTCTCCTTCTTATTAACATTCAAGAAAATCAACACTTGAATAATCTTAAGGCTGTGGCAGAAAGCACCTAAAGTAGGATTTCCTAACAATAAAGTAGGATTTTCTAACAATTTTTATAGCACCAACCGCAGATACATAGTATCACAGGAGAATATTTGTGTCTTTGTGTCTTATCCTAAAAAGTTAAAATAAATGTTACTTTTGAGGTTTTTATTGTTTTTAAAATGTAGCTGTAAAAATACCACAGTTTGACGCTGGCTAGGCTCCAGACATCCACAAAAGAAATTAACTTATTTTCCTCTGCTCTAGTTAAGCAGAGGAGGGGAAATTAAAACAAAAACTTCATGAGTTGAGATAAAGATTATTAAAAAACCCCAAACTTTAAGGCAAAACAGATCCAAAACTTAAACAGTATAAAGATTTATTATTAACAGAATTAAAAATAAAAAGGGTAATGAGAACCAAAGTAGATCTTCAGAACATCTTTCTTCTCCCAGTACCTCCCTCTTTCCACCAACCACGGAAGGAAAAAACCATGGGGATTTTGGTCAGTATTTCACTTCTTAAAAGTCTTTCTTCAGTTTGCTTAAGGAAAAGAGTTTCTTCTGCTGTGCCATGGGATCCTTCCCACTGGACATAATTCTCTGCGAACTTTTCTAGCGTGGTTTTAACTTTCACAAGCATCAGCCCTGCCCAAACCTGCTGCAATGTGAATCCCTCCCATGGGCCAAGCAGTCTTCCCACAAGTGCCTAGCATGGGTCATTTTAGTTCACGGGGTTTAGCCTTTTAAGGATGAGCTGTTCCAGTTAGGAAGCGAAGGGTGTCTTCTTCTATCTCTAAAAGCAAGGGTCATCTCTCTCTGTTCAAGTTACTCACTAGATTACAGCTTTTCAGTATCCACGTGTTCCAGCTCCAGAAGAGTACTCTTCTTCATGGGCTGTGCATGGATCTCTGCACTGTGCCATGCACCTCATGAATTATAGGGAAACAGTTTGTCGTATTATAGTCCTCACCACGGTTCATGGGAGAATCTCAGCTCCGGTGCTTGAATCACCTCCTTCCTCTCCCTTTTTTCACTGACCTCAGTGCTGCCATGTTGGTTTTCCTCACATGTCCTTATTTTTTCATTTTCTCTGACTTGGACCAAAGTTGGTTTCTGCAAGTTGCAGTTGAGGGGTTGGTCTTGTCTGGGGTCCATACTGGAGAATTGTTTGCCATGTTTTTTGTTGCTGGCCACGTGGTCCCTGCCAGCACAGCCAGCCCCGGCCGCATGCTCCTCACCATCACTGCACAGGCAGCTCCAGCCTCAGGAGAGGCCTGGCTGCACTGTCCCGGCCTTGGGAGGGCTCTGGCCATGCGGACTCCAGTGGCCCCCCTCACACGGGAGATATGGCATGCAGCCAATGTGTGTTTGTTTAGTTAACAAGAATGCTACCAAGAATATTTTTAGGTAGTATATTTTTAGCACAGTATAAAAGCCTTGCATAGCTGTACAGTATAAAAGGCCTTGCATGAGTGTAATAAAGGATTCTCTTCCCTGGAAACAAGAGAGTCCATGTCATCATCCCTACAAAAAAGTGCTGGATGGCCCTACTCTCCAGCTGCACCAAAACCCCTTGTTGACTACATCGCACAAGCAACTGGACCATGTGGTGAAATTTGCACCACCACTGCCTTAGAGGAGACGCGATAATTATTTGTCCCAATTTGAGACAAATAAAGGGAAACACTCTGGAATGAACATCACCTCCAAAGAAGGCAGGTTTCAGCAGTCCCTCCATCACAGGTTTGGGAAGAAATTCTTCAGAGGAAAGTGAAAAAGAAGTTATTTATTTAACAAGCAGAGTGCACTCAGGCACAGAAAAAGAATAATGCTAAATAATAAAACCTCTCACTGTGGAGAGAACCTGGTAAAATTCAAAGTCCTTTGTAGGCATGGCTCTCCTCTCTCTCTGGAGCTGGGGTTCAGTGTGGGCCCCTCCAGGCCATGGTATAGGACCTCCTGGTGATGTTCTGGTGTTGCTGAACCGCCCAGAAGAGAAGCCAAAGTCCCAGGAAAACCTTGTTCCTCAGCTAATGAATGAGAAGCTATCTAAAAAGCAAGAGAATGCCACTCTCTTCCCTGCTGCAGAAGCAGAGAGCTGAGAAGCAAGCAAACAAGTTACCTGTGTTTTTGAACACAGAGCCGAAGGCATTCCACCTCCTTTCCCCGCCTCACACCTCCCCTTTGGGTCTGCCTTAAAGACACAGAAAGGCACAGGATTCATGTCTGGGCACAGAGAAGGCCATAGTGGATACAGCATAAAAGTCACCCCAAGACAATAAAATAAATTGATGTTATGCTGTCCTGATTATATGTTTGGCCTTGCTCAGTGTAGTAGGCTGAAAGATACTTGATAGACAAGCTGTTAAATCGCGCTTCTCACGATTTGCATATTTAAAGGCAGCACAAGCACGGCAAGTTCCCTTTTGTTCCAGCTTTTCCTGTTGGGAGGGGGTAAAAACGGGCCCCAGCCTCCATCTTTTGGAGCCTGCCTGGACCTCCCTCTCCCCCAGCGCAGCGGCACAGGCCTCCGGGTTGCTGCGGAAGGGCCATCCCGGAGCCACAGGCAGCTAAAAATCAGCCGTGAACTGCCGCCCAGCTAAAACCACCCAGCACGGCTTCTGGGGACCAGCAGGCCCCTCCTCCCCTCCACACAGCCAGAGTGGCCCCCTGCAGACCTGGCAGGAGCCGGCGGAGCCTCTCTGCAGCCAGCACAGCTTGTACCGAACCAAAGAAGACACCGTGCAGCCAGCAGCATACAAGGGAGCGAGGCTTTTTCCAATGTAAAGCCCAAACCAGATCAATTCCTTAACATGGCGACTTCAAGGTCAGAGAGAAAAGGGAAGTAAGTCACATGGGACAGAGCCAAGATGGCAGCGGGAAGAGAGGGCGGAGGCACTTTTGGCGCGTAGCTTAAAAATGCTTTCTGCAGGCCGTGGTAAAAACTGTAATGTCACAAACTGTTTGTCTCTTTAATCCTTCTGAAGGTCATGGGGGAGATGGAGAATCCACGCGCGGCCAGTGAAGATATGAGAATGCCTTTGCAAGGCTATATAGAAGTGGTGAAAGGCTTTTAGAGATTTTGAAGAAGAGAGCCTTTGTTTTCAGGCCAAAATAATTCATCCTTAAAAGATCAAACCCCTATGTTATGGCCCATGACTGCAGTATGAATAGGCTGTGAGATTTTCATGGGAGAGATGTTTTTCCACCTCAGCAGATTGTTTTTGGGCAGACTGTTGCTGGTGACAGTTTGGAAACCACGTTAAAGCAGAGGAAACTCTTTTTCCTTAAATATTGGAGAGACTTTTAAGACCTGCAACACTGACCAAATCCAATGTTTTGTTTTCTCCCTTTTGCTTGGGTTGGTGGGGAGGGGCTGCTAGAGGAGAGGGGAGTTTGCTTTAATTTCTTATTATTTCTTTTTAGTTTTAATTCTGTTAGTAATAAATTTCCTTTTATACTGTACTTTCTCAAGTGTGTGCCTGGTTTACCTTGCAGTTTTCCAGTCTTCCTCAATAATTCTTTTTTCTCCTTATGAAAAATAACCAGTTTCATGGGGCTTGGTGCCTAGCCAGCTTCAAACCAAAACATTCAGAAATATGGCAAAATGTTCTTATCAAAGGAATAAGTACTTTTCAAAGTCATTGATACAACTAAATAATTAAGTCATGCTACTTTGGAGAGGGGCAAGTCTTCCATAAAATTTCCTGTCTCAATTACACTAAATATTTTTTCTTGACAAAACAATTTTTAGACTCTGAGAGCATGAAAGAAATCTATATTTCTGCATTTAGTTTTCTGCATTTTTTGTATTTAATGTAGAATATTTCACATATTAGAAAGGTGGAATGATAAAAGAAAGATTGTTTTGTGACAAGGGAAAAAGTTTAGATTTTCTACCATTTTAGAATAAACTCAGCACAGCATACAAATGGAAATTTTGTTGCAAGTTTAGCTGTATGCTAAGGTGTCTGCCTTTCCTCTCATAATTAGATGTCAAATGGGACATGATACTTATGAATAAAAATTATGGTGCAAATAAGTTAAAGTTTTCACTTTGTTAAAAAGCAGAGGAATTTTCTAGGCTACTAGTTCCTCCCAAAGATCATCACATTCATGCTCATCTTATAGTCATTTAAAGAATAAGCAGGATGAGGGTTGTTTTCCTGTATGTTATTAGAGTTCCAGTGTGATCTTATCATTGTTTCAGTGGGGACAAGTTTTTATACACAAATAATGCAACATGCAGAAGTGCAGTGTAACAACATAAAATCCCTAAGAAGGATGGATTGGCAATTAGAAGAATAGGGAACAAATATTGAATGGTTAGACATTCTTTCATTTCCACTAGAAAAAAAAAGAGCCTCAGAATATTCCAGATATTGCTTTGTCTGCCACTAAATTGTTCTTAGGCCTATAAGCAAATAATATTTAAAAAAATAACATCAGAGTTCTATGAAATGGTTTCTTTCTAAAAAAGTAAAATTGAAGTGCATATTCATAAACTTTGTGTTAAATCATGACTGTACAAATAAACAATCGTCAAATATAAAACCACTTTTTCAGTCTTGGATTTTCTTAGGGGATGCCTTGAGAACATCTTGAATGAGTTGTTCTTTTAACACAGCTGAGCAAATACAGTGCAAGATTTTCAAGCAACCTTTGACTGAATTTGCTTTGACAATACATGCAACCCTTTGGTGATCTTTCTTCAGGAATGTTTGAAGGATTGAGTTTTACTGGCAACAGCATTAGAGGAAAGTAAATTTCAAAGATGCAAGCGAGTATTTGCAAAGCCAGGGTTTTAGACAAATAGTTGCAAAAGCTTTACTGGTCATAGGAAATTCTTCCTGCTTTCATCTAAGGAAAAATAAAACCATAAAATAATAATAATAATAAAAAAGTGATATAGCTGACACTTCAGAAATAAATAACCTGTAAGTTAGTATTTTAGATGTTCATAACAAATGGTTCATGAACATGCAAGCTGCAGAGAATGATACAAATTAAACAAAATAAAAAGCAAAGCCTGAAAATAGATCATTTAAATGTTTCTAAATTTATTCAAGGATATTATCATTTGCTTGTTTATTTCTTTGTTGGAAGCTATTCCACATGCAGACAATAGGCTAATTTTTTTTTAATAAATCCATTGTTGCAAATTATTCACTAAACTCTAATCAGTAATGTGTTTTGTGGTAGATTCACTTTGACAGATATCACTGTTACTAAAAAGCAATGCCTTGTAACAATGTAATAAAATGTGAAACTTCATGAACAGTTTTTTGAACAAAGGTTTAAACTGGGAAAATAATTTGACACTGTTAGCTCCAAATCACATTTATTATATATGAGAAAGAAAATTATACAGTTTAATCAACATGTCTCTAAAGGCTCTTGAAATTAAGATTAAAAAAAAAAAAGACTAATACATTGAATAATTAATAAAAATAATAATACATCAGAAAATTAATAGTCATATATTGACACATATTAGTTCATTTCTTTGAGATCTAGCAGTATTCTCATCTGCAACTGCATATCTAGATAGCCTAAGTTATCTGAAACATCCAGAAAAAAATTAAATATCTGAATATATTCTTTATTACCAATTGGCCTTATATTTTAGATATACATCTTCTAAGCAATACAATTTTGATGATATATTGTGTTAATGTATCTTAAGAGCCATGTTGGTTTGATGATGTACACCCATTAATGACAAGGCAGCTGGTAGCAAACTAAATTAATTTTGCAGTTGTAGTTCTGTTGTTTTGACAGATTTTTTAAATAAAATTTTTTATATATATAAAATAAATTTGAACTTTAATTTTGGAAGTTATACCTATATTTTATGCATGCATATTGAGAGATATATAGATAGATATTTCTGAGAGGTTATAAAACATGCTGTATGTTTTGAAAAAATCTCCTCTCAAGCTTTTTTGACTATGTGTTTAGGGCTATTTTCTATTCCATAATACCTTCTCTTTAGGTTCTTTTGCCCTTCTGGTCATTTGTACTATAGATATATCAAACGCACACAGTTTAATTTTCAAAACTACCTTTATACCTCTAAAACTGGTCATAGCAGTGATGAAGAGAGGGAGCTAAGAAAACTAGTTGGAGAAAGGTCCACAGAATGGATTCAATGTCTGTGCTCTGTTATCAGTTTATCCAAGTATTTCATTGGTGGGCTTCATAACAAGTGTAGTAATTTTCTGAAACGGGGTTTGGGGAAATGTGGATGTAACATGATGCAACATATGTAGGAAGGGGTAGATCTTAGGAGCTTTAAATTTTTAAAATGCATACATACTGCTTGAGCAAGAAAGGGAGATCCCTAGATCTCCCTAGAACATCTAGATGAAGTTCAGACCTGCAGAGTGTAGTGAAAGAAAAATGGCCATAACAACAGCAGCGGCACATCCCAGAGAACACATCTACACTGAATTTAAATGGATCAAAGCAAGAATCATACAGGGATACAAGGAAGGTGAATACAAAAGAACAGCCCAGCAATGGGGTAAACATCTAGGGAGAGGGCTGACCATGACTGCTCTGGAGCCCAAGATTTTGCAGCTAGCACCTGCTGGAGAAAGTCTAGCTGAGAGCTAGAGCAGGATGTAGGGCTTATTACTAGATACAGTCATGGTGCTCTTATGTATCTCAATGTTAGTCTTGACATTTTTCTACAGTGGCCTTGGTTGGCTGTGTAGGTGAGAGTTTTTTGGTTTGTTCATTTCAGTTTTAGGGACGGGTTTCACTACAAAGTTATATATATAGGCAAAGATGAGCTCAAGGAAAAGGGGGTTTTTGGTGGTTTCTTTACAGAAACATCCATAAACAACTCAGATGTTTGCAAAGGGTACATTAATTCCCCTTTTTTACTTTCACCATTACCTTCATGGTGACTCCACATGCCTAATATATTTTTTCTAATATCTGATCTAAACCTCTCCTTCTGCAACCTGAGGCTATTTCCTCTTGTCCTGTCACTAGTTGCCTGGGAAGAGAGACCAACCCCACACCTGGCCAAAACCTCCTTTCAGGTACTTTTTGAGAGTGATAAGGTCTCCTTTGAGCCTCCTTTTCTCCAGGCTAGACAACCCTAGCTCCTTCAGCTGCTCCTCATCAGACTTCTACTCTAGACCATTCACCAACTCTGTTGCCCTTCTCTGGACATGCTCCAGCTCCTCAATGTCTTTCCTGTGGGGAGTGGCCCAAAACTGGACACACAATTTGAGGTGTGGCCTCACTGGTGCCCAGTACAGAGGGGCAATGACTGCCCTAGTCTTGCTGGCCACACTCTTGCTGATCCAAGCCAGGAAGTCATTGGCTACCTTGGTCACCTGGGCACACTGCTAGACTATAACCAGCCATATATGGGCCAGCACCTCCAGGTCCTTTTCCACTGGGCAACTTTCCACCCACTCTGCCCCCAACCTATAGCACTGCCTGAGGTTGTGACACAAGGTCAGGACCCAGCACTTTACATTGCTGAACCTCACACAACTGGCTTCAACTCATTGACCCAGCCTGTCCAGATCCCTCTGCAGAACCTTTCCGCTCTTCAGCAGATCAACACTCCTGCCCAGCTTGGTGTTATGTGTGAGCTTTATGAGGGTTCACTTGGTCTCCTCATGCAGATCATCAATAAAGATGTTAAACAGGAATGGTTATAAGACTGAACTCTGGGAAACAACACAAGTGAATGGGCTCCAGATGAATCTGACTCCGTTCACCATCACTCTGGGCCTGGCCATCCAGCCAGTTTTTTACCAGAAAAGAAGAGAGAACCCATTCACAAGCAGCCAGTTTCTCCAGGAGAATGTTGTGGGAAGTAGTGTCAAAGGCTTTACTAAAGTTCACCCAGGCGGCATCCACAGCCTTTCCCCTATCAACTTAAGGAGTCACCTTATCAAAGCGCATCAGGTTGGTTAAGCAGGACCTGCCTTTCATAAACCCATGCTGGCTTGGCCTGATCCCCTGGTTGTCCTGTACCTGCCATGTGATGGCACTCAGGAATATTTCTTCCATGACCTTTCCCAGCACTGAGGTCAGACTGACAGGTCCGTAGCTCCCTGGATCCTCCTTCTGGCTTTTCTTGTAGATGGGTGTCACACTGGCCAACCTCCAGACCTCTGGGACCTCCCCGGTTAGCCAGGAGTGCTCCCAAATGCTTGAAAGGAAGGGTCTCTGCACATCTGCAAGAGGAGGAAGAATATCTCTTCATTTCCTCCCTAGTTACTCCAAGCCAGAGATACTAGAGAACATTCCCAGCCATTTTAACACATTCACAGGGATTGTAACTGGGACAATGATGCTCCTTTCTCATTTTCACTCTGTCATGCAACAGGATTGACAGTCATCTTTGCGGTAACCTCTAAGTTTGGATGGGTTTGTCTGCACTTTATGGGTTATCTTTCACTTTGATCTCTTTCACAGATCTTCTGTTTTCAATTTTATCTATAGTCAAGATTCATTTTGTGGTAGCAAAAGGAGATCTTTCTGATACTTTTCCATATATTTCTACTTCTGTCATGCACACATAAGCAGCTAAGGTATGGACAAATTTTCTATTTTGTTCATTTTTATCTCATTAAATGCTACCAAAGTCTGTCAGAAACCTAAAAATTAAATATATTAGCAGGGTCCCAAAAATATGAAACAACATATCAATGCAGAACTCTTTAATTGTGTTTGCTACTAAATCTTAAAACAGAAGACAATTTTATCTACAACAGAGCATCACTTTCTGTCAATGGTTTCATGTGTTTGATCTAACGAAAAGTTGCTATTTTCCTTAGACAAATTTACAAAAAAAAATCTGTATTTATATAAATCATAATCACTTCTTTATTCATTCCTTTAATGTAACTTTTGCGCAACTGAAAAAACAGAAGACTCTTGAAATTAAATACAAATGCAAAAAGCTTGAAATATTTAATGTTGTGGGTCTTAGAGGTCATTTCATTTCTAAATGATTATATGTTTTTATATTTTGGGAATGTTTTAATAATATTGTTCTTGAGATTTTATTGGATAAATATTCTTCAGCTTCCCAGTCATAAACCCAGATAAACTGAAAATTACTTTAAGTGTCTCCAAATAACATAGAGTTAAAAATAAAACAATCTTTCAGACTTACCAACAAAGACAATGAATTTGTATAATAAGCATTCTGTAAGACCTTGGTTACTGAAGGTTCTAATGACCTCTCTCAAATTATCCTTAAAAGTTGCTTTTTTCTAATTTGAATTTTATTTTAATATACAACATCATACTTTATTACATAGCTCAAACTCCCAAGGCTAAAATGAGAAGATTCAGTCTCACCTTTAAAGGATAAATAATAACTGACTGATAACTGGAAAAAGGGAATAATGATTTTGTGGATAAAGTTTAATACTGTTGGTAAAGACAACAAAATTTATTTGTTGTTAAGCTGCTGGGGTTTTGAAGATTCTTGGGTAACATTTCTATAAAAGACTACTGATTTTCAATATCTGAGTTCAAACCTCAAGGGCTCTGTTGCTAAGAATAGCTCCCTAGTGGAATCTGGAGCACTTCTGGGGAAAGAACAATCTATCTGGTGGCATCCAGTTTCCAACAAAACTGTAAATTCATTTCAGGACATTATTTGTGCTTTTTTCCTTCTTCTTTTGTAATAAAAATCAGCAGTTAGTGTATAAGCTGCATTTATAAATTACTGGAAACAAAATTCATAAAAGTACAAAATCTAAGCTGAGCCTTTACTTCTAGGACTGTGTAGCTGGAGTTTAGATCTAAGATATTTTTCAAAAGCTGTGCTTGTCAAGTAATATTAATCAGGTTAAGTTATAGTTCATGAATATGCAATTTGTTCATTATCATGGGTTACACTTCCATTTATAAATAATGATCTGGTTTTATTGCTACCATAGATAAATATTAGAAATATAACTTAAATAGTTTTATTAGCAACATTGTACCTCAGATCACACAGAAATACATATGCTTTTTTACCACCAATTTTTCTCATACATTTACTTTTGTACTTGTATAGAGATATGCCTCATACCTTTTAGCTGTACTTGTTAAATACTTAATGTCTATATCAAAGAAAATAAAATATGAATTTGGAAAGTAAATTTGGTTTTAGGTATTGTATAGAATAAAACATATACTACTTTCACATCTGAAGATAAATGCTAGTTTATTCATAGTTCACAAATGCTCCTAATATCACTATTTCTGCTGCTACTATTACAGAAGACTTACTGTTTAGCTCTTTGGATAAAAACATTGTTTTAGTTCTTTTCACTCCCTTTGTGTAATTTCATTAGTTGGTCTTTATTTTCAGGTCATTCATGTGAAGGGATTAAAGAGAAAGCACTTAAATAATTAACCTTAGATGATAAGTTAAAATGCTTTTTAGGTTAAAACTCATGAAAGCTACAAATTAAAAGATTAAACATATCTTTAGCATTCTGAAGACAGGAGTCAAGGTTCATGTGTAGTATATGCTTTGCCAGTAATTAAAATCTGAAAAAATTACAGCTAAAGAGCCAGATATTGAAGCTTGTCTGTGCTATATTTAATTTCAAAATCAAACTGTCAATGTCTCATAGACAGATAATGTTGACAAACAAAAATAACTTTCCTACTTATATCTGACAATCATGCACAGATGAACTGTGCATGGGAAACCTGCAGAGCCACTGGATGTGTAGGTGTGCAGTCCTTGCCCAGCTGTGCTTCAAATCTTGTGGAAACTGCCTGACAGATACTGCTGGCATAGGAGGAAGAGCCAAGTCCAGAAATGTTCTGCCCTACTGCAGACTGTTCCAGTGGGATTGGAGAGGTGACAAGTGGGAGAGCAGGAGCATCACACTCTTGTTACAGAGCTCACAGCTGCTGGAGATCAGGCATATGGCAATGCTTTGTAATTATTTATATTTCTTTAGTGTCTAAAAGCACCTTCTGGGATCAATGCACCACTGAGTAATCTCTTACTGTTTAAAATATAGGCCCTATTCCAAAAAAGTTTAGTATCTGAAGGGGCAAAGCAGAGAGATAAACCTAATACGTTTAAAGAAGAGAAAGAGAAGACAGGGTTGGTATGAATTATGCTCATCTTAGGTTAAAAAAAAAATTGACTTTTTAGAAATAATTATTTTGGGGAATGCAAGACAGGGAGAGATACGCAGACAGAAACATCTAAATGGGAAGAACAGAAGAAAAGGAAAAAGACATTGAAACATGATGCAAAGGACATGAGGAGAGAGAATAAAAGGAAAAAGAAGACAGAAGGAAATATGGATAAAAAGAATTCATTCACAGACATTTAGTAAGTAGAGGAATTTGATAGTAGCCACATTTTGGCTAATCTTTAATAAAGCAGCTAATATTAATAATTGAATGTAGTAAATGTATCTAGAGATGCCTACAACAGTCTTTTGCTTCCATGTAGTTTATGTTTTCTGATGATATTACTAGATAACTTAATCAACTCAATTGTCTAAACCAGTGATGTTGATAGTGAAAAATTATCAGAACTAATGTTTTCCCAGTTACATACCACAATATAGTGGGTATATGAAGTCATAGGCAAGAAGCAAACAAGCTGAGTGGATCAGGGTCTTATTTGCAATTTAAATGTATTGCATATTACCAGAAAAAAAAGAAAAAATATTCAGTAATGAAAACAGAATATACAAACTGCAGTTGCAATAGAAGGCTACTTAGGGGCTGTAGACAGGAATAGAGTCCAGTGAATTTCAATGAAATGCAACGAATAATTTTCAAAAAAGCCTGAAAAAACTTTGGCAAAGATAAAAGGTTCTAAAGGTCTCCATATGTATTGTGGTTTGCAACCCTGTTTGACATTACAATATTACCCATCTATATTGTTATAGGTCCTGCAAATATCAAAGCAGTTGGCTAGGCTCTAGTGTTACATTTCCTGGTTTGTGACCTTTTTTTTCCTTTTCATTTTTTCTCAAGCTGCAAAAATGAAGATTATGACAGGCCTAAAATGACCTGAAGTCTGTAACACAGAAGTAATCAAAAATAAAATTAGATTTCTAATTTGAAATAATTTCCTTCAGTCTCTTATTGTGTAATCATTAAATTAGCTAACTTAATAGTCTCTTAATCTTTTTTTCTTCTATGTAAACTAACGATCTTGGAAAAATATTGTTGTTTTTTACCCATTCATTAATAAAAAGATCCTTGGACAAGTGCCTAATGTTTAAGGATTTTATTACCCTTTCTTTAATTCTGTTGGAGCAAACTGTTTTGCTCTTTCTTAGGGAAACTTCTGTGTGATGAAAAGGAAGCTTAGTGTCCTAAGTATGACTGAAAATAAACAGTGACTTCAGTGAAGTTGCAATAAGATCTGAAGTGATTTCCAGTCAGGATCTAAGTAAGAGAAGTAATCATGCTCATTTACACCCATAAAGGGGGTACTTAATTCCTTAGTGCTTAAGAAGTAATTTGTGAGTCCCAAAAGCTTAGACACACATGTAATTACTGCACTGACTGTGATTTGACAGTAGTACTATAAACTGTCTAAGGTATCTGATCCTCTATTCTCACTCAAGCCCAAAAATATTAATAAGAGGAAATAATAGTTGCTATTATTACTATCATAAGAGGAAATAATTATTGCTAAGAAGAAAATATGGTATTAAATGAGTTTTCTTCTTGAATGGGCAGATACATGCCAAAATTTGGCATAAGCAACGATTATTTTCTGAAGGGCAACTAAAAAATACAGTTTTTGAGTTCCAAAAATGCTTCTTTCTGGCAGTCATTGAAGGAACTTCCTCTGCCCCCACCTCCTAAAATTCAGAGTAAACTCATCATACAACTGAATTGAACATCTGGCAAATGGAAGAAAACACTAATATGGGAAATGGGACAGTATGAAGGAGAATTTATTGGGTAAAAAATTCTTGCTACTCTCTTATAAAGGGTGAATCATTTGAATTTCAGAAAAAGTATTATTAACAACTTGATCATTTGAAGGATATATTTGTATGACCTACTCAGAGAAGTTTTAATGTATTAGTTACAATAGTGTTGTGGGTTTTTTTAAAAAAAAAAAGCTTATTACCTTGTTATAAAAAAGGTTGAAATCCACAATAGCCTTCTGGGTTTGCTATTTACACAAATCAAAAAAAACCCCATAAGTTTACCCAGGAAATCAGGAGGGTATGTAATTCCTGTGCTCTCTAGTAACTGACATATATTTTAGCCACTCTGGTTTTCAGACTTCATTTAACTTCATTATACATGAGACTGTCCAAGGCACCAAGGAATTAGACTTATTCCAGGAGTTAACTTGACAGATTCTTCTCTGACCCATTGCTCATGCTTCCCTTACACACTGTTGCTGTGCACACCTTCCTGCAACCTGAGCACCAGTTAGTTAAACCACAGAAAAATACATTTTCCTCAGTAATCCTATAGGAAACAGTAGTACCGGGTTGCTGACCTAGAGCTCTTTGCACACAACAGTGTTTACACAGAGGGTAGTACTTGGTGGTTTATGATGGTCTTACATGTTCCGTTAATTTTAACACCATTATCAGAAGATGGTGTGGCATAGGAGGCAATTAAGGGGAAATCCTGGAATCTGAGTGTTGAATCTCTCTGGAAGGTTGAATCTCTCATGTTATATCAGGTCAACTTCAAAGGAAAAATTTTAAAGAGAAATAAATCCCCTCTCAGGATGGACCCAGTGCCTCAAAGTAAATTTGAAATCAGTGTGTTTCCATTAAAGGTTATTTTTTCAGTGATATTATAGTTGGAGGGAGTGGTTGTTTAAATAGCATGCTATAGTTTCTCAAACAGCATAGGAAATAAAAATAAATGATTGATGGATAGTTTATTTAGGTGAAAATTGCATGTAAAGACAGGTCAAATTCCTTACAGAGAGTAAAAAGTTCCTCTCTTCTCAATACCCACTTTGAGTTAAAGAATATTTTTCTAGGCTCTCCACATCCATGTTTTTCTGGCATAAGAACAGAGGGTTAAATTTCCTTTGCTACAAAGAAGAGATAGGTTCAAAGAACTGGAATTTCAGCTGTATGGTCCCCAAAAGAACAAGAGAAAAAAAGCTGTGCTGATCCACTATTTTAGTGATGTCTTTGTCATTGCAAAGCCCCTCTTTGAGTACAGGGTGGGAATAACAACTGCATTCTGTGCTATCCTCTAGCAAATTGACTTATCTGCTCCACTTCAGGACAGAAATCTGAGTTATGATATAAAAATACTATGCCTTCCTAATGAATTCAATTAAAATTTAGCTACAGATTCTTACAAAACAGGGACTCATATCTGTTTGCTTTTTCATTAGAGGCTATGAATTCTGGGTATAGAGTGGGTTTACTTTCTGGGCAATGGAGAAAGTGACACAGTAATCACCATCAGAAATTTTGGCTGTAAGTCAGTACGTGGAGAACTCATGCTCTGACACTTTAAAGAGAGAGTTCCCACTGTAAGCATAAACTCAATTATATCTCATATCACAGTTAACTAGCTCACAATATAGTAGTGGCCTGTTTAAAACAAGCCTAATCCTTTGGCCAAAATTAGTTTGGCCTTTTCTTTGCTTCCAGGGTTCTGTTTCCAGAAATCCCCCTCAAGCTGTTGAGCTGGCAATATTTGCTTCATTTTCAATCAGAGCTAGTGCCACCACTTTCCACCTTTGTAACTGCTCTGTAGTAATATAGACATGCTGAGCTCTCCCAGTTGTTCTGAAATGCAGTGAACAGCCCAAAGTAGCCTTGGGATGCAAAAAAACCCAAATAATTTTATTGTTCCATGATGAAGTATTATTTATTTCTAACCTTAGTTTAGAGCTGATGAAGTATTTATTATTGTATCTGTAAGAGAACTGAAATATCAAGATGTGTCTATGTGCAATGTCACTACTACCCTCATTAAAATGCCATCAGATGATAAGGTGTTTATTTTATTCAGATATGGCTTGCAGAAAAGAGAATAATAACTTGTGATAAATTCAATTTTTTCTTTTCCCTATCCTTATGGAAAGATATTTGACAGATATTGTTATTAACGCAGTTTTTTATAGACAGTCATAGAGTAAATTTTCACTATCATTGGTGATGTCTTCTCGAAAGGCATCTTTACACTACCAACAAAACAGAGAAGCTAACACCTGAATTTGTGGTATGACTTTGTCCTGTATTCTGAAATGAAGCTGGAAAATGAAGATATCCACTTTTGCAGATACATGTGAACTGGATACAGTTTAGTTTTAGTACTGAGATGTTCCTTGTTTAAAAACAAACCATATGGAGCAGTAAGAACTGTGGAATTTGAAAGTAAGCCTCTTTTTTCTCTCTTTTTATTTCCCTAGGGAAACAAAATAGCTTGAGAAAACCTACTGCATTTTGGTTTTTATTATCTATATTAAATAATTACTTGAATTTTTTTTCCCCTTTAATGCAATCTCCTTCCATCTTACCATAGTTGGAGGAGACACACGGAATTCAGTGCTGGCAAAGTAAATCAGTCTCAACGAGATGTAAATATCTGCAATGCTCCTGTTGATTTATTTTTTTTTGCCCCTTGTGGGACAGTCAACAGAGAAGAGAAGAAACAAATGAGACAGGGGTTTTTTTGTTTAGGAGGAGTCTGTGTTTATTCACTGTAATTGTGTAGACTTCTCTTGAATGTGAAAACACATTGTTCCAATGACCACGTGGCTTCACGAAGATCTGTTTTCCTTTGTTATATTTGACCCTCTATTGTCTCTGATCTTTACTGCTGCAACTTCTGATTCTTGATAAATACATTCCTTCTACAGAAGCATGTGTGTGTGCAACCTAAATAAGATTCCTCTGTTAATATCCATTTTGTTTGCTGACCATTAATAGTTTGGGGACATTTTCTGACATACTCCTATTCATGGTAAAAAAAAAAAAAATTCCTACCTTTCATAGATGTGTTATACTCAGATATTTTTTATTTTCTGGGAGGGAGGGTTGTTTGGGGTTTTTTTTGTGGTGGGTTTTTTTAGGTTTTTTTTTTGGTGGGGTTTTTTTTGCTCTTTTAAATTTTTTACAAAATGAATCAATTATTCTGTAGGGTTTTAGCAATCATTTCCTAAGGGGATTATAAACTCATATCAGTTTTTCTCTAAGTTTCCAAATTTTGCTCTCACAATTCACATTTTTCAATTTTCCCTTATGTTACAATTCTAGAGCACTTACAAAGTTAGATATATTTTCCCAATCATACTGATTCTTGAAGAATTAAAAGCTATTCAGTGGAAAGATTCCCCTTCTTAAGGGACTAAACATAATTGAGCTATACTAGCATACCATGAAGAAAGTTCATATTTAAAGGAATTATATGAACAACCAAGGAGAACTCAACACATGAAGATATATATGTAAGATATATATATATAGGTATATATATATATATACACATTTAGACAATTAGATATATGCAGTTAATGTACACTACATATAATTTTTATAACTTATGGATTTTAAAAATATAAATATACATTAATTATCAAGAAGCCATAATTAGATTATAATAATTATATTATTTATTATTAAAAATAAATATACACCTATACACTTGTTAGTATTTGAAGCACAGAGGTTTCAAAATTGGTATCTCCTTTAAATAACCAAATGAAGCTGAAGCAAATAAAGCAAACTATATAAAATGGCATTCAAAGTTAGTGAAAGCCTAATTTCAGTCCATCATATTTTACTGGATAATTTTCTACAACTGAATGAATTCTTCTCAGCCTTTCCCTCACACTACCCTACTATATGTGCCTGAATTAGTAATTGTTTTTTATTGATCTAACAGCAGTGTAGAGGTACGATCTCAAACCTAACAATAGTAAAAGGTGATGGTTTTAGTGATTAATTGTGTAAAGACAGTGAGCATTCTCTATCTATTAAAATATATTATACTGGAGATTACAAGTCACTACAGAATTGTTCCTTTGCACTGAATTTTCTACAGGCTGCCTAAAGTAACAGATATTAAATAGGTGAATTACCATAAAGAATATTAGAATTGGGGTATTATTTCTTGAAATTGATAATACTAAATGGCATCTTGAACAGTGGCTGAATTGCTTTACAGATTTATGTTATGGAAGTAAATTAAAGATGCAAGTAAGGTTTTCCTGTAATTTCTTAAGGTTATCCTGGTTCAGCTCAAAATCTCATTTCTATATATTTTTCTTGACAATATTCTAAGATGATGAAAACACTAAGTCTTTTTGTTCTGTATTATTCCTTCTCTTTCTACTGTTTATTCCCACCTGAAATCAGAATCTCAGATTGTGGCATCAATCATAGCACAACAATGAAAAGTGAGGTCACAAAGGAAGGGTTATTATTTCAGGTGAGAGAAAGAAGCTAAAGCATATTAATTTTTCAGAAACAAAGAAAGGATTTCATACAAATGTCTTTTGTAATACAGAATAGTGGAAATTAAGTACAGTCAATATGAAGTGTGACTACAGGTAGATTTTTTTTATTTAAAAGATGTTTTTCAGAGCTGTACTTCAAGAAGAAGTGATCTTACATGTGACTCAAATAGAAACAGATGAAGGGTGGAATTGCATCTCAGTGGCATGAAAAACAAAGAAGCTTGAAAGTTTTATTTCTTTGTCTGTTTCCACTTTAATCCTTTTATTGTTTTATTTTCCTTCTTTATCTTCTCTTTTTTTTCTGTTTAAAAATTACATGGTTTGTATCAATGGGCAACTAAAAAACTGAGTCATGACATTAACAGTCAGCAAGAAAATGAAAACACAAATTTAATCTTTTTTTTTTTTTAGTATGTTGGGATATTTTTTTATTATCTGATTAATCTAATTGCTGAAATGCACAATAATGAGTATCTGAGACTTACAGTTATACTGCTGAAATCAGAATGGGTGAAATACAGAACATCCCATGTTGGGAGGGGCCCATAAGGACCATCAAAGTCCAGCTCCTGACCCTACCCAGGACACCCTAAGAACCACACCACATGGCTGACAGCATTGTCCAACACTTCTTGAACTCTGTTAGACTTGATGCTGTGACCACTTCCCTGGAGAGCCTGTTCCACTGACCAGCCACCCTCTGGGTGAAGAACCCTTTTTGAATATCCAGCCTAAATCTAAACCTCCCCTGACACAACTCCAAGCCATTCCCTGGGGTCCTGTCACTGGGCACCACAGAAAGGACATCAGTGCCTGCGCCTCCACTTTCACAAATATCCTTTGCCCACCCGGCAATGTTGTGCCTGATAGACCCCAGGACACAGTTGGCCCTCCTGGCTGCCAGGGCACTTCTGACTCAGATTCAACTTGCCATCAACCAGGACCTCCAGGTACCTTTCTGTAGTTCTGCTTTCCAACATCTCATTACCCAGTCTGTAAGCACATCCGGGGTATGTAGATCCAGGTATGGCCCTGTCCCAGGTGCAAAATCCACACTTGCCCTTGTTAAACTTCATAGGCTTGGTGATTACCCAGCCCTCTAACTTGTCAAGGTGTCTCTTCAGGGCCTCTCTGCTCCTCTCAATTTAGCATCATCAAGTCCTGTATCCAAGTCATTTACAAAGATGTTGAAGAGCACTGGCTCTAAGATGGATCCCAGAAGAACCACACTGGTGACTGGTCACCAGACTGATGTAACACCATGTAATACAACCCTTTGCACCCAATCCATGAGACAATTGCTCACATCTGTTTAATATCTTAAATGCCTTATAGTATGTTTAGAAAAATCTGCAGTTGGATATATATTGTTACAAGTCATTGTAAATTGTTACTTATGAATTATAATTTCTCAAAATTAAAATATATCATCCCAAAAATCTGTTAGAATTTATCTTCTGCTGACAAAAAAATTAAAGTATTAGTTTTTTTACTTACAGAATTCAGTGCCAAAAAAATTTAAAAAAGTGAATTCTTGGGCCAAATGAAATTACTGACAATTCTTTCACTCATTTCTCTGGGGCAATTATTCCCTGACTGATAGCACCTACCCTATATTTTGGTTGGATTTCTCAAAAAAAAGCTCTATTTACTTAAAGCAATACTCAGAACACTAAAAAACATCCAAGCAATTTATTTTACCAAAGTTCTTTAAAAATGCCATAAAATTTGTGTAAATTTAAAGATTTATTGGATTCCCTTCACACATAGGAGGACATAGATGACCCTGTACAAGGCTGAAGAATGATTGCATGTGAATCAAAGCCATGAATAATTCTGAACAAATGTACCAAGAATTTGTTTGAGATATAGACTAGCAGTATTGCTTTATAACAGCACACAATATCACTATAGAATTAGGCTTTAAACTGGAGCTAATATAAAACTGCATTGCAACTAAATTATAATCAAAACAATATCAGCTTAAAACTTTACCATTCTCTTTTTAGGATGTCTCATTTAATTTGTTATAAAGTTCTGCATTTTTACAAGCCCCTTAATTTTTTTCACAAAAGTGCCAGAACAGCCAGCTCAGTCTCACATCAGCATTACACAGCAGGGCCTTAAATAACTTAATTAATTTGCAATTAGTAATGTCTCAGTTCAAGTTGAGGTCTCACTGAATTAGTTCCTGAAGCTATAGAGTTCCACATACAGTAGCAGTAACCGTATGTTAAATGTAACAGTAATAAAGTAGTAGACCTGTTGGAATACTAATTTCTCCTAAGAGTCTCATTCAGTACAAAACTCAGTATCAACAGTGTTTTGGACTAAACCATGCCCCTGTAGCAGCACGCTGGGGAAGGAATAAGAAAAGATGATTTTGCTTTTTAACTTTATGCAACCTGAATGATAATGAAGCTGAAAAGCAAGCTCTGCTTCCTTTGTGCTGAAAAGATGAGAAGACTGAGACAAATGAAAACATGAAGTAATCAGAATTTCCTTTTGTCTCTGCTCACAGGTTAGTGTTACTGCCACCCATAAATTTTCAAGCAAGACAAGCTCCCAAAGAATCCCAAAGAAATCAACTCAGAAAAAATCAAATGGAAATGTAGTAACAGCACATCTTCTTGTTGTTTTTGGTAGACTGTTTGGGACCCAAAAATTGCATGCAATACATAGTAGGATTTGTGTAAGGGCCAGAAACCATTCTTAAATTTTCAAAGGGGTTCCAAAAGGAGACCTAGAACACAGGATGTACAGCAGGATAAGCCATCTTTTAGGCTTTTCTTTTATGTTATGAAAGACTTTAATTAGAGAGGAAGTAATTTATCTAGAAAGTAATTTGCTTTGAAAAAAGGCTCTACATGTGCTATATCATTCATTGTGGAATGAAAAAGCTCTGTTTTATGTTTATTAAGTCATAAATACTTTGTGACTTAGTTCTCTTAAATGCAATCAGCAATAATGATACTAGTTTCAATGACTGGAGCAGAAAAGAGATTCTAAGAAATGTGGAAAAAAATACAAAAAAATAAAAAGCCAAGATTTCAGAATTTCTCTTAATTGTTGTCATAAATTCAGCAGGGAGAGGAAAGAAGAGATCTTGAAACACAAGGAGGAAGAGGGCAGTGTGGCCTTATCAAGAAAGGATGCTTCTTAATGAAAAATCAGTACCATTATTGTGTCTGGAACCACAAAGTTTTCTCCTTTTCCTTTTTCTTTTAGAAATCTTCAAACTAGCATAAAAGTGGATAATGAGAATAGGCAAGCCAAGACTGACTTTTTCTGCCCTTCTTTTAGTTATTACCTAAGTTTTAGCTTATGCATTATGCATCTGTTTAGTCAGGTTGGTTTGTTCAGTCAGGCTACTCTGTTTAGAAATCCACATCTTTTATTTCCTATATTTTTGTTCTACTATGTCTTTTTTTTTAAGTGTATTTGCTTTGGATAATAGAATGCCATGGTCTTTGCTGGTTCACTTAAGACATAGTTGTTTGTTTTCTTTGAAAAGGATGATATCTTGGGCCTCTTGAATACAGTAAATAAAATAAGTAGTAGATGACATATTGATTGATGCTGATGAACATGGAAACACATTGCAGCATCTCTCCTTAAAGATGGTATAGCAGTGGACAGATCCTTCCCTGGCTGGCAGAGGCTGCCTGGCAAAATGCTTAGGATTTTCTGAGAGGTGAATATACAGGTAAAACCAAGGAAATTCCCTTTGACACAAAAATGAGTGGACTATTAGGAGCCTCTTTTGGTGTAAAACAGGCATGAAGTGGTGCAGCTTAGGCCTGTGTGAGATGCATGCTTCCATTTTTAACTCTGAAAGTCTCCCCATGTGTATCTCAGCACAACAATAATAGTCCACTGCAAGGGACCTTTATTAGTGGTTGTATTTTCTTGCAAAGGACAGCTTCACAAACTTACACTAGGGAAAAAAAGAGGTGGGTATCAGGCAGCAGAAGAGCAGGTGGCTCCCTGGGGGCCAGAGCACCAGTAGCACCATGAGTTCCCCATGACTCTATCAGGGTCTGGCAGCCAGGGCCTGTCCCACGGTGCCAGCCAGGATCTGGCAACAAGCAGCACCAGGGACAGACTCAGCCCCAGGCACCGGGCACCTCCCGGGGAGCTGGAATGGGCCAAGGCCAGGCTGGGAAATAGGTGTGTGGGTGGGCCCACGGCAGGCAGGGCAGGACTGTGGGGAGCTGGAGACCAGCCCAGCTGGGATGTTTCTGTGGCAGGAGCTGCCACCCCAGGGAGTTGAAATGGGGTGCAGGGTGGGAGGGGGCTGGGATTTGGGCAGGGAAAAGCAAGGCTGGCAGTGCCTCAGGGCCACGACGGGGGTAATGCATATATTTTATGTGACGTGGTAAAATAATGAGAAACAAACAATTGGTTAGGGATACTGAAATACCACCAAGAAAGGCAGTGCTAGAGAATGGGATAGATGCAATGATGCAATTTGACAGGCATTTGGCTGAACCTTCATCAGACTTTCTGGTTGAAGGCATTTAACATCACTTTTGTTCTGCCTACAGCAGTCTCCCTCATACATCCTCGATGTTTCATTTGACAGTCTTGCTCCCAAGATTTTGCTTTCAGATTTGAACTAGAAGGAAAACAAGGTTAAAATAAAATTTAAAAAATCCTTTGTAAAACTTACAAATCTTCTGGTACACACTTGTAGAAACTGACATTGGATAGATTTTCCAAGGCCATAAGTATTTTTAAGTCTTATCTCCTGGTTCCTTAGGAACCCCTTCCCCAAACCAGACCAACCACAAAAGATCTTTTTAGCTATCCAATTTCTATAGAGGACATACAGTGAATTGCAAAGACTCCAGCTAACATAGTAATCCCTATGAACTGAGCTGCAGTCCTGGAGAAAGGACGATGTTTCAAAGATGGGTGGAAAAGAGCTGAGCCAGCTGGAAAGCAGATGTACACCACACTTTGCCAAATTATCAGTACTGTTTATACCTACTGTACACATATAAAACACACAGTCTACAAGATACACACAAAGATATTAGAAGCACAAAAGCATTTTCATATCTATTTCCATGCCTGCACTACTGCAGATGGATTGACAGTGTAAAGAAAATCTCCAGGCACAATCACTGATGGAGGTGTTAGCATTTACAGACAAAACTAGATACTATGCAATAACTACTGTCACCTTGTGTTCATAAAACAGAAGTTGTCTGAACTTGATCATAGGCACAAAATCTGAGATGACCTTAAAGTTATTATGAATATATGGCATATGGGGTATTGTTTTATTCTGTCATACTGTGTCTTTTGAATTCACAGGAGTGATTTCCACAATTTCAGTCTCAATAACTAGTCTTAGGAAAATATAAATAATATTTGACCATTTTCCTGTCTTGGGCTATTTACCTGAAAGAAAATAGTCACAAATATTCTTTAAAAAGCTGAGTATAACTTGGTCTAGTTTGCAGAAGTTCAAGGGCTCAGAATGGTCAAACTCCATTCCCCAAAGATTTGTCTCTGTTTCAGATTAATGAAAATGCATAACAGATTAATGTAGTAATCTTTGCTGAAATTCTGGAAATGTCACTAAATGAGATTGCATTTTTTCCTGTGCATTTCAGATAGAACATTAACATTTTAATCTGGGATACTAATTTTTTGCTTAGGCTATCTCTGACCTTCGCTTTGAAACAGTCTTATTTATAAGTGGTCCTGTGTGTTGATCAACAATATGATATGAGTTTCTGCCTCTAGAAATAAACACTGTATTATCCCTCCTAGTTTTCTTTTTTCCCCTCCAAATACCTCCAAATTCTATTTGTAAAGAGACCAAAAAGAGACAACTTTCATTTCAAGAGTTCAGCCATAGTTTGTTTATGCGTATGGAATCTACTGGATAAAAATAAATAGAAATCAGCTGCAGATGAATCAGAATCAGCAGTTGCTTCTGATTCAGTCTCCCTGAATGATCTCATTTCAGTATTTTTTAACCTAATGGAGTTCTGACCTCACAGATTTTTTAATGTTATTTCCACTTTACAAGGTGTCTTTTATGTATTGAATAAGACAACTTTCTGAACTTTCCCTTCCACAAGCAAAATACTTCATGACTACATGGAGAAGATGGACTGCCAGAGAAACATAGAGTTGACTTATTTGTTGATAATTTAATATAAAAAATAAATATATTTTACTTCCTGTGTGGACAGATAAACCAAGTCTGAAAGAAGTGGTGGCTCAATCTGTATAAGAAATTTCAGGTGAAATTATTCCTCGTAGAAACTAGCTCTTTTGTATAGCTAATATTTTCCAGCTTAAAACAATTAAAACAATTGTTTCATGTTTGCTTTCTGGAGATCAGTTTCCATATTAAACATATGACAACAAGGGCTGGGGGTCAAATTGTCAAGGCTGGAGGTCAAGGTCCCCAGGGATCCTTCAGTACCTAGCTCCACCCTGATGCTAAATCCTAAAAAATACAGAGACCCAAGGCACTCATCTCTTTCATTTACTACTGAGCATGAGGGATAGTGGAAGAAGTGGCTGAACACCTCAGCATTCATCTCCCTGGTACCTACTTGGTTTTGCACGGTAAAGCCAAACTGAAAGAAATTTTCCTGATAAGCAACAAACAGGTTCAAGAATTCTATTTTAGATGTTGAGGGGTTTTACATATAGTTTGTTCCTTGGAAGATTTTATATTTTACACAGTTTTTAGTGGGAGGAAATTTCCATTATTCAGAAAGTTCTAACTTTGGTTTTATAAAAAGCAGGCAAAATTAGAGAAGTCAACCTACCTTGAAACGAAAGTAATTCACAGTAGCTACTGAAACTACTTCTTCACCTGCTGCTTGCATGTTGTATTTCTACATCTCCACATTAACAAGGACTAAATGATTTTTTTATAGCACCTAGTGATGACACTTACTTGCAGACCTATACACTTTCTTTTAATCTCAGAAATTTATGGTATTGATTTTGAATTAGAATTATTTATTTTCATAACTGATAAAATTCAGTTTTAAAGTGTTCTCAGTTGCTGCAATTTCATAATTACATAACCCTGCCTTCAGTTGCTGTGCTGTCAACTATATCCTGTTCACCTCTAGGAATATATTATTTCCATTTATTTTAATGAAAGTTTTGAATGAAGAAAAACCAAATAGTGTTCAAGGATACATGAAAATTCCACTTAAACTTATACATATTTTTAAGCTTTTCCCAGGTACCTGAGACACCACCAACCATCATGTTTACCTATCTATTG
Organism: Aphelocoma coerulescens; assembly: GCF_041296385.1. NCBI lineage: Eukaryota > Metazoa > Chordata > Aves > Passeriformes > Corvidae > Aphelocoma > Aphelocoma coerulescens. The sequence continues at coordinate 109,381,007 of NC_091015.1, forward strand.
AGACTTTCAGTTCAAAACTTTACCTTATTTTTTTCCAATCCTACCAAAACCAGCTTATACCAGAACAAAAAAAAATTAAGAAATCTCTTTTTCATTGTATTTTGAGTTCCTTTTCCCCACTTAAAATGTTTAGCAAGACATAAAAGCCAAAGTTCTTATTAATTTAAAACTATGTGTTTTGATTTCTACAGTATACTTATCAGCAAACCAGTGTTTTTTAATGTATAGTATTTCTGCCTTAATGAAGTTCAGTTTTCAGAAAGAAAAAGAAAAATCATCTAAAGGCAAAAACTGGACTCTCACCTCTCAGATAAAATTGGAATAACAAAGTGACCATGATACTACCTGGACGAAGTTGACATTCATTCAAGAATGACAGTGCCTGGCAAATAAAAAATTTAGGCAGAAAGCCGTTTAGAGGTGCCTCAGAGAAAAGCATAAACATCATAAATGTGGTATGTATATTCATACTGCTTCACAGACCTAGAGAAGAATCTTGCAGCTTTCTATGAATGCAAGATTAACAGCTGTATGCTCTTACTTTGTTATTGACAAATGTCATTTTTTGGTACCTTTTTTTAGTATCTCTTAACCTTCATTCTAATTTCAACAGTACTTCAGAAGTTCTTTAACAAGAATTAAAATTCAGAAAAAACAGAATGCACTATAAAGAATATGAAATTGTTTCTAAAAGTGTTGTACAATAATGTCTTATCTAATAGCTCGAAAATTCTTTATAATTCTACTGTGAGTATCACAACCACTTCCTCAATTCAGGGTTATCAACCTTTTGGAAGTATAACTAGTTCTGAAGAATAACTATTTCACACTCTGAGGTAATTGTCTGTCCTCATTTTATTTTTCAGTAGATAAAGAAATGTCTCTAGTCCCTAAAAATTTCTTTTTCATCCATAGTATACAGAATTAAATTCAAAATTGTTATGTCTTCTCTTTGCATAAAAATGAAAATGCACTGTCATGACAACCTGTGAACAAAACAGTCTTAGCTAAAGGATCTTTAAAAAAGTACTATTAGAAATATTCTTGATTTTTTTCTTAACTCTGCAGAAGTCTTGGTTCTTCTTGGTTCTTCTGACAATGAAAAAGTCACGTCCTATTATTAGAAAACAAAGAAGTAGCTCAAGGATCAGCTTTTTTTTTCTCAGCTTTGCTTGACAGCAGCCATTCTTGGGCTAAGGCACTAAACTGTACACAGAGCAAGGTTACACATAGTGATGATTCAAATATTAAAAAAAAAAAAAATCACACTCTTTAGGCTATTAAGAGATTAAAATAACAAGTGTTTTTTAACCATCATGGGATAAAATGCTGAAGCAGAGTCGCACTCAGAAACAAACAGACCTTTAACTAAGATTTCAAATCCTGACTAGCTCAGAAAGATGGCAAAGAGAGCCCTTTGCCTAGGAGTTCTTCCAATAATATGTGAAGATATCAGATCTGTGAACAAAACAAAACAAATCAGGTACATCCCAAAATTCAATGGTTATTAGTGCCAGGAACACTGGTATTATTCAGTCCTATTAAAGTTTTTTGTGACAATGATAAAATACCAACATGCAGCAATGGTTTACAATGGTACTTCTACCTTTTTAGGAGTACTCACTGCTATTTTGTATTCACTGCTATTTGAAAATGAACTCTGAGGTTTACATATGAAACAAAGGAAAAGATATTTTCAAAACCACCAGAAAATATACAAGGGAAGCATTAAATATTATACTGCTGTAGACAGTGTAGTGGCTTACAGTTTCAATAATACAGCTGGGAAAAATTAAAGAGCACAATGCTATATACAGCTGATATGATGTATCAATAAAGGAAACAGAGAATAATTCTGCTGGGGGGTAACATATTTCACAGAATATGACAGTACATGGAAAGCATGTCTTGCTCTCCATTTGAGGTTGGAAGTTCAATTGCAACTTAGAACATACTACATTTCAAAGTCTGTCAAAATGGGTTCAGGTGAAAATAAAAGCTATATCCATAACTTGAAGCGTGGAAAGGGAGGACAGGAGAAGGGATTGTTGATAGTGCAGAGAAATATCAACTTCTAGAAACTCACTAGTTGCCTATAATTTGAAAAGAGGTTGTCTCAATTTCTTGAAGTATCAGGTTCTTTGCTTACTTAGGAAATTTTCAGATGAAATACATTTCAAAAGACTAGGGAAATGTTCAAGCATGACTTAAAGTTAGTAGCAATTGCCACTACACTCACACTGAATGTAGCTTTCAATGGTGAATTTAAAACACAGAAGTTTCACACTAGAGCTGAAATACTATTCTTCTTTGTTTCTAAAAGCAGGCTGTCTTAAAGCACTCAGATATTTAGCATGATGTAGGTTAAATGGCCAAACTACATGAATTTGTCATTACCAGCTGTGGCATCACTTACACTTCTTACTAACATATTAAAATTTACTGCCATTTTGAAACATGCAACCAAGTTGTAGCCAGATGGAGAAGCTGTTTTAAAGTAGATAAAGTTGCCTCTTTATGCTTTTGAAATAACCATGTTAAGTATTCTGAAAGAGAAAAGCTGATGTTCTCCCTGGCACATATCAATCAATTTGCCTGGTATAGTACTTTGAAACTGCACCTCTAGGTCATCTCACACAAATAGTATAGTTTGCACCCTGCACTAATGCCTTAATCAAACACTGTAGTTTGGGATGCTGTAAAAACTGCATAAAATTAATCTGGCTGCTTTTGTTTAGTAGAGTGTAGGAATCATTTCAAATAATCTTAGAAAAAAAAGTAAAATCTGATGAGTGCCAGATGAAGAACATGTAGACCATTCTAGAAGGTGAAATGATGAAATGGTTGAAAGATTTCCTGAAAATTGGAAAAAAACCACACCAAAACTTAACGTAAGTAAACCATTGTGTATGAATAATCCAAGAATACACTGTTACTGGCAGTTCACATGATATATTTTAAGTTTGGAGCTTTAGTGCCTTTGATTTTCACATGTATCACTAATTTATGTATGGTTAGGCACCTGAATTTTCATTGCATATTTTTAAAAACTGTATTGGTAACTATTTGCTGGTCTAATGAGGAAGTAATGGGATATAATAATGAAGATTTAAGAAATGCCATGAAGTCTCCATAGTAACACTACAGTCAGAGTAGACATAATCTTTATTATGAATCTGTAACCAAATGCTGCAAGGGAGAGCAAATGAAACTATGTTTCTAGATCATTAATTTACTGTATTTGGGCACCACGGGCAAAAGAAGCTAAAGTTTTCTCCTGCTGTATATGGAATTCTTATGAGATGGCAAGCTCTCTCATATCATTCACATACATGCATCTGCTGAGGAGTTTTCAAGAGATCGTTCAGAAAATGCAACTGAAACTAGTCTGCAAATAGCAAGCAATACACAGGTACTATAAAGAACAAGAATAGAAACTATAAAGATAGTAGAAGAGAAACACAAAACAAAATGTATGTTTATTATCCAATGGAAAATGAGATTTACCAAAATAAATATTATCTCAAATCTTCAGATCCTGGGGTTCATTCTTTCTTTTCATCAAGAAAAAAATGGATTTTTCTTCAGCACAATGAAGACTCATTTTTTTCATTACCCGTTTCAGAACTGGGGTCAGGACATGAAACACCGAACATATCTGTCAACAGAGTGTTATACATTGCTAACTGTTCACCTTTCCTTCTTTTAGTGCAGATTAATCATGAAAGACTATGAACGCTACATGATAAACAAACATAAACTTTCAAAATTGCTAGTTGGGTAGATGTATCAGTCTACCAAAACAGCAAAAGTCTGTGTTACAGATTAATTTTTTTCCATGTGACTTCATTGCAGATATTTCTGGAAAGACGTAAAGGCACTATAATACAGATAGGTGTAATCTAAACTTAATGAGACTCACCAGCTTATCAACCACTGAGAGACAAAACTTGTGATGAAAGGAACTGAAATCCAGTGCCTTGATTATAGCCATAATGTAAGAAATGCAATTTATTGTATCTCAGAGAAGTATACATAATTTACTGCTGGAGACAAGTTACTGAAGAACTTCCATTGCAGACATTAATACCTATGTGTGTGGAATAAAAGGCTACTACCCATTTCAGAATTTTACACACCATTTCCTGCATTTATCCCTCCCGGACTTCCAGGCTTCCAGTGACTTCCAGATGCAATTGAAACTAGCAGTTTGAAAATGATAGTGCCAATCTAAACTAGATTTAAAATAACCTCACAACCAAAAAACAGGTGGATATCTGAGCCCATACTGGCAAGAAAATTAGACCAGTATTTTAGATTTAAAATCAGTTCCTCTCTTTGTAGTTACTTGCAATAAAAGTTGAATTTAATTCTCCAAAGTTTTTTTTTTTCTTCCCTTTACTGGCAATTTAAATATGGTGTTTATTTTTTAGATTTCCCTCATTAGTTAGAAAAGATAAAAGTTACTGTTCTACGTATTTAACTTCTATACATCACAACTACCCTGAAAAACAAACTTGCATAAAACCTTTTTTATGTGGGAAACCCATTTAAATACATAGTCTTGTTATTTAAATTTTGTGTCCTTCAGAATGTAAAATAATGACACACTCCCTTTGCAAATGCTGGGATTCAGTTGAATGAAAGAATCTGCATAAAGCACACACAGACATAAACATAATCATGTGGTTAAGTGAAAGGCAGATTACCAGCAAAATAAGTATGGATAAGATGAACCAAATTTTCAAAGCAAGAAGAAAAAAAAAGGAACAAAAAACATCTGGTAATACTAAGTGGATCATGAGACAGCTAAAGGATTTGAATTTTTTGGCTTTTAACTAGTGTAATTTTGGCTTTTAACTAGTGTAATTTTGAACTTTACCCTGATTACTATTAATAAAAACATTATTACAATTTCATGACCCTCGAAGAGGATAAATTGGTATTCACTTCTAGCAAACTTGCAGAACTTCGAGTAAGAACAAATAGTCTTCAGAATTAGCATCCTTCCCGTAAGGTTTAATAAATAGATTTACGAATTCATACATCTAGGTTTCTCTGTCAATCAGTAAATTAGTTGTTCTTGAGTCACAGTCAGAAATATTGGCAAAGCAAAGTGAAAGAAACTTATATGGGAGATTTTTGTAGACACAATTTTCTTGAGCTATCAGTCGGTAACTTTTCATTACTAGCAGATTCACCCAAAATGGGCTGAGATGGTAATTTTCAGAATTTTAACTAAGACCAGGGTTCATTTGAAGGCAGGAAGAAGAATTTATCTAAAAATATGTCTAAGTGCTTTTCATCTATAAGGATGTTAATATCAAAGGTACAGTTGTTATTCAAAGCACTGAATGGATGTGCATTAGTAAATCCTTACAAGATCCAGAGGTGTGTTGAAAAACCGAGGCAGAGTAGCAACAAGTTCTAGACTGGTTCTGCCCACTTTTGCATTTTTTGTCACACCAAATTTTGGAATAAAAAGCAACACTACCAAACATATTTTCCACCCACTTTCTCAAGGTGGCTCTCTTTAAAGTTGCAATGACTAAAAAAGCAGAACTTTTGAACTGCTGGGCTGCAGGAGTTAAACATCTTCCTTCTTTACCTGAGTTGCATGGTATCTATAGCAGAGTGTTTCTAAATTTGGTCAGTTATTTCCTGGTCTGTCCTTGGTTCAGTTAAACTGGAAAATAATAAGTGCTCATAAGCCTTTATCAATCATAATATAATTGCTCAGGATTGTTTATTTATTGGGCTGTAGCTGATTCTGATCTTGCAATAATACTGTTTGAAGAAAATACTGCAATATACATGCAGCACTTTTGAGTTTTATGTATTCTTTTAACAAAGTATCCCCCTGATGTCTGGATTGAAACTCAGACAGCACATTCTCTTAAGCCATTTGAAAAAGTTTTTGTGTATTTTTTCCAGACGTATCACTCCTTCTCCAGTCACATCAAAGAAATGTATGTTAAGTTCAAATTTCACTGTAAATTAGCTCCAAGAGTATGATTAACAAATCACTCTCTGTAGCTCCATATTTGCCTGTTACAAAAGAGAAAGATCAAGCTAAAACTTCCTTTGTCACCCTTGTAACAAAATCATCTGTATCCCCCTTGGATTTCTGATAATATTGTTCAGATTAGAGAAACTTTGTTTCTTATTCTCTAGACTCCTGAAGAACAGAACAAAACATAGTAGAAAACCTGCTATAGAAAATCCTTGTCTGTTTTAGCCAAAGATTAACAGAAAATTCTGACTCTGAAGCAGTTCTAAGATGTAGGCCTCCCTTGTCCCTTTTGTAATGTCATTATTTGATTTTCAGCATTTAAAAGAGATTCATGGAGAAAGATCAAAAATTGTTTTCTTTGTTAGAAAGCAGAATTGTGCAAATCAAGTCTTTGCTTACTGGCTTCAACACTATCAACTTGTAGAGCTGTGGATAGGAATATTATATAAGGAATCATGACTTTGAATAATCTTGATAAAGATAGATCACCTTACTTAACAACTAAAATAAATGAAGCAAAAGACTTGTTGGAATCAGTGCCAAAATCTGAAATCTAAAGCCTTGTGTCACAGGAGATTTAGAAGATACATTGTACAACAGCTTTCATATCTACCTGCTCTGCAAAGTTTCTTAACACTGCATTGATTGCTCTTACATATTGTTAGAATTGAAAATTTTGGTTATTTAAAAGTAAACCAAAATCTTTTACAGTTATGTGAAGTTGGGCTTGTGCGAGTAGCAGGGAGTTGGACTTGATGATTCTTACAGTCCTTTTCAACTTGAGATAATCTGGGATTCTATCAATCTATGAATTGTCCCTCAGTGACTATAGAATATATACATTAACAGACGTCAACATATGCAACATTGTCCATGGAAACATACAAAATACATTAGCTTAAAGGAATAAAATTGAAACACCAATACCTAGGACCATTTTTAGTAACACTACCATTATTTTGCAGACTGGTAAAATGAACCACAGAGGCAATGATCTGGCCACTGCTATCTAGGAGATTGTTGCAGAGCTGGCAATAAAATAGAGCTTGTAAGATCCTAGACAGCTAGCCCATGGAGAATGCAGAGGAGAAAGGTAAAAATGTGAATAATTTTGTACTATACTCATTTCAGTGAAGCAACATAATTAGTAACAGTTCATAGGTTTTGCTCTGTGTGACCACTAAATACACATAAACACTAATTCTTATTCTTTTTAATATTTTTAAGCTGTTTTGGTTTTCAGTCTTCCTAGTAAAGGAAAATTTCAAATTTATAAATATCATTTTTACAGCAAAGTTTTATTTTAATCTTTTTTTCTGTGAGCATTAATTTCTAGCAATAACTCCCAGGAAATCTGCACAGGCAATAAACACGTCTTTATGTGTTTATTTATTTGTCTGAAACAAGAGTAAGAACTGTATGACCTGAAATATAGAAAAATATATGAAAATTCCATTCTAATTCAGGAATAAAATCACAAATATAATTACAACAGAAATCTTTATTACTATGAAATAGAGTTCTTCTATAGTATAAATTCAGTGTTGACTCAGAAATTGTGCTGACTTCTACTGAAGTCAACGGTAAATTTCTTATACATAGTTCAATGTGTATATGACAAACTGAATATCAAACTGTTTCAGACTTCTGACCAAAATCTTCAATGTTCACACTTTAAAATGCTATCAAACTAATAGAGAAGTTTCATTAAGCCAATAGGTGTAGAATGCAGTACTGAACTTTGAGAAAAGATAGTGAACTTTTCCAGCTATGTGTATTAATGATTTATCATCAACTGTGTTACTGTAGACTTTAGAAAGAAATTATTTGGTAGTTTCTTCCTTTTACTCCATAAAACATTGAAAATAAAGAAGGCTGGATCTTCCTTTGTATCCTTTTTCTGACTATCTTTCCTATTTTTACTGCTTTTTAATTACCTATTAAGAAATAAAGAAAATAAGGCATACCCTTTTGCATTTTCAGAATACCCTTTTCTGCTTGAAAGTCTCTCAAAAGACACAATCTCCTCTGCAGCAGGTGTAGTTTTAATGATCCTTTGATGCCATATGTCAAATTTCATCACTTGCTGTGAAGGGTGACATTTCTTTTGTTAGCTCCTAGCAACAGCAACACCAGTTATTAGTGGTCACCTCACACTGGACTAATAATTCCTGCAACAAAACCATTTAATTTCAGTTTTATGCCATGCTGAACACTATCTTTGATGCTGCTCTCCTCTGTTTGTAATTACTTTTAAAGTAAAATAAATCAATGTTATTAATTCCATGCACACTGAATTTGTTTTCACGTTCACACTCACAAGAATACCACTACATTCTGCATTAGAGTGTTTCAAAGCTGCCTTCTGTACTGGATTTCCAGTCATTATAGACAGTGTATATGGAAGCATGGTGCAAGGTGGAGATGGAGACGGCTTTCAAGGACATGTTTGCCCACAGGTCCCAGCCAGTGGAAGTGCATCATTGCTGTAACAATAAACATACTGGTACATCAGCAGGCATCCATGTATGCACCACCTGCAGGTTTTCCAAGAGGCCTCTGCATGCACAGGTTGTGAACGAATATGATATTCCCCTCTGCTACTGTCATATTAATTGTCTGGACAGTCATACAAGTATTCTGACACCATTGGAACCTTTAGATAAGGGAATTGTCAAGTCACTTTGATTTTCAAATGGTGTTTTACATTCCTGTCTCTTCTAGTGTTACTTTTATATCAAAAACATGTAATGACTTGCACTGCAGATTTGCAAATCCAGCATTATGTTGGTTATCGTTAATCGGCGACACCTTTAACATTTTCAAATATGCAAACAAATTAATAATTCCAAACCTCATTAGAAGAGGAAGACCAGGAAACTAAATGTCTTACTGATGTGCAGAGGAAAATGGGAGCTATAAAGTATAAAGCAATGACTTTGGGAAGGGAAGAAATTTGATATCTTTTTCAGTTCAGTCTTCATTTAAAAAATCACTGACATCTTTTGCAGAAGAATAGGAACTCGGATCACAACAAAGCATGGAAACATATTTAGACATATTTATAGACATATTTACATATGTTACTTCCCCTTAAAATTAGTGAGAGCTAATGAAGTACTTGTGCTAAGATATGTTAATTAAATCCTTAAACTGACAGAAGTAGGTACTGAAGAAATTATGGAGGACTGGAAAAAAACAATTTGTCTTTACAAATAAGACATACAAGGAATCAGAAAAGTACAGACCAATCAAGTTAATATCAGTTGTAGAAACACAGAATCATTGAGTGGTTTGGGACCTTTAAGACCATCTAGTTCTAATTCCACTGCCTTAGGCAGTTTTTCTTCCTAGGAGAGATTTTCCACCCCTCTAATCTCCTTTCTGGCTTTCCTCTGAATCTGCTCCAGCAGGTCCATTTTTTTTAATGCTGAGAACCTCAGATGTGGATTCATTACTCCAGGTGGAATCTCATGGGAGCAAAGCAGAGAGGCAGAATCACCTCCCTCAACAGGCTGGCCACACTATTTTCAATGCAGCCCATGACACAGCTGGTTTTCTGGGCTGCCAGAACTTCTGTCGGTTCATGTCCAAAGTTTCATCAGATCCCAAAGAAATAGTAGAACACACAGACTAAAATAAATGTATCCATCTGGTAGATAAAAGGAAGAGTAACAGCCAACAGGAATTTGTGAAGACGAGATCATATTAAACCAAACTAATTTCCTTATATGACAGAGTAATAGACTCTGTGAATAGAAAGGAAGTGTTAGATATCACATATCTTCATTGCAGCAAGCTTTTGTCATTTTTCCAGGATTCTCATAAGAAATCTAGAAAACTGAGACTGTTATGGTGTCAACTCCTAACTGGCAAGAGTGTTTTCCAGAGAGCAGCACTCTCTTAATCTAGAATAAATCAGATAGGGTTCTCTAAGTCTGGTATTCTAATATTTAAAATAATAAACAAAGTTAAGTTTTGAAAAAGTCCAAAAATACTGGAGGACAGAAGTATATATCTAAATGAACTTGGCAAATAGGAGAAATGGTGTGGAAAATTAGGATGTAATCTAGTAAGGACACCCACGAAGTTTTACGCACAATTAGATGTAAGTGGCTGCACAACCACAGGGTGTAGAAAACCTGTCTGGGCAGCAGCATTGCAGAAATTGCTAAAAGGGAGGTGAACAGAATTACAGTCACAGCATATATTAATCAAAAATATCACACTAATGATGAAAACTCATTTAAGTTAATGAGATAAGAACTGCACTACTACCTGCAAAAAAACCCCTGAAGTCACAATTTTCTCTTCTAAGTGGTAGCAATATCTCAGCTGGAATATTAACTCCAGCTTTAAGCATCTTAGTTTGATTCAATTTGTGATAGCCCATGAAATAGTAACAAGTGTGGAAATAGGTCCTGGAAACACAACTATGTGTAAAGTTGAAGAAAATAGGTTTATTAGGTTTAGAAACATGATTATGGTCTTTGTGTAAAGGGTGTTGTGAAGGAGAAGAAATGACTACATTAAATGAAAAGGGAGAGAGCTATTTTTTCAGGAAAAAAAAAGGAGGTCTAACAGAAAGAAAGGTTAAATAGACTACTGGAAATGCTATCAGTCAAAATATTTTAGAACCTTGATAGCTTCATAAATGTCTGTTTCAGGAGTGACATATATATAATTGATCCTGTTTTCAGAATCTATATATATATTTATTTACAAGACAATTACTATTAAACCCTGAAGACTGACTGCAGAAATATAGCCTAGAATAATTCCTGTAAGAATTATCATGGGTTCATAGATAATCTTTTATCTCTTTAACTGTGTGAATTTCTCTCATATTAAAATTTAAGATTACAAATCAAATTAAACCAGTCTCTCTCCACTGAACTACCAGATTTTACATTTCCCTGTAGGATTATGCACATAGGTGATTCCTAAGTTGTTCTCTCTTCCCAAAGCATGCTACAGTTTTTGTTTCTGTTTAGAATCATAAAATACCCTGAGTTGGAAGGAACCCACAAGTATCATCGAGTCCAACTCCTGGCCCTGCTCAAGACACCCCAAGAGTCACACCATATGCCTGAGAGCATCATCCAAACGCTTCTTGAACTCTGTTAAGCTTGGTGCAGTGGCCACTTCCCTGAAGTGCAGTATTGTAACAACAAAGAATTGGTTAATTATTAGTTCTTCTGTCTGTTACGCAAGGATGCTGAAGTATGGACAAGGCTCCATGAAATTCAGTGTCAAATTCAGGAATACAAACTCACTGGATTCTTCTGGTGTTCCTTTTTCTTAATTATCCTGTCTCTCGATCCCAGTGTTCTCAGAGAGCTCATACGGTCAGTACATATTCATTCTGCAGGCTGATACCAACCATTAGGTGCATTGCTGTACAGCCTGCAGGCAACATGTACTGTAACTAAAGAGAAAACACTAAAAACGTGTAAGAGAGCACTTGTTGTGTGACAAAAATATCATATAGTAGAAAAATTCCTTCTTTATCATACATATTTTGTTTTCAGTTTTAGAGCAACACTACTTCTGTTAATGCAGTCAGCCTAAAGCATCAGCACTGTTTTGTGGTCTTATTACGAGAGATAGTGAATAGTTCAGGGAGCTGCTGATTGCCCTTTACTCCCACAGATTTCAGTTCTCCATTACCTAATGGTTTTAATCTCTTCAGTCCTAATGTCTACAATTAAACTGCAAAATATTTCCCCCCTGAGTCCCATTGTTTTCTTCCATTTGGCATTCATTGATTTCCTACACTGCTACTATCTCCCTGATTTCCAACTGAAATAAAACACAGGGAGAATCATGTTATTTTTATTTCTATGTTGCTGTTTTATGCTACTATCACTGGCAATGTCAGCACAGCTCTGGGAATAGTTAACAGCTTTTGCCAAAGACAGCAGGGAACACTGAGAAAACTGAACAAAAATTAAGAGACAGATATTTATAAACCAAACGCCATTTCTTGCCATCCTTAAGCTTATTAAAAACAAGTTCACATGTAGAAACACAGTATGATTATTTAAAAAAAAAAAACAAGTCAATAAAACTTCAGATGACTAGTGGGCAGCAGGTATGACTAGTGGGCAGCCTGTTGAAAAGCAGTACTGATAGTGGAATAATTAATGTTACTGAGCAAAAATCAGATCAAAAGAAGTGAATATTTCTGAACAGAAATTTTTCTTTTTCTGATACTAAGAAAGCAAGAAAGAAAGAAAGTCCATGAGATAATTCAGTAAATTCATAGACATTAATAAGGGCAGCATGTTCAGGCCTGTTCACAACCTAGTTCCTTTTACAAATCTCACTTAGTAGGTTTGATGTACAGAATGCAACAACCTCACTCTACCTCACATTTGGAATGATAACAGTAAAATCAATAACAGTAAAGTCAATATTTATTTTCATACAACATAAGGTGCTATTAAGGAGCTTGAATATTAGAGGGATGGTGAACCAGGAGCCCTTGACATACAGGAACCATCAGTAGTATCTGTGCACAGGCATAGAGCATGGGTTACTGATTTGTTGCTAGTGAGTTATTTTGATAAACTTCAAGCAAGTGCACTCAGTTGGATGCTGCTGACAGTCACTAACCTCTAAACGCTCTTTCTGCCTACACTCTGTATATGCAAAGCAGTAACCTTTACACACAAACCAGTACTGACCCATGAACAAGAGTATTTCAGACCCCAAATAAGTCCTTTCAGCAGTACCTGGTGTACCATGGTGACAAAATTTACAACTTTATCAATACATGAAAGTTCCATGCATTTACATATTTTGCGAGAGGGCAGTCATAAAGTTTAGCTGGGTAGTAGTTCAGTATGGCTGATGGAGCTGTGCTTTGTCTAAAACTCCATCACAAGTAGCTTTCAGGCTTCACTGATATCTGGTGAGCCCAAGCACATTATCACTGCTGTGTACCATTCTGGGAGGGATTGTACATGTCTCTCAACATGGTTTTCTTACTTATTTTTCTGCTGTCAATACTTCCTCTTTGTTCTGTCACACAACATTTTTTTCTCTGTAATGGTGAGCAGGGAAAGTGTATGCATGATGTCTATATAGAAATATTATCATCCCTCCTATATTCTGTTTTTCTCTCTCTTTAAGGTTTGAGGAGTTTCTTTCCTTTTCAGTTTGGCTGTTCTAGGCAGTCTCACATTAGCATTTCTCACTTCCTCTTAAAATTTTCGTTCAAACTTTTCACTGAAAAGGTGCTCATTATTTTTTTATTTCAAGGTCTCACTGAGTGTCAGAAATAAAGGGGAAATACCTACCAGCTCTGCAGCAGCAGATGCCAATTTATTCCTAAAAATACGATTCTCAATCTTTATTTTCTCTTTTCAAGGTATTGAGACACCTATGCCACATAAATCTGTCTTACTTCCACCAAGATTTTCTTACTGGGGCAATGTTGCTGACTGTATGAATAAAATAAGCAAGGGAAACTTGGTCCACTATGCATGAAGTAACTTGATCACCATCTTGGGTTTTAAGATGTCAAAATTAGCGAAAGCATCAGGTAGAGAATAAAGAGATGAAAAAGATAATAGAGATAGAGATAAATAGAGATAAATAGAGATAAAAAAGTACAAGTACAAATTCTTACAATATTTTAAAGTTTTGGAATAGTGTAAATGCAAAGATTTTTTTTTCTCTGTATTCCTCACAAAACCCCTTTCAGGTTGTTTGTTAGTTTGCTTGCTTTTTATTATGTGAATAAGGTAGATGGACTTGTTCAGAGAATTTGACTGCAAGGAGATGGCAAATGAAAAATACTCTCCCTGAGGTAAATGATGAGCCTCAAAAATGGGTATTCTGAAGCACATTTTTTCACGAACATTACTCCTCTTCCCTTTTCTGGAAACTGCCTTGTATACCTTTGCCTTGTATACAAACCTTTGCCTTGTACAACGACTGTGTGGTCTCAGGACCTCAAGAGCAGTGACAGATATTTTTATGGTCTCTCTTTCAAGGAGAGTTTCTTAAAACTTAAGTATTAAAACAGACATCAGCCAATAAGAGAAACTGGCACATAAAGAAAATGTAATGAGGAATCAGAGAGAGAGATTTTTTCTTGGAAAAAAATGGAATAATAGCAGTGAAGACCACTTACCAACTCATACTATGAAAGATCAACAAACACACTTTGACATAATTGAGAGATGAAAGACAAAGACTATTACTGTCATCAGTTCTGGAAATTTAACTCAGATTGATTTCAGTGGTTTCACAGTTTAGGGATTGAAGTCCTCAAAACATAACATTCTGTAATTCACATTTTTTACCATTTTAATACTTTGTTTTGCCAATGATTCAGGAATACTTAAATTTTACTTCTGTCTTTTGTCTCTTAATTGCTTTGCTTTGGTTATCTGGCAATCTTCCTTCTTTGTTTAACTATTTCAGCCTCCAGAAATGTGAAAATGAAATAAATCCCCAAACATAATATTTTAATATAATAATTGATGGTGGTGGCTGTAATAATGATGGTGATATTGATAATAATAATAGAATGAGGATTATAATCTGTTTTCATTTATATTATTCTATACTTCTTTTTATTCAGTCTGCCTGCTGAAGGACTATTGTTTGGCTGACTTCTGTATTGAACAGGTAAGTGGGGTAGATGCTCAGTCAGAAATGTCTTTCTGCTAGGCTCTACAACAAAAGTCTTCTGAATGACTAAGGTTCACTCCAGCTCTGCCTGTATCCCTTGGCTGGTGACTGCTGCTGATACTGACAGCCATTTTTTCTGTTTTCTGAAAGCAACCTTCCCATGCTGAAGCTGCCACTGACCTAGTCAAAGTCCACCACGGTCACACAAAGGTGCCACTTTTCTTTTGAGTCCAAAAAACTTTAAATAATATTTTTTTACTCCCTGCAGTTTCCAATTTTCTGTTAAATATCACACTGTCCTTTTTTTACTATTCATAAGAACTCAGGCAGTCACAAACATATCTTTTATTTAGGTTTCTCAGTTAGTTTGCATTAAGGATTGACAAACCACTATTGATGGTTAATGTATCACAATTAGTGTATATGGTTAATAACTGCCCTTCTCTTTGTATTTTTATTTCCTGGGTTTTTTTCTTTAAAGGTTTTCTTTGTATTGTTTCCTTTAGTTCCCCATCTGCTTTCTAATCTCCTTAAATACTGAAATTTTTGTCACTAAGCTTCAGTGAGAATACTCATTGTTCCAAGAAAATTTTCAGACAAATTAGCCTAGTTCACCAAAAGTATAGCAACCATCCTATAATTGACTACCAGCTTATTTTTTTCCCTCTGAAGTCTGTTCTGATAAAACAGTCTTTTAAGACTTTACCATATTCTGTAAAGATAAAATGCACCTGGAACAAACAATCATTACAACATACAGATTGTTTTGAAGCTATAAATATATAGTACATCCACAACATATATCTGACCTTCATTCTTTAAATGTCAATGTTGTATTATTGCAAATACCTACTTTTTATAAGCATAACATGAATAACAAAAAACTGAGTAATTTGGAACATGCAGCTCGTTACAATGGACCTACCTTACTTTTTCTTACGTTGCACTTTTGTTCAGGTAATGCTTTTGGTCCCATAATGAGTCTCATATGTATTATCACTATTATAAAATGAAGTTAAATTACAATTACACGCACATCAAGGTGTCAATTGTATTATTCTTCATACAATGAGTCTTCAAAATCAGCCTGTTTGTGAATACACACACACATGTTTCCCACCACATACATACTTGAAAAAAATATTTCTCCACATCCGGAATTCAACTACTAAAAAAACTGGTGTCATTTTGAAAGCTTTACTTTTAAGGATGTTTTGTTTTCTTGTTGTCTTGCTGTCTCACATCACCTCTGACTGGTACATTCTGCTGTAGGATACAGCATGCAGACTGCTACTCTCCATATTCATCATAGGCCACATTCTGTTAGCATGATTCAAAAGAACAGTTTAAGAGGTACCACTGAGAAGCCTTTTCACCTTGTGTTTAAAAATGAGGTATTTTTACTAGGTCTTAATCTAGAACTGATCAACAAAACAATTTTTTTTCTTTTGTTTGCTACAGATGACACAAAGAATAAAGCAAGCCTTTAAAACATTTTTGCAAATAAAATATTTTTTTAAATTATTTTTTGAAACTAAATACTGCCCTGTCTTCAGTGGGTTTCCAAGTGTTGAATTTCCTGCCAAGTCTTCATGCCTGAAGTATAGTTACTGTGTTCTTAAAAAGAGGAACATCTTAGCTGTCATAAGGCATTTGTCATTCTTTGGTTTATTTGCTGAAGTTGAAGTTCTGTTAGTGTTTGTCCTGATTCCTTTTTTTTTTTTATTTTCTTCGGGGCTGAGAATGACAGGAATGCAACAAAGAGGAAAAAAAGTCATCTCTGTAGCCAAGATGCTCAGATGAATGCCCAAGGATGGGTCAGCTGAGAGCAGTATAGGAAAAAGAAAAGAAAAAAGAAAAAAAAAACAATGAAAAGAAAACAAACTCCCTAAAAAAACACCCTGGATTTCATAATATGAAGCATGAAACCTATGTTGCATGCAAACTGCACACAACAGCTGACATGTACAGCACTATCAAGAAAGTAGTCTATCACTATAATTCATTTTGCTTAAATCTCTAGCTCTGTTGAAAACATTCCAGCTGCATACAGGATCACATTCTGAACAGAAAACTCTTAAAGTTATACACAAAGGAGTATTTTAGAGCTTTTGGGACATGAGCTGCTGTGCTTATGAAAAGCCTAACCACTAGAGCACTGTTAACTGGCCTTTTAAATAAACATCAAGCATCATAAGCCACTCTAATTGCATTCTAGGAAACAATTCACAATAGGAAAATATTGCCACATTTTTCTCTAATGAATGATTTATAAAATAGACTGCAGCTTCTCTCTATATATATTTTTTGTTATTCAGCAAACTGCTTTGTCAATAATTCTTGGCCATGCTTTTTCCATGGCTAAAATTTGTGCAAATATGTATTCCTTTAAATTCCAGATGTTTCAAGTGATCATACATGACAAGCTTAGGTATTCTGAATTAATGAGTCTGACTCACATAATCAGATTTTCAGCAAAAATACACTTGAATTCAAATTAAAAATTATTTTCCCTGAGAATTGCGTACCATTTCTGTCAGAATTGTTATTCGCAGTGGTGGTCTTGATTGGGCTACCAGTTATTTCCTGGCTTGTCGGTGTCCCAGATATAGAGACTTTCCTTCTTTTCAGGGTCCACCACTTCTAACTAGCACAGAGAAAAATAAACAGGCAGAACTGAGTTCTTGCCTTTTCTAGGACTTAAAAATGCCTCCTCTCTCATTTAGTCCAAATCTACCTTCTTCAGACTCAGTAATGTACTGCAACCACATTTCGCTCTACAGAGACATCTCCATTTACTCATCCCTTTCAGTGTTTGAGGCAGTCCCAGTTAGTATCTGTTCTATGACTGAAATTACTACCTTCTTAGAAACATGCATGTGTCTATTCCTAGCTGAAAAAAAACCCAGATTTAACAGGATTTTAAATACTACAGATGTATTGGGTCAAAAGAAGATGGCTGAGCAGACCAGTTTGCAGGAGAATTTACTGCTGTATGTGATCTCTTTCACACACCCATTTTAAGACAGCAAATATGTGTTTGAAAAGACTAAAAATATGTCCTAAGAAGATATCAGAGATAAAAGTAGAGCAGGAGAAAGAATTGTCCAGTGAAGAACTGAAAATATCAAGGCAGTATAGGGCAGAGAGACAAAGGGTAAAGGGGTAAAGAAGAGCACAGAAGTGTTGAAGATTCAGCAAAATGGCAATAAAACATTGTAACAGAATTTCAACAAAAAGAGGGGGAATTGAGAAGAACCTAGGCAACAAGAATGCTTCTACTACAGAACACCTAATTGTGCATGGGTATGTAATCCCACAGAGCACTGCTAATCACACTGATGGGATGCATGGGGGGCCAGCAGCGCCCTGCTTCATTACGCTCATATGGCACCTGTCAGTAGAACTGTATGTGTGCAAGTACTGACAAAATAAGAATACGATTTGGCCATATGGCTTGCATTCCATCACAGTGTTGCCTTCAATCAGCCTGGGTGGCAGACAACTTGTCATTGCATCCTCTTGTCCATCCACCTGACAACACTGATCCCCTGCCATTCAAATCTGTCTTGTCCCCAGCCCGCCTTCCCAGCTGCTGCTGACACAGTACACGTGTTGCTTATGCTGCTGCTCTTCCTGGAGATGACTCGTCTCTTCTGGCCTCCCTCAGACTTTGTGCTTCTTCACCAGCAACTCCAGCTGTCTCTTCCTGTCCTCCCATTGTTGTAGTTGCAAGATTTAGCTTTGCAGGCTGCAGCTTTCCTGCGAGCTCAGCGGGGCTGCTTAGGGCAGTGCGACCATGGTTGCACTCCCGCAGTCCATTTCGGACGGCCCCGCGGTTCTTGCTCCGGCAGCTCGCAGCGCTACAACCAGTGATGGCAAAGCAGGCAGAGAAGGGTCTCCCATGAGGGTTTGAGATGACTTTAACCACATCTTATCCTGGCCCTCCTCAGAGGCAGAGAGACCCCCTGATCCCAGTGCAAGGGGGTTTTCTCAGGGGCTCAGGGGCGGTACATGGGTGGAGTTGGGGTACAGGAACCAAGAGGGAGAGCCCAAGGGAGTGGCCAGGGCTAAGGGCAGGGGAGAGCAGGAGGGGGAACATGGCATCACAAAAGCAGTGGGTTAACAGATCACCACACCCCGTGCTTTATTCCTTTTAGTAATCCATTGATGCTGTTTGCATCTCTTTGGGGAGCACAGGATTCATATGAAACTGATCCAGTCTTCTTTAGGCTGGCTCCCAAAATGTTTATTTACATATGCTTGAGAGATAATGCATTTTCCCCAGTTCAATCATTTTCTAACCTCAGCAATTCCATCCTTCAACCACAGACATGAGAAGATGAGGGCTGCAGGGTTTTTACTGCATTGTTCAGGTCTGCTTGGCACAGAATCAGTTTCACTGTATTTTGTGAAACTGCCAGGCATCTTGCAACCCATCTTTAATTAAAGGAAGAGCTTTGATTAAAGACAAGCAAGTCTGGCAGCCAGTCCTTTAAAAAAATAAATAAATAAAAAATTCTGAGTCTTCCAACACTTTTTTTAGTGTGCTGGGTGTATCATTCAAAACCTCCATCACACGGATTATGTACAAACATGAAAGCAAAAGTGAATTTAAAATATCAAAAAAAAGTGGCATTTCTCACACTGTGACCAGTCAAACCAGAAGCACCTCCTAACTCACATCAAAGATAACTTTAAAAATTGCTCAGATGATAAGGCCAATATTTTTGCTGCATTCCCTAGGACTAAACAAACCTACTTCCATCAGGATTAATCAGTATTAAAAAGGCTGCTTGGTTTAATCTATCTTGTGTGCTGCTGGCAAAGATAACCATACCCATAATCAGCCTAAAGGTCAGATCATGGAAAAGGCAGTATTTATTTACCTCTGGGGCACTGACAACATCACTTACTATGTTTTTTCTACCACCAGTAGTGGCTTTGTCTTGTCAGTCACTAAATGGAAGCTATTAGCAACAGCAGAAAACTGTGCTTCATTTACAAAAATGAGGAAATGCGTGTATAATGACAGATGGTGGCATATGTTAACTTCAAATGCATTTAATAGCTACATTTCAATAGTATATTTACTTCAGATATTTGCAGTAAATCTTAGAACTCACTGCTCTACAAAAATAGATCATACCATATAGAAACTGAGTACAGCTTTCAAAATATGTTGACTCATGATCTCTTCAAAAGTTCTAATTTTCTTTTTAAAACAGTGTTTCTGAAATTATGAGCCAATAAATATTAATGCAATACCTTTGATAAGGAACAGATCCATGTCCTTAATTTTGAATCTGATAACTAGAAGGTAGCATTCTTCTTCTTATAAGGTAGACTTCATATATAGAGATATACAGATATATACATAGATATAGATGATACAGATATAGACATAGATGATATAGATATTTATTTATATTCATATATATCCTATGTCTTTTTCTCTATAGATAGGATATATAGCATAACTATTGGTAAAACAGATCTAGAAATATTTAAGCAGGTCTAAGTCAGAAATAGATCTAGATAAAATAACTAGATGGATAAATAACTGGAAATTTATTTATAAATCTCTATAATCAATTATTTAAAATTATGGAAGTCTGAGTCCTTTCACAGTCTAAGATTTGGATGTAATTTAACATTTAAGAGAAGGCAGAGAGTACTGACCATAACACATTGGTACCATCAGTTTTTTGTGACCTTGATTTTTCTAAGGTAATTGAGTTATATGTAGTAGATAATTCGTTTTTCTAAAGTGAAAAGTTCATTAACCAGATAGGCCAAATCTTTCTCCCACTTAGATACATCAAGTTCTGTAAACATTTCTGAGCAAAATTTCATATAAACAAACAGCACCCAATTTCACAAATGTTTATTACTCATTACTTACAGCAAGAAGTGTCTCTACAAAAGAAACCACACTTTTTATAAACAAACATGTACGTTTTCTTTTGATCCAACATCTCCAGAAGCAGTTAACATGCTACACCATAAAAATTGATAATGTGACTCATAAATACAAATAATTTAACCTAAATTTTGAGTGGAATCCAGGTGAAAGAAATTAATTTAAATGGCATATAACTGAGCAAGAATATCCCTTATTTCTGAAATAAAATAGGTAGAGGAGTGGAGGAGGGGGTTAAAACACTTTCAGTATTTATTTTCAAAATCTGGAGCTACTGAGGTATTTGAATTTATAAAGTCCTGGCTATTTTGGCAGATTCACAACAACCAGAAACTTCTGTTATATTTCAATGAGGGTATGAAATCATATAATAAATTGCTATATCATCTTTCAAAACTGTCAAAAATATTTCAATGCACATGCCATTAGCGATAATATCTCCTCTTTAAAGGACCCTAACTGGCTAGATCAGTGTATTAATATAGTAAAACAAAGTGCCATGAATTTGAGCAGTTAACAGGTGGACTAATTAAAGATCAAATGGTTTCTCTGGTATAACTGATAACTATGCTAATAAGAAAATAGATATAACTTTACAAAGGCGATCATGTATCAGCAGTGTTGGTGAACTGCACTTCCCAAAGTGATAACCAACAGGGAGGAAAGTTAATCATAAAATCATAGAATGTTAAGGGGTTGGAATGCTAAGGGAATGGAATGGACCTTAAAGATCATCTAGTCCCACCCCCTGCACCATGGGCAAGGACATCTCACTCTAGACCAGCTTGCTCAAGGCTTTTTCCAAAGTGGCTGTGAACACTTCCAGGGTTGGGACATCCATACCCTCCCTGGGCAGCCTGTTCCAGTGTCTCACTACCCCCACAGTAAAGAATTTCTTCCTAATATCTAACCTAAATTTCCCTTCTTTCAATTATTCATTATTATACCCTGTATTACAACTCCTGATGAAGAGTCCCTCTCTGGCTTCTGTGCAAGCCTCCTTCAGATATTGGAAGGTTGCTGTGAGGTGTCCATGTAACCTTGTCTTCTCCAGGTGGAACACCTGCTCCACCTCTCAGGCCCGTCCAAGTCCCTCTGGATGGCCTCCATTCCCTCCAGCATGTTGACTGCACCACACAGCTTGGTGTATCAGCAAACCTGATGAGGATGCACTCAGTCCTACTGTCCATGTTGCCAACAAAGATGTTGAACAGCATTAGCTCCAGTACCAACCTCTGAGAGACACCACTCGTCACTGGTCTCCTCATGGACAATGAGCCATTGCCACAATGGGATGTGCTCAATGAAATGCACCTACCTGAAATTGCCTGCAGAGGAAATGCAAGTCTAAGCAAACCACAGAAATTACATTGTTTGTACAAAGCAGAGAGGTGATTCCTATCCACCAGAAAGGTGTACAGCAAAACAGAAGGGATCAAATTCATTTTTCAGCTTCAGTTACCAGAGGTAGTCAAGGTCACATAAGGTTGATGATACTTGTGTGATGTTATACCTGTCAACATTCTCTGTATCCTCTTATATGCTGAATCTGCTACAGTGTCTGGCAGTCATTTGTCCAAGCCAAGGGGAAGGCAGCTTGCTAGAGCTGTCTGTCTGTCTGTTATGATAATGACACGATTTCTAGTACTTGGAAGGCTTTCAAATTATCTGTTGTTGGACAAGAGAAACAGCACAATCCAAATGAGACAGACAAGAAATAAAGTAAAAAGCTTATCCAAAGAACTATCTGCCTTTTCCTCCTTTTCCTCTTCCTCTTCCTTTTCCTTACCCACTTCCTTTTCCTCTTCCTTGCCCTTTTTCCTTTTCCTTTCTTTTTCCTTTTCCTCTTCCTTTTGCTCTTACTCTTAATTTTCCTCTTTCCTTTCCCTTTTCCTCTTCCTTTTCCCCTATTTCTCCTTTTTCACCTTTTCATTTTCCTTTTCTTTTTTCCCTTTTTTTTCCTTTCCTTCTTAAACTTACCAGACTTTTAGATAGGGTGAAAATGTAGTAGGGATATGGAGGAAATGGCCAGAGTGCTGAGGCTGGTGGTCCTGCTTTCAGGGGGTTTGGAATCAGGGACTGAGGGTGGGTAACTGAGGAGAGGAACTTAAGATATGAACTTTGGAGGGGCAGACACTGAGCCAGTGCCCAGCTGTAGCAGCATATGACCTATAGCAGTAAAACAGCAGTCGAAGATGCAGCTTAGAGCTTCTGAGAAGGAAGGTCTAGGCTTTATTCATGACTACTTAAGTCCCAAAAGGTTGGTTCTGCAAATTGTAATTTCACTGCTGTTTAATATTCATTAATGCTTAAAGCAATGACAAGAACTATGTACATATTATAAATATATAGATTAAGATAGAGAATCTTTTATGTCTATTAATTTCTTTCCCCAAGGACATACAACCCAATTTTTAATGCCTAATGTTCCTGAATACTTGGAAATCACATTAACAATTTCAGAAGAGCTTCAATGTTAAATAAGTTTAAAGAAGTTTTATTTTCTCTGTATTGCCATAAGTCCTTGTTAAGAAACAAAAAAAGGAGAAAATATAAAAGTAAGTTCATTTTGTTTGGTTTTCCTGACTAACATTTCTTTTCTTATGTAAGAATATATTTATTCTTCTTTTACCATGCTGTATCTGCTGCACTGATTAGAAGAGCACAGCAATACGATATAGTAAATTTTTATTTCAGTAAATACATGCATAGATAATAACAATTTCATTATCTATATATAAATGCTATATAATCTACAATATTTCCAGAATATAGCACACAACAAAGACAGATAAATATTAAAACACTAGCCTATTTTGCAGTAATTGTATTTAAGGAAGGTCTGCTTCACCCTTTTGGCTAAACATTGATTCCTCATTTGGCTTCTAGTTGCTATTCCTACTAACCAATAGGTTCTACCACCCATTCCTGACCCTTTGCTAAGTGCATAACCTGGTAGTACACGAACTGGCTTTACATGTCCCTGAGAAATCTGTATTGTTTTCTGAGCACACTGTTCCTCTTCTGTTTCCTTCTGTCGAGAATCCTTTTACTAGAAAAAAAAAGTTTCAAACAAAACAAATTAACAAAAAAAACTCCAAAGAAGTGGATGCATTGGATCTGCCTGGGATGGAGTTAGTTTTGTTCATAGTACCCCATATGGTGCTGTGTTCTGCATTTGTGACTAAACCAGTGTTGATAAAGCACAAATATTTTGGCTACTGCTGAGCAGTGCTTGCTTAATATCAAGGTTTTCCCTTTTTCCCAGCCTACCTTACAGTAAGGAAGCTGGGAGTACACAAGATATCAGCGGGGCTCACAACCAGGGCAGCTTATGAGAATGGCCAAAGGGATATTCTGACATCCTAAACCATATGATGTCAGCCTCAGCAAAGAAAAACACTTGAAGAAAAAATCAAGAACAAGAGATATTTGTGCTTATGGAATTTGTCTTCCCAAGTAACCTTTATATGTGTTTCCATGGAAGTATCAATTCTTCAGGAATTTGTCAACAACCATGTGTATCTTGACATTTAATTGTTTGTTCCAAAGACTGCATCTGGACCTTGGCTCAAACTTGTCTAAAGTCTTTGGGTATGGGGATAAAATTGCCTGGTGATGAGAGGTAATGAATAAAATCATTGTTTTGCTTTGCTTACATGGGCAGCTTTATTTCACTTATTAAACTGTCTTTATCTAGATCCAAAAGTTTTCAGGTTTTGCTCTTCTAGTTCTCTCCACCATCCTGCTGAGGGACAAGTGAGCAAGCAGCTGTGGTGGCCAACCTACTACACAGGATGGCATCAATAGTGGTGATGGATATTTAAGGTTTGGCAACTTAGAGTTCAGTTATACTTGTCAAAGCCAGGCCAAAATAAGTGCTCTAATTTGTACTGAAAATTACCACATACAGTTATATTACCATGTTAACTACACTGCTGCAGGTTGTGCCATTGAAACTTTATAAAATGTATGTGTCACTCCACGTTTTAAGAATGGGGATAACAACCTGGTAAACTGTTAAACCTGTCTAACTTAGGCATTACCACCTACCATTATACAGGTATTTCTTATCAAACCTAAATCCTTGTTAAAATACTCCTAGTAAAATTAATTAAACTGTGAGCTTACTGAATGAGATGGTCCAAGAATACTACCTGGAAATCAGAAGCGAACGTCTGTTAGATAAAGGGTGTTAGGTATAGGACCACCACCCAATTAGGTATTTCTAAACAGGGGTTACCTGTATAATATTGAAGTATTATACAATTTTTTCTCTCTCAGCTGAAGAACGCTTCAGTCTGTCCTACCTGACAGAGACTGTGGCATGTAGCAGATCCTGAAATATTAATTTGTGAAGATGGGACAGCCACACTATTACAGGAAATAAGTGGGATAAGGAGCTTGACAAAGAAAATGTAAATTTATATATTTAATTTTTGTGGTCATCACTTTCCACAAAACATGCAGAATTAATAGTGGTCTGCTATTACAAGGTCCATTTCAGTGATCAGAACAGCTTTTTAGTTATTTTATAAATTGTGTGATAATGATCTTATCTTGGTAAGGATGTCAGTTAATTAGTCAGTGATTAACCTAAATTTTTTCAACATTTTGAAAATATTGGCAATACTTGGAGTTCTGATGTGTTGCATCCAGAGAAGCCACTCACTCAAAGCTCTGCATATCTGTCTAATAATTTCAAACAGAGGATTCTAAGATGCTTCTTTAAATGAAGAGCCTGTTGACTGCAAATGGTTAAACTGAGTGGTGCAAACACGTCCAAGCAGGAACAAGAAACAATGAAGTCCGCTTATCACGCAGTGCTCAATTTGTGCTGAGGTTATGTATCCTCTTTCCAAGTGTTCAAATAATGTAATTGAGAGTGAACACGGCATCTCTGTCCACAGACCTCCCAAGAGAAGTAAGTAACAGCTTCTATTTCTGTCTGACAAGATTATCTCACCTTTTCTGAGCATCAAAATGGTTTTAACAGCTTTTTTTGCAATGTCTAGGGTGGTAAAGTAAACTACTCTTTATCCTTATCTGCAGGAAGTGAAAGACATTTTAACTGGCTACATAGCCTCTGGTATAGCCAGAGAATTTGAAGAGAAGTAGAGCACTCTTGGAGAAAGCATGCTGATATCTGCAATCCTCAGTCCACAGAAGTTCTTGCCAGGCTCTGACCCACTAAACCATCAACAGAAACTATATTACAGTGGTTTACTCACTGATTTAATTATTTGTCAAGTAAAATTTTAACTAATAGAACTCAAGTACAACCTTAGTAGAGATAGAAAACCAGGCTAGAAACCTAACCTCACACCCTAATAGGTGTGAGAATCCTTATGGGGATAATCTTCAGGGGCATCATTGCTCCCAAGGGGAAAATTCCTCCTCTCAGATTATTAATAAAACAATAAACATATTGCTTCTTAATTAATGAACAACATTGTATATATTGGTTTTCAATGATATGTTTCAAAGCTTTAAACCTGGTCCCAAAATTTTGCCATGTCTATGCATACAGGTACCAGGTAGAATCAAATTTCAGAAAGCTGAGAATTAAGTGGTGAAGAAAGTCTAAAGATCAGGGGTAGAACTGCAACCAATACTAAATTATAACTGTTTATACAGATGCTATATAATAAACAGAGATAATACTATCTCTTTGTCCATTGTGACATACTAAATTCATGTTCTGCCTTGATACAAAAAAAAATGTGTTATCATTAACAAAAAGTTCAATATTATATTTTTTTCTATGCCTGCAAGGATACCCATTGTCACACAAGAAACTTCACAAATTTTGAGGCAGAATTTTATAGCAAAATTAGGATTTTTCCACATATACAAAAAAGAATCCCTGGCACAGTTTATTTTATTGCTTTCTAATGCAATAAATATTTTGAAAAAACACTGTAATTTATTCTTTTTTTAATTGTCATATATGGTCACCATTTTTTACTTTTCTGACCTACAGCATCACAAGCAGCTCCTGAATCACTGACAACTGAATAAGATCATGACTGCAGCACTCTACTAGGCATCTTTACTTCCCTTTAAATGGATATGTAGCAATTGTACTCAAAGAAAAGATAAATAGTAGATTTATCCTTCTGCAACAGGTGTGGGTGCTTACATGCTACTGTACTCAAGATGAAAAAAGAAAGTATAAATATCCCAACAAATAATTATTTCCAAGAGGCTTAAATTCATTATAACATTTTCAGGATCCTTGGAAAAGGGGGGGCAAAATGAAGTTTGTATAGATTCAGAAAGTAATTTGGGATACTCTGGAACAAAACAATGCTAGGCTGTGGTGAGACCAAGGATTTTCTGCAATACAAGTGTTTTTAGAAGTGTTTAACTTTGCCATTGTTTGCAAAAGAAACCCCAAAAAACAAAAAACAACAAAAACAAACAAACAAAAAAAAAAAACAAAAACAAACAAAAAAAAAAACAAAAAACAAAACAAAAAAAAAAAAAAAACAAAACAAAAAAAAAGAAACTGCATTGTAAGTGTTTTTTTCTATAAGATATACAGGAAGTTCAACATTTCAGACACTTCGTTTTAAATTTGATGGGAGTCAACCAGCAGCATTAGTTTGTTACTAATTAAAGTCTTGGACTAGTTCTAGAACTAACTTTGTAGGGAGAGTAATTTCAGGGCCAATAGCATCAAGAAGGTATCACATCAGAAACATTCTTTGTGAGCTACTCTTCTCTATCAACTGTCATTAATCAAAAGTGTGCATTTGGTCAAACTTTAAAATGTCCAAGCGGCACTGAGTCTGTTCAAACAACGAACAGTATCAAATAGTATTTTAGTTTCCACTGTCTTTCAAGCAAAAATCATGTTTTGATAATCTTAACCTACATAAAGGTATTAAAATCAGAATATTCTGTCTATACATCTTCCAATGTAAAGCAAAATTCCCAATTATTGTTGTGAAGATAGGAATCTCGCGCTTTAATTTAGAAAGATTAAAGGAATTACTGCTGAAATAGACACACATAGAAATAGATAAGATTAAACAGATATTTGTGAAACCCTTTCCCCAACAAAGAAGTGGCAATAACAAAATGAAAAAAAATTTTGCAAAAGTTTTATTATTATTATTATCTTGTTTTATTGAATAACTAAATGACAATTGGAGTTGGTTTCCCTTTACCTGAGGCATGGAATTTTACAGATTTCTTCCCAAATAACCCTCTGCTGATATAACTGCTAGATTAAAAATCAATTTTTACTCATTCTCATAAAGCAATATCTTCAATTAAAGAATAAATAAGAGTCATTTTGGACATAAAAATATCAATAAACTCTGCTGAAGGTAAAAATGTTTTCCATACTTTTTCAGTTCTCTAAAGAGACAAAAGCATTTCAGTACTATATGTTGTCATTAACATCAGTTGTCTTTTCCCCTTATTGCAGTATTAGAAGACTGAACAATTAAGTCCTTTCTGTATAAAGATCACTTTCCCTCTAGAATAGTTGAGAGATGATGTTCACCAGGTTTTAAACGGGCCAAATAATAGTACTTCTGCAAACCCCTTGGGAACCACTCCTAGTTTGGGAATTCTCGCTGCTAATGACTGCATATTTTTTTTTCCTCACTGCAAAATTTTAATTTGATGATTTCTGCCCACTACCACCAGCACATGGAAAAAAATTCCTTTTCCATATAACTAAGTATGGAGTAAAAAATATTGTTTTTATGAAAGGGTGGACGGTCACGTTTTTAAAAAAGAAAAAACACAAAAAAATCTACCAATAACATAACATCAAAAGCAGAAACCACACTAGAGTTACACAGTCTGTCCTATGTGGATGTCTAATCCTTTAAAAGCTTTTAATCAGGTAGCCCTGTCTGTCTCAAAGTTGAATCTCTTCTTCAGATGTCTAAAGATCCATAAATTGCTTACTTAAAGACTTCATATCCACTCAGTTGAGCTTGTATGAGCTTTACAGTAGCCTGAGTTCTATCAATAAGAAAGTAAAATATTGAAAGTAAAATCAGCAGGAGATCAACTTAATTCTTCTCTTTTCATTCACAATCTCCCTATGTACATTTTTTTTTCTTCCAGATTTGTGGAACCCTTCTAAGGCCCCTGCACACAGGAGGGCAAAGGCTATCTCTGGAAAAAGTATGACTGTGCAGAAAGATGAGGAAGAGACCAGAAGGATGCTGGAGGGTGAAGGCATGCTTTCTCTCCAGCTGTGTGAATGTACTTACCTTTCACTAGCTGTTCTGTAATTGTTACAAGAATAGCCACTTTATAGTAGCATATTATTTTCTGTGCTCTTCAACAAACTTTATTTAGAGAACTTTCATAGTGCATCACATGGATGCTTTTAAGCCTTTTGCTGACGACTTGAAGTGAATCACTTGGACTTCATTTTATGCACCTTCTTTCTTGTGAAAAATGCATTATTTCTTCAAGTAATCTCCTCTCATCCTTTCCCAAGCCTCTTAGCTTTCTCTTGGTTTAATCCCTGATTTCTGTGGATATCACTTTTCCATTCAGTAAAAAGCAAATTATTTTCTTAGAACAAATGCATTTTATTACAGGTTGGCACAAGCAAAAGAGAAAAAGAAACTAAGAATATGAATTGCTAAGACTTAGTTCATTACAAAATAATTCCTTGTTTGAAAAGATGCAGTACAATTCAGATCCATAAGTACTGCCAGGAAAACTGTCTGCACACCAAGTACGCTTTGGGTGCAGGTTTTTTCAGGTGAGATAGATCATTATCTGCAGATGTAACCCAAAGGAGATGGTTTCTTCAAAAAGTAAAATGTTTTCTCTTCCTTATTATGAGAAGAGGAAAACAGGGAGAAAGGACCTCTAGCATTTTCTACCTACCAGTGGGAGACATTTCATATAAAACATCAAAGACAATACTAAGTCTTCAGTACCTTTACAGAGTCTCTTGCCTTTTCCGCTGGGGGAAAAAAAACCCTACAATGCTGGAATTTTCATTTCATTTTGCATAAAACTCACTAAATTGCATTTTGAAGTCTTCATATTTCAACTTTTTTGAACTGTGCTCTTGGGATACTATTATTTCCAACCAGAAACATGATTTTCATCTACTGTGGCCATTATCTGGTGTTTTTGCAGTAATTTATTCCCTTCTTATTTTACCTGCCACAACATATGACTCTAATCCTGTCCAGGCTGTCTAGCTTTCCTTTTTTTCTAGCATGATTCCAATCCATGTTTTTACAGCAGATTTCCACTGTTGCTATAGCTTTGTTCTGAGTCTGGTTTTTATATTTATTTTTTATGTATTCTACAGGGATTTATATTGTATTTCAAGATCTATAAAAGTTTATATAAAGTAGCAATTACTTAACTCTGAGCAAAAAATAGATATCATATGCAGAGATGTAGAGAATTTCACTGTTAAGCAGTAATCAGATAGTTTACAAGTATTTTTATGTATTTCATGCTATGCAGTAGAGGTAAGAAAAAAAAGGAAAAAAAAGAAAGAAGGAGAAATTTCTGTTATGACTTGAACAAATGAGGTCCATTATTTACAGAAAATGCAATCTTCATATCTCATACAAAACTGTAAATAACCTCAACACAAGATAGCCCCTCTTTATGACAACATTGGCATCATGAGCAAAAAAGACAGCAACTAGAAGACCAACAGAAATTCAAGTAAAAAAGCAGTTTTCATACTTCATGTTGGATCCAGTCTCTATACATTTTGTAACTGATGCTTACAGATCTAAATGCACAATTGATTTTATTCTTAAAAGAGGCATGAGAACATCTGATAAGGTTATTAAGTCTACCTGTAGCATGAGCAGTTTTAAATGGCTATCAAAATAATACATGGAAAGATATGAAACAACTGAATGAAATTTTATGGCCCATATTATGCAGGAAGTCAGACTATATGATCATAATGGTTGCTCTGAGAGCAAAATTTACAAATCTAAAAAAAAATAAAATTATTGGTCTGAGCACATAAAAAAATCTCAAAACTGATAAAAAGCTAGAAAATGGTCACAGTAATTTCAAAAGAAATGGGTTCCTAAGTATTTTAAACTCATTTGGAAATCTAAACTAATGCTTTATATCACATCAAACCAGCATAACTGATCTTGTTATCTTACTCTAAAGAAAACATCATTCTAAAGACAGGTTCAGAAACTTCTTGTCAGGGTTTTTGTTTTGTATTCTTCCACCTCTAAAACTGTCCACTGATAAAAGGGAGGAAGATCTGAGAACAAAAAAATGTGTAGCCTATAGAAAATACTGAAATATGAATGTGTTGACTTCCAGCATTTCACTGCTAGAGGTGAAGAGTGTACATTCTCTTGGAAATAAATATTTTCTGTTGGGTGGTTTTGGTATCTCATACTCTCGCATTTGTTTAGAAGTGTACCATGAAACACAGATAAGGTTTTTTTCCAGTTATTAACAATTCCATACTTGGAAGCTGAGGCTTGCCTGAAATACAAAGAAAAAAATTAAACAGATTGATAGTTGTTCAAAGCTGCTCAGAGCTTTGTAATGCTAAAATAAGATCTAATTTTTATGAGAAGTATATTTTAATGTATCTACATTCAGAGCCCAAAGCTATAAACCTTGGAGTATTTTCTACATGCTCCCAAAACATGCTTTCCTGCCCTGTAGTCACGTATCAGCCTTAGCACGAGCTTCTCTTATGAAGCCACCTATGTCACAACAGCTTTGCAGCTCTAATTTCTGTTTACAAATTCACATTACAGCTAAGCAATTCATTAAAGTTTGATTTTATTTTCTTTTTATTAAACAGAAGGCAAAGGGGCCCATCTGTAGATGTTGAGACACTATCGAAAGAAATAGCCAGACCTGACAGTTATTATTTGAAAAACAGCAGTTGCTTCAGGAATTCATTTAATCTGGGAGTAATATGGAATCCCTGATCTTGTTTTCCTAAAAATTCATTAACATGTTCAGAAATCAAGTTAAGTTCTGATTGCCAAGTCCTGGGAAAAATTAGAGGTCTTTAGCTTAAAAACTGCTATTCACAAAAGTCTGTGACATCTGAGAGAAGATGGCACATCCTTAAAGTAAGACATTTACACAAGTCTTTAAAAACCCACATTTTTAAAGTGCTGAGTGAATTTGCTTTTGTTGTGGGAAGATTAAAGACACACTCCCAGTGTTTTAGTTCATTGGCCACAGCCCTCTGCCTTCTGCAACCCAAAGAGATTTGGTTTCTTGATATCAAGAATACCTATTCTTTAAATTCCAAAGTCTTTTTAAAATTATTTTTTAGCATTCACTCTCTTTCTCCATGGCAACAGGCATGTCTGTGCAAAAACAGGAAAGTATCCTAATATTCAAAATACTCTTCTTTCACTGTGTCTGTTTTTTGTCATACTTTACCATTCTAATTTTAGAATCTTTATGGATTCCCTCAAAGGAGTTTCTTAAGATTTCTAAAGCTGGCAGATAACTATCTACTAGAAAACTCATCATTTTCCCAATGCCATTAGCTCAAACTTACATAAACTGAAGGAACCAGAAAAAGCAAGGAAAAATAATAGCTTTTAAATAGCATTTTATTTTCGTGTCACTGAAATTGCACACTTCTCCCTGACAGGTCTTAAGTGGACAGAGAAGTATTTGAGATTGAACAGAACTTACTCAGTGAGTTATACAGCACAGTTTATAAAGATATTTGACTTAGTGAATAAATAGAATTTCATTTTTAAAATAGTTTCACACTTTCTTTTCATTTTTTTTTTCAGAGTATGAGACCAGTTGTTCCATAAGAGAAATCCATAACTGTTACATATATTAAAAAAAAAAAAAAAGCTTGGCAATTTGACTTTAGGAACTGCATAAAAATATATTTTTCTTATGTATATTCAGAGGTGGTTATGGGAAAATTATATCCAGAAAACTCAAATTGTCTGTTGCAACACAGCCTTAATATAATACTCACCGACAGCATTATATTTGCCTCAAAAGTACTGTGAGAAAACTTATATTGCTACAGTAATCCTTTAAAAATGAGAAAAAAGGGCAAAATTTAAAATTATAAAAAAATTGGAAAAATATACATCAAAAGAGAATTTTAGAGGGGTAATTCATGCAGTGTTCTGCTTCTCAGTTGTTATTAAAATTAAGTTATCTGAAGTATTAGTAAAATATTAATGTAATAAATATTTCACCGTAAGAAAGCCTGTACAAAAATGGTACATATATGACTTTGAAGGATTGAGTTAAATATGGATGGTGCAGAACATTTTAGCTCTCTTCTTTGTTCTTCCACTCATTGCTTCAGCAAGTATACAATTCCCTTGACGAGATGGAAAAAAATTACTTGGAAAATAATATAAATATTCACCTCCTTCTTTCTAGTAGAAGTGTTTTTTGGCAAGGGAAATCAATTTATGATTAATCAAATTTCAATTGTACAATTTAGCACACCTAAAATTTCTAATAGAAAAAAATCAAGAGCTTTGTCATTCATGGAAATGAACCTGGAAATCTAAAAAAGTTGAAATGAAAAGAAAATTTTGCATTATTTCTCCTGTATGCATTTCACCTCAGTGCACTAATTTTGTTTTCTACTGTGCTCTCTGTGTTTCATAACAAAAATATTCTTTCTAGCAGGGTCAGTGAAAAAGCACTTCAAGGGAGAGATTTCAAATTTAGAAATTAGACTTTTGGTCACATTTTTCCCTGGGGAAAAGGTGCTGAATTCATTAGGACTCCTTTATGGCAAAAGTTATCTAAATATCTAAAGGAAAGCAAAGAAAACAAAATTCAAAGAAAAAAAATTTCAAAGAATAAAAACAATGCAACAGGTAAATCGACAGCTAGAATAAAGTTACTTTTCTTATGGTTATAGTCAATTCTGTACTGAAGGAAAATGATAAGTCCTGTCTCCACCCTTGGCAAGGAACTGTTCCTGTCCTTAGAGAGCAGCAACTATTAGAGGTCTATCCTCAGATCCTTGTCCCTGACTTGTCCCCATACAGATCACCTCTCAGTCAGAGTATTATAACATAAGGAAAACACAGAAAAAATGGTTTCAACACAGGGTCAGTAAGGAAAGATTATGTCTGTGTTCAATTGGACACTGGCAGAACAAAAGAAGGAATGGAACATACACTTTAATATATCTGAAATCTCTATATATGGAAAACACATTTTAAAGTATCTGAAATGTTGGAATTTTTTTCTTTAATGGGACAAAATGACAGTAAAGGGGGAAAAAATCCAGTTATTCCAACTTTATTCCAGAATAAAACCAGAAAATAAACACAGTCATGGCATTCAAGCAGAAATGAGAGGTACTGACAAAAAAGAAGCTGAAGCATATGCTGTCTTTGCTGGATTTCTTAGCACAAAACTTATACTGGAAGAAAGCAAATTCATGAATGTTCCACAATATGTAAAGAATTAATGCATTCAAGTGAGTTTGCACTACTCCTTAGTGAGTCTCTATAAATACTGAAGAAATATAGCAACCTCATACATGGATTAAGAATGGGATTCTGAACTAAATATACTTTCAGAATTTAAAAGAAAGATTTTTTATGTAATTTTTTTCCCCTTTTGCCTAGATTTTACAGCTTTGCTGTCAGGGCTGCAAAGATAAACCAGACTGTGGCCTGGAAAAGGTCCTGACAAATATGAAAGGGCTTCTTCTCTAGAGCTGTGTTAAATCAAAAGTGAGACATGTAACTGCGGGGAGGGGCTGTGGGGTGCGGGCCTGGGTGGAAGCAGGGAGGACAGAGGAAGGCTTTTGTGTCTTAATATGTGTTTTCTGGACACCAATACTTATATATGGGCTCAAGCAAACAATTGTCTGTAGCCATGTACCTTTCATAAAATGGAAAAAAACAACTGTAGCTATGACACTCAGTTTCTGTCCCAAAGGATGCTTCATTAATCTCACCTGCCCTGCTTTGCCACTGACTTGCTGGAAATAAAACAACCCTAGTCACCCTTCACATTTCGGAAAACGTAACGATCATGTTTAACATACTAAAAAATGTACTTCGTGTTAAGAATCAGTGATTTCATTTTTTCATTCCAATAAATGTAAGATTATTAAGTACTGCTATGGAAACTTTGATAACCTCTTTTGTAATCTCTCAAAGATCTCTCAAATAGTTCAGAAATGTAATCTATGCATTCTGGACTTTGAGTATGAGCAAAAGGATTTCCAAAGCAAATTAAGCTTGCTGTGAGAAATAATTTTGAGGAGAAAATTGTTTTTATTCATTCATTTGAATTTTATTGGGAAACTCTTTTCTTGTATATGAGTTCCTTTTTCACATATATTTTTTTTCTTTTTTTATTGGTTTTATCAAAAATTTTATTCCTGCCTTTACTTTGCAGTGAAATAAGACATTTCTTTCTGAATGTGGTATGCATTATTTTACTACAATGGCATCCTTTTTTAAAGAACACCTCGCATCCATATCCCTATTTTCTCCTAATGAAGCTTAACTTATTTCATTTTAAATATACTATGAATTCATCTATCACTAATTCTGGAACTGTTGTGGATGTACTGAAAAATATTCTTTGAGATATCAGAAGTACTAAAAATTACAGTAATGGAAATACTTATGGGTGTGTAAATTCTTATTAAGTGTGAGGACTAAAAGTTAAGCTGAGTCATCACAAGCTTAATGTAGTGATGATTGTCTCTATTCAATTTGGATTCTTTTTTCTTCAGTTCTCGATCAAATTCCTTTTAATTTGTTAGCGACTTATGATGTATCACTGTAAGCATGAGAAGAACAGAAAAGAAAGGAAAAAAATACAGATTAAAAATTCCCCAGTGATACTGAAAATACGATTGTTTTTTGATGGATAAATGGAATTATGAGTTTGTGTTTATTGTTCATTCACCTACATTAAAAAATCAGCTGTTCTCATTGTCTCTGAACTCAGACACACAGGAAATGTACTAACTTTAACTTCTTCAGGAGAGAAGTTATAATTTCATAGACTCATAATAAGATTACACAGAGTTAATGTTTCCACCAAAATAGTGATGTAATGTTGTCATGGGTTCGCATAGCTACAGAAGTCATTCTCTTGCAAAGAGGTGCTTACAGCTTCCTCTATGACCTGACCGAACCTATTAACTGGCTAGGTTGAATACTGACAATTTTTTAAGCCACTTAAGGAGCTTGACATGCCTCTGTGGTCCACGTTTAAGAATGAACAAACCCTGGGAAAGCCTCTCTTGCTTCCAGCTTTTGGACAGGTAACTGGGGGGGGCCTGTGCAGCCCAGTGGGGCTGGGCCTTGCTCAGCCCAGGCCGGGACACAGCCATCCTGGAGCTGTGCGGCCCTGTTCCGCCCACAGCCCCCCCCAACAGCCCTGTTACGTGCAGACAGCACAGCCTGGCTCCCACACCCCCCCCACTCCAGTGTGGCCGAAGATTCAGCTGAAGCTGCCCTGCTGTCCAGCAAAGATCGTGTGACCAACAGCGATAAGTGAATTCCAGCTGCAAGGCCCAGGTGAGATTAACCCTTTTAGCGCTGTAAGCTTCCTCCAGAACAGATGGAGCCTGCAGACATCAATCCTCTTTCGAGTCTGAGGAAGAGGGAAGGTGAAGAAAACACTATAGAGACACCAAAGTCAGTGAAGAAGGAAGAGCTGAAACCCTGAGGGAGGAGAAAGAGGAGATGCTTAGAAGCTGAAATTCTGTTGTAAAGCTATGATATATCAGAGTACCCATTGTAATTTCATGAAAGCATGGCGGGGTGGAGCATTCAAACTGTACTTGTGAGCAAAAGTACCTGTGCTGAAATAAGCAAGTGCTGAGGCAGCTGTAATTTGAGGAGAAGTTTGAACAGGGAGAGATGGAAGTGATGAGGACTCTTGCTCCAAATTGGAAGGAGAAGACCTCTGTTCCTAGAGATGAAGATGCTCCCAGAGATAGGTGAAGAGAACCTTTGTTTCTGAACAGCTCATCCTTAAAATGGTACCCCAATAGCTCAGGACTGGACCCTCGAAAGCAGTTGTGGGGAAAGCTGTAAGTCAGGGGAAGGGACTCTCACATGCAAGCAGAGAACCAACCCAGGCAGCTGTCTCGCTGTGATATTGAAGCCATGAGAGAATTTCTTGTGGAGATGTCTCCATAGTGTGAGCAAGAGAGACTCCTCTCCCTAAGTGAACTGAACAAGGTTATTATGGAAGAGGTAAACTGACTGAAAATCTCAAGGGTTGT
Organism: Aphelocoma coerulescens; assembly: GCF_041296385.1. Classification (NCBI taxonomy): domain Eukaryota; kingdom Metazoa; phylum Chordata; class Aves; order Passeriformes; family Corvidae; genus Aphelocoma; species Aphelocoma coerulescens. The sequence goes on from NC_091015.1 coordinate 109,417,808, forward strand.
CTTTTTACATTGTCAGTGGAAGAAGGGAGAAAGGTGAGGGGAGGAGAAGTGTTCTGAAGGTGTGGTCTGACTTTTTTTTCTTTCTTTTAGGTCTGTTGATAAACTTCTTTATGTTCTTTTAAGTTTTGTGCCTGCTTTGCTTTCTCCTAATTCTTATCTCACAGAAGGTAAATAAGTAAGCAATGAGTATTTTGGACCAAACCACTACACTAAATTGGTGTTTCTGCCCGATTTACGAACTGAACCCGCTACAAATGTAAAATGTCTATTCAATCTGCTGTAAGTAGTACAAGCAGTATAAGTATATTCCATTATGAATAGGCATGTCTAGACTTTGTCAGGGGAAACATTTGAGCTGCCTCTTCCGATTCTGAGAACTCCAAAAAAGATATTAAGAGTAGGAGACATTATTAGCTAGGATGTGAATTTCTCTACTGGCTGTCCACAGGCAAAGCATGACAAAACTAGAACACAAGTGTGGTTTTGTACCCAGGCTACATTATATGAACAAGCTCTCATAAGAAACAGTCATTGTATACTGTCAATATTTACAAAAAATAGCCACACTGAACTCCAGTTCAACACTTGAAAAATAGTGTCAGATTCAGCTTGCTGTCCTATGTTCACAAAACCAAATTATTTTGCAGCCTGATAGTTACCTGCATAATTACCTAATTCAAATATTTTATTCACTGTATGTTAAAATCTGAAGATTAATTTACACAGTCTAAAAATTCAGAACAAGTTTCTCAAACAAGACATGAAACTGCTGAAAATTTTGAGGTTTGTGATCTGTCATTCTTGGATTTGTTTTTTGATCAACTTCATTTAATCTCTTCTTGGCAGTAATTTAAAAGTATGCAAGTTTTAATAGAAGTTCATATTTGCTACTGTCACTGTTGAGGAACCACTTCAAAGCAATGTTTGTATTAGCTGAATATGTTTTGCTACATTTTAAATATCTACAACTTATTGTCAATAATATAATTTCTGCAGGGATTTAAAACTTTTCATGTGGTAAAAGAAAAACAGAGTTTCTAATTCTCCACAATCTTGTACTTTATTCCCTCATTACAACATATGACAAAGAAAGATTTTGTTTTATATTAGAATAGTTAATCACATAACATGTAAATTTATGTACAATTAATACCAAGGAAATTGTTTTTTTTAAACTCAGCCTGAAAACATACTATGCAATAATGAGAAAAGTGACCACATTAGTACTTCAGAAAAATATTCAAATTGGCGGAAGTTCTCATATATAACTAAACAACTCAAGAACAGTGGAGAAAGAGATGACAAAATCTTTTTGAGACTAAAGATCTAAATATTAACCAAATATTAACTTTTAATATTTGAGTATATTCTCAAACCCATAGTAACAATTTAAGAGTTAACATTTGATGAGGCATTATTGATCCTCATGTAATGTGGAAATACCTTCATACCTGTGATTCTTCTGTATTATAACATACTTTATTCAAGTGAAAATTATGTAAAAATATTTGCAATAGGCATAAACAATGCAAAAGTTCCCTATCTGAATGCTCTGAAAATCCCTTTGGTTGACTTTCTTCAGCTTTAGCAAAGATACTAGAAACAGATGTTAATCTTCCACTGAGTTACACAGGTTGCTGGACAGCCTCAGGGCCCTACCACCTGACATTCATATTTTGGACAGAATGTACTTTTACATCCCACTCATAGGGCACCCACTTTCTTCAGTAGGAAAATAAATGTTAAATTTTGCCTTAGGAAACATTACTTGAGTATTTTCAGCATTACAAACTAAATCATTAGAACAGTTTCAAGGAGCTGACTCTTTTTTTGGCCACTGTTATTACAGCAGAGGTTATGTTCATAATTTCTTGAGAATGAAGGTTTGTACATTCACACTGAGATTAGCAAATGCCAGTAAACAGAGGACAAAGCTGAAGCACAGTTCCAAATAATGTAGCACTTTGATGATTAAAGCAATGTGAAACTGTTAATTATGCAGTGTAAGTTTCCATGAAAAAACAGCTGCAAATGACAATTTCTGCTTGAGGTCAGAAATAAACAAATAGCTTAGGCAATGCTATGCAGAGCACAAAAGAAGCTATCATTCACTGCACACTGAATACAAGAGAAGGATGGAAAAACAAATACTGTTTTAATACTTTGTTTTCCTCTGTCAAAAGAGAGTACTGCAAGAATTCTTCTTTTAATACTTAACAAGGATGGCCAAGGAGTGAGCAAAAATACAACATTTTGTATGCAATTTAGAGGCAAATATTTAAACAATCCATTCACCAAAATTACTAAAGGTATCCAATCTGGTTTTGTTGAGATTCTAGAAACAAAGAATTTATTCTTTAAAAAATTGTGCCTGGGTTTATGTTCAACTCATTTTTACCAAAAGAATCCATAAAAAATAAGCAAGCCAAGAACATCCACAGAATTAAATATAAAACAAAATAGATACTTCAGAAATTTTATACTGTTGATCAAGAAGTGAACTCTTCCACCCTTCAGACAGGTAGTCAGTCAAGTATTACAAATACTGCAAATTTTAATGAGAGTGTCTAAAAATTCCCTTAAAATTCTTTTCAGAGCCATCTGATCTACTACACTTTCAACAAAGGGAAAGCTGGGAACAATTGTCTCAATATTCCTAAAGCAGTCAATCATCTTGAAAATTTGTGAGTCTAAATAAAGATAAGGGCTCAGTCTTTAGGGAAACACTGAATGAATTATGAAGTCTAATTCTCTAAAACATTTTACACATTTTAGATGTATTTCCAAACCATACCTTCTTGCTTTTTTGTCCTTTTCTGTTTCCTTCATGTCTTTCCATGTAGATTTGCAGTTGCAGAACCATCTTCATTTCTAAGAGAAACCAGAATATTACTGGAAGTTTCTCAAAATATTCAAAATGTGAACGTATGGGCATTTAGAGGTGACCCAGCCAGTTCCTTCTCTTCAAAAGGGAAGCATCTATTTCTGCACAGAAATAGCATCATTTACAATCAGCTGTTCTCTGTTTTGTGCTCCAGCATTTTATTTTCCTTTCATATTTATGGTAAATTTTATCACATTTAGGTGATCATGCTGATCTCTCAACTGAGCAAAATCTTCTCAACAGAACTATTCAATGTCCCACCTACTCTTCTGTATCCTTAATATGAAACACAGAATCAATATTTTGTCACTATGTCTGAGAAAAATGACAGAATTTTCACATTAATGTAGCAAAGTACAGTGTTTTTGCACACATTCCTGTGAGAAAGGAATCAGTGAATTTAAAGAAATCTTGAAAAGAAACTGAGAAGAGGAATGAAATTAAAACTGGCAATACTCTAGAAGAAGAAGAGGTACTAAAAAGAATGCATAAAAGGTGAAGAAAAAGAAGAGTAATGCCAACAGTGGCACCATGAATGTATTCAATCAGTATAGCTACTCATGAAATGTTTGTGTTAACATATATCTCCTTTTATCACAGTAAGACTCAATCACTAAATCAAATCAAGTCATAATGCTTGAAGGCCCTGCAAACAACACCTTGGGGCTTTTGTTATTGATGTTTCTTAGGGGATTTTTGTGGGTTTGGGTTGTTTGTTTGTTTGAGGTAACACTATAGAAATATGGAAATCCATGTTCTATTACAGTTAAAATGCATATTGTCATGTTAATACCAAATGATTTGGATAATAGATCATATGAGCACCTCAGTAAAGGATGAAATTAATGTTGTAAATACCAAAAACATAGCAAAGCAGGGGACTACCTGCATAGATAAGCTTGTACACAACCTTAGCATCACTGAAAAATAAATCAGTCGCATCTGTTGTCTAGGAGAAAAATCCCAACAAATTTGCTGTCAAGAGCATATAGATGATTTCCTTTGTGCCATCATTGTCTCTTTACCATCTTAATGGAAACTAAAACCAGTCCAATTAGCACACATTTCTAAGTGCTAATTTCATTTTAATGGACATGGGTCTGTTGCCTGATCAGAGAGGGACCATTGTGATATTTACAGGGCCCTACCATCGGCAAACCATCCTTCTGCAGCCAGCAAGTAAAACACAGGCTCTAAGGGAGACCTAGTCTGAGCTGGTGACTGGAGACCAGATATGATTTCCTGCAATGTGAGAAATAACACCAGATGTTCTTGTGTTGGCTGGCAATCAAGCCTGGTGCTAACTGCAAAACATCTTGTAAAAGTTTTTATCTTTCTTGAAAGTAACATTTTAAGTCCAATCTGCTGTCCAAGCTATGCCTTTCTGGCATGAAATGTGGATGGACAGATTTTTCTTTCATATAGATATATGTCATTGGCCATTCTTTCCTTCCTTTATAGTTATGAGCATTCCCAATATACAGAGGCAACAAGGAATAGGCCACCATATCTTCTTGAATTTCTGGAGTAACTAGCTGTAACAAACTGCTGAAAGTTTCATGCAGATTCGTGCTTTCATGCTGGTCTTAACTTCAAGTTGTTCTAACTTAAAAAGCAGGTAATAATTCTGTAGCACCTTCCTGTTCACAGAAAGATGTCCTCTTCACCAGAGGCTACAGAGAGATGATGAAAGAATAACTTTTCTTCCTCTGGGAATTCAGAGGTTAACATATAGCTCCAGAGTTCATCTGAAGACAAATCTTTGTCTCACTCACATGTCATTAATTATTTTGTTAGCCTGAAGGAGGTAAACATCCTTTCTTGCACTGGAAGTTTGAAAAGCATACACAAAATAAGTAAACCTATTTGCTGTCAGGGTTAATGGGATGAAGAATGAATGAAACTTTTGAAAATAAGCAGATTATCAATAATGCTAAATGGGCAGTGAAAAAAAAGGTACATTTGATTTTTACAATGAAAGATTGCAATACAGAACTCAGATAGTAAGAACAACTTCTCTGGGGTTTTTTACTTGTTTGAGGGGAAGGTGTTGTTTTTTGAAGGGGGGTGGTTTGTTTTTTTTTTTATTCTAATTAAAATTTTTAAGCCAGTAAAAAACACTAAATAGATTATATTAATTGCAATGAAACCTACTTGTGAGGAAAATGTTTAGATGTTTAGTAACAGATTACTCATGATGCAACTCAGACAGGCAGTTGTTCATTTTTCCAACAGATGTTCATTTTTCTAGTCCTGCTAATCTTGCAAGTCATTCTTCCCCACAGTCCAATGACAAAAATCTGTAAGAGCCACAGATAATTCCCAAAGGCATACAAGAGTTGAAGGATTTGTTGGCATTAGATTAGAACGGAAGAGTAAGAAACAGGAAATACATTGTTTTAGAATGAAGTATTTTCCTATCATATATGTCTATTTGGAGAATACTTCTAAGAGAGATACCTCTGTTAATATTCCCTTAAAAACTAGATCACTGTGAAAAACTGTTGAAGCAAAACCTGCATCTCATGGAGGTTTAAAAAGAAAGAAGGTTAATTTAATAAAAATTTATTCTAAAATGCTTATAAGCTATTTCTAAAACACCATTTTCTTTTTATCTACCAAATGAATACAGGAGCTTCCCAAGTCACTTGTGCTAAGTTCAAATATTTAATTAATAGAAAGGCAATCACATGATTCCAGAAACAGCTTTACTGGAGAAGCCTTATGATCCTGTCCTTAGTCAGCCAACAAATCAAAGCACTTGTGCAAATCCTGATGATGTCTGAGTCACACAGGACTGATATAATAATCCAGCATAGGTGATTATCCATATTATACAAACTAAGTATTTTACCAACAGAGATATTGTTGTGTGAAAAGTCTGCCTTAAACTCAACCTTTAACAAAAAGGTTTTAGTTTTAGAGACTATTTGTATTTCACTTTTAAAATAAATTAAACCATTATTTTTGGAGGGGTTTTCAGCCACTGGGAGCTGGCAGAAGGGGGTTTTACCCCTCATGTGCCAACACAAAGAAGCCCGGAGGTGAACGCTGAAACCCCTCTGGAAGGCGGCACTCAGTGCCCAACACACAATGGAAACGGGGCAGAGCTCCTCACCCAAAGGGGCTGTATCCTTCTGTCGCTGTCAGGCAGGCACGCAGGCAAAGAAGTAAAGAGAGAGGACTCTCCCTTTGTGCTCCACGCAGGTTTATTCCCGTGAAACCACAGGGACAAAGAGACCAATTGGTGGGCGGGTTCAGGGATTTATACTGGGTACAGAATAGGTGGGGAAAGGGATCCCAGCCAATGGGATAGAGACAAGCAGGTGGGATTGACAGGAAGGGAATCAATGGGAACAACACATAGGAGGGACTCAGGGAAGGATCCAATGGGGCGTCGAGGAACAAAGAACTTCCTAGAACTAATACATATTAAAGATGGAAAATGAAGATACAAAACTTCATACATAAAACAAGACAAACAAATATTAACCAATCAGGGGGAAACATGCAAAAAGCAAAACAAGGGAATCATGGGTTCTCACCATGACTGAAAGTTACATGCTAAACCTGGGTTGCTGACCACCACAGCTGGTTGTCTGCGCTGTCCTCAGGACAAAAAGTAGCTGCAGCCATCTGCACCGCCACAGATTTTTAAAATAGGGAGTACATTAATTTTTTTTCCCACCTATTCTGCTTTATTTTCTTCTGCTTTTCTTTTCTTAGTAAAAACTCTTTAGAGCTGTGCAGGTATTTTCTTTGTTTGGCCAATGTGTTCACTCTTTCTGTCCTAAATTTGCCATTATGCATCTTTTATGAATTAATTAAATCCCCAGGCTGAGTTGCAATTTACTAATTTCCTCTACCTTCCAAAACCTTTGCTTTCCATATGGTGTGTAGTCCTGAAATTAACAGAGTAAGGTAAATTGCAACTGATAGTACAGTGGCAGTTGGATTTTTTAATATTGATATTGATCCCAAATCAGCACAGAGGAACTGTATCATTTACAACAACGTGATTTGATTACAGATCATATCCTCCTTTTATATTGGCATCTCTTCCTCCTCCCCCAAAAGAAATGGATCCTTCTATATCTCAGGAACCTAAGGGAATATGTCATATGGGTCATATGGTTTCTGGCTTCTAGGCACTGACCATCTAGTCATCATCCACATTGACACAAGCTGATTAATGTGAGATACATTGAGCTTCCATAGTGGGTAGCAGTATCAAAAGGGAAGAGATTCAGCCCAAACTGGTTTGGGTCCAGGGGCAGCCTGGAGAGTTCATACAGTGAGGAGTCACTCAAGCCTCTTGTGTTTTCAGCTCTATGGGACCTGTTGGGTGACTTCTATTGCTCTCAGAAACCATGCCTCATGGCTTCATATCTCATTGCATGATGCTAACCAGAATCAACTGTCTCAAATCAGGATTTTTTTCAATGAGAATACTTTGTCAAAACAGATTTATTCATTAGAACCTTTTTCAGAGGTATTCCACTGTCAGCAAATTTTTACTTATTATGTAATGGTTCTGTATATAATCCCTCATAAATAAGAATGAACCTCTCCAAAATAGCTAATTAAGTGATTTATGCCCCTGGTTAATTAAACTGTTGGTTTTGGGGAAAAAATAAAATATTTGGCCACGGACTTGTGTCCATGATGTGGTCCTATCATTATATTCTTTACAGCTTTATATATGGATTGATTTTTCTCTTTTATTTCAGTCAAGTGGATAACATCTCTCTTTCTTTCCTGTTTAATCTTGAAATGCCATGGATTTAGAAAATCCTTTTCCATTCAGTTATAGCTGAAAAATTCTTGAGTCTATTTAAGTAAGGATAACATCTCTTTTATTCATCTGGCCAGAGTCTGGGAAAAGATTTTTATATTAGTGTGTATTTCTATAATACTATGCATCTTTCATTTCAAAGTTTTTTTTTATTCCGTTTAAAATACCTATTTAAAAATTTCAGATTTTTTAACAAGTATCTGTAAAAATAAGATTAATTCTTAGACTCATTTAAGAAGAATACACACATCTAGATGTTATCTCTGTTTTTCAAATTGTAGCATAAATTTGATAATAACTCTTTGGAGATAGATAGAATTTTATTTTGTCAAATCTCTTGTTGCAGCCAAAATTGGGACAAAAGTCCTAGTTTAAATTTCTCACTTTGCTCTCTCCAAACAGCTTGGTCTGATGTGATCCAGAATAGTGTGTACAAATCCCAGTCATAATCAGATTCTTAGCTGAAAAGTACTGTACATGCACAGAAAATTCTGAGATCTTAAAATCCAAGTAATGATTCTGTATCTCAAAACCCAATGAAAATGAAAAAGAAATCTGTCTCCAAAAGACTCATGAGATGTCTATGCACACCATTTTCCAGTATGTCTAATCATCAGAAAAGCTTTTTACAGAGATATAGTCATGGTTTTGTTCAGTTTATTCAAACAGGCATGATTCCTTTGCACACTGGTGTAGAACTGACAAGAAAAATAAATTCAACTCCTATCCAGATATACTATTCATGTTTCCTGTTATACTGGAAAAAGTCTTACACTGAGAGCAATGGAGACAGGCACAAATATATCTGCTTATTAAACTTCTCAGGCGCTTTTGAGAGAATGGAGAGGAAATTAATAATATTGTCTATATCTTTTTTATATAATTTTCTCTATAAGTTGGCAATATAGTCAAAATTAGCCTCTGATGTGTAGATGGAGTTCTTTGGCTTTCCTGAAAAAAACAAGCAAACAAAAGCCAAGTAATGAAACTGAACACATGGTAATGGCTGGTTTTAACTTCTGATTCAACTAGTCTTCGTACATATTTAAAAGAGACTTTTCTCGTACAGCTAAGGAAGTCACCAATTGTTTTATGATCAAGATTTATCTCAAATATGCTTATTTTTACTCCAAGTCATTCTTCTGATGCACTTCCATTTTTCTTCTATCTTCTTCTCACCAGTAGTAACAATATACCTGTAATAATTAACACGTTTACAATGATAATAATTTCATGTTTTTTCTGGTCAAATTTGAAATTTCCGCTTCCCTTGCCCTGAAACTACAGTAACCATAAGCTGGACATTCTGGATTAGGAAGTCTACTGCTGCTGCTTTTAAGGAAAGTCAAGTATATTGGCCCCTAGGTTTAGAGCTTTTAAGTAAGTGCTTAACATCGTAATATCCATTTATCATACATAAGAGCTGGCAGCTGTGGAATGTGTTTCAAAGGCAGTAGCTGTAAATATTTTCTAAAAGACATTCAGAAAACACTATCAAAAGGTTTAAGAAAACAGATATTGGTCTCAGCTCTGAAGTAAGCAGGATTATGTGAAAATAGGATAAAATATATTATTGCAATTCAGCCCAAATGAGAAATGTAGGAGAAAAATAACTGAAGAACTCTGACATGATATTTTTTAATATAGCATTAAAATGTACTGGACATACACCAAAGCTGTCCAGCAGAGCTTATTGGATCCATTTGCAAGTTTAGAGTTTTATAACAGACATAAAATATATACATCATTATGCAGGAGTTTATTTTTGCAACTCTTAAGCAGAAGCTCTTCAGCACCTCCATGAATTAGGTGAAGAATGTCAATGGAAAAAAGCCCACTGACAGCAATGCAAATAAATGAGAATAAAGAGAAGTGTAAATAGCATAGTTGCAAACAGTTCCATGAAGGAATTTTCTCTTCTGAAAACTAGCTTATTTTATATATCTAAATAAATCCTGCATCTTTCCATAGTTGCTTGAGGTTGCATTTTCAATCAGTTAACAATATAAATTACTTCTACAAAAGGTTTACCAAGGTGATGAGAAAATCTTCTCATCTCTTCTATGAAAGTTAATAGTGAGAGCTGAGTTAGGTAAGAATTGTGGAAGTGATGATATGACTGTATAAATGGAATAATTAAAGTAACAGGTTTTAGTTTATATTTCTTTCATATATTTTTGAGTTGCAATACTTAAACCTAATTCAAAATAAATAAAGCCAGTAAAATCTCAGGGGAAAAAAAAACAACCATTCTGCCAAGTAATGACAGGGAGAAGTAGTTTGATATTAACCATGTAGTGAGGGAATGGGAAACAATTCAACATCAGCATGGAAATGGCATTAATTAGGAATACGTTAGACTTCTAAATACATGTATTTTGAATAATGTTTAATCTACAAATGAAAAATATGTTTCCTTTTTTAAATTTATGTTCTAGAGTAATAGCTAATGAATAATAAATTTAATAGAGTGTAATATCCAAAAAATCTGGCTGTATCTTCAGCAAATATAGATTAGTGGAGATCCAGTGATCACCAGATCTGGTACATATATAGAGCAGAAGGATTAGTTGTTACTTCTAACTCTTGTAAATTGCATTATCCTGCTCTGTCATTTGAGGATTTTTTTTAAAAATAGGGCTTTTTTTTTTTTTTTTGCTGTCTAAAGTTTCAAGGTTATTTTACATTAGTTGACAAAGGAGAATTTGGCAGCTTTGAGACTCAAGCCTAGATACTACATACTACACACATGAAAGTCACAATTTTGAGAAAATTTTGCTTTAAGTGGTGACTTATTAACAGAAGGATATAAAAGGCATGAGCACAATCAACATAAGTAATAAAACCTTCTGGATCACTTGCCAGTAGGGTTGTGTGAGTAATTTCAATATCATTATTGGATTTGCAATGTTGTCTGCCTCCTGTGCAGCAGCCTTAAATGGGGAATAGAACCCCTTTTGGAATACTTCCCTTGCACTAAAAGAGACATCATTCTGGTCTAAATGTGCACATTTACTTTTGCAAAATAAGACTACACTATTATGGCTAGATAAATTCACTTAACCATATGTGCATATAATTTTATTCTGCTTTAATACTACATGTTTCTCAGTCCTTAAGAAGCAGAATAACCTCATGGAGGACTCTAAATTATTCAATTTCGAGAAAACTATCTTGCTTTTATAGATTTTCTTTTATTTTTTAAACTTAATTACAAGAAAAAAAAAGCTGTGTAGAAGTTGTATTCTCTAAAGACATGCTCACAGACAGAATACTACTTATCATTTGTGTTGTTTTACCAAGCTCTTAGGTGACCTCTCAAACTATGGAACAGATTGCCCAGGGAAGGGGTTGAGTCACCATCCCTGAAGGTATTTAAAAGATGTGTAGATGTGGCACTTAGGGACATGGTTTAGTGGTGAATTTGGTGGTGTTGGGTCAATGGTTGGATTTGATGATCTTAAAGGTCTTTTCCAAGCTAAATGGTTTTTGATTCTATCAAATCCTACACACCTTCAATATTACTGGTTCTTGGAAGTAAAAATAAAGATAAACAATATCCTCAGGTAGCCATTTCAAAACTTCTTTCATGAAATTGTAATGAGGAGTGCAGGTTTTCCCTCCACCCACTTGAGATCTAGCCAGGCTTATGAGTACAGATAATTATATGTGAAAACTTGGGATGAATATTTTTATTATGCTAGGTGATGAAACAGACATATTTTTCAAATAATATACTGCTTAATTCAACATACACCAAATAGAAAGGTATTGAACAAAGACAATGTGACTAAAGTGTAAGTAAGAGATTCAGAAGACCTTAGGAATTCTCAGGGAGAGTTTGAATGTCATATAGGAAAGTGCAATATTTTGGGGGGGAGGGATAATTATAGTTCCATTTTAATTTAGAAGATTAGGAGAGAGAGGATGTGGTATAACCACATTTCAAATCAATTTGAGATGTGTAGTATTGCCTATATATCTCTGCTGAATTGGGGCCTGACGAAGTTAAGTGAGCTGCCTAAGACTGCATGGTAAGACAACAATTGGTTCAGGAAACAAAGGGTAACTTTTCAGCCCACGTCTACATTCTAATACTGTTTGTAATTCCATTTCCATATCAACCCACTGTGAAGCAGAAAAAAGGATTACAACGTCTAATGCTGAAAGAGAGCAGTAAAGCTTTTAGGAAATAGAAGAGGTTTTGTTCACAGAAATATATTTTGTATCTGTGAGTGTCTATAAAGAAAATGTTTTATAGTAAAAAATGCAATACACAAAGAAATCAGAGTAGGGAAAACGGCTTGACTATAATCAAGTGGCTGCATGATTCAGTGGATGGCAAGATTCACAAATGGATTCCTTTCTGCTACTTAAACTTTTCTTCATCTAAAAATAAACAGACTTTGCTTCATGAAGCCTGAATTGTCTTGAGGCCACCTGAGATCTTCAGAGCTCTGAATGGCTCTCAGACAGGCTCTCTCCTCTCACTCTCACTGGAGCTCTGTGCTGGGGTACCAGATCATTCAAAGATGTAGCTGACTGGGAGCTCCATCCTGAGCATTCATGATTGCCTCTCTCACCACGCCACATTCTGTGACTGTTGCCAGCTGTAACACCACTGCCCCAAATATTGCAGCTTGTCTACAAGTCAAAGGTAGAATAAAACCCATTCTACTGTGGCCAGGTAAGTTACTCTGGCATGCGAATGGGAATTTCCACACCTCTTTTGCTTTGCTGCCCTTTTTTTTAAATGGGTGGACAGTGGGTTCATTTTTTGTAGGGCTTAGAGGAAAAAAAAGTACCATGTGTGTTATGCAGCACAAAACTTTCTGTAGGTCTCTGCACTCCATGTATTCAAAACATCCTAAAACACTCCACTGGACACTTTCTAACTTTGCAGAAGGCAAACATTGATAAATAATGCTTATTAAGTTGATATTTCCCACCTAATAAAAGCAGTTGCAATAATCGCCTTTTATAGATCTTTATGAAAAGAATAAATTCCATAGTAAGTGAAATTTTAATTTTTATTTATTTATTTATTTATTTATTTATTGGGTTATAAACGTATGCTGGAACTAGAAACCAAGCAAAAACATGGCTTCAAGTTTTGCAATCTGACCTCAATTTCTACTGCTGAAATTGCTACCTTTGCATACCATCTCTCAAAGTCTAAAAGCGAGAGAGAATTTCTGGAATAGATGCAGGTAAAAAGTATTTTTATGAGATTGGTTGCTGCAGCTCATTGTAGGCATTATCAGAAAGGACTTTACAGACATAGCATTTTTATATATAGTCATCTCTATACACTATAACATTCTGTCCATTTCTCTGACTCTACCTATTATCTTTATATCTTCTCCTTCTAATTTAGATTCACCCAGTCAATCAACTTGCATACCTGTCTAGACTGCTTTAACCACACACATTCAAAACTGATACTTGGAGGAGGCAGAACATCAGAAGGGAATGAGAAGGGAATGCTTTCTCTCCCCACGTAATTGCGCGATGGGATTCTGGCCAAGTTGAACACAAATAATAGAGGAGATACCATTTTGCAGTGTCAGCCCACTAATAAATTGGAACAATGAAAGATTCTATTAATTCCATTTCTGAAAGTATGCAGTTTCAAGGCCTTGTACAAGTACATCCTCTAAACACAATAGTACAAGTTTGCAATTTCCATTGCCCTTCAAAGTTTCTTTTGGAAGAATAGTAATTTGTCTTCAGTTTTCTAGGACACACTTTATATGGTCACTTATTTATTTTAATTGAAACACAGAATAAGGGGCTTATCTACTGGTTGTTCATGAATAAATGAATTATTAAATGTAAGCGTGTAGTTCATACAGAGTAAATGTTAGACCGAGCCCATAAAGTAGATTCTCATCCTGTTCTTGATGAAGTTAAATGTCATCATTTTATTGTGGTCACTTACAGTATGATTCCCTGAAAATGTGTATGCATACACTGTTCCTAGATATATATAGGTATAGATATAGCTATAGATACACAGTGTACAAAATTGAGGGGGAAAACAAACATTACTGACTCCATGAATAGAAACCATGTGTTTCCAACAACTAAAAGGGCCAAGTACTAAGTTCCTATAGCACTTACATACCTAGGATTAGATTTACATTTAGCTTTACATTTAGCTGATAATCAGCAATATACAGTTTTATCAGCTTAGTTCCCCAGTGGATAGATTGTTTTTATTTAAATACCAGTGGCTTATCTGCTCCTGTCCTGCTGGAAAGAAACAGGCAATCAGTTCCAGGTTTGCCTGAATCACAGTCCTCTATTGACAGTGCTGGGCAGAACTGTATCAGCCACTGTTAGCATGGGCCAGGATGTGTGCTTCATTCCTGCCTGGCTGTGCTGTGGCTATGTTCAACCCATGCATGGTATTCATATTTAGTTTAATCTGATATCACAATAACTTTCTACAGGTAGATACTAGAGTTAGTTACTTACCTCTAACTCTGACATTTCCATACTCTTCTGTGTGTAGTTGCATTCCTCTTTAAATACAATGCTTCTGCTGCTATATGCTAGTAGAGGAATAACCATACTGATCCCAAGGTTTTTTTCTGACAATATCCTGCCACTATTGAGAGACATTAGCTCTAAAGACTTGATATAGAAGTCACAAATCACCACAGGTTTATAAGTCTAAGTATGGCAGAGTAAGGGTGGTGAAATATACACACCTCATCATAGCCAGAGAGTACTTGCTTCTTCCAAGACTATTTACAGAACATCTTACAGTATCCATCTGTAATAACTTATCCCCTGTGACTGGTGTCTTTTACCAAGCTTGTGTATAATCAGCATTTAGCAGTATGATGACATATGCCCTATGTGCTACCTGTAACCCTCTGGCTGAATTCTGTTTGCAGTAACAGGTCTGACTAAGTGCAATCAGAAGCATTTGTGAACTGGTGTTAATTACATTTGTCGTAAGCACTCCTGAAATGTGTTTCCAAATTTGGAAATAAATGAGAAATAGAAAGTGGCTGAGAGCAAAGAGGGGGAAACTGACTACTTTGAAATGTAATCATGTTTGATATAGCCCTTGAATACACAAGAAGTGCTTCACTGCCATTATAACGATGGTCCCAGCTACCATTTTTATTATTCAGCCATCAATTTTTTTATTCATCAGGTGAATAACTTGTATAATAATGAACTTGGACTTACTCATCAGTATCAATTTTTTGTAGTCCATACATCCCATTTTTTGGAAGCCAGAGGCACCCCACTCATGGCCAGGGAGATCAACTGTGCCCTGCAGTGGGTGGGTTGGATGGCTGGAAGTGACTGCATGCAGTGCAAAGCCACCCTGACCTCTCCTCACAGAGGCTGCCCTGGACCTCCGGCTGCCAGAACCTTGCTATGCAACCCCAGTATATGTGCTTAGAGAGGATTTGTCTTATAAACATTAACTTTATATCTTTAATAGAAAATCAGAAATCACAATAAAGTTATTGCAAATATCTAATGTTTCAGTATAAATTGATTCTAGCTTATTATTGAAAAAACAATTCAGTAGAAGATGTTTCTTAACAGAACACTTAGTTGCAAATTTTAAGTATTTGATTAAATACTATATATACAACAACACAAATGCCAATAACATTGTGTATTTTGAGAGAAAACACAGTATATGAAGAGTGAAATAGGAGTAACTAAATGAGGCAGCTCAAGTGCTTTAACTGCCCTGATGAAGCACAAGGCAGCTTGGAAATGAAATAAAATAAAAGAATCTCTTAAAGGTTCATAGAATTCATTACATAATAATACTGTTCTTTAAGTTGATATTACAGACATTTCCAATTTTAATGTAAAATAATGTTATCAATTTCACCTAAGGCTGAGATAACCAAACAAAGCATGGCTGCAGCATCAAATTAGTAAACTTCAAATTTTGGTTTATTCCCTGTATAGAGACAATCATTGAAGTTTTGACCATGAAAAATAATTGTTATTTCCCTGTATTAACAATGCATAAAACAATGAGCAATAAAACATGTGCAGTGTTTTAATAGTTCTAAATATTCCTAAATGTCAGAAAGTCATCCCATACTCATAGTGCAGGAGACAGATTTAGTATGAGCTTTAGCAAATTTTGAGTTAGGAGAAATAAAATCTTGACATTTGTAACCATCAGTTTTTTTCTTCAACTCTTTCTAGCCAGCCATAACACATAACAAATCCAACCTTAAAAAAAACACTACAATTTTGTGTCTTTGGGGTTTGTTACTTGTTTTTTTCGGTTTGTTTGTTTTTCCCCTCTCCAGTTAAAAAACATAGCATACAGGAAAAAAACCCTTAGACATATAGGATTCTGTATATATGGTTAAGAAAAGTGAATGATAAACTCTCTCATCAAATGTTTTTTAAAGAAAATAAATTGCTTTGGGATAAGAAAAAGGATAGTCACACTGATTAAAAAATTATGAAGAGGGAATACAGAGAATAGAGAATGACCAGATGCAGATAGTGTTGAAGTTATCAGCAGACACCACTCACAGGGATTGTAGTGCAATCAACTAGATGTAATATAGTGAAAAATTACCAGGGTGAGAGAAAGGGAGTGAAATGATGATGTTTCTGTTTGATACCAAATTTCTTAGGGTAGTAAAGACAAGCAGTAGCTGTTAAGTACTGCAGAAGACCATCACAATACTGACTGACTAAAAGGTGAAATAAATTCCCCATTCAGATGTGCGTATTTGTCAAAAAAGGAAATAGAATATTCAAAATTATTAGAGGGAATCAAAATAAGGGAACAGTACAGGAAGCATCACACTTCTACTTAATAAATTAGAAGTGCATTACACTTCGAATACTCCCAGCAGATTTGTCCCAGACTCATCCCATCTCAAAAAAGCATGTTGTAAAATTGGAAAAGGACAATTGCACTCATAGAAAAGTTTCACATGAAGAATGATTAAACAGAGTAGATTCTTCAGCCTGAAAAAGAAATGACTGAACCGATAATGATAGATATCTATAAAACAAATGAGACATACAGAAATTGAATGGCAAATTACAATTCACTCTCTCCTTTAATGCAATAAGTAAAGCTAGGAGGTGTCAGGCTCAAAAATAAAAGAACTTTATGTCTTCACTGAGTATTATGGACTCATGAAATTTCTTGCTGCAGGTTCTCAGGCCTATAGGACGGTTCAGGCTTGAAGTGAGCTCAGGAGGTCTCTGGTCCAAACTCCTTCCTAAAGCAGAGTCATCTCCAAGGTCACACTCACCAGGGTTTTCAGAAGGAAATTATATCATGGACTCATATACCCACTCACAACACCCTTTTCTCCCCTCCTCTCCCATCCTGAAACCTTCTGCAGAAGCTCAGAATTGGTAGTTGGTACAGGAGTCTTCTAGAGATGCACTGCTATGTGGTTGCTTTTCTATTTCCTAGCCACGTGTTTTTGATGGAGATAGAAGATCTGCTGCATGGACCTTTTTCTGACCCCATATAACTTCTTTCATGTTCTCATGGATAGACTAGTGATGAGAATGATTCAATAGAGAAATTTTTAAACAAAAATGAACATTGTATTTCCCAAGTGCAAACCTAAAAAGCAGTAATGAAATACTAATGGGAAAGGGTTATATTATAAAGATTAAAGAGTGTCTATGAGGATCAGGATGCCATTGCCAGTTTTGACACCAAGCTCATTAGAGTTGTGTCTTAATTGCCACTGAGACAGCATGCTGAAATAATTGACTGTAACTGCAGATTCACTTTTTTGCCATTTGAACTGTCTTTCTTCATTCTGGCACACTGCTTAGATCTGTTTCTCTTCAGTATAATGTGAGGGTTGTAAGCAATTGAAAAAGTCACTCTGCTGCCAGAGTTTAAATAAGTATTAGCTTTTACAGTGATTTTAGCTCAGTGTGGCTGCGAATGAGAAATGGTGACTCTAACTAATGCCATTTTACAAGTAGATAAAGATTGCTATGAACCCAAACCTGTACCTGCAGAGTTTCAATTTTAATTTCTTTTGGAGCTCAACTGTTCTCAAAAAGGGATCAGTGGGTCAGCATATATGTGTGTAATGATTATGCCCATCTATGTGCTTAAACCCAGGATGTGGGTGAGTGAGGTAGTACCTCTCTGCTGGGGTTACCTCATTACAAGCCTTAGCCTGAAGGCAATCAGCAGTATGTGTGAGCAGCCCAAGGAATAAACGTATACTGTCAGATACATTGCAATTTAAATGTTGGGCACTAACAGCAGCTAGTGGTCAAAATTATACAATTCTTAAACTCTAGAAATATACCATTCAAAAGTTTATGCTAAGAATTCTACAATGCAAAACCACCCAAAAGCCAGAAGTTACCACAAATAATACTTATTTTGTCCTAATTTAGCCCCTCTGTACACATACAATGTCTAATCCTGTTTTACTTTCATACAGTTTTCTGAGCATCCTTGTCTCATTCAGGGTGCCTTTCATACTCTGTACTGTTCCTGAACAACACTTTTATCTTCATTATTCAGTGTGTGGTCATATGTCTTGTTTGCTGAATATTATTCAAACTCTGCCTTGAAGGCAGAACTAATTTGTTTGTGGGCTTCTACAGTATTTATCACTGATATTACACCATGGCATGAACAAATCACTTGCTTTTTACAGTACACCTGGAAAACAAATTTTTCCTTTATACATGAAAGAAGAGAAAGTCAGATGCACTTAATAATTTGGAGTTCCCATTGTGACATATATTTTTATACCATGTAATATATGGGATTTTATCTTCTTTTTTCTTTTTTTTTTTTTTAATCTGATTGCATTTTCCTCTTACTGCCCAGACTTTTGACACATCCAATACTCAGACTCTCAGGAAGGGCAGATAGAGTGGTGACCTATAAGAAATTTGACCAACATGACCTTCCCATAACCACTAGATTTGATGGCATTTAGAAGGACAGTCTATTTCCACATAGAACCATTTAAATGTCTATATGTAAGATTTTCTATATCTCTTCCATCTCTGCCTTTCCTCATTTTGTTTACAAATTTCTGAACAAGCAAAGCAGTATTTGGATTGCAAAATAAAATACACTTGTAAGAAGTTGAATTGTTGCAGAAATCTCAAATCCAACACTTTTTTGAGACTGAAAAGACTTGTTGTCATAGTTCATGCAGAGTAGGGTGCAAGATGGATTGAGAAACTGCAGAATCACAGAAATGTTGAGTCCATAAAGGACCTCTTGACATCCTCAAGTCCAACTCCCTTGTTTACATAGGGTCAGCTAGAGCAGGTTGCTCAGGACTGTTTCCAGTGGAGTTTTAAGTATCTCACAATATAATACACAGATATAAGTAAAGAAAGTAAAGCAGTTCAGTATTAATAACTGTTAGTAACAGAAGAACAAAACCTGATATTCTGGAAGAGAACCTCTTTAGGTTCTATACCATCTGCTCTCTCTCCTTGCCAAAATCAGGGTGTTGTCCTTGCTTTCTCCATCAGCTGATTGTTATACCATACAGCTGAGGACTGTACAGTAGAAGAAAGTCTGTTTCAGTCATTCCAGACTGATTCAGGCTTAAAACAGTTTGGGTTGACTAGGACTCTCACGGTACATAGCAATCAGCTGCTCAGACACAGTCTGATACTCTCTGTCTTATGTGCTGCCATCATGGTCTTTATTTTAAAACATATTTGCAGATCTTCAATTTAGAGGACCTGAAATAGTAATGCAGCTGTGATGCTGCCTGATGGAGTTCCTTTTATTAGCATGGCTCCAGGTGTTCCTTTCTTGTTCTCAGGCATAACCCGGGCATACACGGAGGTCTGTTAGGGTACAGAACAAGATGGATTATGTTGGATGACTAAGCTTGTCACAAGATCATTCTGACATACAGTGATTCAAGTAGATCCTAGAAGAAAGGTATTCCCCTTATGTCTGGGAAGAAACTAGTGAATTCACTTGAGAAGCGAGCAATTAGTATGCGCTCATGCAATATGACCGAGAGGAAACCAGAACATAGAGCAAAGAGAGATTAAAAAATGACTGTTGGGTACACTTTCTGCTTCCTTGACAAAAGATTTCCAGTTTCTTCATAACCTCCAGCTCCACATTCCCCTTACTTCTGGCCAAGTCAGTAAATATTTCTTGATGTGTTTTGCAGGCCCAAACACACTCCTAATCTACATTTTGTTGGGTTTTTCGCCAGACAATTCCAAAATTTCTGTCAAATTCCTTGTGCTATGCTTATCAGACCCCATTTCATTATCAAAATTTCTAACCAAAGGTTTTTTATTTCATTTTTTGTGGCCCATAATAGTTAAGAACAAACATGTCCATCTCCTGTACTTCTTAAACTTGGCTCTGGTAGCTTACTCTTTCAATAGTTCCTACTATCAAATAGTGAAACAGTATTTCTTTTGGTAGCTGGATCCAACTCAGGTCAGAAACTGGAGCACATGAGATGTGAACAGGGTCTTAAGGGAATATAAGAGACTAAGAAACTGCCGCTCAAGTATGCAGAGGGGAATTGTTCAAAAGGTGGAACCTGGCGCCATATGGTCAGATGTTTCCATAGATGTCAGCAAACCAAATCTGTCACAAAGGATAGTTTCATGCCCCAAAGGATGTACGTGTTGGCACTATCCAGTGAAAGCTTCTGGAACTTTATAATATTGACAAAAGGCATCTTTTCTCAGCCTTTCTTTCACATATGGCTGAAGTCTACCCAAAAAGAGCAGATACTAGATATGATAAAAAGATTTCTCTGTGACAAATATCTAATCACTTAAATATAGATGATGACTGAAGAAGTTGTAAGCAACTGAACACATTTTTTTATGCAATGTCACACGTCTTTGACACTGTCATTAGATACACTTAATTTAGTCATCATGTGACCAGCTTCAACTGAGTTTTTACTTCTGTTAAAGTGGCAAAGCAATGCAAGTACTATATCATAGTTAATAATAATTTCATACTGTTAAAAGAGTTAAATCAAAGCACACTGAGAATGTGTCAAGATAGGTTTTGTGTTCTATCAGAGGTCCTACCAAACATATTTTTTACAGATTTTAGTCATCAATACTGCTGTTGGAGATATAAGTTATTTCCCTAATCAACAGAACTGAATAGCAGGATTAATGTTTAAAATTCTACAAAACACATGCTTAGATCTTTTGGAACTTATAGTAGTGTCAGTCACTAGACTCACACCATGTGTTTTATTTAATAAAGATAACCTTTTACAGTTAAAAAGAATTAGACCACTGTTTTTTGCTTTTGCTTCTTCCTGCTCTGATTATATCTCTAATCTGTTTCCCAAAGACCTTTTTTTCTCTCCACTTAATACATGCCTGGGGAGTAAGGAGATGACAAAGTATAGTTTTGCTTTGCAACAGAAGTAATTTATCTTTAGTTACTTACAGTGAATAGCAGTGTAGTATTAGATATGTTGGATAAATTAGGATGATCGATAGCACTGTTGAAGGGAGTTGTCTTTGTTAATAAATAAAGTATCATTTCATGGCATTCGCTGATAACGAAGCTGAGCAGCCAAACTAGACATTTTTCCAGCTTGTCATAACCACAGGTCAGATGATTCTTAATCACTGCAAGTACCAGCTGTCCATGCTGCCTGGAAGAAAATGCTGAGGCTTGAATCTAATGGTATTCATTTTCAGTCAAGCAGAAGAAACTTTCTGAGGCAGGAATTGAGCCAATATCTTAACTCATTGCAGATTGCCTTGCACTATACCATATTGCCAGTGCTTTTACTAAGGACCTGGGGGTATGTGAGAGCATGACTCATTGACAAAATTCTAGCAACATCTGCCTTGACTTACACATTGTGTACAAAAAATAGTGTTATTTTAACAGATTGAAATTGATCAACTGAAAAAGTAAAGTCTGCACTAATAGGCCATTTGTGCCATAATATAATGAATTGCAACACTGTTCTGGGTTATAAATATTTTAATAATTAGTACAGCAGCTATTAACAATAGTAAAGTATAAATCATTACTTGAAAAATGAAGTTTTATTTGTGTACTGATATACAGTGAATTGTTTCAGGAACAGCTTATTTACCTCTTTAATATTAAATCAAAATCATGTTTTGATATTAAATCGAGATTGATGAAGACGCTCTTTCTTCCTCTGATGATATTAGTCCTCTCTCTGGTTGAAAAAATTGCTTTTCTGCATCGACCCAGTGAAATTCTGTTTCCAGGGGCACATTTTTGCACAGTCTTTCTGAATTCTACACATTTTCTTGACTCCACTTACTTCTCTCCAACTAAGAAGTTGCCTTATCTTTTGATACTATCATTGGCAGAAGGTAAAGGATATAAGCCCTTAGCCAATTTTTCCAAGGTATCCCACATTGTTAACTGTGAACCATTTTCATGAAGCATTAATGGCAATTTTATAAAACTGCAGAATCCTGAAGAAGCATGAATGGGGAGGGGAAAAAACCTCTTGAAAATAGAAGATAAAAAAATAGTAATATAGTTCTGTCCTTTTGGGAGGGGTAAATAATATTTGTGAACAGTTAGATTATGGCAGTATTATGGAGATCTTTAGCTGAGAGCTGAAGGAGGATGCAATTAATGCTATTTGACCAAATCTACACTTGTTAATTTAATTTGAGAAGACTAAGAAAAACCCAACAAATTGAGTAATGAAAAAGGTAAAATCAATAGTACTTGGGCTTCCATCTGCCCAGACAATGCCTTTCAGACAGCATCATTGTACTACATGACTTATCACGCATCAAGTGAATTACAAAAAAAACCAGTGCTTATTACAACTTGAAAGCAATTAGTGGGCCTGGTTATAATCCTTTCAGCGCATATATTTCACAGAATCACTGCAGTTTCTTTACTTTTGTTAGAAAGTTTGGTTACATAAAAATTAATAATGAAGATTTAATCTTACAACATTTTTGATATAGATAACAAAGGAGTACACTGGAATTACTTTGCATATTTTATGTAGGCAAACACAGGCTTAGAGAACACAGTGTCAAAGCAAAAAATATATGGGAATCATAAAGGTTAGGATACTTATGACACACTTACTAGAATTTACTTTGGAATTTATAAAGGATTATGCCAAGCTGACATTTTTAAAATCAAGACTGGATATTTTTGAATATTTGCTTGTCTGAAATTACTGAAGCTTATGCAGACATTTAGAAGAATCTCATAGTATGTGTTTTGCAGATCAATGAGATCACAGTAGTTCTGCCTGGTGTTATTTTATGAGAATTTCCATAAGAAAATATTACCACATCTCCAGTTTACAAGTATGAAACCAGATAAAACAAAAAAGTCTTTATATGTCAACAGAAAGTCCAGCCACTATCCCCTGTTTATCCAGAAATTAACTTAGCAGACTGTTCACTTTCTTTACCACCTGTTTCATAATTAAGGTTCAGTTTCCAGAACATTTTCTAAGCAACCATCTATATTCGTCCAGTGAGACTTGGGTCTGTCCTTCTATAGACAGAGCAGAATATGAAGAATTCTTTACACAGGACTGGTAAACACAGAAAGCTATAACAGAATTTTGCCTGGGTTTATAAGTACCTTATATTTTTATATTAGGATTTCTGGAGTATGGATTTTAAAACTGAGAATTTTTATCACTTGTTATAAAAAGGAATCCCAAGGCGTTCAACTTTTTGTTTAAGAGAAGACCAACAATATTACCTGCACAATGAAGCAAGTTCATCTATTGCACAAAAAATGTATCATGCAGCATTTATGTTTTACTAGCACAGGGAAGAGAACTAAACTTTGTCATCTCAACTGGCTAGAGATAAAAAACATTGTTAGTTTTCTTGAATAGTGCCTAAACATTAAATTTATAAGACTTCTGAAAGTAACACTAATGTCATGAAAACATTTCAGATTAGTTACCACTTTAATCTGCCAATATAGCATTGCAATAGAAACTCAAGAATGTGTTTTGAAGATATATTTAGTATGGTAATATATAATTATATAAAGCTTCACCAAGGGCAAAAAGTGCCTGAACTATTACAAATTACTATTAACCATTAATAGTGGTGAAATATTTTTTATTATTATATGAAATCCTCCTTTTATCTTCTCAGCAAGATGACGTAAACATGCTAGTGTTCATTTAGTTAGCAACTTCCTAGTATTTGCTCTTTTTTTGTCACATATCTAGTAAGTTATTGAAATCCTCATGTGAAACTATTAGCTCCCAAATACTATTTCTGACACTCCTTATAAGGCCACTATCTTACATCTTTCTTCCCTTTTGTATAAAATACCACATCCATCTGAACAAAAATACTACAATATGAACATTTTTAAAAGCACATTAAATAGTTATTGCTATTAAAATATGCCTTGCTGACCCTAGTCAACTACCATGAGCTTAGTGTATACATAAAACAAGGACAACCTCTTACAGAGGGATTATGTAAAAGAAATTGACCTTTAGTCCCCTCCAAGGAATTATTAACTGTCATGAGTGGTCTCAGCTTTGAGACTTTAATCAGCCCCTTCTGCTACATGGTCCAGTAGAAGACAGCATTATGCATTGAAGAATGTTTAGTTGTCACCAAAACTGTATGGGCAGGGGCTTAACGCTTTATAGCCAGGAGTTTTTACTAAACATTTCTGTAGAGATCATTCTCAGTGTAAAAAGAAAAGACATTTATATAGCTGTAGAAGGTAAATTACTTCTCCATGGAGTAAATGAGTAGACAGCCTCTTACCTAAGGAGAGACTAGAATGAACATCTGGGCAAAAGATTAAACTCCAGCCTTCCTAGCCAACTTCTAGTGGAGACTGACCCCAAACAGCCAATATGCTCTGTTCTGTGAGATGAGGCATATTGCAAATCTGAAACCCTGTCTATCACACAGTCAGAGGGGAGCAGAGAATCAGATAAAGGAAGAAAAGAGACACAAAACAGGCGTGGAATTTCCCTTTCTCTCACCCATTTAATACCATTGAAGTATAAATGACAGAGTACAGGAACCAGCTGGAGGAAGCTGGAACTGCTTATCAGTTTTCAGTATTTTTTTCCTGTACCATATATAATTAAGAGTTGCCATTTTCTTTCTTATCACCCAAGCTGTACTTTTCACACGGTTGCCTTTCTATCTATCCTATCTGCTTCTCAAGGACACTACATCATCTACATTCCATCTACTGGGTTTTTTTCTTTTTTTTTTTGCTACAATTTGCCCGTTAGGTGATAGTTCTTCCCATTTTGTTTTCAATTAAATACTATGTCTACGATTGTCCTAGACCTTTTCTGCAATGGAAATATGGAGGAAGAGAGAAGCTAGTCGTGCTCCTGGGAGTGATGTAGCATTCACAGTTGGCTCAGAATTCTTCATTTTTTGGGTGATTTTGCAAAATAAAGTGTAGAGAGCAAAAAAAATACCCATCCCGAGGACTGCTTACCAGTCTATTCTTTTAGTCTTCTGCCATGATGGGATGCATCAAATTCCTTTTCAACAGAAAAGGAAAGACATTAGGACTATAAAAGATGAAGAAGATTAGTAAGTTTCTGAAAATACATGTATAAAAGAAAGGTGAGGTTAAGATATATGGCACTTACATGTTAAAAGATATGTAGAACTTATCAGTTAATTCAGCACCCTGTGTCCTTCAGCTTCCTGAAGGGAATTATTGGAAGAAGAAATAATCTGTAGAAAAATGATGGACCTAGGAGAAAAAAAGAGCCATTTGTTAGTATATTTCCTTTATTGTGTTTTAGTAGCCATAGTCCTGCTTTTGTATTCTTTAGTCCCTTCTTTAGGGAACAAACAAGCCTGATGTCTCTTTTTTTTTGGCTTATATGTTCCTCATATACCCTAGTTTCAGATTTATATTTCTAAGTCCATTATCCTCCAAAATTAAAGTTAGTTTTCTCCTGGGTCACAGATCAAGTTAGAGAATTCTTTAATCAGCTAAAAATGGATCTGAACAGAGGAACATATCAAGTTTAGTGGCTAATTATAATGAAGAAACACAAAATGTGATAGCAAAGGTGGAAAAATCAAGTTCAGTTCACACATCGATACTTTGAATTCTGCCTAAATTTTATTGTTAACTACTTTGTCAGTAATGTTGTTTGCTTTTTTCAGTTAAGTAACCCATTCTATATGTTTTTTTATGTCTGACTAATGTACATTTCTAAGGGAAAAGGGAGTGTTTTCTCTAGCAAGTACTGGAAAGTTATGGAACTAAAAACATATGTATGAAAATATGTTAACTTTGTTAGAGTTATTTGTTGCCAGTAAAATGTTATTCAAAAGCCATATCTGAAAAATCAGGTTCCATTCAAATTTTCAGTGATCAAATCTATTTTTTACTAATTTTTTTAGTACATCCCTATGGAGGCTTAAATAAAAAGTACATAAACCAAAAGAAAAATATGTCAACTACCTTTGCTGCTGAAATTCAAAGTCACGATGAACAGTAGAACAAATAAGTACTGTCATGTTTGTGTTTCCTGCATGACAAACATGACATATGTTGGGCATTAATATGTCAGTTAAAATATTTGTTGAAAAACAAATCTGAAGAACAATGTTTTACTGATTCAGCACAATCCCATTTGTATTTAGATCATAGCTTGAGAATGGATTTAAGGCTAACATAGTCTTACAAATACACATGAGAGATTTTAAAGTCAAAATGACTTATCCTTATAAAGCACCTTATCAAAAATAGGTGTCAAAGCAACTTTATTAACCTAGCTGAAGTTACCAATTTTTCACATTGCAAAGTTTAATACCTCATTAAAAATCCAGTCACCTCCTACCTCAGTAGTAAATCATCCATACATCTTTCTATCTATATCAATCACCAAAGCTGCTAACTCACCAAAACTAACTATGCCTTACTCTTCTTTTACTAAATTAATAAAAAAGTTAATAAAATCTTAAGTTATAACCTCACCTTCAGGTGTGGGAAATGCAAATATCATGATTTTGACATACATAATCTAAATAAATTTTTTCCCCATTTTTTCTCCATCATAAATATTTCAGCTGAAGAGCAAGTGAGCCCTCTCTGTTGCTGTTTAAAATGTGCTGTAACCCAGCTTGTGTCTGATGCTTTTCTTTCAGGACTCCAGCCCATATCAGCTGAAAAGGCAATGCCAGTCCAGATAGAGTTCTCATCAGAATACAATTTCTTATAACATGCAGGAACTGAGGTGTTAACAGCTGGTTGTTATCACACTCCCCTTTAATTAGCTATGCTGCATGTCTTACGAGGTCTCAAACAGCTTAAGTCTTAGGAAAAGATAGCAAAAGGAGAAGACAGGCAGCTGGATTTCTTTGCATTTATCCTTTTAATTCCTGTTACGTTTCAATGAATCTTTGATCTATGCTAGAGTCAATGAGATATTTATAGCTGTCTCAACTTGGGGAAGATGAAGGTATTTCTTCTTTCTCCTAAAAGTTTACTTACAGGATTTCATACTGTGTTTAAACATGCAAATTTGATGGCCCATCCTTATTTACTGTGCTTTTTGTTCTAGTGTTCCCCTCTGTTTGATGCTCTATTTTGCATTGATATAACTTTATTCAAATAATTCTGCAGAATTACCTATGGTCTAAGCAATGTTTCCAGTTGTGTCCTTAGCATCATTTTTGCAGGACAAAAAAATAATTTATAGTCTGACAAGAATCTTCTTTTTCTTAATTAAATTTGACAGGACATACACTTAAATCCAAAATTTTTAAGATGACTCCAGCCTATTTTGTTCTATATTAGACCAGAAATTTTTCCAAGCATAGATCAGTTTAAAGGGAAACTAGAAAACTGACATTTGTTATGAAGAATTTCTTTCTTGCCATGTTTATTGGTGAAAGAATATAATCTTCCTAGTTTAATTTAAAGCAATGAATACTTGAATATATGGTGTACACTTTTCCTCATATACATGACACCAATAATTCTCTTCTTAATATTTTCAAATAGTTTCAAAGTGTTAGTTTAGTATGAGAGTTTTTTGTCAGTAAATGTCCCCCCAAAAAACCCTAAAATGCCCAAAACTGGGGGGGTGGGGGGAGGAACCCAGTAAAAAAAATATATATATACATACAATATGATTTATACATCATGCTTCTTATCACAGAATCTGTGTGTTGTAGAAGTGAGGCCCCTTTGTCCTGATTAGCCACAGTTTATAAAAGAGGCTGTATAATTTTCTGTGTCTGCAGTGTAATTCATAAAGTCTCAAGCAAACCTCTTCCCACTTTGCTAAGGCCTTTGGCCTCTCAGATTGTTTTATTTCAGGAGTACCAAACTGAATTTTGCACATCTGAAGTTATTTGAAGCAAAGGAAAAAGTTAACCCTTTCCATAACTTCCTTTGGAATATTGGTTATAACTCTCTTCATCATTATCAGAAAGAGGAAACACTTCCTAATGCAAAGAAAGATTAAATGTATGTCTTACGTGGTTTCTTGGAGTTTATTTTTAAGTTATAAGAGATAAATTATGGAATTCATTAATTTAGGTTCTAGCCAATTTTTGTAATGAAATAATAGAAATTTGAAAATGAAAGAGAGGGTACAAATTCTCTGCAGCACTTTTTGTTGGTCGGTTTTTTTGTTGGTTGGGGCTTTTTTGTTTTCTGAAAAGATTTTTTTATGTCTCTTGAATACAGGCATTACTAGTACAGTTGTTGTATTTCATTTACAGTAACTATCCATTAACCATCCATCTTCCAAAATTCCCCCTACACATACTTTTCTGGGCTTGAGAGTCCTCAAGACAGGCCTTTACTACAATTGTTTTCTTTAATACTGTCCCTATCATTATCAGTTTTATGTTGTCTTTTTTTAAGCATTCAATCTTCAAGTGAATTGGTTGCAAAGTAACTTCAAAAGAGTTTTCTTTTAGAATTCCTTCCTTCCTTTGTTTTCTTATAAGTTTACCTTCAAGACATCTTGGAAATTGGATTCATTATAAGAAATCAGATTAAACTCAGACACACTGAAGTCATGATGCGTATAAACTGCAAATGACATTTCTAGATTTCCCAACCTTTAAAGTTTTTAAAAATCATTTCCAAAGCAGATCTAGGCTGATTTGCTTGGATGCACTCACAATTACTTGAAAATTTGCCCTCTTTTTTTTTTCCTGCCAAGTCCTATGGATTTCTAATTTAGTCTTATTTACAAGAACGTAAACAAGTTTAAATTTAATTACAAGGGATTAGGTAATAAAAGGAAATGTAAAGGTATTCAACTCACTCCAAACTTAGTGTAAAGTAGTGATGTGTTAATCAAATATTTCCTCCTCCACTGGCATTTGAAAAGCAACTCTGTAGAAGGAGGGATAACCAGGAAAATTTTGTGGAAGTTCATCTACTGGGTGCAGCACAAGACAAAAGATTTTCAGATAACATTTAACTGTAATACAATGTTCTTGCAGTCAATAAATGTGAGCTCGTATGGTTGCAAAGACACAGCAGGGAGAATACTTGGATAGTACTCAATATAACTGTGCCTCTGGTCAAATTTGCAATGAGGTTTGATAGAACTTATGGACCTAAGGATATATATATAGGATCATAGAATCAGAATGGTTTGGGTTAAAAGACACCTTCAGATATCATCCAGTCCAACGCTTCTAGCATCTTTCACTACATCAGGTTGCTCAAAACCCCATTCAACCTCAGTTTGAACACTTCCAACAACGGGACATCCACAGCTTTTCTGGACAATCTGTTACAGTATCTCACTACACTTATCCTAAGAAATTTCTCAGTTTTAGAGAATTATCCTATGCATATTCATATCTCTGCTATGGGCAGCACACTGATCTCAAAGGACAAATAAAAACTGAGAATAAACAGTGTTATATTAACAAAATTGAAAAACATGAAAGGGAACAATGAAGTAATGGAATAGTCTCATGCAATGTTAGGTTTTCGACAAAAATTTAAAGATCAATAGTAGAGTTTTTGGTAGAAATAAACCACTCCATTACAATACTGTAAAACTTTATGAAAATCCTTCTTATACCAATGCTTATGATACCACGCATATGAAATATTTCAGGGCTTTTACATAAAAGGTCATTTATCAAGAAAATAAAAAAAAAAGTGAAATATTTCTACTAATGAAAATAAGATATTTGCAAGGAAAATAGAGTATTCCAGAATTTTCTAAATGTACAACAGTATTTACAGGCAGATGTTTTATGCGCTTGCATCAGATCATCAAGTTCATGGTAAACCATATCCTGAAAAGACTGCATCTAAGTTATATTAAAATCAATATGCAATTCTAACATAAAAAGGAAGGTTTCATGTAGCTAGTGAATGAGTACGATTGATCTGATTTTAATTAAAATATAAATGTTCTTATTTAAACCTTATATATAGGTTATTTACATTAGTATTTTTCAAAAATTTTATTGCCTGTTTAATTTCTGTGTTAGGTTTTATGGATAGTGCAAAGCTGCAATTATTTGCTTCATGGCAGCCCTAATGGGTTTAACTGAAGTATTCCATTGTCTTAGAAGCTGTAGGAACATTTGCTAAGAAGCTACTACTACACTGAATATGGGTGTTAAACTCTTTAATGACAGGTGAAGACAAATTAAGCTTATGTCATAATTTAGTTTTACCCTCCAAGGCTGTTGAGATCCAGAAGTAAAAATCTTCCAGAAAAAGGAAAAATGCAGCTTAACAAAAAGTCCAAATTTGTTCACCTTCATAAACAATATCCGGTAACACTAGACTTTCACTTGACTATGAAAATTAAACTCCTAGCTAGTGATTAACAATCAAGGGTCTTGATCTTAATACAGGCAGTGCTGAAATTAAACACAATGTTCAAGGCACCCATAAACTTGCTTTCTTTGATCAGAGAGCAGCACTACTTTCTCTACAGTTCATGTCCTTTCCTCTTCATCCCATATGAAAACCTTAATCAGGCAGATTCATCTCAGTTCCATCCAGTCACTCTATCCTTCTTTGTTCTCTACCTCTCATGGTAAAAATAAAGGGAAACTTGAAGCTCAGTCACATAAATTCCAGGAGAGGAGAATTCAGAAAAGGATTTGCACTACAATTTGACTCTTGAAATCTCAGTGTTCAGAACTGTGCCTTCATGTGAGACAGAGAGCTCTGAAATCAGAGAGGCATTACTGGGTAAGAAAAAGCCCAACATTTAGATAGTTGCTAGATAAATTAAATAGCTCTTGCTAAATGAACATATAATTCAGTTTCTCTGGAAAAGAAAAGGTTGTTATATGATTTCTCTCTGTCACATTTTGTTGCAAAGGTAATTCATGTTTTGAAAAGTGTGGGATAGAGTCACAGACAGATTTGGGTTGGAAGTAAGCTTTAAAGTTTGTCTTGTCCAATTACTCCTAAGTAGTTATGAGCAAGGACATCTTGAGCTAGATCAAGTTGCTCAGAGCCCCATCCAACCTGATCTTGAATGATTCCAGGTATATCACCACCACTCTAGGCAATCTGTTTCAGTATTTTAACACCCTCATTGTAAAAGATTTCTTCCTTATATTTCACCATAGTATGGATATTCCAGCCCTCTGATAATTTTTGTGGCACTCATTTGGATCCACTTCAATAGGTCAATGCCTTTCTTGTACTGGGACTCCAGAGATGAGTACAATATTCCAGGTGGATTCCTACCAGAGCAGTGTAGAGGGGGAGGATCATTTCCCTCGACCTGCTGGTCACACTTCTTGTGATGCCACCCAGGATATTGTTGGCTTCCTGAGCTGTGAATGTGCAGCTCATACGAAAGAGGGATTGCACCGACCCAGGTGCAGCACTTTGCACTTGGCCTTGTTGAACCTCACGAGGTTCCCCTCTTGGTGTGTCTGACTGGCACCCCATCCCTCATGTGTGTCCACCACACCACTCAGTTTGGTGTCGTTCATAAACTTGCTGAGAGTGTACTTGATCCCCCTGGACACATAAAGGAGAAAAAAGTGAATTAGAGCAGTCAGCATGAATTGGTAAGATAAATGATGCCTGACCTACTTGGTTGACCTCTCTGATTTGGGGAAAAGTGGATACAACTTGTGTGAATTTTAGCAGGACTTTCATGACTGCTTCTCACTGTGTTCTTGTTTCAAAAGTACAGTCCAGATAATAGATAACCAGAAAGATAATAAACTTATTGGGTAGTTGAACTCAAAATTTCATGGTTAATAGGTCATGTTCTACCCGGAGACTAGTAACAAATAAAGTACTTATGAGATCTATTAAGGGACATGTGCAGTTCAAGGTCTTTACCAGTGAGCTGGGGGAGATTTCAGAGTGTATGCTCATGAGGTTTAAAGATGACACCAGCTTTAGGATGGGGTATCACATTCAAGTATGGGGACAACATGCAGAGGGACCTAGGCATGTTAAAGAAATGGATTGGTAGGAAACTTACGAAATTCAGCTGAGAGAAACAACTCCTGTCCTTGGGACAGAGGAGCCTTGCCAATAATTGTCTGGGGATGGACACACTGGGATCTGTTCTTTGGGAAAGGTTTTGAAGCCCAGTAGACAGCAAACTGAGCCTGAGCCAGATGTATAACCTGGCAGCAAATGCAGCCAACAACATTGTGTGCTATATGAACAGGAGCATGGCCACCAAATCATGAGTGATTATCACCCTCTATTTAGCACTTTTTAGACCATGTCTGCAAAAGTGTGCTCAGTTTGGGCCACCCCAAGGCAAGAAAAAATGTTTCATAAACCAGAGTTTAGCAGAATGACAGAAATACAATGGAGGATGGAGAACCTGCCTATGAAGAGAGACTGAAATTTCAGCCTGAAGCAAGGACAGCTTTGGAGGCACAAAACTGCAGTCTGTGAGTGCCTACAAGGAAGTTATGGAGAAGATGGAGCCAGACTCCTCACAGTACAAAAAGTAAGTGGGGGAGGATGAAGGACAATTGCCATAAATTGGACAAAGAAAGGTTTCATGTGGATATAAAGAGAAACTTTTTCCCTACAGAACACATTCCACAACAATGGATAAAGTGACCCAGAGGATGTGTGTGGTCTGTATCTTTGCAACTTTTCAAGATCTGCTAGGTTGAACCCTAAATGCTAAGGTTTTATCCCATAGCTGATACCACTTTGAGCAGCAGGTTGGGCTAGAGAACTCCTTACAGTTCTTCACACCAGTTCTCCCATGATCAGAAACTTTTGTGTCATAAGTCCTGACCAACTAGTGAGTGACAAGAGTTTTTGTTTTGTTTTTTTTTTCGTAGTCCATGACCTCAAATTTACGAATTACTTTATAAAGCCAGACTCCAGTTTCCCACATGGATCTCAAGATCTCCAAACAACTGAGATATGAGGACACAGGCAAAAAAAAAGAGCTCTTACAGGCTAGAATCTGTTAAAAAAAGAAGTGTCTTAGTGCATGAAGATTATTTTGGAAGGGAACTTGAATGAGTAGCAAGGCCCTTTTTAATATTCAGTAGCTAAGCTTTTCCTTGTTTATTAGTATTATTACTTGTTTGACCTTTCAATTTGAAACTGGAATAGTTAGCAAATCTGTGCAGCTTGCTTCAGCTAAAGGTTTCTAAGCCTTTCACTGAAAGTCTGGATGATTTTTCTCTGCTCTGCAGGACATTGCAATGTATTATATGGCAAAGAAAGACCTAAATGTTTTAGTGGTCACCTGCTGATAAGTAATCACCTTCATATCCTCTCCTCTCTTTAGCTCAGTGTGAGAATATTTATTTGCTTATGGAAGAATGCTGACAATTTGCCTGAATCCCCACCTATTTTTATGAAAGTCACCAGAAAGAACGCTCTTCTTCCTGATGTGCAAATATTAGCCAGAGTGACAAGCATTATAAAAACATCTGCCACTCTACATTTGCTAATACTTCAACCTTTTATTTTAAGCTGAATAATGTCTATCTATCTCTTCTTTTAATCAAGATGTGGAATCTGGAACTTTCAGATTCTGGACAGGATGAGAAGGGCTTAAGCATTCAAAGAGACTTGGAAAAAAAGAAGCTTCTGTCGATTTTCTCACCTGTCTCATGGTGTGAATTCTTACAATGTAAGCTGATGAGTAATTATTGATGTCTTCCAGTACGGCCTGATGGACAGACCTTTTGTCTTTTCCTCTTAGATTGACAGCACAGAAATAAGCATACAAGACCACAGACTTTGAATCCAGTCTGTGCCAAAGTGTGGGTAATACGGCTAGTGTATCTGGAAACCATAAACTTTGAATATATATCTATACACAGGTCTGTACATGAGTACTATACCATACATCCCAGGATGAGGTCTGGACAGAAAAGGGCACATGTCCAGGCAGATATCTGGGTATTTGGTAGCTCTATTCATGCAGAGTTAAATGAGAGACTTTTGTTTGCTCTTCAGGATCACTTTGTTGTATGATATATCAGTGATGTGGACATGTACAGCCCTTTTCCAAAACAACGGCAGATTCCTGACTGTGGAGATCAGTGTTCAAGAATCAACATTTGCAAGCTGTCCTAGGAATACAGTAGCTCTTTTATCAACCTATTATCACCAATAAATGCAATTTTTTGCAAATATTACTGCAGAATTACTTTCTCTCTTTAAATAAAACGTGCATTTTATCAGAGGTGTTAGTGCTGAAAAACTAAATTGAAAACTAACAGAATGTTGTAGAGATGAGAAGATGTCAAATTTCCTGAATCTTTTTTTAAAGACTTTTCTTTCTTTAGGAGAATTATCTTTCTCTTATCTTAAACCAGTGTGAGTCAGTTATTTCATTGGTAAGAGAGAGTGATAAAGTGTTCCATATTGAGGAAAGAAATGTATAAATCTCTTACAGTCCACTGGTAAATACTAGAGTATATAAAATTTCCAAAAGACAACCTTATATTATGTTTTCTATATCCAATATGGACCTTCTTTCTCTTTGGGCATTTCTTGCACTTAATATCGTCCATTATGTGTTAGATAAGATTTTCTTGAGTGTTCTCATAAATAAAAACAACATCTCGCAATAAACTGGAAACTAATCTTATTAAGTTATTAGATACATAATTCATACACAGTGCCCTTAATTAAGAAGCAATTGTAAGAGCTAAGATATGGGGAAAATGTAGTATATTTTCTTTTTTTTTTTTTTGAATGGTATGAATTCACTCATAAATGGAAGATAAACTACATTTTAAATCGGATTTTGAAACAGTTCAAGTAAAACTGGGATAACTGGAAGATGCCTAGACCCTTGCCACATATTAATTGACAAATAAATTTATCTAAATGAGAAAATGTCTGTACTGGAAATGTTTTAAAATAGCTTTGCTTGAAGACAAAGCTAACAGCTCATGTGATCAAATTAGAAGGAAACGTGTGCAGTATCTATCTAATTAATAAATAGGCAAGACAATATACAATTATTTATTTCACATTAATGTCTTTCCATGGGAAGAAAAGGCACAATAAAAAAAATATTCAGGAGAAAGGAATTTAGCACAGAAAACCTGGTTTCTTCTCAAAGACTCTAATCTTCAAGTTATGTGTTTGAGGGAGGACGGGTTTGGGGTTTTGTTTCCTCATTTGTGCATATGTGTGGTACAAGCCCTTACTTCAATATATAATTCCTTTGCATTTCTTTGCCTCACCTATTGAGAGAAGTTTTTTCTTGCTGAATTAAATCTACTGGGATTTCTCTCTCTCTCTGTGGTGAATTTCATATAAAACATTAATCCTAGCAAAGAAAAAATTTCTGGCATGAGTTATCAGTACTTCATTCTTACAGTATTGTTCATCGTTTGACAATTTACTTCTTTCCTTCTGCAGATGCGTGGTCTGTGACCATCAACAGAACAGATTCAGACTGTGTTTTTCAAAACTGTTTACAAGCAGTTTATATTGCATTATCATCTGTTTATACTGTCCTATTTTTTCTGCCCCTTTTCTATATTCTGTTGTTGCTAAGAGTGATCTGTTCAGTTTGAAAATTTTCAATGTAAAGCCCTTTCAATAGAATAATCAAAGTTTCTCTTTCTAAAATATCTTGCTGTCATGGTTTAACTGCAGCTGGCAACCAAGCCCAATGCAGCTGCTTGCTCACTCCCCAAGCAGCATTATGTGGCGGAGATCAAAGGGTAAAAGCTGGAAAACTCGTGGGTTGAGATAAAGACAGTTTGATAGGGAAAGCAAAAGCTGTGCCTGCAAGCAAAAGAAAACAAGGAATTAATTCACTGCTTCCTATGGATGGGCAGATGTTCAGTCACCTCCAGAAGACCAGGACCCCATCGTCTACAATGTCTACTCGGAAAGACAAATTCCATCACTCCAAACATCCACCCTTCCTCCTTCTTCCCCCCACTTTATATACTGAGCATGATGCCCTATGGTCTGGAATATCCCTTTGGTCAATTTGGGTCACCTGTCCCAGCTGCGTCCCATCCCAACTTCCGATGCACCCCCAGTTCCTTCCCAGTGTGGCAGTACAAAAAGCAGAAAAGGCCTTGTCTATGTGTAATCCCTGCTCAGCAATAACAAAAACATCTCTGTATTATCAACCCTAAGTTCAGCACAAATCTAAAACACAGCCTCATACCAGCCACTCTGAAGAAAATTATTCCAGTCAAAACCAGCACCGTTGCCTACATCCTTAGTCTAGGTTTTGTAGCCTCACCAAGTCATTTCAGAGCTAACCGTCTGAGTTACTTAGTACTAACACTTGAATTATACTTGATAAAAGCATTTTGAATATTCCTAGACATGCTACAAAGTTATTTATGTAGTAGTCCAGGTCAGGTACTATTATTAAGGTAATTTTTTAGCAAAATGTACTGTGATAGTACACAGAAATTTTCTGGTTGAAATGTCTGTATCCTGTTTCAAGGGAAAAGAAGCAGACAGTGCCCAGAACCACAACCAAGTTCATGCCAAACCTAAAGAAAAAATTAAGAATACAGTTGGTCAAAGGAAGACCTTAAGTCATGGAGCCATGGAGTTGGCCATGTCTTGACCTCTGTAGATTCTAGAAATTGAACTTCATGCATACACATAATGCAGGTGCACATGTAGTCATACAGATGTTTTATCCAATGTGTTGTGTTTCACATACTCAGTCAAGAAAAAGTATAGATCTAGCTTGCATATAGGAAAAATCCATTTTATCCTTTCACCAGTAGGTGAAAAGCTCACATACAGTCATTATATGCTTCTCAAGGCAAGTTTCCAGAAATAAGAAAAATACATTGCTTAGTATAACTTAAAAAAAAAAAAAAAGATGCAAATGTACACTGAAAAAATTGGTTAGCCCTCAGCTGAGCAATACAGATTTAGAGAAGCGTTTCACACCTCATGGTGCAATTAATTTAAGTGCTTCTAAATTTAACATCAACCCACTTCCTAAGAGGAAATACAGTAAAGACTTTAATTATTTAACAAAAATGTTAAGTTGTCCAGGTAAAATATTCAAAAATTTGACATAAGTTTTAGTGAAATCACTCCTATAAAAATCATACCAAAAAATGAACTCAAATAAGAACAAAAACTACATAAAGAGATGTTAAATTTGAGGAACTGCTTCCTCCTAGCACTTGAGACAAAGGCTTCAAACAAAGTAAAATGTAAGTCATATTTTCTGAGAATCATTAACAGTTTGCAAGAATGTCTTGAAAAAATATTATGGCCTACTTAGTGCAATGGGTCTTAACAGACAAAATAGACTGTCATGGAAACTAAAACAATGGGCAGGATGGGGGTAAAAAGAAATTCAAAACTTTGCAGAAGAAAGTTATGGCAATAAGGAGTATCTTCATTTAATTACAGGGCTTTTTACTGGCCAAAACTTTGGGCTTAAACCAATATATTTCAAAAATGGTTCTGATTTGCCTGTTTAACTGAAAATCTAAAATAAGGAGGTGCTTGCCCATCTGCCATCTCTCTGTCTGGCACTGTCCAAGAAAGCAGAGTTTGAAACAGCTGTGTCTGAGGTACTTCTGTACAGCAAATATTGGCAACTGGAAGCAATATTTCTGAAAATGCCTGTTACACAGTTTAGGAAATACACAGAAATCCTCAGTCTGGCAGAAGATGTAACAAGCTGATTACCAAAATATTTCACTGCATTCTTTTTTATATATGTCATCTTTTTTGAGTCTTCCATGATGTTTCTTCAAACAACAATAAGAAATCTTTCATTATTGGTTCTAACCTGATGAAACAAGAGAATGATGAGCATCAAATTCTATCATAAATCCTTGTTTATAGAGAGCAACAAAATGTCATTTCAAAGAGCAATAGGCTCCATGGTTGTATATATGTCACCAAGCAAAAAACATTATTCAAATCATTAGAATTTGAGAATTTAATGGTTTAATTCTATGCAGAAACATGTCAAAAACACCTTACCTATAATACACATGGGAAAAAGAAGACCAATGGGATAAAAAAAGACTAATATACTAACTTGATAACATGTGATTTGCATTTAGATTTGAATTTATCTTTTCCAGGAGAAGAAATAAAAAGGAAAAGAAGATGATGAAGAAGATGATGAAGAAGACGAAGAAGAAATTTCCTGCCACTTAAGATGTGCTGAATTTTCTTTCAGAAGACAATATTACATGTCTGACAACAGAAGGAATCTATTGTAGTTATTAGACCACCTGCAAAGTGATAGGCATCCTCTTGTTCTTTTGACATGGGCAGTGAGTTTCACAGTGCTGTACTTTGAAAAGTGAAGCAGTGACAATGACATCATGAGGTTCCATATTTATCCTTCTCTCAAAGTCTGACATAATGCACCTGTTTACTTTGGAAGTCAATGAGGGATTTCTATGGGGTTTAGCCCTACAGTTTTGACCTAAGAAGTGAAAAACAACTCTCAGTCTTATATAATAAACTTTCAATCAGAGATTACTGGGCAACTGTGTGCTCAGTATACATTAAACAGAAAATCTGATAGGATAGTTTTGAGTAGTACCTTTCCTTAGCAACATTAAATATAGTAAAATATATCAAATCTCTAAAACTAGAGAGAATTTTTATTTCATTCCACTAGTTGTTTCCACAGTAAAAAGAGCCTTAAACAAAGCTGATTTGTTTTTCTAAGAAAAGGGAAAGTGTTTTAAAATGTTACAGAATTAGCTACCAAAAGAGTTCCTAGATTCAAGAACTTAACAGTGCTTAGTTTACTTATATTTTGGTGAGTACTTGGGGCTCTTTCTGGAAGTTTTTCTGAAACCTGCATCAAAAATTTTCACAATCAAAATTAGTCTTGATCAAAATAATTTGACTATTTTTTGCTATTTTTAATGAGAAATTTTTCTTCTGTAAAATGTTGCAGCTGTCCATTGAAAAAGAAGAAACATTACATTTAAAAAGCCAAACAACCCATGATAATAAAAAAAAATTGTTTCTTGTGATTTTGGGATGTAGACTCTGCTTAAGTTCTTTTCAGAACTGATTCAACTGACTACAGGTTATGGAGTACTGTAATTGAGTGCATGGGAAAACTGAAGACAATTAATACATTAATATATTCCTTTACTGATTAAAGGGGAAAGGGATGTCATCATTTAGGAGTGATGGCTAGCTGTGTGAGTAGCACTGAGAGTGTTGCAAATATAGGAACCAAATAAACCCTAGAATGAATTAGTATTTCATTCCCAGACTTTAACATTGATCTTCATAATATGTGACAGGGAACATTTAAAAGTTCCATTTTTTTTTTCACTATTGTGGTTTGAAGCTGGCTAGGCGCCAAGACCCACAAAATCTGTTATTTTGTGTAAGGGGAAAAAAGATTATTGAGGAAAACTGGAAAACTGCAAGGCAAAACAGGTTTAGACTTAAAACAGTTGTTCTATTAAAGAAAGTTTATTACTAACAGAATTAAAACTAAAAAGAAATAATAAGAAATTAAAGCAAGTTCACCTCACTTCCAGCACCCCCACCTTCCCACCAAACCCACATAAGGGAAAAACAAAACATGGGATTTGGTCAGTGTTGCAGGTCTTAAAAGTCTCTCCAATATTAAGGAAAAAGAGTTTCTTCTGTTTTAACGTGTTTTCCAAACTGTCACCAGCAACAGTCTGCCCAGAAACAATCTGCTGAGGTGGAAAAACATCTCTCCCATGAAAATCTCACAGTCTATTCATACTGCAGTCATGGGCCATAACGTAGGGTTTTAATCTTTTAAGGATGAATTATTTTGGCCTGAAAACAAAGGCTCTCTTCTTCAAAATCTCTAAAAGCCTTTCACCACTTCTATATAGCCTTGCAAAGGCATTCTCATATCTTCACTGGCCGCACGTGGATTCTCCATCCCCCCCATGACCTTCAGAAGGATTAAAGAGACAAACAGTTTGTGACATTACAGTTTTTACCACGGCCTGCAGAAAGCATTTTTAAGCTACGCGCCAAAAGTGCCTCCGCCCTCTCTTCCCGCTGCCATCTTGGCTCTGTCCCATGTGACTTACTTCCCTTTTCTCTCTGACCTTGAAGTCACCATGTTAAGGAATTGATCTGGTTTGGGCTTTACATTGGAAAAAGCCTCGCTCCCTTGTATGCTGCTGGCTGCATGGTGTCTTTGGTTCGGTACAAGCTGTGCTGGCTGCAGAGAGGCTCCGCCGGCTCCTGCCAGGTCTGCAGGGGGCCACTCGGGCTGTGTGGAGGGGAGGAGGGGCCTGCTGGTCCCCAGAAGCCGTGCTGGGTGGTTTTAGCTGGGCGGCAGTTCGTGGCTGATTTTTAGCTGCCTGTGGCTCTGGGGTGGTTCCTCCACAGCCACCCAGAGGCCCATGCTGCTGCACCAGGGGAGGGGAAATGGGGGAAAGGGCCCAGCCCAGGCCCAGGCTGGGGCCCAGAGCTTCCCCCCTGCCCCTGAAAGCAGGAGCAAAGCGGCAAAATTCCCAGCCCGATGTGCCATTTAAATATGCAAATTGTGAGAAGTGCCATTGGTTTATCAGCTTGTCCATCAACTATGTTTCAACCTACTACAACTATATAGCCTCACAGAGACTCAAATAGCTTCACAGAGAAAGAAGGAGACTCAAACCACAGTTTAAGCACTAACATTTCCCTCATAAATAATTAAAAGTAAATCTATCTTCGGGGATCAGAGAATACAGGGTAAACAACTATGTGGAAAGGACACTTTTCCATGTGAAACGTAGGGAGGTGGATGTGAGACTGTTCAGCAAAGTGAAAAATATAAGCAAAGGTCAGCCACAATAATTTTGGTATTGTTATTATATCTTTCAAGACAGATATCTGGAATGGGTGATGAAGCCAACATTGACAAGAGGGAGCAGCTATAAGAGAACTATAAAGTTTCTGTGCAATAGCCAGCTAGTTAAATAAACATTTTCCCCTCTCCCTAATTTAAATCCCTCTTCCATATATGTAACCATAGGAAGTCAATACAGAAAATTAATTTTGTAGTGTTACCTCCTGTCTTTTGCTTTCTCTTCTTCACCACATATGAAATATGCAAGTTTTTCAGCTCAGATTATAAAAATTTTGAAAAATGCTTTTTTTCTCTTCTTTTTGCCACAAGTATTTCCAGTATTATATATTTTCTGTATTATTTAGCTTGCCCATGCTGTTTTTTTCCACATTCTACTTCTTTCAAACATATATGTCAAATATAAAAATATTAGAAAATGATGTTTGTTTTTTATGCAATCTAGTGTCGGGGTACCGTGTCCCCCCCCCCCCCCCTCCACCGTGTAGTCCCAGGAGAGGGGCCCTGGGGGGGAGACACGGGGTTTCCCTGCCCCTGGTCAGCCTCATTCCCCATTGGTTGGTTTGTGTTTCCCTGCGCGGGCAAAAGGACCCTTGGTCCGGTGACTGTAACAGTTCCTTGGCAGATCCCGGCCATGCGGCTGGAGAAATAAACATCTCTGAAACATCTATCAAGAATCTGTCCACATATATATTTCTTTTCCACGGGACTCCTGGTTTGATATATGCGTGTTGCAGTATCCCTGCTGTAACAAAATGGTGGGGAATTGAGGGCAGAACGATCCCCGATCCCTAAGCGACTGATTTGTGTGAGTAAACCCTAGAAACTTTGGATTCCTCTTCTTGGTTTTGTTTTGCTATTCCATATCTAAACTATGGAG
Source organism: Aphelocoma coerulescens (assembly GCF_041296385.1). Lineage (NCBI taxonomy): Eukaryota > Metazoa > Chordata > Aves > Passeriformes > Corvidae > Aphelocoma > Aphelocoma coerulescens. The sequence continues at coordinate 109,459,588 of NC_091015.1, forward strand.
GAACCGTGGGAAGACTCTTGGCTTTCAGAGCCGCATATGGACATTTATCTTAAACTTTAAAAGATTCTTGAACAGCGATTTGTAAATTTTAGCTTGATTCAAGCTCAGAAAGAACTGAAACACTTCCTGGCATGGTTGTTTAAGAACTTTTTCTATGTTTCTTGGGATTTAATTCTTACCAAGGACTTTTGGAAGGCCGCTTGGGCACAGTTAATATTTGAGTCAAAATATATGCCGATGGAAGAATATTTTCCTGAATATTATTTAATTACCGAGACTGTTGAGTAATGTCAACTGTGTCCTGGTGAAGGGAAGCCTGGCTCAGGGACCGTGCGACCCAGGCCACGTGCACCGAGCGCTCTGTGAGCAGCAGCGAGGCAGTTCCCACGTGCGGGCAGAGCCACACGAGCCACAGTGTCAGTGGCGGAGCGAGGCGCGATGGGAGCGGTGCGACCCGGTGGTGCCTGCCCGGCCCCGTGTAGTGCGTGGTGGAGCGAGCCCTGTGAGCACCCGATCAAGAGGGGCAGCGCGCGGGCAGCGGCTGGCGGCAGTGGCGGTAGAGCGGACCTGCGCGTAGCCCAAGCGCACGCTGGAGCAGGGCACGGGAGGGTCACCGCTCAGGGGCCCGGCCGAGATGCAGCGCCTGGCAGTGGCAGCGAAGCTGCGATCAGAGGAGGCGACGCACGGAGAACGGAGTGGCGTGGCCTGGCCCGGCCCGCGCGGCCCCGAACATGACCCCGGGAAAAGCGCTCAAGCCCCAGCAGCTCCGACAATTCCAACACGGGAGCGACCGAAAGAGAGAGCAAAGACGCAGTGAGACAGAAAACAGCAGCCACTCGGAAAAAGGAAAAGACCATAGTAGCTAAGATCTTAGGGATAGTAAAATGGTATAATGTTAAGCAAAATTACGGTTTTATAACAAGATGTGACAACCAGCAAGACATATTCATGCATAGAACTGCTATTAAAAAGAATAACCCTGAAGAATGCATCCCAAGCTTGGGAGATGGAGAGGTGGTGGAATTCAAAATTATACAAGGTAGAAAAGGGTTACAAGCATCGCAGGTCACTGGGCCTGATGGTGTTCCTGTAAAAGGCAGTATATATGCTAAAAATCGTAGTCATGTTAGACAATATCTCCATTGTAAACCCCCCCTACAGTCTCCCTTTCCTAATCCCATCTTTCCCTTTTACCCTATGTCCTATTACCCCCAGTGTATTCCCAATTCGTTTTATCATCCATGGTTTCCCTCACAATGCTTTTGCCAATTGTTTCCCCAAAAATCCCTTTCCAATGCCGAGTGGGGAATGAAAAGTGGGAGGGAAGAAATTAAACCCTTTCCTGCCTCAGTTTCCCCACAAAGCATGCTCAGAGAGTCCTGTCTCCCTTCTGTCAGCCCTAAGATGTTCCACAGAATCTGTTTGGACATTTAAAGACTCAGGAGGGTGGCTTATTTTGTTTTGAAACTGTTCTTGTGATGTTTATCCAGTTGTTTTCATTCTCCTTTTATTAAAATAAAATGGGTGAGATGTTGGGGTCTCCTCCCCCGCCGTGTAGTCCTGGGAGAGGGGCCCGGGGGGGGGAGACACGGGGTTTCCCTGCCCCTGGTCAGCCTCGTTCCCCATTGGTTGGTTTGTGTTTCCCTGCGCGGGCAAAAGGACCCTTGGTCCGGCGACTGTAACAGTTCCTCAGTAGATCCCGGCCATGCGGCTGGAGAAATAAACATCTCTGAAACACCTACCAAGAATCCGTCCATATATATTTGTTTCTTTTCCACGGGACTCCTGGTTTGATATAGGCGTGTTGCAGTATCCCCACTGTAACAATCTAGTCTAAAAAATCCTGACCATAATCAAATTAATGTCAAGCGTATCAAGGGATTTTTCCTCCATATTTCACTAAGTGCAAAATTTTGCTTGGAGAACAGAGTTAACAAAGTTTCCTCTGTAATCTAGAATTTCTCTAAAACTTTCCAGACTTAAATGTATATTCATTGCTGTTTATTGGTAAGATCTAAAATTGTTGCAGCATGTTCATGGGGTTTTTTTAGTTTCATAAATTTTGCTTTTTGCCTCTCTTGAGGCAGATATTTGCTCCTTCCAAAGTGTTCTTATCAAGATTATTAGATTTTTTCTTTCCTACTATGAACAAGAAATAAAACTTGTACTAATATTGGCTTTCACTGTTTTAGTATATCTTATTGAAGGAGCTTTCCAAAATCAGATAGTGGGCACTCTTAAAACATGGTGTTTTGATACCGACCATAAGTGCATGCTTAAGATATAAAAAAACACATCAATTCCTAGAAAAATAAATGCTGCAAGTGTCAGGGGAAAATGTATAGACAAGTTTCTTAGGATAAAATAACTTACATGTACTATATAAGTTATAGCAATCTGGTATCAAGTTTTCAATTTCCTCCCAGAAACTGTGCTTTGGAGGGCCTAGTCAGTTTGAAGTGGTTCTTGCAGGGACAATTAGGCTGGCTGACATCAACAAGGGAAGATTAAAAAAGGAAATGTCCTTTATGAAGAGCAAAAGAAAACTAACCAGAAACTGCAGGGCTAGAGCTGGGGAAACTGCTTCCATATAAGGGAGTAGCTCAACATTCTCCTTACTGTGGTTGTCTTCCCATCTCTGTGAGAGCTTAGCAATTATGAAAAGATTCTGGTGTAGTAGCGTGCATGACTTCTCTTTATTTCTTTAAGTAACTGAGGATGTAAATCTCATACAGTCAGTATGTTCAAGAAAATTCATGTGAATTTTTTGAAGGAAAGATCAAAGTTTTACAGGTTTTTATCATGGCCAGAATAGTCTTCTTTTTTAACATGTATTTGACATCTTTTATAGACCACAAGACCTATTTCAGCCCCAAGCAAACTATTTAAGACCAGATATTAATTTCGTGATGCAGCATATTTCACAATGTAATCTTTCTCAGGACAGACTACAAGAATGTGAATTAGGTAAATTTCCCAACTGATCGAGGATGATAAAAACATTTTGTACTGCAAGAGGATTCTTGCCCAAAACACAGTCTTAAATATTTTAAAAGGGGTGTCATGGTGAAAGCTATCTGATATAACCTATTCTTTATCATCAACAAAAACCTCATGTCTAATGCTGTCCAAAAACTTATCTCCTATGCCATTGAAAAGCAAAACAAAACAAAACCCTACAAAAAAAAAAAAAAACACCACAAAAAAAACCAAAAAAAAAACCAAACAAACAAAAAAAAACAAACAAAAAAACCACCCCAAATTTGAACCACCAAAATCCCACCAAATCCCCCAAAATCAGCAGCAATAAATCAATTACTCTTATTAGTGGTGATAGAATCTTAAACACAATTAGCTGATCGTGTCTTCCAAAAAGGACAGCAAGCTTCTGCCTTCATTTATCTTATTTCCTTCCCTAACATCAAAGATAACACTTAAAGCAAATATCTTCTATCACTTTTGTCATTCCCTTTTAATTAACAGGTTACTAAATATTGAATGTCAAATCTCACTCTTCCACACAGTTGCCTAGTATTTAGCCTCTCTGATAGGTAGACATTTGTCTCATCCAAGCTGTAACTATAAACTTGACACTAATAAACTGTACAGCAGTTACATTCATAGTTTTAAAATCAACTATACAAAATCATCTAATATAATGAGATACAAAACCAAATCATTTATTAAAATAAGGCATAGATAAAACAACTGCTTACTAAAAAATCATTCTACTATTTGTAAGCCATGACTTACGATTGTTCTTGTAATTAAGTCATTAAAAGCGTTATGTCCTTTCAGTAGTGCAGATTCTAATCTCAACATTTGGATAGTTGTGCTTTGAGTTTTAGACAGACCCACTGCTTCTCCCTGCCCCCTTGACTCTGTTTTCTTTATATAAAATAAATTATCCCCTGGCACCTTAAGAAAAGACAGAACCTATAAACACAATAAATACAGAAGAATAGATGGCTAAAGTACTCAAGGAAGGATTATTCTTATCTCTGTATCAGTAATAATGTTCTTGGCAACATATGGGCATTTAAGCAAAACTTTCTGACTCTTTCATAAAAGTGGGAATTGTTTCATTGATGTTTGCAGCTTGACCATAGTAGAACTGAATAAGTAATCTTGTCATTCACTGATAATATGCATTTCTCTTTGTAGCAAAAGAAGTATCTTACCAACATAGAAAGAAATTTCAGTTTTACCACATCACCTTTGGGTATTGTTCACAAGTGTACATCACTGTCCATGCTTAATGTACTGAAAATGAACACAAAAAAATCTCAAAAACCACAACAGCAACAACAACAACTCCACCCACCAGAAAACCCCCACAAAACCCACCAGTGGGAAATTATCCTGTCCCTTCTGGGAATCCTGGCTGTGAAGGATGCTTGCTGATCTGGAATCCCTCTTTCATGAATTTCATGTGATGCTTTCGTGAGTTCTGTGTGTCTGCACTGCCAGAGAGTCCAATGGGAAGGAGTGGTCTGAAATGAATTGTCAGTACTGACAGTTCAGTTAACATATTGAAATTATTATTATGAAAAATAGGATCACGCTGTCATTTTTGGAAGAGATTTCTTGAACAGTAGGGCTTAGGAATTGTGGAAGTTGGATATTTTTGAGTGATCAATTAATAAATGCTATACTGAGAACAATCCAAAGCATGGCTATTTACCTACATGTATTGCCATACAGTTGTGATGTCGTAGTTATTTTTCAGTTATGTACATGCGTTTGTTTTCAAGTTACATAGAATGTACAAAAAGCACAAATGCTGAATATGTGTAAGAGAAGAAAGGTAACAAAATCACTGCTGTTTGCCTCTCCTCCAATCTGGGATAACAGGATTCAGGAGAAAAGGCTACTGAAGCCACTTCTCTCATCTGTTCAAGAGTATCTTTCTTTATATCTTCCTATGTGAGAGGGAAGGGGAGGAAATCTTGCAAGCAGAGTCACATGTTCTTTAAAAGGTCTTTGACTGTAGTTTAATACTCAATGCTTTCATCACCTTTCAGTTTCAACTTTTATCTTTCCTTTTCAGGTCCCTGCCCCAATCTTACAAAGCCTCTGCTGAGTGTTTTGATCTTTCTCCTTCCACACCAAGTGCTCCTTCCCAGGGGGTTAAAGGGAAGGGTAGCAATATTACTGCTTTTACTCAGGGTTTGCAGCACAGATTTAACCACATACACACACACACACACACTCTGATGAAAGGCTCTCCCAAGTGTGTTCAAAACAGCTCAGATTTTTCACTAAACTTCTAGATAATCTTTCTTAATGTCTAACCTAGACTAGACAGTGCTTTAGATGCATCTGTAATGATGAAAGTCAGATCAGAATGGAGTCTCTACAGACACCACCTATGGACTATTTTGCATAACAAGATCCCTGGGACATTTTTTTTTAAGATGTCCTTTTTGTATCCTTGAACTACAGATGCTGTTTTGTCCTCTTGATTGCCAGCAGTGAAATTGGATGTGTGTGTCCTTAATATGTGAATACAATTGGGCTCTTAAAGGCTGAAAATAAGTGATGTTAGTTGCAGTCAAAAGCACTCCAGGGTGCAAAACGAATGTAATATTTTCATACACATGCAGAACTAAACCACCCCTGGACTAATCTCAAATGAAGAACTGTAATTAAAGAACTGAAGGAATTTAAAGCTAGTGAGGTACCCGTAAAAACTGACCAAATTAATTAGAAGCAAGCATGAAAGCATCCCAAGGCACCAAACACTGGTATTAAAGCAAAGATCAAATCTACAAAACTGGATAGAAAATACAGAATATTTTATTGTGAATTCACTGTAGAGATATCTAGATTTTTAAAATTTAAAATACCTGGAGAAGTTTGATAGCATTTTTTTCCCTAGGGACAGAAATCATTTGCAAAAGCATAGGAGAGTAAGGAATCTGTAGCCTTCTTAGAAGGTGGATTGCATCAAGGGACAGGACTTTAAAATTATTAGGTAAGGAAAGGATAGCAGTGACATGCGGTCTCTTCTGTAACTTTATTCAGAAAAAAAATAATCAACATTAGAATGTAAATAAACCCCCATTGCTCTATGCCAATAGAAATCAAACCCCCTAGCAAAAGAGATAATAAGTCTTCAAATATTTAAAATAGAAGGCAAAATACAAATTATACATGTCTGAAAAGATGATCATTCCCTCATTGTTTAAGGATAGTAGCGAGTTCAGAAGAAGGCATTATGGACATTTATTCCTGCATCAGACTCTGGTGTTCACTTTTGACTGAAAAATAATTGTGTTTTTTCAATATTTTAACAAATACTAAAAGAATGGGTTTCAAGAATGAAGGGGCTGGTTGGTAAATTTTACTTTAGTAAGTGATATAGGAGGAAAAATGGAAGAGGTGGAGTACATGACCAAGAGTAATTTTTGGTTTTCAAACAAGTTATCTTTAACAAATCAATAGACAACCACAATGACTGTAAATTGTGCATCTATGTATTTATTCCTACAATGTTTCAGTATAATATCCACTAAATGAGAAATATAAAGAGAATTTCTTTTTAATAATACGACAGCAACAGGTTCACTGATGTTAACATTACCCTGAATATGCAAAGCTCTCAAATAGGCAAAGACCAAAAAAACCCCATAAACAAAGACAGAAGAAAACAATTTGAATCATTTAGTCATAGAGAAATTTGAAAGGGTGCTTTGCAAATGAAATTATGTACAACTAGTGCATTAAGATATTAGTTTGCTTTCCTCTTCAAAATAAATCATAGGAAAAAAAATAATGATTTTGTTTCCCCATGATTTTAACAAAGACAGTACAAACAAATAGCTGCAAGATACCTGGCAGCTTATTCTGAGTTTGGGAAAAAATCTCTGTCTGCCAAAGGAAGTGAAAACAAATGAAAATGAGGAGGTAAAATATTGTGGTATATCAATAAATAAAGAAGTGAAATACTCAAAAGTGAGGTCAAAGTTATCTCTAAACAAAACCAGAAACAGCATCACCAAAATGGCTGTGGGAGGGAGTATCTGGTAAGAAGCACCTGTGCTTATTTTTCAAACACTATACAGGAAGACGTGGTTTCTAAATACAGCAAGACACAGGAATGCATTATTTCTAGAGACATGTGCAGTACATTAGATTAAGGGGAAAAAAAAAAAAAAAGAAGTAAAAGTTATAAAAATAATTAATAATTGCAAAATTTAAGTTTTGTAAAGAGTTAATGCTGTCTTTAATAGGTGGAGGAGAAGGAAAGTAATTTCATAGTGTCTAAAGGCAAATAACTTCTATTATTTGAATTTGAATACTTTTGTCAACTTTCTATCTGCGCCATAACCTACCTGAGATTAAAGCAGCACTGTTATAAAAAAATCCCTAGAGAAAATTATCTTAGAAGGTAATATCGTTTCCTGTAATTATGTTATGCTGTGAAATCTGTCCAATATCAGGACCAGAGCATCAAACCTGTTATTTTTTTTTTTTTTTAAGTATGCTATTTATTAGGGACTGAACTGGAAATTCAACTAAAAATCACTTGATAGAAATTTAGTTGCCCCACAACGAGACAAATAGTGTACTTAGAATTGTAAACAGCTGCCCACATAAGGAAACATTTACACGTGAATATGGAAATATTGGGTTCCCTAGGGAATACTGCAGATTTTTACACAACATCAGTTACACAAAGTTAAAGTTTCATGCCTTGCTCCTGATGAACTGTCTCAGGCATGATCAATCTCTATTTTTCTTTTCTCCACAACAATACCCACACAGGGATGTCTCACTCACTTCAGTTACATGCAGATCCTCCTCAGACTAGAGGGCATGCCAAAAAGGACATCAACAGTTAGACCATGCTTTTGTGTTGCATACCAAACATCCCAGAAAATCTGTTTACTTATAAGCTAGCACAAAAGTGTTCCTTCTGATTTCTTTTATTCAGGGAGGAAGTGTTTTCTGTTGTCTAAATGCACTGGAAGAGAGGCTCTCACTCAGCTTTCAGAAGACAGCAAAAATCAGAAAGGAAAAGCCACACACAAAAAAACAACTGCATCTGAACCACACTTCAGAGTATTGCCACTTTCCTCAGCACTTACCTTGTTTGCCCCCTGGGTGCGCATCTGGTTGGTGTGATAGGGTTCATCCTTCCCTTGAAGAGGGAAGGGGGTGGAGTGCCTGGACTGGGGGGAAGCCCAGCCCCCTGCACAGGTGAGTGCCTCAACCTGGTGAGTGCCACACTGGGACCAGCATCTCCATGCACTACCTGACATTCTTGTTTTTCCAGCCTAAGTCTGACACCTGGCTTAAGTTCTGCATCTGAGTGACCACTCTTTATCATAATCAAACAGAGGAGACTGTCACACTGCTGAATTAGTTATGCCTTTTATAAGCATCAAGTTATTTCTAGGTGCAAATTCTGCTGTTTATAGTAACCTTTCTAATTTTATATTAATATGTTAGTAATACTGAGCACTTGGAATTTCTAGTGTGAATCCAGTGCCGGTAAAAGTAATGCTCTCTGCATGCTTTTACCTGCTCCTACATGTTTTTTTCCCCACGTTGCTATACTACATATTGCAAAAATATTTAACCACTTTAAAAAGAGCATCATTTTAGCTGAGCAATAAAAGTAATTTTCTTCCTGGATGGCTTTTGTGGAAGGTTTTAATAAGCAGTATTAACACACAAATCTGGTTCTAGTACTGCTATTGTGGAGGCATTAAATTTTATTGATTTTTCAGGAAAATAAAGCTGAGTACCTTGTTTGGCAAGTTTTGCTTCTAGTTTATATTTCTGAACTGCCTTTTCCTGAGGTAGAGAGAAGCCATTGCAAAGTTGGGTACATTTCTGTATTTCTTTGAGGTACAGAAATAAACTATTAAACACTTTATAATAAATATTCTAAACAGGTATACATAATTCCAAGGATAGTAATGTGTATAAACATTAATTGATCAGTAATTCACACATAGAAAACACTATCCCATGATAATATTCTGATAATTCACATAAAGAGGAAATTGAGATAGAAAAATTTAATCACAGGAAACAAAACAATACAATGATCAGAATGTTCATAATTTACTACATACATGTTGACATAAGTAGATTTCTAAGAAGTAGACATCTCTCCTTTATAAAAATCCAAGTATTTTAAGCATAAGCAGTGAAACGATTATGACGCACACAGGAATAGTTGATCAGTTGATAAGCTGATCAGGTGATAACTTTCCAAGAATTGCCAACCAGTTTTTGGATTATAAATAAATAAAATTTTCCCTTTTCCAGTGGAAGGGTTTTTTTTTAAATTATTGCTCCTACTTCTGCCCCTTTCTTCTCCAGCCTCCTCTGGAACTGCAGTAAAGCCCATTTCACCCTTTGATACTTGGCTTTTAAAAGTATCCAAGTGAAATCACAGACACAAACCTGCACCATTGTTTGACCATCCTCACAGTAGAAAAGTGTTTTCATGTGTTCAAGTAGAATTTGTGTGCTTTGATTTGTGCACACTGCCTTCTTGTCTTTCAACTAGGCACTAATGTGGAGTGTCTGGCTTTGTTCCTTTTTATTGCCCTGAGATTACGCAGGCTGAACAATCCCAGGTCTCTCAGCCTCTCAGTAAATGTCCTTATTGGCTTCTCAATGCTTTGGCAAAGCAAATGGCATTCCTAAATAATTCTTTGTATTTATTCTCCAAAGGCCTGACTTTGTGCTTGTTAGTATAATGGCAAAATAATTTTCATTTTCAAGAGACAGATGAATGACTCTGTATTTTGAAATTAAGGTATATCCCTAGCTCATTTGTTAGATTATTTTTGTCTTTATCCTTTTTCTCCTCCAAAAAGTGTTATAAATGTAAGGCCCATCTATCTTAGTACTAACATCTCTACTTTTTTTTTTTTTTTTTTTTTGAGGTATTTTAGGGGCTGTTATAAAATAAAACATTTATATTGTTGTCCATAAAATGTTACAAAACAGTAAAGTTTTCATTATTGTTTTTATTCGCATTTTCTCTTTTTCTTCTTTCAAATATGAAATTCCTAATTTTGGAATAATATGACTGTTGCCTTTTTGTTGAATTGACTTATACAAAGTTGTAAGTGTATATATGATTACAATTTTAACTTCTCTCATTTCAAGAAGTTGAGATTAAGGAAAGCAATTAAGGGACATACCACAGGTTTATGTATCCTTGACAGGATAGTTGGTACTCTTCAAACTAGTATCTTAAAATTTGAACAAAAACAGTTCCAGACTCACTAATTTCCTACTGACCAAAAATGTCTTAAGTCCTTTTCCTGTCTGGTAGAAGAAAATACTTCCATTCTGGGTTTGGTTTTGGTTGTTTTGGTTTTTTTTTTTGCTACTAAGAAATACTGAACAATGAAATACAATAATTTACCCTTGCTTCTGTTGATTATGAAATGGGAAGAAGAAGATGCTGTTCAGTAATGAGCCTGCCTCAGAATGTAAACTCACCAGATACTGGTCACTAAAGAGCACGACAGCAGGATGTCCTCGGGGAAGAACTCAGATAGATGCAGTATGGAGTTAATGAAAAGAGGAATAAGAAGAGAATGTATATGCTGGGAAGATGAATAAATATTTCATGTTCTTCCCCAAAGAACTATTTTTGCTTATTATTCATTTGCACTTCTGATTAGTAGCTAATTAACCTCCTCCTCACAGTTTTCTACTCTCACTGTATAACAACTAACTTTTGCACTAGAGAAGTTTCTGTGATGAATGCATGCCCAGTGAATGTATGTACCCTTCCTTGTTATTTTCTCACTGTTTATTTCAAAGTAAGGTAAAAGTAAAACAAAACAGAAAAAAAAAAACAACCACAAACAACAAAAAGAAAAACCAAGCAAAAATTTCAATAAGGGTAAAAGACAAAATTAATATGCAAAAAAATTCAGACTACTATCTGCCTGAGAAATGGAAACCTTGAAGAGCTGAACAATGGTGCATTCGGTAGGTGTTTTATGAGATTGATTATTCAGTTGACCCTTGTATCTATCAAAAATTTCTCTTTTTGTATTGATGCAAAAAGAAACACATTTTTTAAGCTCAATTGAGGGGTTTTTTATCATTTACCACTTTTGGCAAATTTAGGTATTTCTGTAATTAGAATTTTTATTTCTGTACTTTATTTGAAATGCATTACTTACAGTTGTAGGGCACAATCTGAGTGAGATTACAAGAAAAATAAGTGGAGAATTTTGAACTACTATAAAATATATTGTTTAAAAATGAGTTCTTTCAATTCATGAGTGACAAAATATATTCCCTTCTCTAGCTTTTGGGATAGAACAGTACCAATTATTTGGGGAAAAAAAAAGATAATCAGATAACACCTCTTCATTGTCCCTTATTATTGAATAAAGATGAATTTAAGAGCAGGGAGTGTTTTCCCCTACCTCTCTAGACCCCATCATGCTGATAAATAACTAAAATCACAGATGAACTAAATGTCCCCTACCAGACCAGATTTGCTAAAGTTGATTAGAACTTCTGTATTTGCCAATGTGAAATACATCTGCATTCAAAACATGACATCTGTATAGGGAGTACAATATTCTCCAGGCAATATCCAAGTTATTTTGTATATATTTGAATTTCCATACTGTGCATCACAAAGGGGTTGGCTCCACTGCCTATCTTACTAATGTGGACTCTTGTTATGATCCAGTTTAAACCCAGAAAAGCAAAGCAAGCTAAGTCTCTGTGCATAAACCAGAAAAACTTAGAAGGTTCAAAATATTCCCAGAAATGGGATTAAAACCAAACGAGATTAAATGTTGATGCCAAAAAGTTAATGTATTTTATTTAATAGTACAGAGGCAAAGAGAAGGGAAGAGAAAAGAAAGAAAGAAAAATAGAGAAAGAAGTGTGCGTGGGGGGTGGGGGAACAGGGAGAGGTGACAGGGGTTAGGTGGAAGCAGATCACCCATCTGAGGGTCCCAACGATGTCTCATTGCTCTGCTCCATCTGGTCTTCTGGTGCTGAGGGTCCCCCCTCGCTGCCGTGGCCACGCCGCCACACGGCACCACACCACACACCAAAGAGTACAGAATCCTGTGGATTAATATACGCTTTGGGCCAGGTGGGAACACCCACGTCTCTCCTTGCAGGGGCCAGCTTGACACTGTCCCTTGCAACACTGAGGGTTTGTTGCATCATCTCTGGTGCTCTGTGCAGGGTCTGGGGACCCTTTTGAGGGGGGCCCCTGTGATGGGCCATGTCACCCCCTCCCGCTGTGGATAAGCTTCTGCACCCCCTGGGTGAGGGCCCCTCAGCTGGGCTCCTCTGCACAGTGCAGGATGGGCGGTCACTGCACCTCTGACCAGAGGCCTTTCCAAGATACCCAAAGCCTCTCCTCCCCCCACCCTTTGGTGCAGGGGGTCTGTGCGAGCCTGGCAGCTGATAGCCCTGGGGCTGTGGTCTCCACCTTGGAGGTGTTACACTTGTACTCCATGAATGTCCCCAGCCCTGAGTTGTTTATCTTATCTTCATCAGCAAGCAGTGTAAAGCCTCAGTCAGGGCTCCATTCAGGGCGCAGTAGTCTTCTCTGCAGGTTTTTTAATACAGTTTTAGAAGTCCTTCAAGAAAATGTTTAAGTCATAAACTATAATATTTCAGTCTCTGACAACTCTCTTATTAAGTCAAGCTAATTTAGGAACATTTGTCCAACAGCCTTTTGGGATGAGCATGAATTGGGATTTCCAGAGATGTACTGTGCTCTACAAATAATTCTAGCATATAATCTATTAAATATTCTATTACAGATACTCCTTTCCCCTCCAACAGTACTGATATCAGAATGAGGAAGGAGCAGTAGTGACTTCATAGTAGAAATTTACCCAGTACATTTTTCAGTTCCTTACTTAATATTATCTTCGATGTGACTGGAAACTGCATAAGGAAAAAAAAAAACATAAATGGAGTTGTTGGGTTTTTTTTAATGTATCAGTGTTGAGATTGCACTGGATAGTAGCCTGTCAATCTCAATTCACAACTTACATTTGTGTTACAGACAACTTCAGTAGAGTTACTGCTAAAATTTGTAATAATGCAGCTTTTCTTGGTATTGGTCTCCAGTATTTTTATGTTCCCCTAAGGAAAATCAGGAATATAGCTACAACTATGTGCAGGAAAAATGTATGTGCAGGAAAACAGACAAGACACACTCTATAAACCTTTCCTTCCCTGCTGATGTCTCACCAGCCAGAAGAACACTCTCTTTTGTCTGTTAGAGACAATATAAAAAGCAGTCCTCCTCTTTCCTTATAAATTACCATCCTTTGAGTGCTTGCTTTAGTTTACTGTTCCCTGAACTTTTTGTTTCCATCTTCATTCACACAATTTTGGCTTTCACTGGTCTTCCAACTGCTGTGCTAGAGTTAGCAGAACCTGCAGCTACTGTAAGCAATCCTCCCTGTGCTCTGTTGCTCACTTTAGATGGACAACCAAGCCAGCATGAGAAAATAAAAGAAAACAGAGAAAAGTGGCAAGGAGGACAACAGGTAGAGATAAAAGCAGAGGAGAAAAAGAAAAAAAGGAATAAGATGAAGACACAAAAGAAGAGGTGGCAAATTTGGTTTCAGATGAATGAATAAGGGGGCAATTTATTTTGGAAATATTTGCCAGTATTTCAGAGTATTTTACAAAGAAGAAGTTTGAGCTGGACAGGATTGATATATGGAATGAAGGAAAAATCCAAGAGGTATTTTGAGCTATTTGCTCTTGATTTACAACTGGACAAGCATAGGATAAAACCTAGACTATATCAGCAAAAAGAAATGCTAGCTTGCTTGTTCCTGAAAAATACTTGCCTTCTTGTACATGGGCTTTTCTTAGAAGTGTTTTCTCCCCCAGTACAGTAGGAGGTTGGTTTTTTTTCAGAGAAGGTGTTTTTTGTTGGTTTTGTTGTTGTTTACTTCTAAAAAGAACTATGCACTTGAAGCTGCTAAGTAAATCCTGGGGAAAGTAAGTTAATGATTATGAAACATTTGCTAGCAAAACACTCTGATACTTCATTATCTGTTTTCTACTATCAGTCACCATTTGGATATCACATTGTATTCTTCACATTTATGACTCAATTAATTTAACCAAATAATAAGATACGAGAATAAGCTTTATTTACTAAAAACTAGAGTTTTCTTTTTCTGCCCTCAGGCTTTTAAATTGGCCTATAATTTTCAAAAGTTTTTTTTTTTCCAGACCTATGAAACCAAGAAAAACCTCTTCCCCATTAAAAGTAAAACCACAATATGCAGGTGTAAAATATGCATTCTAGAAGTTAAGCTTGAATTTTAAATGTCTTGTTTACAAGCCTTTTTTTTCTAAAAATGGTATTTTCTTGGACATTTAACACCCCTAAGGTTTTGGTTTATGCATATTTTTACGTATCTAGTTGTTTCCAATGGCAAAGATATATGGGAGGCTGCCTATAAAGCACTCTGCAGGACTAGTTCACACCAGTATTCTTTTCTCCTCAAAACCAAAATCTTCCCTCTGTTTTCAACTATAATGAGTAGCTGTAATCCTCAAGCTCAGAGTATCCCCCTTTACAGCTCTGGCAGTTCGTTGATGATATCATCAGGGTATATACACCACAAAACTGCTGTTGTTAGTGTTTCAGCATTCTTTGCCTGAAATATATCAAGAAAATCTAACATTTTGTATTTATTGTTCCGGGTCGATGTCAATTGTCTAATGATTGCATACTGTATACATGAGCCCAGGTGACAGTGTTCAAATAAACGAAGCAAAATGGGATGTCAAAGTTGAGTGTTTTCTTACTTTGACATTTCAGAGTCATAAAAAGCTTTCTAAATCCAGAATGGCTGTGAGATTATTGGCAAAATAAAACCAAGAACAAGAATGAGATACACTAAGGAATGACTTGAAGATCTAATCCCAAGGTGACCATTTCTCCTCCCTCAGGTTCCTCACTTTCTGAAATACTGATTTTAGCTTCAGCCAGGGTATTTTAGGAATAGGTTATGATTTTAACAGCTGGTTGCTGAATTAAATTAATCATTGCACTGAATTAAATTAAATCATTACCAGTTCAGCCCTTCTTTAGGCCATGTTTTCATAGTGTTTTATAACTCAGTAGGACAGTTTCTGTCAGCACTGATTTAAAGACTGAGTAGTAACCTAACTTTCATATCTCGCTTCTAGGGAAAAGTGGCCTGAAAAATGTGTTAGACCATAATAAGAGATACTCAGAGTCTTAAAAATATGTTTAAAATTTCTTGGTATAGGAGGTAGCACATAACAATTTATTTCCCTTTTAAATCCTGGAGAAGATTTATGTGTAATATAATCTTTCACATAACGTAGGTATAAATGTAGCATAATTCTAGAAGAGATGGGCATAATTTTTAAATTTAAAGGATGAAAAATGCCATATGGATCAGTTGTTGAGCTAGTCTCCCTGATGTTTACCTGTCATTTACTGTAGTGTCCAGATTATAAATGCCCTGGTTAAACCCCAGCTGGCATCTCAGCCCCATCTAGACACCGGCTCACTGCTCATGGTGGGATGGGGGAGAGGTGGGGAAATACAGGTGAGACAACTCATGGGTTAAGATAAAGACAGTTTAATAGGGAAAGCAAAAGCCATGCATGTAAGCAAAGCGAAACAAGGGATTCTTTCACCACTTCCCATGGGCAGGCAGGTGTTCAGCCATTCCCAGCAAAGCAGGGCTCCATCGTGCTTGGTGACTCGGCAAGGCAAACACCATCACTTGGGTTTGTTCAGAGCCCAATCTCACAAGCATGCTGAGAAAAATTAATTGCAAACTCTGCCAGCATGCCTAGCTGGCACCAATAGAGGATGCAAGCAATGAGTATAGGCAGAAGACCGATACTCAGAAGACCCTATACTGTGATATTTTAGAGGGACATAAGACTGATTTTCTTCATTTTTTGCAGAGAATTGGGATAAGAATTTCTCTAGTTGAGAACTCTTCAAGAACTTTCTGAATGCAACTTTGTTGCACGATTTTGACCCAGTGTGATCCCTTCCAAAATTAACCATTCTGTGATCACAGCATCCATAAGAAAATATTCTCCTTTTCCTTTAACTCTCTTTCGATCACACACAAGGAAAAATTGCCATCTTCCTGCTTCTGTAATCAATTAATGCATTCCTGATGGGTTTATCCAGCTGATGAATGAACCAAGGAGCAATCTGCCTTCCCAGCTAAAAATGAATTTCAGAAAACTTTCCTAAGGACTTCAATTGGGACAATGTGGATATCGCAGCTGTGTTCCAATGTCCATTGAGACTTTCTTCGCTCCATGAAGTATATTTCTGTATTAATCTAGTCTTTTCTTAGTAAGTACAAATTTTGGTTAGTCTTAAAGTATGATACGATTATCTCATATGCAGGGCTCTCTTCCCTGGGACTGTTATGAATTTTATCCTTTGCAGTCTGATATTTATCTGCCTACTTACAGTTTTTCTGTGGGGATATACTTACCCTGTAAACCCCTCTAAGTGTTATCCCTTTAATGCTTTCAGCATGGTTATTACTGCTTATGGCAACATGTTATTGTATACACCAGAGTACAGCTGAAAACAGATACGCCACTTTGGCTTTGGACTAACAGACCATTTCTCTTATACTACCACAGTGTCTAATTTTCCTGGCAGGAATTAGTACCAGAATACATGAAGAGGTAAATAGTACTAAATCCTTTCTATCTGTACTATTTAGCTGCAGAGGTGATCTACTGCATTTCTTGCATCTTTCCCATCCACATTCTCTTTGTTGTGGTCATCCCACTATATTTACTCCCTATGTTACTTTTGCTAGATTTTAAAATTTAATTTCATTGGAAGAGGTCACTTTTTTTTTATTATTGATATTTTGCTTTTTCAATCATATCAATAGTCATCCATCCTTGCTAAGGACACCATTGAACCCTATTTTTATTTATTTTTTATTTAGTTTGAATTTCAGTAAAAATTTTATTTTTTATCAAAGACCTCATTTTTCACCTGAAATAACAGCACTGATATTTCAGTCATGGATCAGAAAGCTCCTAAAATTTTACCTTTTCCTATCCTGTGTATTCAACAAATCTCAGAGGCTTTGAATTTCACAAAAAGCACAGGCATCATCAATATTTGTTATATATTTTCTTAATCAGTCTTTTAAGCCCAAAATTTTTAAGCATCATGGACCAAGCTCTTTGAAAGAAATCCTTCCTGTGTGATTGAACTAACATTAACTATCCCTGCATAACCAAGGCACTTGCTGCTGCTGCAGAAACTGCCTACAATGTTAAGTCAGTTAAATACTGACAATATCTGACAAGGTAGCTGACGTGTTAAAATTATTTCATAAATCAAAGGTTTTTATCTACGTCTACAAACCGGGTGGGAAAGAAGACCAACCTCAAAATCAAATGGAGGAGGACAGTAAGTTTCAATCTTCATAACTTTCAAACTCTCCACTGCTTGTCACCAAGAATCTCCCTCACATGTTCCCCACCTTTCAGTCCTATGTTATCATCCTTTTTTTGTTTTGGTTTGGTTTTGTTCCTTATTGTTTTGCTTTCTCTTTTAACAGCTTGTGTGGTGGTCCCTGTCCTTTGTCACCTCTCCTCTTTCCTTCTGTTTTCTACAATACTTGTTGTCACAGTGAAGAGCAACCTCGATGAACACAAAAGACTTAACTAGCAAACTTCGCTTTTCTTGACTTGTTTTTCTCCTCTCTGATCTAATCTTTTATGTCCCTTTCCCGCTGTTTAAGGAAATGAATGTTCTTTAATTATATAGGAAAATGTCTACACTAAAGCCAATTTTTATTAACTACTAAATAAATGTTGTTTATGATTGACACGGGGAATTCTCATTGGAATGCCAATATGTCCTGGAAAAAAATATGGTCTAAGATAATAACCTCGTGTGTAAAGCAAAAATAATCTGTTGAGAAACGAAGAAGATATGCTTATTTCCTCCTTACTAGCTGGAGATAAGATGAATTAATTGTTTTGTATTTTTTTTTAATAGCATTCCAACTTCCAGAAAAGTTTTCTGAGACAAACATGATTATACACAGCAACCATGGATCTCTGTAGGAAATAAAAAGAAGTTTATCTATAATCAGAATTAAAGAGATTAAATAGGAGATAACATTTCATAAGCCTGTGAAATTGTTTCCCTCTTCTTTAGTTTGTTGGATATGGCTTTTTTTAATCTCTCAGACTGCTATTTCTATCAAAAAAAGTGCTAGAAACTGTCAATTTTAAACAATTTATACACTATTCAGCTACATTTAAAATAAATTTTCTGATGTACTGCAATGGGAATTTGTGAGTTTGTCTTGTTAAAACTCGTACAGTGGCTATTAAGGGCACATTAGAGAGCTATATTGTACAGTCTGCAAAATCTAAATGCTGTATCCTGTCACTGCAAGAAGGCTTAGGCCAGATTTTTAATAGCCCAGTGGTGACAGTGCATATGCATCTAAGGACAATGCACATGCAAAAGAAGCTAATTAACATCAAACACTAATTAGTCCCTCAGTATTTAGCAATGAAGTATCAGCAGCTGTCGTAGATGCCATATGCTAATTAGCATTAATAAACTTCAGAAATAATTGTCTCCATTGTTCTGTGTCATAATATTCCCTCTAATTATCCTTTGGAGAGCTTTGCCTATAAATGGTAGAAGCATTGCATTACAATGCTTGAAGTTTAATGAGCAATTTATGGCAACTTGTGGCAATAAAAAAAAAATCTATATTAGAAAAAGAAAATATTAATATCAATTTTACAAGTCTATAATTAATGTGTTGGTTTGTACCTCTGTTGAGAAATTCTGTGAGATAGAAGTGAGGGGTTTTTTGTTCTGTATGTTGTAATGTATACAGCAAAAGAATAAAAATGTGATGTCTTAGTGTAATAGAATTGATTCACTGTCTCGGAATGCAAATTCTCCAAAACAACAGTTTTATATCTCACACATAAGGGTGTGAGCTATTATACAGGAGTGTTTATGCTCAACTCTTGGTCTTTATGGTTGTTCACTTTCATTTTGTCTAATGGTGAGGAAAAAACAAGAATTATTTTTGGTTTACTTTTATCAATAATGCATTATCCACTATGGATGTTTTTCCACAGATTTTTCTTTTCCTTTCATCACTGAAAAGCTGCATGATTGTTAGCTTTCTTTGTTGTGTGGTAGGTTATTTTGCTTTCGTTGGTTGGTTTGGGTTTTTTATTTGTTTGTTTGTTTGTTTTCATCAGAACCCTAGCAAAATCCATAGAAGACACAAGTTTAATAACCTGATACTCTGGAGATCCATTTAGACTTGCCTGAATACTTATGATGACCCTTGTTAAAGACATCCAGCACTGCATTACAGGAAGTGTAATTTTCCATTAAATGATCCCTCTACACAGACACTGCTCAGTGTCTAGGTCTCCTGGTTTAAAAGATGTCAATAAATCTAAGCCATCCAAATATAGCAAGCATATCTAATATTTGAGCATATCTCCCACCAGGAAGTCCCATTGGGATGAAAATAGAAAAGCATGAAAGTGCATGTAACAAACTATTGAAGCAGGCAAACCAACACCCCACAGTCAAAGAGACTGAACACTGTTGGACAATTTCATAACTAAGCTCTGTCTAACCCAGCTTAGTTTGACAGGAGACAGAACCATCTGGTTTGCAAACAGAGAATGTTGCTGTTCCACTGTTTACTGATTTGTTTTAAAAATTACCCTCCTTCCTCCAACAGCTTCCTAGGAGTATCCAGAATTAAAGGATGGTAGAGGAGTTATAGAAACAATTAAAGGGAAAAAAAAAAAAGCAATTGATAAATCCATTAGTGTTTAACAGCCTGATCTGAAGTTGCAATCATTCAAGACCGTGACAGACTTTGTAAAAGATTATTTCCTCCAAGGAAAGGGATCATTAACTCACAAAAATGGCTAATGTTAAGAGGGGTTATTAGTCTATTATTTCTAGCAGTGCAGAACCTAAGTATGAAGATTTCACCCATTGCATTAATGCCTATAAAACAAGTGAATTGTGGATGAAAGAGTGCATATGCTTAGAATAAGTACATACTCATATGAAGGCATGCAATTTAACTTTTTCAGCTGCAATGGGTTTGAGGCAAAAAATTCAGTTATGGGTTCTGTTTGGACCTGAAAGTTATGACTAAGAGTGTCTGGAAACTCTGTAAAAAAACAAATGTACCTTCCTCAAAGAAATAATAATAAGGTTGTTAATAATGCAGAAGGAGGTCAAAACTCTGGAACTCAAGGTTTGACCCTGTAAACTATCTTCTCAGCCATAATATGAAGAAATTTGTTTTCCAATTTACATCGGGACTTAATTTCATTTTTTCTCCCATTTTAAAACCATTTATTTGCTTCTGTGTAGCTGTGAGAAGGAAAGAAAGGAAACCTATCCATTTCAAAGCAAGAAAAGGCCATAATTATTTCACATGCATACTTTGGTACAATGTGTTAACAGTATGTCCATTACATTAAGTAGATTGTGTATGTTTATTCATGTTTGCCTGCAGGAACAAATCAATAAGAAAAAAGATCATAATAAACACTTTTGTACATCTAAATAAGGAGTAGCTTTTTTCATATCTTAAGAGATTTTCTTTAGAAATAACTGTTTTACTTTGTCTTTGAAATGTCAAAAATAAAAACTATCTTTCAGAAAATGTCTTATATATTCAGACCTGAAGGGGTTTCTTCCAGTAGTTTATACTTCAGTTTGTACTAACAAGGTGATTTATGCATTTCTACTGTATTTTATCCTTTATCAAAAGTTTAATGCAATCAGTTTGGCGTTTTGTTTCCATAAAAAGCCCCAGGGCTTTTGATAAAGCTTTTAACTGGAAACATTTCTACCTTCACTGTTTATCAAGGTTTTATGGCAGAAGTTAATATAGTATGTAGGGAGTTGATTTAGATAAAACATAATTTTTCTCATTTTTTATTAACAAGATTATCTTCTCTGCAAAAGTTGATATTTCCTCTTGCAGTAAGATGTATCAAAATGCAACTTTTTTTTTAATTGTAAATGTATTAAAAATATGAAAGGATATTCAGTGTTTCAATTTTCCCATCATTAATATTTATAAAATCTTGACAATACCTAAGATTTCTACATCTTAGCACATGGACTGCTAAGCTTCTCATTTCTCCAATGTATCAGAAACCTAAAACATTTAATAAATTTGGACAGGGTGGTGGCATGGAACTACTCCCAACAGAAAGGATGGCATGGAACCATGCTATGGAAGGATCAGAATATACTTTAAGTTCTGTAGATTTTTGGTGAGGGAGCAGTATGAAAATAAAACTACTTAACAAAAAAAATCATTAAACATTTTGTAGGTCCCAGTACAGCGATATATTTAATGAGAAATTTGCATGAAAGTATGTAAAATACCCCAGTTCTGGCTTTTTATGTGTTTCTCTTCTTCAGACTACATATGTACATAGGTGGGTGACAGTCTGATCCCGGGTGCATTTTGGCTGTCTGGACTCCTAACCAGTAATGGCACCTTTCCTTCACTGCTCACAGGACAGATGAGGTCCACCCATTTTTTTTTCCCTCTAGTTGTTACTTCAAGTGGCTAAAAACATTTGCTGGTCTTTTCTCCATGGAATTTAAGGCTTTCTCTGCATTAGCAAACACTGACATACTCTGGGAACACATTTGTATAGTAAAATAATGGTTATTTCCTCTACTGTAAGTATATCCACACTTTAAACTTTGTGGGAAGCTCAGCATCAGACAGGATAAGGGATGGCACAGCCAGCCCAGTGCCTCTGTGAGTGTGGTTCTGCACCATGTCATCTAGTCTGGTTAAAGAAAGACAGCAGTTTGTGCAAACCAAAGTGATCTGTGGTGTAAAGCAAAGCAGAGGGACAGTTGAGATGTTTGGTTGGAGAACACACCTCGATCAAAATGAGAAATGCAATGTGAATAGACTCTAGGAGTCTGAATTTATATGTAGAAGTCAGAGCACTTTGCACATATAAAAATTATTAAATATTCATTCTTCTGTTAATTTCAGATTGTCATATTTATTCCTAACCATTGGAAACTTAGGACAGAAATACTTCACCTTTCTGGACTTAACTGTGAGTTTAAATCTGTTCCATATTGTAACAATTTCATCTCTAGTGACTAAAAGCCCTGGTGAATTCTGAACATGATCACTGTGACATAAGTAGTTACATTATCCTTCTTTTGGAGAACATTTTGGCAGCTTAGGCCATCCTTGCAAACTTCTTGTTTCTCCACAGTTATCAAATATTACCATTCATGATTATAAGACTTTGCATCTGATACTGCTAGGTCACTAGCAAAGTTCCTTCAACACTCTGTGAAGTTAAAAAGTTAAAATGTGAATGATTGAGAATGTCAGAGCTCAACCAGACACCTCTGATGACAGGGACAGCAAGATAGATCCTTGGAACAAGGAGAGAACCTCCAAGGTTCGAGGCCATACCCAATCTTAGAACAGATGAGAGGCATATGAAAGAAGACATTTCGTATATTCAATATTACTGATACAAAACTGAACATTGAGGACCAAAGCCTTCAGGTTTTTGCAGTTATTTTCACAGTATCTCTTTTTTTTTTTTTTTTTAGAACAAGACTCACATGCATTTCATTTGTATTTTAGCTAAAACAAATACATTTAATAGATGCGTTGTCAAATCTCAATTACTATATCAGCTTCCTTAAATCTTTGTTTTGTTTATTTTATCTATACAATGAAATATAGGCATTTAAACTGAGTAAAAGAAATAGCAGATGCTTTTCAACTGTGGAAGAGATTATTAATACCCACAACAAATTTAGCATGTTCATTTTTGTTAATTGCAGTGGATGTTCTCAGAAGCCGGGTATCTTTCCTACCAAGTATTGTACAAATGTAACAGGCTTGAACTAATGTTGGTTTAATCATATGTATTCAAGAAAATGATTGATTTATTTTTATTTATTCAGAGTCATTGACCTGCTTATATTTTAAGTAACGAGAAATTTTATTGGAATGATAAGCCCCAACACCTATTATCACTGCTGTTCTACTACCCACCTCCAGAAAGCACTCCTTTTGTAATTTCATGAAATTTATATTGTATAGATTTCCTCATCGTCATCCTACACTGAGGTGAAAGTCACCAAAAATTTCTTGCTCAAGTCATACCCCAGTCTGGCTTCAGATCAACTCACCAGCTCACCTTTGCATCACTTCTGTCGGGTATATCATTCAGAAGAGTTCAATTGTTGAAATATCCTGACCATCCAGATCGACACAAGTTACCTGTCTTACAGTTTTAGGGTTTCTTCTCAAGCTCTGCTTTCTTAGAATCCAAAAGTCTCTACATTTCCTCACCTCCAAAGGTCCCAGGGTCTCACCATTGCACTTCTCTGTTGTCCTTGTGCTTTTAGGTATCACTGTATCATTTGGGTAGACATGATACTTCATGAAGTCCAAAATTAATTTCTTTTATAAAATTCCCAAATTCAGACCAGTGAAGGGACTCTGGGCAAGCTGTCTACCATTTTCTAGCCTGATGCATCTGTTTTCCATGGATTAACCAGACTGTTGAAAGACTGCCTATGACCTATAATCCTCAGGTTTTTCTCTTGTTGTCTGGTCTTACAACTCAGCATAGATACCCTTCCTAATTATACTCATTAATGGTCCACAAATATAACATAATTTGTTCCAATTTTCAGATTAGCTCCTCTATTATTCTCAGACCACGAGAATGAATATTCTCAGACCTTTCCGTTTTCTCTCTGTCTGAGAAGGAGGATGCTCCAGCTTCTTCAAGGAACAAGTTCCCTGCAACTCAGGAAAACAACTGTCTGGAGAATAAAATAAAATAAAATAAAATAAAATAAAATAAAATAAAATAAAATAAAATAAAATAAAATAAAATAAAATAAAATAAAATAAAATAAAATAAAATAAAATAAAATAAAATAAAATAAAATAAAATAAAATAGTCTTATTTGAAAGAGAAAATGAATTTCTGGTTTAATATCATAGAATGATGATGATAGCTATTAGACAACTTATCTTGAATAAAAATATTATTAGCAAAACATTTATGTCTCTTCAAAGACTCTTTAGTCTCTTCCACTTACATAGACTGTCAGAGAGAAACTGTCACATTCCCTTTTCTTCATAAAGGGTAACAGAGGAAATTACCAGTTGCCTGAAGAAATTCTCAGAGCAATTTAAATAGCTAGCTAGCTATCTAGGTAGATAGATAGAGAAAGAAAAAAAAGAAAGAAAGGAAAGAAAGGAAAGAAAGGAAAGAAAGGAAAGAAAGGAAGAAAGGAAGAAAGGAAGAAAGGAAGAAAGGAAGAAAGAAAGAAAGAAAGAAAGAAAGAAAGAACTATTTATTAACTGAAAAGTGGCACTGATTTGCACAGACATTCTCAAAAATTCTCAACAAGTACCATCTCCTGAGGATTTAGTGCCAGGATAGTTACACTTCTGTAGAAACATGCATCTATAAGGGGAAAATAGGGAAAAGGCCTATTGTTATTTCATTTGAGAAGCAAGAGTCCAAAGTAAGCAGATGTGTTTTATTGATGAGAATTCATTCCTAGCTTAAATTTTTCTTTCATATTTCACACCTAATGAGCCAGTCCTGGATCAGGAGTGATATCACCCCTAAAATATATTTATTACTATAACTATTTTTGCAGTCTAGGAATATTTGGTTATTTTAGGGGGTTTTGATTGAGGTTTTTTGTTTAGTTTTATTTGGTTGCTTGCTTTTGGGCTAGTTTTTTTTAGTGTAAAATAAGAAAGTAGTAAGTTTTGAAACAAGTATTAACATTTGCTTTTTGCTCATGTTAAGTGAACAAAGCAGCGGTAAATAGATGTGCAACGAATATAATAAAGGTATTTATAAAGTAAGAATAGGGATAATATAATTTATTCCTACAGATGATTCACTGAATAAGTGAATTTTATTGGAGCAATATTGAATCTGCAGCCTTTCTGGCAGGGTGTCACTACAGCAAGACATTGCCTAGACTGACATGACACACCGTCACACCCACTACTTGACTGCCAATATGATAGCCACCAGAAGCAGAAACACACTTAGGGCATTCCTTGTAAACCACCACCAGCCTTTTTTTTGGTTTTTTATGTTAAAAAGAAAACTTTTTGCCTTTTTACTTTGGACTTGATGACATGGCATACATTAGTTCTAGCTGCCATAACAGATGTTCTTTTCATTTTGCTAGGATAAAGCAATTGTTGCAGGCAGTTTGCATTTTGGCCAGTAATAAATGTTGTGGGAGATGTTATTTTTGAAGGAGAGCAAAAATACCTCAAAGGATTGAGTGATTTACAGCTTTTTTACATGATTTTGTTTCTACAAAGTCTCAAAGAGTTGTTGAGGTACAGCTGACTAACAGATCTGCAATCTAACAATTGAAAAGAAAAAAATAAGTTTAATACCAGATGAGGACAATTTAACCCTTTGCAACACTTCTGAGTTTATCAGAAACAATGAAAGAAATTTAAAATTTACCTCCTCGAGTTAGACTTCAGAGAGTGTTAAAATCAATGCAGTAAACCGAAATAGCATGAAGGGAAACAAAAGACAACTTTGGGCTAAAATATAAAAGCCATGCTATTGCTTTAGATGTGGATATGTAAGTCATCTGGCTGATTTTCTGGGATGCCCTGCAAGATACATAAATTGAAAACAATGTCAAATGTAAAAGGAACATCAAAGTAGATGTTCTGCACTTGAAGACAGATGGAAATCCAACACCTCTGGCTTCGTTCTAATAAATTCTAAACTGCTTGTGTCTAAAAATAATGATCAGATTGTTCAGCTGGTATTAATTATTGATAAAACATAACTTTCTGTATACCCATACTCAAAAGTATTGACTTTGAAGTCAATACTTCAAAGTACTTTCAAGACAAAGTGCTTAAAGATGGAAATTACACTGGTAATAATTTGTGTACACATTAAATTCAAAAGGTTAAAAGAGTCTGCTTACTATACTCTTTTAAATCTTTCCTTTTGCTTTTCAAGATATTGGACTTGTTTTAGTGTTTTTCACTGACCAAAGAAGTATTTTACTTCAACAAAGGGGTAAAAGTCTGATGTAAGAGTAATCAGAAAATGTATTTTTTCAGGTTAGGTTCATCCTAAGACTATCAGAAACCTAATAAAGAAAAACAGAACATAGATCTATTAGTTGGAACACAAGAATGTATCCTTATTGAAAATAGATTAGGAAGAAGAGAGGTGGTCATGATCAGCCCTGTATTTTGTTTAATGTCATATTCTACCAAATCTCATTCTCTGCTTTAGTTGT
Source organism: Aphelocoma coerulescens (assembly GCF_041296385.1). Taxonomy (NCBI): domain Eukaryota; kingdom Metazoa; phylum Chordata; class Aves; order Passeriformes; family Corvidae; genus Aphelocoma; species Aphelocoma coerulescens. The sequence goes on from NC_091015.1 coordinate 109,485,974, forward strand.
TTTTTTTTTTTCAGTCTTATGGCCCTGGAAAAAAAATTAAGAAGAGCCTAATATTCACTTCAGCTTAAAATATGCTTACCTTATATTGTTGTTGTTGTTGCTGTTGTTGCTTTTTTTCCTTCCTTTTGGTTAATCTATTTACAGTCAAAGACAATTGTCATTATATTTAGCTCAGTGCCAGGCATCCAGTTTTGTTACTCCTCTATCCAATTCTGTAAATATCACACTCCTTGACTGATTTGATGAAGAATATTTTGCTGTTAACTTCTATGGTCTTGTGAGTTCACAATATTTCTGCTTGTGATGTTGCAGTTTCATATTAATTCCATTAAGCAAGCCAAGTGAATCAGTTTATACAATCCTGAACTTTTTAAAAACCTTTTTCTCAGCCAGATGCCTCTCATCTTTATATCACAATAAGGTCATTTATTTACTCTGTTATCTTAAAAATGAATAAACTATTTCCTATGAAAATGCTGAAATATATGCATCATTCAAGTTAGGACTGCCACACAATGACAGTACATGACAGTAATTGGTGAGTCTGGATTTTTTTTCTTTTGTTTTTCTTCTGTATTATCAGAGAAACTTCAGTTTCATCTTAAAATGGAAAAAGTATTGTCACCAAAATGCATTGTATACATTTTTACTCATTTAATTTTGGGAGGGAAACAGCAACAAACATTACTTATTCATATTTAGGAATGATACATGCTTAGTATGATTAATTGCCAAATTGTTTAAATGCCACTGACAATTTTGAAAATACTTTGTTGCTGAATTTACTTTGGTATCCATGCAATTTAAGGGATTAGCTGCATTTTAGACTGCCAAATATCTTTCAAATCTGACTTCTTTTTTATGTCTTCCGTATAAGAATCTTCTGTTTATGAAAATAAAGAGGAGTACTCTGATGTTCAGACTGTTTTATTATGTCAACAATGTCACAATAAAAAGTTTGCCATGCAATTTATACCAGAAACCTGCCTACATTACCTCAGCAAGAGAACCACAAGAAAAGATTTTAGTGGTTCTCAAGTAACATCTTGTAAGGAAGTACAGACTAAATTACTCTGAAAAGATGATGGAAGAATCAAGAAAAATGAGTTGAACCATTAAACCAAGTGGAAGAGTATCACAGTCTCACAGTTGGCTGTTTTAATTAATGTATGTTTGGAAACACCTTGACAATATGAGATATGTTGAATATCTATTGCTTGAATTGCCCCTAAAACTTCTGAAAAAAATATTCTTCTACAAATGATCTTCTACAAAATGCATCTCATTTTGCCTGCATAATTACTGATCAATCAGTAACAACTGACCACTTACTATTTCCTTACTGCCTACTGAGGTCGCTGTTGCCTGGAAACTCTGGTTTCTGTGACGGTGGTGAAGAGAAGCTGACAGAGCTGCAATGAGGCAGCTTTTTGCTAAGGAATTCTTATCAGAGACAAACAAACTTTTGACCTTTGATGAATTTTCACAGCTATGCCTGAAGCTTATGTCAGAGTATGTGAAAGATCAACACAAACAAAAGGCTTCTGTAGTGGTTTGACACTCCCGTTTGGGCTTGAAGTGATGGCCACCTTCATCATAGAGGTCAGAATATTATGGACCTGATGAATAGCTTGGGCAGTTCACAGTACAGCAGTGAAAAGCAAAGAAAAATTTACTTCCATTTCAATACTGTATGAGCAAGTGATGGGGAAAAAAAAGGAAAATTTTCAATGCTACCTGGACATATACTCGGGGGGAAAAATGTGACTTTGTTCAGCAGGAGTAAAATAGATTGTAATGTGAGAGATAATTTCAAATTTGGAAAGAGCAGATGTAGGAAAGAGAGATTAGGTGATTGATATAGAGACCTGTATAAAGTTTCTTTAGATTCTCATGTCATAAGGCAACCAGGTTAATTCAGCATGGGCTGCTCCATACAGGAAGGTCCACAGGACTAAAGAGGAGAGAAACTTTAGTAGTAGCCAGTTTAGGTACTTAACACAAATTTCTGGCATTGCCTTTCCACACCTTGTCTGTGAATTCCAAAACTGACGTCTTAGAAGTTCCCTGTGTCTGTATTTAGTATTTGGTCAAAATAGACAATAACCCTGTTGCTAGTGATACTTTTATTTTGGATATGCATTATAAATGTGGAGTGGAAAGATGAGACAACTGATAAGCCTAAAAAGAGATTTACAGCTGCATCAGTAGAACAAACAGTGGATTTAAGCTTTAAAATTATAATTTACTATAACTAAAAACATCAATGAGATATAACTGCATTGCCAAAACCGATAAATAATTACAATACTTCAGTCTAGGTTTTTTTTTATTGCTTAAAACACAAGGGTGGATATTAGTTTAAATGAATATTCTCTCATTTTCACCAATTCAGGACACAATACTGGTATTGCTGTCATTGGAAGGTATGTCCAATTCTCTTTTTGAATATCATTTGCATTCTTGAGTTAGTTCTGATTCTTAAAACACAACTTCATTCATTGCCTATAATTAGCATTAATTTGTCTCTTGCTGGGAAGTTATCTAAAAAGTCATAAATTTATTTTTTCAATTGTATCAACTCACCTTTCAGAATACAGGGGCTCAATGCAAAAAGTAAAATTCTGTAACTGAGTTTCTCTTATACAATTCTTTCTAGTATAGTTATTATTTTTTCAGATTTTTTTGAAGTATAACACCTTAGGCATCAGTGCAACTTATGATTTGATATTGAGATGAAACATTTGTCTAGAGCAAACTTTCAGAAGTAAAAATAACAAACATTACTTCTTTCCAGTTTTGAAATATTGGTATCATCAAATTTGACTACAGTGCTGCATTGCATTAAAATATTTACCTAATATGCCTTCATAACAGTAAAGGTTTATTTTATTTTCTTTTTCTCGTGTATTAAGAATAAATTCTAATTTGCTTTCTGAGAATTACTGCAGTAAGCCAGACTCAATTTACAAAATGAAACCCTGGGGCCTGGAGGACACTGACAGTGATACGATAAACAGTTCTGCTCTGTTGCAGAGCTTGAAGCAATAAAATAATTTCAAGTTCAGAAAGTTCAGAGTAAAAACTAACAAGTAAACACAAAATGTAAAAGTGTTTAGTAATGATTTATTTTTCTTTTTCTTAGAAGCCATTGCAACTGAAAGGGAGACTAAAAATAAAGTATTACCTGTAAAGTAGCAGATAATTTATGATTAAAAGCATAAATCATTTAAAACAAAATATCTGAAAGCATTTTATTAAGGCTTTTTGCTTTGTTTCTTTCATAGTCTGACATGGCAGATTACATTAATTTTTCCTATGTACTCCACAGCCCACTGCATGGCACAGATTCCTCATTCACAGTTCATACATTATCTATGCTCAGTTTATTTATCTATATGGCTACGGATGGATGTTGAACCACAATTATTTTTTTGCACTAATATGACAACTATTCAAGCTATTAGGCAGACCAAATCCTTAAATGTTAGTGAATTTGTGGCCTCTGTATTTAGTTGGAGCAAGATAGATCAGGCGTTTTCTTGATGCCTCATTTTGTTCTAGGTACTGCATCAGGACATTTTTATTTGGTCGAGCAAAAAAATCTGGAGTCAAAAGTGAAGCTCTCTCTCTTTTGCACTGATATGGCCTTGTCTCATTAAAATTTAGGTCATGGAGGAATTAAAACTATGTAAAAGTGTTTGTTTCTTCCCCAGCCACAAGAAATACACAATGATGTCTTTAGAAGGACTGGGAGCAAAGTTTTCAGAGAAATCAGATTGGTTCTGAACAAATAAGGCAAGAGGAGATGTCCAACAAGGGTTATCTTTTTCATTTTTCTCTTTCTGCTTTTTTTCCTTCTCTGATTCCAACAATTCTTTGAAAATGAATGAAATATTCCATAGTTCTACAATGGTTAGAAACACTAAATTTGTTGACATGTATAGTGAATAGATACACTACACCAGTAAATGCAACAAAAAATGTTTACACAAAAGTTCCCCAGTGGTTATGCAAAAGAGATATAAAAGAAGGCTACAAAATAAATATTAACACAACAGTATGTTAATGAGTTAGCTTTATCTTTTCCATTTAAAAATAACAGATCATAGGGAGATTATTCTTTTAAATAAAAAATCTTTAGAACATTTCTCTACTGTGTGATTTTTATCTGCTGCTCTTCATGCCCCTTCTGGCAGATGTGGCTGTCTTATTTGTTCATACTAAACTTTTCTAAATTTTTCCACTTGTTGTCTTTGAAATAATGAACAATTGTTGAAACAGAGCATCAGCTAGCTTAGTAATGCGACTTGCTGATAAGTCATTTGTTAATGACAAACCCCCTCTGCTAGAAGTGCTGAGAGAAGGAAGAAGTTCCTGCTGTGGAAGCAGATCTACCCTGTGTATACTCACAGGCCTTAAGTATAATTTATCTATAATTAGGGCGTGTGTGTTTGTGTGTGTGTGTGTGTGTGTGGCCACCGCATTTTGTGTCAGCCCTGGTGCCTTGGATTTAGGAGGCAGCAGCATGGTAGGGTACTATGGTTTGAAATATTATTATTCACAGTCATTGACTCCAGCAACTACCTGCTGGTCAGCCTCACCTCCATGCCCAGTAAAACCTTGCAACAGATCCCCTTGGAAGATATGTTAAAACGTATGGAAGACAGGAAGGGAATTAGACAGTCAACATGGCTTCACTAGGGACAAGTCATGCCTGACTAATCTAGTGGCCTGAAGGAGGGACTGCATCAGTGGACAAGGGAAGAGCTACAAACCTCATCTGCTTGGACTTCGGTAAGGCCTTTAATATGGTCACCCACAAAATTCTTGCCACTGAATTGGAAAGAGATGGGTGTGATGAATGCACTTTTAAGTGAATACAGAATAGGTTGGACAGCCATATATGAAAACTTAGAGTCAGTGGCTCAACGTCTAAGTAGAAAACTGTGCAGAGTGCTGTATCTCAGGGGTCTGTACTGGGACCACTATTATTTAATATCTTAATCAGTGGCACAGACAGTGGGACTGAAGCAAGTCTGCAGGGGACACCAAACTGAGTGGTGCAATTCATAGTGCTGGAAGAAAAGGAGGAACTTTCACAGGCTTGAGGACCAGGCCCATGTAAAGGTTCATGAAGTTCAACAAGGGCAAGTAAAATGTCCAGAACCTGAGTCAGGGCAGCCCCAGGTATCCCTTTTGACAGGAGGATGAATGAATTGAAAGCAGCATTGAGAAGGACTTGGACATCCTAGTGGACAATACCATGGAAATGAGCTGGCACTGTATGTTCACAGTCCAGAAAGACAGTCATATCCTGGGGATGCATAAAAAGAAACGTGGCCAGCAGGTTGAGGGAGGTGACTCTCACCTTCTACTCTGCTCCTATGAGACCCCACCTGGAGTCACTGAATCTGACACATGCTGGTTATGCTGTTTCATTCTTCTTACAAGCAAGAATGGGAATGCAGCAACAAACAACCAAATTCACTGCATACTCCTAATAAGCATAGTTATGTTTATATCTTTCAATTGCAGCTATTTTTATCTCTAAACTGGAAAGGGAGGCTACAGAGGTCATTTCTGTTTCTAGAATGGAGATCAGCAAAGTTTACTTTTGACTTATCTTGGTCAGTCTCAGGAAGGACTAATATTGTATTTACACAAACCTCAGTTCTTCCCCTTTTCTTCTTTAGGTACTCTAGGTACAAATTCAATCATTTGCTCAATAAACTGACTCCTATTTTTCTCTAAAACCCACCTAAGACACAGTTTAGAGTATGAAATTCCAGCACTATGCAATTTTTTAGCTCTAAAGTGATCTGTTTGTGTGGCTGTAAACTAAAGGCATAAATGAGTAAAGTACATATAAAAAAGGCTTCATATGTTTTTTAGAAATATATTTAGAAGTTAGAACCTGTACTATTTAAAATAAGTGATCGCATATAACAAAAGTATATTGTATCTATCAGCATAAAAGCTCAGGTCTTTCCATTCCTCATTTTAACTGCCTGCATAGCATAAGCAGTACAATCTCAAGTTTGTCTGCATCTGCCAATATATACATGTCATTGGATTGCAGTGGGAGCAAATCATTGTGTATGTGTTGTAGTCACTATGAAAAATAAACACAGCAAGAAAATCAGTGGGCAAGTAACTTCTATGTTACTTTATCAGCTGATCAGCAGGAGGTACATATACCTTCAGCAGCTGTCATTTCCCCAGCTCCTCTACTTTTATCCCTCATCATGCGGAGGAGCCAAGGTCAGGCCACAGAGCTGTATCACCTTCACAATATCAGCAGGACAGAGCTTTCTCAGCCAAGTGAATGGGTGAGAGAAAGATAGATGAGGTTGCTTTCAAACCACCCTTCCTGTTCCACAATACTCTGAACAGCTGCTAAGCCACCTGGCCTGCCACAGGATTATACCTTATTTAATTCTGATCCACCAGAACTCAAACACTGTATAGTATTGCCATTTCTGACTGCAGGAAAAAATATCTTTTCCCCACATTATTAGTTTGAATAAAACCTGTTTTATGTAAAAAGATCCACTAAAAATGTTACAAGAGACAAATAAACTCCATTAACTAATTGGAGAATTGTTGTTGGGAAAAGCATTCAGTGTACAAGAACATGGCAAAGTTTGAACAGAAGTTGGACACCAAGAGAATTCATTTGTGATATCTTCAGAACACAGAGCCCTGTGTACTACCAAAATCTTCTACATTCTGATTGTATAGTCATTTATCAGAGAGATAAGTGTATTGTGTATGCGTGGCAAGGTTTTGGTAACATGGTGGCTACAGGGGTGGCCTCTGTGAGAAGCTGCCAGGAGCTTCTTCCGTGAACAACAGAGCCAATATTGACTCCAAGACTGACCCACTGCTGGCCAAGGCAAAGCCCATCGGTGATGGCACTGCACCTCTGGGATAATACATTTAAGAAAAGGAAAAGGATGCTGCACAATGGCTATTTCAGCCAGAGAGGAGAGGAGAAAATGAGAAACCCCTTTCCTCATGCCCATGCACCACTGCAGGGTGGGAGGTAAAGAATATCAGGAGTGAAGTTGAGCCCTGGAAGAAGGGATGGGTGAGGTGAAAGTGTTTTTAAGATTTAGTACTTCTTTTCTCATTATCATACTCTGCTTTGATTGGTAATAAGTTAGACTAATTTCTGAGTCAAGTTTGTTTTGACTATGACAGTAACTGATGCATGATCCCTCCTTCAGTTACTGGTGAATGATCACTCCTTGTTCTTATTTCAACCATTTGTTGTATTGTCTCTCCACTGCCCAGCTGAGGAGGAGAGTGATAGAGCAGCTTTGGTGTGTACCTGGTGTCCAGCCAACATCAACCCACCACAGAGAGAAAAAACTGAAGGAAATGAAAAGATAGTGGAGAGAAGATATACACAAACACAGGCTGCTGCTGAAAGATTAAAAAAAAGAAATAGTTCTGTAAAAATAATCAGGATTTAGCAAACACACCTGGAAGTCTTGGAGATATAACTTTCACATTTTTTTCAACTAAGGAAACCTTCTGCAGTTGCATCACTACAGGGAAGGTTGTGATAGGCTCAATGATATAAAATTATAGAAGGAGCATTTGAGGTAAGACAGCAGCACTGACACCAAATGTATTCTTTGCAGCTGCATCCACCAAGAGTGACTTTCAGGAGGTTACAGCAATCACAGGTGGTCTGTCACTTTCTGATATGGCATGAGAAAGATTAAATGATAACCTGAAAAAAAATAGAAAATTACATGGTATTCAGAAAAGGAGAGTGGTGGCACTGCCAAGTTGTTAACTGTAGCATAGAGATGTTTTGGTTTTTTTCCAAGTACCAGACTCAGATGGTTAGATTATAGGCAATGTAGTGCCTGTTTAAAAAAAATGGGGGTTGGGGAAAGATCCACAGAACTGAGGATTTAAAAGCTTAATTTCTATACTGGCCTTCTGTAGAGACTGGACTGAAGAGAGAATTGCTGGGCATGGGAATAAATATGCTTTACTCAGGAGAGAAAAATATTTCTTAGAAAATTATTTCCTACAAAATTAATGAACCTATTTTTAAAAAGCATTAAGAAGTCTGTGGAGAAGAGGAACATAACAGAGTCTACATAAGTTTTCAAAGAGCTCCTTGAGGAAACTAAACTGCAGCGAAGGTATAAACATTGTTAATTGGCTAAAACATAGAAGACAGACAATGAAGGTGAATGGTCAGACCTAATTATATCAGCAAGAGGAATTCAATATAGATCCAAAATACACAGAAGAAAAACTGTCTTATTCTGTGTAAACAGCAATGATCTTTATCATGTCTTGCACCACTAAGTAGGTGTATGAAAACAATAGGACAGATCTCAATGTTGGTCAAGAAAACAGTATTAGAAAAGGAAGGGGAGAAAAAAAAATTAAACCATAACATGACCTCACATTTTCAATGTTGTGTGCAGACACTCTCCTTACCAAAAAAAGATAATGTGGAACTTGGAAGCCAGAGAAGATGGAGAAGGGCAACAAAATGACAAAACAGGTTGCACCATATGTGTAAGGAATGAACAGACAGTGTAAACACTTCTATGGGTAATGACTAAATGAACTAAAGCTTCTAAAGCCTTACAAGAGACATGAGACAATAGTACAAAACCCCATGACTAACAGGGAAAGAGCAAATAGGAAATAAATATTATTATTTTCTAATACCAGAAATAAGGGATAGATAAAATCCCTACCTATTAGCTCTCAGTTCAAAAAAAATCTACTTATAATTACCACTTGCAGTTTGAACACATATGGCTTTCAACTTAATAATCACAAAAAAACCATCAACAGAAGTCTAATATTCAGAGGAAATTACATTTCAAAAGTGAAAAGGACCATAAGAATATTCTAACAGTACAAAAGTTATATGATACAATACAGACTAGTGTTGGCTAGATTTTTGAAGATAATGATAAATAGAAAGAAAATAGAAAGTTTTAGTTCTTCAGCTCTTTTGCCTTATAAATTATAAAATAATTGATTTAATTTTCTTTGTTTTGATCAATTGTTGACTATTTCCATAACTCAGTTAACTGAATCTATTAATTATTTTGGCTTTTATTTTAAGCCAAGCCCTGATAAATCAAGAGAGACTTCAAGCTGTAGCATTTCTCATGAAAATGTGACAGAAATATGGAGAATGTTCCTTTTTGGTTGTTATATTTACTCTCCATATACCTAATAAACAAGTTTACCATCAGAGTCCCTGAAAACACAATTCTATTTAATGTTCACTTTGAAGTAGAGAATGCAATTTACTATATGCTCATAAAAGGCCTCACAAAATATTCCATACTACATATATTAATAATAATAATAATTTTGTTGTTGTTGTTGTTATTGTAGTTGTTGTCGGTGTTCTAGTCATTGTTATTATTATTACTATTATTATTATTATTGCAATCTTTTAATATTTGTTATTATGGAAGAAGAAGTTCGGCATTGTAGTACCAGATACTTATGTCAGCAAACAGGACTTTAATTACTATGTTCACTGAATTACGGGAAAAGGAACAGTGATTAACTCTGCACATTTTCCTCTACAGATCTAGAATTTCCAGTCAACTGCTTGTAATTCAAACAACTACTAGATATTAGTCATACAAAATGCTAGAAAAACTGCCAATAATTAGCCTTAAAGAAAGACACTTTGGGCTAAACCACAACTACATGAGTATGTATAAATCTTTGATAAAGAGGCAAACATACGTAATATTCTTCACTTCTGTAGCCACTAGATTCAGTGGAAAAACTTGTAGTGCTGTCAGAAGGAACAGATTTCCACATGGCTGAAATTATTAGTTCGTTATACGGTTTATTAACCACACTTTCATTTATTAATCTGTGGATGAAAGCATTTTGATGGGTTTACCTTGGTGGGCTGCCAGACATCCATGAAGTTGCTTTCAGGGCAGAGGGAGAAAATAAGATTGAAAAGCTCACAGGTTGAAATAAATACAGGGAGATCTTCTCTTTAGTAACAGTTGCAATAATGTCCATAGAATTTGCTTTTACCTTTCTTTGCACACTAAGAAAAATAATAACTTCAGGTGCACAAGAATACTGACTAGCATGAGCAAACATCTTCTCTATCCTTTTTCATTCAAAAATTTAAAGAGATTAATGAAGCACTTAACTTATTTTCTCACAATTTGGGAGATAGAAAAGTAGGAGTGCAGCTCTATAAACTCTCACTATAATATTGAAATTAATTCATAGAGCATCAATGAAGAGGTTTTTATTCCCTGTTTGTTTCTTCTCTCCCTCCCCCTTGTAAAGGGCTTAAATTTTCTTAAACACTGTTAAGACCACAGAAGGACTTAGTTCATTATGGTAAACTAAGAAATCTGCAACAACCTAGGCCCACCCCACCTGAATGTGCCTCCTGGATTTTGGGAAATTGGACTGTGAGTTAAGCAGCCTGCCTTGAGACAAGATAAAGGTGACACATATGTCCAATTATGTCAGGTCTAAGGAGAAGTAAACAGAGATGAGGGAGAAGAATATATCCTCAAGGAGAGTCAAACCCAGCAGCTCTCCTGATCCATGGTGTTGCAACAGATCCAGAGTCTGTTGCAAAAGACAGTTTAAACCATTCCCTCCTGCATGGGAGGTGCTTGGCATTCCCATGTGTACCTGAATGTATATTAATCCATTGAACTCTGTGTTTGGTGGGACCAACCACCAAGAAGCTCACGGTGAAGATGACCAACAGGATGCTGCTGGATCCACAGGGGTGGTGACTATCTTTCTGCTTAATCCATCTCTCACTCTCATTCCCCATCCCTCCCCCCCCCCACCCATTGTCTATTTCTTTCTATCTCTTTCTGCTTCAAATTTACTGTTAAATAATATCTGTTTCATTGACTTTGGTGTATGGTCTCATTTGCACCTCAATTTGAGCAGAGACATCTCTCTAACTACCATAATAATCAGATCTTGACTCCGCCCTCCATCTCCCCCCTACACTCTCAGGAGGCTCCAGCTTACACTAAATGGGTTAAACACTATGGTACAGGTAAAAAAAAAAAATTATCTTTGATGGCTTCACCAGGCCTGCTCTATGTCTAACCCTGGTGACTGAGCAGTCTCAAATAAGGAAAAGAGAGTATTTTCACTACTTTTTCAGTTGACAAAATTGGTAGAATTGATAACCACATTAGAGCTTGAAACAATAGTTTAAATTACTTTATTGATGTGGAGAGATAATCTTGCAGAAGACTCAAACTCATTAACAAAAAAAGCAATGTTACACACGAAGTCACAACTGAATAGGAGACATTCCTTTCAGTTAAAGTCATTAAACAAAGTGGTCTGAGTTGTGTTTTTACCTTGTGATTGAATCACCATACCTGTGTAGCTGATTCTGGATCCTGTGGCTCACAGGGTTATTGAACAGACAGAAGCACACTACATCTCATACTCCTCTGCAGGCATCAGGTGCATCACATGCAAAACAAGCAAGGATATGGTGCTTGTTCACTGCTCCTGCATATACATCCTTTCAGCTCTCTCTGTGCCCTAAATCCAGCATTCTGGAGGAAATGCCTGGGCTACTGATGGTCCACATGGTTTACCTTCATGAGAAACAATGTTTGTACAAATAGAGAATAAAAATTAATCACTTAGGTCAAGGAAAAAAAACATGTGAAAGCTGAAATTAATCAAGTTGAACAGGTCACCTGCATCATGAAATTATGACAGGGCAAATTTCTTGCAGAAGCAAAAAGCCAGAATTCAGGATGAATTACTTAGGCTACATGAACAAATGTCTTAAAAAGGAGACATGAATAAGTATTAAACAAGCATGACTCTTCAACTGGGAGAAAAAACAACAGTGGTAGTCTTCATAACTCTTGTCAGACATATGTTGCATGTGTTTATGATTTTCTGTGTGTATATAAATGTAGACATAGGACTGTTGTAGGATTCCAGCGCCAGTGCTCTCCCTATCTGGTCTTGATAAGGGAAAAAAAAAGTGATGTAACTGCAACAATACTCAGATAAAACATTACAATTTCATCTTCGGCAGTGGCACAGGGTGCTTGATTTGATCCTGAATGTCAGAAATGCCACAAGCAAATGCCATTTCTAAGAATGCACAGTTTCAATTTTAGGCATCTTGAGATCATTTCTTAGACTAAGTTTTAATGAATATTTGGCCAAAGAAGATGGCAAAGATCAAGACAATAATTATATTGAAAAATGTTGGATACAGCTTCTTAGGGTATTCCAGGAATCAACTGCTTCTGGGTTTTAGTTTTAATATACAAGGGAGATATTGATTTTCTATTTCAACCTTAGACTCCCAAAAATATTGAAGATAAATAATTAAAGTGCAGGGACAAATCATCCTGGGAGATTAAGCAGTTCAGTTATGAAAAGGTCAGCTTTGTACTGATAATAAACTTTTGATTACTTTTCTAAAACCTATATGTAGAGTTACACAAAAAAATGAACATCTTGAAAAAAAAACTTATTGTTTATCTGGAAAAACATTACAGAATATGAAACTTTACTTCCTCATCAACTAACTAATCTGTTTTCTCCATTGTTCCCTGTAAAATTAAATATTTAGGTAGAAATAAAGAGTAATTCTAGTACATAAAGAGAAACTTAAATACATATTTTACATGTAGGCTTCTGTACAGGAAGAGAAAGGTGTCTACAGATTTGTGATATAGCTTTTTATGTCCAAGTCCCTAACATTTAGAGGCTTTTTTAATGTCTGTTGAAATTCTTTGGAGTTATTAAAGTCACAACCAATTATGTACACAAATTAACATCTAAGAGGGAACAATTAAAGCTGGATTTACTAATCAAGAGTCTAATGGCTAGTGGGATCTTCCACTGGTGGTCGGCTTCAACCTGAGAAGACAGAGGAATGGAATATGTTGGAATCCATTTTTACAGACTCATAAACAATCTAGTGGCAGAAATAACAGCACTCCTTTCCTTCAATCCCCCATCTCCCAGTGGGAGCTACTAGGGAAAAAATCTTAGAAAATCTTTCCCCAAAAAAGAATGAAAACACTTTTAGTTTTAAATGGTTTCTGCAGAAGACATAGAGGTCTGAAGGACACACTGTAGAGCAAATAAATTTGTAATCTGCAGAACTGTGAATGCCATATTCTTTTTGCCACATTTAAGAAAGAGATATCTTTTCTGCTTTCAAATGTTGGACTGTGCAAATACTCCCTCCTCAGAGGGAAACAAAGGCTTTTTATCTCCATCCATAGACACAGAAGGGTCATGAGAGCAGAGCAAAAAAGCCACGTTATTTTATATCTCCATTTCCAAGTTTTCAACATAGTCTGTAACCAAATGATGATCCCTACCAATGTTCCCTAGACACAATAGTTCACTGAAGTGGCTGATTTTTATCTCAATTGCTAGGATCTTTTTCTGGGGCTCAAGGCCTAGGAAAAACCTGATAGATGATGTCTAGGAGGAACCTACCTTAGTTGGTGCCCTGAAGCTCATTATATATTAGCATGAGGTGTACTGTGAGATATCAGAAGAAAAATATTCCAAGAAGTTCGAGGATATGTTGGATAAGGATAATGCTGGCTTTTTAACAGCTACCTGCCTTTTCCTTAAATTTCAGCATTGCAAACAGTTTTAGAAATATGATGTCCTACTGAAATCTCTGTTGCTGCTGGCCTTATTACTCTCAATCTTCCAGTGTCTATGAGTATCTCATCTTGCTTTACTTCCTTTCATATTCTCCTTGGTTTTTTTGTCAGATCATTCATTATATTTTATGGCTCTTTTTCTACTTATTTTTGGTAATTCTACAAATATCCCAAAGAGTCAACCTCCAATTGTATGTGCCTCTTTCTTAAGGCTTCAGAAACACAGGAATATGCATAAAAAAGACCATGCTTACTCTGAGTCTACATAAAATAAACTGGTCAATAAAATGTTTCTTTCTTGGCAATATCTTCTCAGTCTTACAGAGAAAGTCTCATATTCCCAAGTCAGCTTTAATTTGTTTTTTAAAGATCTTCAGTTCTGTTTTCAAACAGAGCTCATTTTCATCCATTCAGCTAAATGATAATAATTTTTTTTTTAAATTGTGTGTATAGATATTGTCTGGGTTTTGCACACACAAGTTAGTACAATCATTTCTCTTTTAGTTTGAAATTCAAAAAATTCAAACTATCCAAAAATTTAAAAAACATCACATCACAACAAGAAAGTACGTAAGTAGCGAAAATCAGATAATCTTCTTTTCATCATAAGGGTCTTTTCAAAAAAAGCTGATTTATCTTTATTCTTCTATAATTGAAACTTTCATATTTTACATTGCTATTAATTTGTAAGTCAGAAGTTGAAGAAATTAGTACCTTTGTAAAATACACATCCTTATTTTCTTCATCACAAACATAAATTAAAAATAAATCTCTCCAGAGTTTGTAGTTGCCACCGCTATTAACCAAACATTTTCTCATATTCATGACACATCCTCAACTCATGGAATTTGCTGGTTTGGGGATTTTCAGAAAGCTATGACAATCATTTTTGGAAGAAAAGGTACTTTTTTAGATGCATATCACAGACTAATTATCAGTCTGTCTTCTGAATGCACCCGTTGTTGTGTTATGGAAGCATATGATCTCAGCAAGCTAATTCTCTTTTAGTATCATAGTATTTGATGTTAGAGAGAGCAAAATGAAAAAGTAGAGAAAGAATTCCTGATGATGGTAAGGAAATTTAGATACATATTAAATAAATAGCTCAAATATTTTAAATACCAAAATAGATGTTTTAAAATTATGTATGTGAGCTTAATGATATAATGAGAAGTCTTGATTTGTTCTATGCAAAAATGAGTTCAGTGCCTCTAGTGTAAGTATTCTGCTGCTGTTGGCCTATGAAGACAATGAATCTTAATGGATTTGGAGCAGTTGTCCTTCCTCCAAAATTCATAAGTGATAAACATTGTTACTTCTCCCACTTCCTCTGTGAGTAGTAGCTAGATTGCATAGGTCTTTTTGGAACATCTTTTGTGCCAGTGTCACAGGACTAGCTGACAAATGTGTGTTTCATTCTCCTCTTTTCTTTGGTCTTCCCATTTACTTTTACAATACAAGAACTGTTTGCTTAAGGGGAGGTTTCTTTTCTGTCCTTCTACAAAAACAAAATTCCTACATAGCTAATTCTTCCCAATAGCTGCAGTGTTCACTATCTACCCTCTCATATCACACTGAATAAATATTCAAAAATAGATTTTTATTAAAGTAAATGAAAACATTTCAGTTATTCATTGTAATTACAAACATTTAAGATCATATAAAAAATACAATAGTTAAAAAAAAGAACATGGAACTTTCTTTACCTACACAAAAGAATAGGAAAATTGGACAGAACTTTGCCAAAGGTTCCCATGGTCATAGGACTGCAGATTTTTGTGAAAAAAATATAGCTCTTTGGAACTTATAATTAAATGCAAGGCAAAGCACAAGACATGGATCTAAGTCATTGAATAAATTTGTTTAATGCTCATGGGACAATGATACTAGTTTGAAAAAAGAATATATATTTTTCTCTACAGCAGCTGTTAGTCTTTTCAAGCTATTTTCTCTAAAGGACTCCTAGAAAGACTTGTTACCTAACTTTCAATGTTTCCAACAGTGGCAGCTATACCAGAATTACTGGCCTAGTCTTCCTTTTAAAATCAATGGAAAGATGTCTTAAATATCTACCTCATAACAACATAAATCATATATTTGAAGTAACTCCTGTGATTTTAAAGGGAGACTACATGACTAGCTCGTATGCTAACATCTGAAGTTTGATGACATATATTCAGCTCAAAAATCTAGATGGTAGTTACTATGAACATCATAAAAAAAAAAATTCAAATGTATGGATCTACATGTTCATAAAAGGCCAAAACTCAGCTATGATTATGAGAATAATATATGTAGGTTTGTTCAAGCAGTCTCACACTCTTTACCTCTCCAAAATATTTTTAAAAATTTGCTAAACTTTTTCTCTACAGTGGAATTTGTAAATTTTCTCCATCCATTCCTAGAGTGGAAAAGAAGGGGTAAGTCTTTCTTTTCATAGCAATACCATTCAGTCATTTTACCTACTTATTTATGAGACAAATGAAGTTGAAGTGGAGCTCAATCTTATAAAATAAAATCCATGCATGATTCAAACACATGCATTGCACCAGGCAGTGCTAATAAGGATGTTTACATAATAATAATTCTGGCTTCTCTTTGTGCTCCATAGTGACAACTGAGCTGGCTTTGGATAAGGTCAGCTGGACACCAGAATCTCCTTAGTACCCAATAAATTTGCATTCTAGATGGGGTAAAACTTATTCTATGAAAGCCAATTCACCCTTTGAGGAGAAAGACAGGCTGATGTAGCTATACTGCTCTTGTGCCTAAGCATGCTCTTTCAGAGTAGCAGCACACCTTCCTGTATCTCATACATCTACAGCAGCCTAGTAAACAACAGGCTGTTCCAGTTTCTGTTGAAGTCAAGGGAAATGATGCAATAAATTCCTGCAGGAAGACTTTTGGAGTTCTCCATGAGCACACAGGGCATACGCCATATAACAAATAGCTTTGCAAGCACGTTACCTATAACAGAAATATCGTACTTTGATTAAAAATGAAAACATATAGAAAGGGGAGCAAGATATATATGTGTAGCAGACAGTCACTAGAGAATATGTGTCATAGTAGTTCTGAAAGTTAGAACCGGCAGCTCCTGTCAAAAATACACATTTATCTAATTATTTAAAAGGGCTGAGTTCTCCATTGTTGTAGACATTGCCAAGACAAGATAAGCTTATGACAGGCATATTGAAGCCATTATGTAGAATATTGTTGAATTTATGACAGGCCATAACTCTTGTGCAACTCTCCTTGCATATTAATACAGAATTCTGCAGACAGTTTTGAAGAAATTAAATGCTCTGATGGAATAAATTTGGCTTTTGAGACAAAGACAAAATGTGGTTTTCAAAGCTTCCTGCTCTCTCTGGTAGTGAAAATATTAAATTACAGTGCAACGGTGTTTGTTTCCTCTGACAGAGGATGCAGCTCATGTGATGCATTGCAAATATGTATCCTAGACAGCATGCCAGATATTTCGATTTAAAATATTATCAGGGTGTTGCTGATTTTTTTTTTTTTGGGGGGGGGGGGGCGGGGGGGGAGATGTAGGGTGGTTGTTTTTTGTTGGTTTTTTTGGTATTTTCAAATAGAAAAACTTAAGCAATTATGTGTAAAGCCCTAAAATAAGTATCCAAATATTTTGTAGACTACTCAAAGAACTAAGATTTGCCTTACTGAATCATAACATAAATGACTTCACCCAAAATTTTCTAGTGGATAAATTTAATAACAATATCAGTCTCAGAATCCAATAGATACTACTCAGGATTCCACCTGTGTGCAAATCAAATGCCTTTTGCAAAGAACTTGCAAATTCATCTAGAATTCATCATCACAATGAAGGAATATTTTCCATTTTAATGGTGTTCAATATTATAAGCCACTGAACAATTACTCTGAATTTGGAGCTCAGAAGCACTATGTCACCCAGATGAAAACAGATGAAAAAGATCCTGATTCATTCTACATTACAGAACTGCACACTAAAACCTCTAAATCTGCACAGAATGAGTTGTATATGTATCTCCTCAGAAGTGGTAGGTTCGATTGTCAAAGATTGATTTACCATAGGATTAAATTTCATGGGTACAAAGCGTATCTCCTAATTTTTGATGTAAACCCAGCCCCTTATAAACACAGTACTCCTGCAGAAGAAGAAGCAGGGAAGCAGAGTGCTGATAGATTAGAACCTGAGTGAAATGCTTGGGAAATAAAAGTTTCTTAAGAACATGCAAAGGTTAATTTCCAGACACTGATTTAAAACAACTAAATAATTTTACCAGCTATTGGATAAAATATCTGCTATCTATAAAGTCTTTGAAGTGCTTTTCAGGCCTGTTGTCATCTACTGTCCCAGTTCTTATTATGTCTTCTTGAATTATTTGAAGTAGATTATCTTCAACTAAATATTTAAAAATCCTATTTTAACTCAGAATCATTTAGAAAAAATACTCAGGTTTGACATTTCTATAATACATATGCCTTGAATTTAATAAGTCTAACAATCCATAAATTGTAAGACATTGAACACAAAATGTCTTTGGCCAGAAGCCTGATTCACAGAGGCTGTATTTTTTAAGTGATTTTAAAAAATACTAACACAACTTCACTGTAAATTTTTACCCTTTTATTTTTCTTTATATTTATCAATAAGGCTCAGTCTGTAGAACTTACTAGTATTAATGAGATCAAAAGCTCTTCAACTAACACAAATTTGTGTGACTTTAAAGAAATACTACAGGAGTTCAGACTGAAGATAAGTGGGAAGGGTGAGCCATAAGAACCAACACTCAAGCATCATAATGCTTCTTTGGGTTTTATGTTTCCAGTTGTGTGTGTCTCTGTGTGTATATGTAAATGTGACAAATTATTTTTCATCTCTATCTCAATGCTGACCTGATTCCTTTAGCCTTTCTGATTCACAGAAGCCATGAGCCTTTGCATATCTTACAATATTTCTCCACCTTGCAAAGGGGTCTGAAAACTTCCTACCATAAGGAACAATTAAGTCACTGAAACATGAGGAAGACCTAACAGTATTTTGCAATGTTCAGCTTGTATGTGTTTCCTCTCCACAGAGGAGACTGGAAAATGCCTGTGACCTATGATTGTTCTTCCACTTCAGAAAAAAAATTCCATGGAATAACTAACAAGTCTTTCCTTTTTGGAGTTTTTACTTTTTTGTGTATACTTTAGGAAACAAATTGCAGCAATGAAGATTGGGAAGCTTCCCTCGGGCCACAGGTTGTAGTGAGTTGGTCTTCACCACTTGAATGATGGATCTATTACTTCCACTATGTTGCTTTGAGTGGAATTTAAACCACGCAAATTTCAAAGTCCCAATCCCAGTCTTATAATTTCGTTTGATAAAACAAAGTTACTATATAATGAAAACATTTCTACAAAAGAAAGAAATTCTAAAAACCCACTACTTTAGTACATTAAGGTGGAGCTCCTCTTTAGGCAAGTCATCTCCCCCCTTCAAGTCTCACCCACAATGGAGAGTTGTCTGAATTATCTTACACTACTGTCTTTCAAAATGCTCCTTCTTGCCTCTTATCTGTCTGCCTTATCAGTATTCTGCATATTTTATTTTTGCAGAAAACATTCAGGCAGTTGTAGAGTGATAAGGTCACTCCTGAGTCACCTCTTCTCCAGGCTAAATACACCCAGCTCCCTCCTCACAGGAGTTATGCTCCAGACCCTTCACCAGCCTTGTTGCCCTTCTCCAGACATGTTCAAGCATCTCAATATTCTTCCTAATTTGGGGGGCCCAGAACTGGACACATGACATGATGTGAATGGGGGCTGGAAAAAGTGCTGCATCTGTGCCGACAGCGTCCTTGTCAGAGCAGCAAAGGGCGTACCACACAAACGCACTTGAACAGACTCTGACACACTGGAGTTGGTGGATACCTGCAGCCACTCACACACACAACAAAGCCAAACAGCTTCTGCAGCGTCGCCAGGGACAACGAGGCGGGAGGGGTCCTTTGTCGGGAGTTCCGAGGGGTTTATTGGGGTTCCCGCTCGAAGGGATCCAGGGACAAAGAATCAAGAGCACTGAGTGGTCCAGGGTTTTATCTGGGGCGGTACTGGGGGCGGACAGAACATCAGAGACCAATCATCTGGGGGCCGGGGGGTGGAGAGGACGTGGGGTGACAGGACAGTGACCACTGGGGAAGGCAAGGGGTGGAACAAAGGAACCAGGAACCAGAGGGGTAGGAGAACTATCTAGAACATGGACTTAAAGGGGGTAAAGGGGGTGGTCTTAGACCTCTGAGCCTGCCCACCAGCGGACCTCCACTGTTTTGGGGTCCTGTGGCTCCTTGGTCACTCCTGCGGTGGACTCAACCACTGCAACAGATACAGTACTCAAGGTGTGGCCTAACCAGTGCAAAATCATCCTCCAAACCATCCTCCTTGTCCACTGTGCTGACACCTTCCCTGTTTGTCAAGCAGGTCCCAAAAGAAAGGTTTTTGCCATCATTTAAACTTATGTATTCCCTTTGCTGATACAGCTCTTTGTGAAGTTACGTCCTTTCCTTTCATCAGAGGAATTTTCATCATGTATAGCCTGGGAGGAGGTAGATCCTGATAACACAATAAGGAAGTAACATCAGTCTTGAAATAAAATTTAAGGTATCATTTATCTAAGAGATAACAGATAATTTTTTTTCTCTTATTTTATAAAGGCATGATATGACACTATCACTGAATTCTGCCTGGATGAAGTGTGACAGGTACCAAACAATTGTGGGTGTTTTGTATTCAAACGGGACTGATTACAGGCAGTAAATTGAGAAAAGCTACACCATCCTCAGGCACTTTCATATCTTTTTTTTTTTTCCCAAAACCAAAATCTGCTGGTGCTTTTTTTAACAGTCTGGAACTTCTGCTCCAAAAATTACTTTGTTTCCATAAAGTAAGCCTTAGAGAAGAAATGCAAGGTGACTGCATATTTAAAATCAGAATTTATTTTGATTATTTTCATTTGATTTCAGTCAGAGAGTGGAAGCTGAAGTGAGGATCCTTACCCTTTTAGGATGGTCAGGAAAATTACATTCTTTATTAGCATTTGGCCATATATTGCTTCAAGGAACATTCAGGAGACATGATGAGTTCAATGGCTACATCTGCTGCAAGAAATTAACAACAGAAAATTAAGAATGAAAAATCTCTCTCTGATAAATGAAACTGATAACTGGGAACAACTCAATAACCATGGGCTACTCAAGAGCATTTGGTGGTGACACACTCCTGAGGACCCATATTTAGCCCAGTCCAAAGGTTAGTCAGGATACACAGAAAGACCGAATAGACTCAGCTGTGACAAGGATGCAAGTGATATCTGAAGAACAACAAGTAGATGCTTTGCAACATTTCCCTATTTAAGGGTGAACTCCTACTACAGCAGAAAAGAGGTAAGGACCCCAAAACTGCATTTTAATAGACTGACACAGAATCAGGATCCTAGACTTATCCATTATTTCTGTCAACTTGAAGAAACTGGAAAGAAATATTTCAAACTAACAAAGTTGTGTCATAAAATTTGAAATCTCTGTGTTAGGTCAGGGCACATCTGGCAAAGTTAAAACAGACAAAAAAGTGTCCAGCAGGGGTGGAGTCCACAATAGTAATCCTATAATTTAGCATTTTCAATTATGTCAAGTAGGAAAAGTCTGCTCACAACATCTCAGTGAACAAATCTGGATATAAGTCAGCACCACTCCCTGCAGGACTGTGAATGAGCTAAAGCACAGCTGATTTTTCACTGAACTACATTTCTGGCCATACTTATTTACTTATTTCCTCAGCTTGAAATTTAGCACAGCTGTTCAAGCACCAAATTTAAGTCTTTGGACTTCAGAAAAGTAAAATGTACTCACTGTTTTAGGTTACAATGTAAGATGTAACCAAAAGTATGTATTCTATCCCCATCTGTTGAAACCAGGTGGGGCAATGTTCTTTATCTCTTCCATGACACATCCCTGATAACTCCCTCTGGAGGGATATCTTCTGTTAATGGGCCATCCAGCCTCACTGCATGGCTCATAAAATTACATTATCCCATTGTGAGATGCACCACCCAGGGGGAGGAACCAAGCATTGCTAGATGGATATAGTCTGAGGTTTGGAACACCACACTCAGCCCTCAACTACTGGATTCCCAGAGGACAAGAGCTACAAAACCACCACTGGACCTCCAGGGGAAGACCAGATTCTTCTACAGGATCACTGTTTCAACACAACCACATCTGTCACCTCAAGACGACTGTAGCCTCCATTTAATTGGGCTGCTACCACCACCCTGCCCGAGACGGCGTCAGGTTGTATCCTGATTCTGTCAGTGTTTTTGTACTATTGCATTTAATTTTAATTTTCCTATTAAATTGTAGTTCTGATTTCGAGTCTCTCACTGGTTTGCTTTCAAACTTGTACACTCACAAAATAGGGAAAGTTTCTGGCTCTAGTAAAGCAGTAAGAACATTTCTCTGTGCACAAGAGATCAAGAGAAAGCAAAAGCTCTGTCTAGTTCCTGCCCTGTACACGTTTGTGGCATTAGTAGTATCTCTGTACAGCTGAACTCTTTAGACATTTGTAACGGCCAAAGAAAATAACAGAAGATCACGGGGGAAAAGGAACACTGTGAACAGTTAAATGTTAATAAAATGAAATCTGTACGAAGAGCAAGAAGAAAAGGCATAATGGAAAGAAAAATGAACACTTTAAAAAAGAACACTGAAACGTATTAAAAATTGGGGGGGAAACTTAGGTCACAAGTAAAAGTTTTACTGAAGCAAGGAAGATGAAAAAAAATACCTTTTTTTTCCCTAACAGAGTCAAAGCAAGTATTCTTCAGAAAGTTTTGTGTTGTATTTTTTTCAGAGTAAGTGAACATTGAGGAAAATTGAAATGTTTTATTTAAAAACTAAAACCCCAATGGATGCTTGAGTGCATAATACTGCCCCTACAGTTGTCTGAAGATTGCCACTTCTGTTATTCCAGACTTTTGATCATCCTTTGCCCTTTTTTTCTCTTGGTAAAACTTTTGGTTTCCACTGATGCAGTCCATCAGTGACAGAAATGGAGACAACTGATTTTAAAATTCGGTTTGAAAGGATTTGCTTTATAATAAAGAATGAGAAAAGTAACTTTTTTTCTTTTTCTTATTTACCCTTTATTCATGCTCTGATTTTTTAAATTATTTTTTCCCCTCCTGGTGTTAATTTTTAGCCACCTCTCTCCACTTCTTCAGGACTGCAGCATAGTCTCTTCTTCTGGGCCTCTGGTAGTAATTTCTGTCCATTTTAAGCCTATTCATACTCTATGGTGCACATGACAGATAATTTAGAAAAGGCATGTCTTCTATCTGTGTATTTTTTGATACTACCAAATAGTGCTGTCTATTTGGTAGTATCAATTCTAGCATAAAGATCTAATCATGTAAGTCCTTATCTAGACTCCTTTCAACTAAGATTTGATTATTAAAGTGCTGATAGCTGAATTTACTCATATAGGTAATATCACCTGGTTCAGTAAAATTCTTCATTAATATAAATTGATCACAGGCAAATTTCAGAAGCATTTTTTATACAGGATAGATTATTCATGTATTTAAAGAAAAAAAGTTTCATTTCTTAAATTGAACCAATGGAAATTCTAAATTTAAATGCATAAATAGTCATATTATACAGGCTGTGCTCTAGCATGAAGGGTTTCTTTTCAAAGAAATAACACCTTGACGTTTCTTTCTATGAAGTCCTGACTTCTGCCCCAACAGTTATCACATGTTTTATACTGAATATGTTTTATATATGTTTATGGACATATTTTATACTTTTGATATGTTTTATACTTTTTCCATTGAACCTTAGTGAATTTACAAAAAATTTCTATTCTATTTGGACAATTTAGTGCATGACTTCTCATTCTTCAACAGTTCTCTTAAACCAGACATTTATTGATTTTGCAAGTGACAAGATAATTTGCAGTTTTCTTGTGAGTTCACTTTCTACTCAATCTGAGTATACTGAGCTAACAAGTGATCAAAATACAAAATATCACCACTGGGCTAAATAGCACTGGAGAACATGAATTTTTCTGAGATCATATTCTCTTCTCCTCTCCTCTCCTCTCCTCTCCTCTCCTCTCCTCTCCTCTCCTCTCCTCTCCTCTCCTCTCCTCTCCTCTCCTCTCCTCTCCTCTCCTCTCCTCTCCTCTCCTCTCCTCTCCTCTCCTCTCCTCTCCTCTCCTCTCCTCTCCTCTCCTCTCCTCTCCTCTCCTCTCCTCTCCTCTCCTCTCCTCTCCTCTCCTCTCCTCTCCTCTCCTCTCCTCTCCTCTCCTCTCCTCTCCTCTCCTCTCCTCTCCTCTCCTCTCCTCTCCTCTCCTCTCCTCTCCTCTCCTCTCCTCTCCTCTCCTCTCCTCTCCTCTCCTCTCCTCTCCTCTCCTCTCCTCTCCTCTCCTCTCCTCTCCTCTCCTCTCCTCTCCTCTCCTCTCCTCCATTCTTTCCACTTCCATTTTCTGTTTTCCCTTTTTGCACTTGCCTTCCATCTTTCCTCTTTCCTCTTTCCCCCTTTCCCTTTTCCCTTTTCCCTTTTCCATTGTAGTTACTCAAGTCCTTCCACCACTCAACTAATTTAAACTATTGTCCTTGTCTTGTGAAACTATTAATGGCCCACAAATATATATGTTCTCAAAATCTTTTAAATGTCTCAGGCCGTTTTTTTCTCATACAGCAGCATGGTGTTTATAATAATTCTCAACTTATCAATGATATTATAAATTCAAAATTAGTTGCTTAGCTCTAATGAACCCAAAATGCAGTATCTCACATTTATTTCCTGGATGGAAGAATTTCTAGGAGTTTCTAGTGCACATAACTTAATAGCCATTTAAAAATCCAGATGCAAATGGGATCTGTTTTTCTATTCGTGCACAGTTACTTAACTGTAAAGGGCCTGTGAAACTGCATAAATTACATTCTTTATAGAACGTTCCCACCAGCCTTACATTAGATTTTTAGTTGACTTCAGTCAAGTCTATCAATAGCATTAACAAATAGTTTGGGAGTTTTTATTCTTTACTTGAAACTTCAAGGAAACCATACTAAGCTATTAGGAATCTCTATTAGCACCTGGATTTGCCTTTTAGAGATAGTCCCTTACAGAGCTGCTACTGTGTTATTTTAATGACACCAGTCCTGCAATTAAGCCTGAATCAACAGGAGAACATGATGACTTAGTTTTAAATTTTATACTTCTAGACTAAAAAGCTCCAGTAGTAGATCTGATAGGGTATTGTCCACCTCCTTATATATCTTCATGTCTTCATTAATGCAAATGGCATAATTTTTCATTGGAATAGAAACACATTTCCCACTATCAGAATCAATTTTTTCAATTCCACATTATTCAAACTCTTTTACTGTATTTCAGATTCAGTGTCTGCCTGAGAAATCTTTTTTTAAAGTATGAAAAAACCCTTAAAATTGTGGACTATTTCCAGAAATATGGAGCAAAAATGCAGACTTTTTCCCATTACAGCATTCTGGAACCCTTATGTTGAACAAATTTTGGTGCCTGGTCCTGTTCAAGGAACTAGATTTCAAGAATTCACATCAGTGTCATGTCACTTTTTGTTCAAAAACAATAAAAACACAGAATATGGAAGACTTCAGAGATAGTAAGGACCTGCTCTGATAATTTACCTTCACAGTTCCTATGAATGGTTGGTTTGTAGATGTATTCACACAGAGCAATATATCCTCACGGAGAATCTTCCTGCAACTCCAGCGTGTTTCACCTGACTGCACTGGACTTCCTCGGACACAGCTGAGTGTAATGGTTACCTTTCACTTTTGAACACTTGTCCACACAGGGAATTAGTGCAAAATAGCTTTTGTGCTCTGAATTCCTGAGGTTTATTTCTTCTTGTAGTTGTGTCCCAAACTGAGCTATAGGCTGCTTGGTATGATTGCCTGTTTTTTAGATTTTCTAACTTTGAATTACATGACCTCGTAAACTTGATGATATTTTTTCAATGTAAGATTCCATGTAAGATCAAGATATTGCCTAGATTTTTCAAGATGAGATTAGGAGATGGGTGTGATACAGTTAGAACATAGTCACATTTTATTTTCAGGCTTTGGCAAAAATAGGACTCTCTAGTCTACAAAACATCTATTTTTTATGATATGGAAGAAGATGTATTTGCTAAAAAAACTTTTAAAAAAGCACCTAAAAATAATCCTCCAGAAAACAGCTGTTCAAAGTCCTTTATTTTACTTTTCCTCTAAGCAACACATTAAAGAAATTAAAGTAGGGAGAGACATGTAGTTCTGCTTTTTCAGCAAAGTATGTTTCCAAAACCTGTCACGTGAGTCATCATCCTCTACTGCTTAGAGATTTGCATAGCATCTAGTAAATTTTTTACAGAACTGAGAGATGATTTTTTATTTATTAACATTATGAATCTTTCTGTAAAATGGACAGCTGAGAAAAGCCATGCTTTAACAGCCCCAGTGAAGAGCCTACTCCAAAAATTTTGGTTGAACACAGCAGTTTCATGTTCCACCTGGTCTCAGAGGAGTAAATTATGACACAGAACACAGTCTGTCTCTCCAAAGCAGTCTGGTTATACCATTATAAGTCCAGAACACCATTCATTTAGGCTTTCATGCATTGTCCTGTCCAAAATAACATCCTAGGTTTTCCATAGCCAAAAGAGAGAGAGTTACATCATGCTCAGACATATGCCTAAGGTAGATAATGTTCCTCTCTGTACAAGAACATGTAGAAACCTGTAGAAACATTTATTCTGTAGAAGCTATAGGTGATTAAATATTTAGGCAGCTAACCTTTGGATTATTAAACTGTGGAGAGAGCGGGGGAGGGAAGGAAGTGTGCAAGTTGCATTCATCCCTTTATTATTTATGGATCCCCTTCCTGGATAAAGAAAAACTGAAGTGAAATGTCATAACTTATTGTATTGTATAGTAAATTTCCTTTTGTGAAGTTATTTTCAATTTTTGAACTAAGGAATTAAAAGCATTTCTTTTAAAAGTAGCAAGGAAAACAAGAAAACATCTAATATGTTTTAAATGTTGAAGAATTAAAAATTAATATTCTGGAGACCAAGTCTGTATTGGTGTTATACAGACATTCTTCATTATCCTGTATACAAATTGAATTGCCTCTCTTACTTGCAAAATTATACATTAAAAATAATTCAAGAAATTATTTCCTATGAGCAAGCTGACAGTTGAAACAGGTGGAAACAGAAACTTACATGTGACTTAATCTCAATTACTTTTGAGAGAGAAAGGCAGAGAGATATATTTTCTCTACCTCTATTTCTCCCACTGTTTTTGAAATTCTATTCTACTTGAGGACATCAAAAGTACTGAAAGGAGAACCATGTGCTACGGTGTTTCCCAAATCCATATTTAAGAGCATAATATTTGTTCTAAATGCTGGAAAGGACACAGAAATGAAAATTAAGTGTACAAACAGTGCTCTCAGATTTTTTGTTCTTATGTGGCATTTCTCACCTCAGACTACACTGTAGAGGGATTCCTTGTGGAACAGGGGCATACCCCTGGAAAGATTGGACAACCCAGGGTTGCTGAGGAAAAACCCCTGAACTGGCCCCTGGCTGCAGGCAAGCCTGGAAAGCACCTGGCTGCAGGCAGCTCTGAAAGTCCTTGGCAAAATTATACACTGGTTGGCTCCCCAACGGATTAGAAGCCATCTAGAGGGACTGGGCATGAATCTTTGCAAAAGTAGATATAAGCTTGTATAAGCTTGTATAGGTAAACAATAAAGCAGAGAATGATGCTCAGATTGTATCAGTGCATGGGTCATTACTCTGGCCAGTTCTCCAGCACTCACCCCCCCCCCCCCCCCCCCCAAAACTACACGTAGTCCCCAGTATAGACTTCTGAATGAAAGTCAGACAGAAATCATTTTCCCAAAGTAGACATTTTAATGAAAGGAACAAAGAGACCTACAGCAGGCTTCTGAGAAAGCCACTGTCCTGAATCCTCAATAGTACTTCTAGTGGATTATGTTAATGACAAACAACAAATTTTTTCTTTTTCAATTATGAAGACATCCAGGGCACAAGCACCCAAAAAGTGGTGACAGCTGAAACAGAGTTCTTTAGAGTTTATTTGCACTTTCATGTACAGTGTTTGCAATCTATATTGGGTTCATAATGGAAGATCTAATGGTCCTCCCAAGGAGGCAGAAGACTGCAGCAAGCAGTGCATCTCTGGAGCTGTGCTTTTTGTTATCACTCTTCAAGTATGCTTGATTTAGGGCTCATACTCATCTCAAGTAAATCTCTACAGAACAGATACCAGAAATATAGGCTAAGCCTGGGAAAGATTATGACCCCACATAAATTGCTTTTTGAATGAGAATA
Source organism: Aphelocoma coerulescens (assembly GCF_041296385.1). Lineage (NCBI taxonomy): Eukaryota > Metazoa > Chordata > Aves > Passeriformes > Corvidae > Aphelocoma > Aphelocoma coerulescens. The sequence continues at coordinate 109,514,089 of NC_091015.1, forward strand.
TTTTATATTCAAGCCTTTCTCCAGGATGAAAATCCTTCTTGCAGTTGGAAATTTAAACTGAGAAAGAAAACAAGTTATGACACCAGTCTGAGCTGTGCCCACAGAGCTTCAAGGAAATGTTGTTTGGACTCTTTATTTCACAAGACCCATTATTTGCTATAAATCAAGCTTGTTTGCTTTATTAATCTAATTGGTAAGAAATACAAACATTGCCTGTCATTTTTCTCTTCCCCCTGTAAATATAGCATAGTTTGACAACTCTCTGATAGAACACAAAGGAAACTCTTTACCAGGTACAGTCTGGGATACAAATTATAGTTCTGATCCTTGACTGTCATATCTGCAGTTAGCAAAAGTGAAAACAGAGTACCTAACCTGAATGAAAGGTAATGGTAAACCAGAGATAGTTGGTTTCTTGCAGAAGGCTGCACTGTGACTACTGTTGTTATTCACTGGAAGACTTCATGAGGGTCTTTAATAATACACTTTACAGATAGTCTGTTTAAGGCACATCTCCATTTAAGATAAAGGTGCAAACACTGTCAGAGATAAGGATACAGAAGCACAGGCATGATCAGAATATGTAAAAAAAGTCTTCCAAATATTGTCACTTTATAAAAAATTATATTACTGGATTACTCTCCAAAATGCACATAGAACAAAATTCTGGACCCAATGGCAAAATTACCTGTAACACCAGTGTCTGGAATTCTTCTTGTCTCATATTATCACTTTTGAGTTATTTTTCTACACTTTTTTCCCCCATATTATCAATCATATAATAAATTCACAGGTACATTCTCAAGTTTCTTAAATTTAATAGTCCCTCATAACGCTCAAAGGACTTCTTCAATTTTCATTGTAAATATTAATCCTTCAAAACAGTTTTATTGTCTCTGATGATCTTTTAAAGATCTGTGGTATTAAAATAATTAAAACTTGTAAAGCAACTGCTTAATCAGCTCACTGTAGCTCGAGGGATGTGTTATATACATTTAAGTTCTGTATTTGGGTGTTTGAATACTACACTAAAAGTTCTTTACAGCTGCCTATCATATTTTCTCCTTGCCTTAGTTCACTCTTATTTACACTTCCAGATAATAATAATAATTAAATATATATATATAGAGAGAGAGAGAGAGAGAGAAAGAGAGCAAAGAAGACATGAATACTGGAAAATCTTTCCTTGGCTGTCAATGTGGATGAATGTGATGCCAATCCTGCCTCTAGCTACAAAACTTGTCTTGTCATAAACATACTATAACCAATTTGCAAATAAATCTGTTTTTCAGATTCATTGTAGAGTGCTGTCTTACAAGATGTTCATTCACAGAATCGTTCTCACCAATTACTAAAAAATTAAACTTACTAATGCAATATAACCCTAAATAAGATACATAAATATAAATTTATTAAAAAGTTAATGAAATTATTGTTTGTTAATAACAGAATCCTGATTTGTTTTTTTTTAATCCGCTGTCTAAGTGGCATTGTGTAACATCTTCACAATTTTTTTATCTTCATTGATAAAGTGTTGTTGCGGGTTGGGTTTGTAACCGGGCAGAAACACCAATTTAGTGTAGTGGTTTGGTCTAAAATACTCATTACTGTTTATCTTCTGTGAGATAAGAATTAGGAGAAATGCAAAGCAGGCACCAACTTGAAAGAATATAAAGAAGTTTATTAACAGACCTAAAAGAAGAAAAGGGAAAAAAAAAAATTATACCACCTTCAGAACTCTCCTCCTCCCCCCACCTTCCTCCCTTCTCCCACTGACAATGTAAAGACAACCCTTGAGATGTTCAGTCTGTTACCACTTCCATAATAACCTGGTTCAGTCCATTTAGAAAGAGAAGTCTCTTTTTGCTAGTGCTATGAAAACATTATCACACCGAGACAGCCGCCCACTTCCAAATATTGTTCAGTCCATGTAGGAAGAGGAGTCTCTCTGCTCGCATGTGAGTCCCTTCCCACAACTTGCAGCTTTTCCCGCAACTGCTTTCAAGGGTCCACTCTTGAAGTTTTTTGGGGTACAATTTTAAGGTTGAGCCATTCAGAAACAAAAAAAACAGAGGCCCTTCTCCTTCCCTGGGAGCAAAGGGTCTTTCTTATCTTCAAGACTAGAATTATCTCTGGGAGCATCTCTAGGAATTGAGGTTTTTCTCCTTTCCTCTTTGGAGCAAAAGTCCTCATCTGGTTCATCTGGTTCATCTCTCTCTGTCCAAACTTCTCATGAAATTACAGCTGCAGCAGCATCTGCCTATTGCTTACGAGTTGAACACTCCACCCCCCATATCTTCATGAAATTACAACAGGATACTCTGATATATCATAGCTTCACAACAGACTTTCAGCTTTAAGCATCTCCTCTCTCTCTTCCCTCAGGTTTTCAGCTCTTCACAGCAATAAAAGGGTTAATCTCACCTCGGCCTTGCAGCTGGAATGTGGCTTATCGCAGTTGGTCACCTGACCTCTGCCGGACAGAGGTGCCGCTTTGCTGAATCTCGGCCGCAGTGGAGAGGGGGGGTTCCGAGCCTCTCTGGCCGCCCATGGCAAGGCAGTGGGGGGGGTTCCATGGCTGGAACAGGCCCATGGCTCCAGGATGGCCGTGGCCCGGCCCGGCCTGGCCTGAGCAGGGCCTGGCCAGGCCCACTGGCCCCCGCACAGGGCCTGCAGCCACCTGTCCCAGCGCCGGAAACGAGAGAGAGCTTGGGGGGGAGTTTGTCCATTCTTAAGTGTGGATCACAGAGGCTGTCACAATTTTAAGTGGCTTAAAGAATTGTCCATATTCAAACTGGCCAGCTGATAGGTTCTATCAGGTCCCAGAGGAAGCTGTAAGCTCCCCTTAGCAAGGATATCCCTTCCGGGACTATGCTTGCTAACCTATGACAAGTGTCCTAACCTCAGGCAGGAACTTTTGGTGCTATGTCTGTATTGTAAGACATACACCCTCTTATCCAAGGCAGCTGTAGATGTTAGGATGCCACAACTCCAATCTTAGGCTTCTGCCACACAAGAAAGTGGGAAATATGAATATTTCTGATATTCCTAACCTAGTGACTTATGGGATCCTTCACCATTTACAGTTTTTCAGGAAAACAGGCAGTAGCATTATGAAGATCACAGATTAAAGGAATGTCAGAAGAACTAGAAGGATGTTGAATGGCATCTAGGACCTTCTTTCTGAGTAATTTTATTTTTAAAAAATACATTCTGGTCTATTCCATTTTGTCTGTGCTCTGTACAGAAACAGATGGAAACTAAGAAGTAGGAATTTATCCAGAGGATGGTTGGGCATTGGAACAGGCTCCCCAGGGAAGGGATCCCAGCACCAAACCTGGCAGAGTTCAAGTGTTTGGAGAACACTCAGGCAAATGTTGTGAATTTTGGGGTATTCTGCATAGTGCCAGGAGTTGGGCTCAATAATTCTGACGAGTCCCTTCCAACTCAGCATATTCTGTGATTCTATGAAGTACTTCAGGTCTGAGGGCATGAAACACAAAAATTCTAGTTGACTTTATGGGATTTTAAAGACACAGGACATTGGAAAATAGTAAGATTAAGAGAAAGAATTGAATATTGTAAAGCACCACGTGTTGCAAAGTGAACTTTAACTCTTACACAAAGGACATGGAGCTACACTAAAACCTTTATAACAGTCACCTTCATTACTTTTTGAGGTCTAGTGAAGAGCAGTTTTAACAAGAGTGGAAAAGCTATATCCATCAGGTCCACTGTTACATTCAAACAATGGCTGAAATCAAACATTTAAGAGATGTTGGAATCTCATCATATATGTCTGATCGCATGGGTTTCTGACTAATTTAAAACATACATCATAAAATACTATTAGAATAATATTTTTCTTATTTATCATTGTTTTAAGCAGTATAATTGCATCTGTAGAGGTTTTTGACACCTGGTTTAAATGGAGCTAAAAACATTCTCAGAAAAGAGTCTCAAGTTTAGCTAGATATCAAATGAAAAATATTTGATTTGGGCTCTCTGCCATTTTGAGAAAATTCACACTGTACAACTAGAGAAATAGAGTCACTTTGTCTTAATGAAAAGTATATCTTTCTTCCCTCCTCAAGTGCTTGGCACTGCTAAAATGGTTTCACTGTTTGTGATACACTCCACAGGCTCAAATTTGCTGACTACAAATATCTTTTTGTACTACCCTTGTACTATCTTTTTGACTACCTGTCATATTAGCTAAGAAAAAAGAATCAATCTTTCAAAATTTTTTTCCTATTTGTAATATCCAGTTATTAATGCTTAAAAGCCAATAGAATCATTCACATAAGTAATTATTGCAGAATTATTTCAGTCTAGAATTATTTATCTATGTGGTGAGAAAAAATATTTTATATTTTGGGATACCACACTCACCAATCAAAAATTTTCAGACATTGTATCAATTGCACTTTATTTTTTTCTCTTGCAAGAAAAGTGGACAGGGAAGAAGAGTAATATCTTGAATGACTAATAGGAAAAATACTCACTTTTCCATTAGGGAAAAAACCAAACAAACAAACATAAAAACCAACTAGCGTTGAAATATTTTGTATTTCAATTGGAAAGAAACACCTGAAAATTTACAATACAATACAATACAATATCATTTCAGGACATTTTCTTCCTCTTAGACCATCATCACATTTTAGCTAAAAGAAGAGACAAAAGTGCATCAAAGGAAGAATGTGACTTCGTAGAGTGAAGGAGAAAGGACCTGCATCACCTGCTGTGGAAGACATGAACATCTGAGAACAAAAAAAAGATGTAATTTGGAAAAGTCAGATGATAGCTGAGTATCATAATGGGGTATTTTACAGAGTTCAAGAAGTATTTGGACAATACTCTCAGGCACATGGTGTGACTCAGGGTATCCCATGCAGGGCCAGAAGTTGGACTCAATGATCCTTGTGGGTCCCATCCAACTCAGCTTATCCTGTGACTCTGTGATCTTTACTCAGCAAAGAGTTTCAACATTCAGTTCTTCCATCCAAATTTAAGACAAGATAAATGTTTAAATTTTGGGATTTCTTAGAGAAGAAAAAAGTCCAAGTACAAAAATAAAAATTAAAATAAAAAAAGGATAGACAAAAAATAATGGATAAGATGAATATAGAGTCTTTGTACAAAAGGAAGATTTATAATTCATATAAACACCAGCTCTAGCAATTGAAAGATTTCTAATTGGGAGGCTTTTAAATAGATATAATTGTTCAGGTAATTGCAACAACAAAATGTCAACCCAGCTATTTTTTAAAAAATGCTTTACAATGTTACCTAGGACACAGTAATTTCTGTAATGGATCTAGAATTTCTGTAATGTAGCTGTATAAGTTTTGCAGTTTGAATAAATAAGATGTTTCTTTAAATAAAAAGGATATTCTAAATCTGAAGTCTTATTACTTTCCAGATACCTACTTAATATCTGATTTCAATGAAAGCTTCATGACAGCTACTGTGAGTCATCCACATTAATGTAGTAAAATAGAGCCTGACTTCCCTTCAGATACTGGGCATATAAAAATGTAAATCCAGTATCTTCTAGAGTTGCTTCTGACTTACTTTTAGTAATCAGACCTAGTGAATATGAATGGCTTGGCAAAAGATTTCTCTTAACACTGACTTTTCACAAGAATTATGGGCATTAGGTAAGATCTGAATAGAGGAATCCTTTCAGTTGTTCAAAATAATTTTTAGTCATGTGAAAGGATTCAGTTACTGACCTAAATGGCATCTCACATAATGCAAGGGGTTCTAAAAACCCTTGCTCAACTCTGAAATATTTCCATAAAATTCTGCATAATATTTCCCAAGTTTATTTTCCATAGCCTTACCAGTGCTTAATGTAGAATATAAAACAGCCAGTATAAACAGAGTAAGAGTAATCCACATATTTTATATGTCCAAAGGCAAAAGAGAAATCCTGTTTGTCTTAATTTACCTTTTAAATCTATCTGACCGTTCAGACCTTGGCATAATTCAAGGACACATTGAGAATAGGAAAAAATACCAGAGGAAAATCATTAATTCTAATTAGGTTATTAGTGATGTACAGATTTATAAAAATAATTTTAACCATTCAAAATTTTACAATTATATTTGAACTACAATTTTAAACATTGCCCTCCCACAGATCTTTTTTGCTATTACTTGACAAAAAATACTAATTCAGAAATGATTGCTCAAAACCAATGGTGGTTCAGTGTAGTATCATGGGTTTTAGGTTAGGACTAATCTCCATGCTGCACAGAAAGGGCCATTATCACTTGCAAGCTAGAAAAACATACATGCTATCTACCTGAAATGTGTTTCCTACAGTATCATCTACGCTAGTAATACTGCCAATGACAGAAAAGTAAAATATTCCAGTGTGATGGTGAGATAAGACAGCACTCTAATTAAAATACCCATGTATTTGGCTTTCCCTCCCCCTGGGTCAAACAGACGTGGCAGCTGCGAATGCAAGGACATTGTTTTGGCATCTTCTGTCATAAAAGTATAATGTGGCATAGGAGTTGTAATTTGTTGTCTCCCAAAAGAGAGAAACCAAATGCAGATGTCTGGAGTAATCATCCCGGTTACTTAAGCAGTAGAAGTTTGCAGATGGCAATAATGACTTTTATTGGATCAGCTGATGGGGAAGGGATTTTTATGGGTGGTTTTCAAGTCTTTAAACAAAACAAATCAAAAATAGTTAATCAGTAATTTTTTTGTGTGCAATCATTGTTGCTTTGGTAGAATGAATTGATGTGCATGCTGATAATTATAATTGTCTTCTAAACAAGAGCTTTGCTCCTCTGTGGATCATTTGGTTCCGACTCCCAAAATCTGAGTCCTTTTGTTTGTCTTGAACTGACAAGTTTCAAGCTTATTAAGCCTGATAAAGGCATAGTAAAAATGGTCCAAAAGTTGTCAAAAGAGCTCTTGAATAGTGAGAAATTGTTGTCTGTGCTTTTTAAGCACCTAGAACTTTCTAAAATCTGAAGTGACTGTTTATGCTATTTCTGAGCAAATCAAGTTCACTGTTACAGAGGCTGGAACTCCCAGGTAAGGCAAGAAATTGTTCTGAAATTCTTATTCTGAAGATTGCTAAATGTCATCAAAACATTTTTAAGTGCTGTATTAAAAAAATATTGCTTTCATTATGTACCACTCATCCCACTCATCCTTTTTCCTTCGTCCACTAAATGTTTTGACAAAGTACAACATGTTAGTATTTTTAAACATCTAAGCTGTAACAAACAAGTTGTTTTCACCTCTATTGTGTAAGATAATTTCATTGAAACTTCGAGAAAGTCATATATATGTTCTTCTAGTCACTTGCATTCTTCTGTAGAAATAAATAATAATTTAAACTGTATGAAAAATGCAGTATTTGTTCTACAAGGTTTTTGTGGTTAAGCCCAAATGGCAGCTAAGTAACACACAGCTTCTCACTTACTCTTCTCCCTGCCCACCCTGGGGAGAAGAATCAGAAAGGAGCAAAATTTGTGGGTTGAGGTAAAAAATTTTAAGAATTGAAACGAAATATTAAATAATAATATAATAATAATAACTGTAAAGACAAGGAGAGAGGGAGAGAGGAATAAAACCCAAGAGAAAGAAGCTATGGACAGCAGAACTGCTCTCCACCCACTGGCTGATGACCAGCCTGACCCCACGCAGCAATCAGCCCCTGAAAGCTGATTCTCCCTAGTCTATAGACTGAACACGATGTTCTGTGGTGTGGAATATCCCTTTGGCCAGTTTCAGTCAGCTGTCCTGACCATGCTCCCTCTCAGCTTCCTGTGTATCTGCTCACTGGCAGAGCATGGGATACTGAAAGTCCTTGATTTAAAGCAAGCTCACTTAGCAACAACTAAAACATCATTTTCATACTAAATCCAAAACACCTCACTGTACCAGATACTGAGAAGCACATCCCAGCTGAAATCAGTACAAAGGGAAACTAGTTAATGTTCATTAATTATTTGAAGAAATTTGTGCAACATATTATTGGATGACTGCAAAAAATCCCCAAAACAACCAAGAACAAAACTACCTGAATGCATAGTGTTGCAGAACCACTTGGGTTCCACTATTAAAAAACAATTTCACTGGTGCTCACTTCAGTGGTTTATTCAGGGTTGGAAAGCTAGTTTGCAGTGCACGTTCATGCTTCTTCACTTTATAGTTCTGTACAAACTAAGTCGTAGCATAAATTGACATGGAAGGTGGTAATCAAAAATCTAAACACACATCATAGTACAGTGTGGCTGGTATATGGTGCTCTGTGTGTGATTACACATTCATATATACACCAAATATTTTTATCCTGCCCACGCAAGCTATATTTTATCAAGTGCTTATGAGTTGTCTATTCTATAGTTCACAAAATGAAAGCTTCTAGAACACAAAAAACATACAAAGTAGTATAGAATGAGTTCTGCAAATATTCAGAAAAAAAATACAATTACAACTGTGTTCTTTAAGTATGTATAAGTGAAGCATAATAAATAAAGGAGGTTTTTGGTTTGGAGGTTTTTTTCCTGTTGGAGTAAAAAATCATTCTTCATGAACAGCTTAAAGATAACAATATACACCAGCATGGTGAGAGCACTCATGCCTTTCAAAAAGAGCCTGCATTAATTTCTGACAATTGATATTTTACTGCTGCTTCTCCTCTTGAAAGTGGTACTGGATCTGAATGTTCTTTTGCCAAAGATGTCAATGAAGTTAGAAAACACTGGCCCTCTTGCAGGAAATAAATCAAAGCCATATGCAATAATACTTCTCCCAGTCACTATTGGGACAATAACAACAAAATTTGACCAAGCAGCAGCCACCAGTCATACTCTAATATGAGAAAATAATATGGTTGTTCTTTCTTACTTTATACTATTTGATTAAATATAGCTCATCATCTAGACAATTTGGCTTCACAGTAGGGTGAATTGTTATTAAAAAAACCAAAACAAATTAAAAACCACTATCTTTTCCTTGTCCTCTATTTTAGTAATCTTGGGTATATGTAGTCCTTGCCTCTGTATTTGGTTTCTAAGACATGAGACTTAAGGAGAGGAGAAAAGAAATAATAAACATGAAGGCAATAATTAGGAGAGGAAACAGGGAACTCCAAAAGTATATATGACATTTGGAAAACAGCAGCTAGAATTCCTCACGAGGAAAAAATCTTTCCAAAATCAATTTTCAACTCAGGATCCATCATTCACAGCTGCAAACCATAGCTCACAGATCTGTTAAATTGTATATGTATCACAAAATTAAAACATCTGAAGTCTTAATTTTTCACTCTGTTGTGATACTACTATATGTCACAAGAAAGCAGAGTTGTATAATTGCTCCTTCTGCTCCAGAAGAGTTTGTGCTACCTGCTGCTGCAGTATAAAATGTCCTCTCTTGACGGTGGCTTTGCCAGTGTAAGGAGAGAGTGGTGCTGTCTCCTGTGGTTTGGTGCTTGTGAAAACATTGACTTCTCCTGCCATGTGTCTATGCTCCTTTGAAGTTTTCCCAAATTGTGCATTATACCATGTGCAGTCATATCATAACCCAATAGCCCACACCTTTAATGGCAGTATATGGATAAAACTCCCTAATGTCACTTGAGAAATTGGTCTTTTGCAGGAAATATGGACAAAATGGAAGAATTGACACAAACTTTACTGCCATCATGGTCCTTTTCCTAAAAATACTGAGAAGACACTTTGCAGTTTCACTCAGTGCACATAACAAGTATATTTTCTTGGGTGAAGTTATTTAAACAAGCAGAGTGAATGCTTTCAAGCCTTAAACATGTATTTAAGCTTGGTATTCATTAGTAAATGCACATCAAAAAGAAGAAAAAAAAGAAATTATCATCCCTACCAGTTCTAGTAACTCTTAACTATTTGAAAACTGGTAAACACTCTTGCAGTGGCAATGGTTTTTTAAGCTAGTAAATTGAAGTGAGAATGTCATAGAGCTGTAGTGGGCTTTCAGATACTTCAATTATAGAAAAGAGGGACCAGGACTGCAGCCACAGGAATGATGCTGAGCAATAACAATTGTGTTTTCCAGATTACAGTAAGTGCAATTAGACCACACAAATATATTTCTCAAACAGTGCTGGGTCGATCATAAAAAATATATTTTTAAATTGAGCCTATTATGAATGTACAAGACCAGAGTGGATATTATTACCTGTGCTTTATTTATTTGTTTATACAAGGCCTTGTTTAATGGAATGCAGACAGTGCAGTGGAGGACAGTTGGTTTTGCCTAGTGCTGCACTTCAAGGCCAGTGAGAAGCTTCTGACCAACTTCAGTGAATATTAGACTAAGCTTATAATGCTTTCTCCTTCAGCTCTATTGTTGCAGTGGCATTCCCACTGGAGTCACTGAGAATGATACACGAGCACAGACAGAATACAGATTGAAATACTGGACTATAAAGTGAGTGCTGACAGTACTAGATTCTTAGATTTTTCCAAAATGAAAGGAGTATTGTAGAGATTCTGAGATACCAGAAGTACCTTATCCACCTGGGAACTAAAAAATATTATGCAAGATATCTATCTGGATGGAAGAAATTTCATATCTCTTGTTCTTTAGAACTATGAAATATCTAGATTTCTCAGATTGAGGTCTACAGATCAGATCAAGTAGCCAGCCACCTCTCCCTCCTCCCACTCCCTTGGAATAATAATGAGAGGAAAGGAAGAAAAGTGAGAGATGTATGAAAAATCTTGGGAAATGGCAGACGAAAAATCTGAAGCACCTCAGCATCAAAGTGACTACATATTTTTGACAAGGCCTTGCTCATTTAAAATACTAATGGCAGAAATTAAAACTTTTTTTTTTTCTTTTTTAATGGACAGCTTTGTGTTTTTATCCACAAAAAAATCAAGTTGTAATGAAAACTAGCTCAATATGCCATTGACTATGTCAGTTTGGAGTTGTTTCCCTTTATATTTAAACATATATCCTAATATCTAAGGTAGTCTTTCTGATGCACCAATTTAAAGGAATATCCAATATTGTAGTTTAGAATGGATATTTAAAGGATGCTTCAGATTTTAAAAGGAAATTCAAGGATGCACCCACATTTTTCATTTAGAATTCCATTCAGTGATTGGTGTAACTGGTGTCACTAACACCTATTGCAGAGGAATTCCTTACTGGCATTTGTGGAATTGGAATGGGACAAAGGGAGAGAGAGAAGCATATATTGCTTTGTTTTGTTTTAATTTTGATTTGTTTTGCTTTAAGATTAAGGGGAAAAAAAATGTCTTATACTTCTACATTACTCTGACAATCTAAGATGCATTTTACTGTTAAAGAAAAGCTACAAATCAAATTAGTGTCTCCTGAGCAAACTTAAATTCAGGATTAGACTCAGCTTAAAGATTTTGGCCAATTTCCCTAAGGAGTGGTAGGAGAAAAGCATAATGATTCCTTCTAACAAATAAAAGGCAAAATTTACTGCTCCTCTTTTAGACCAGACTTCTACCAAGCATTTTATTGTTTATTGCTAATGCAGAGGGAGTGCTGCAGTTCCAGACAAACCAAACCAAAACATACAAGAATTCATTATAAAGTAGTCAAACTAACTAATTTATTTCTGGAAGAAATTACGGTCATCTTAAATAAAGGCCCAGAGCCCATGCAATAGACAGGTAAGCGTCATCAAAAAGCAAATTCACAATATTCACTTAAGGAATTTATTGAAAACATGCCTAGATACAATTGGAAACACTGGGTACAGGAACAGTTATGTTTTGACAGCTAAAACTCTACCCAGGTACTATAGTCACAGAAAGCATTAGCCTAAATCCCATCAATTTCCTATTTTGAAGTCATGAATTTCATAATTCTCATTTAACTTCTAAAGAGCCCTGGAAAGGTGAACATAAAACAGGCCTTTTCTGCCTGATCTGAAAGAATGTGGAGAATGAAGATTTTTAAATGGTCACTAAGAAAAAAAAATACGAACACTGTTCTCAACTCTCCCAATCACCAAGCAAAACCATCTTCCTGCCTGATGAGAAGCAGAAATCTGAATGTTTTCTGGACAGGCAGCCTTTGAATGTGGCCCATCTGTGCCCTTGGTGAGTGTTAAGAGTCACAGAGATATTGGTTAAATTGTTGAAACTCCTGCTACATTGTTGTAGAAGAAAATTACTTAGAAACCCTCAGGAAGGGGCTCATGTCAGATAATAACTATCTCAGTAAAGCTGAAAAGATACCCGTCAGGGCTTGCCTTAGAAAATCAACTGGTTCTAACAGCAGTTTTCATTTTGCAGCTATATAAATAAGGTGTCTAATCCTTCCCAATCATCAGAAAAAAACAGGAGTATTTTCTGTGGATCTGGGCCCATATTCTGGTGGTGAATATGGTACAAACACCTGAATGTTCTCAAGTTCACAATGAGTTAATGTAAAAAGGATCTGGCTTATAAATTTATTATCTTAAATGCCTAGTTTAGTGAAACAGAATGTCTTTATGACATTTAATTGAATTGGGGAGAAGAACAATTAGTAAATGCTTATTTTACCCTTGTCTAATGAACAAAGTTATTTTCAAAAGTAAATAAAATTTGAGTTTAAAGAAATCCACTAGATATCATTAAAAAACTCCTAGGTAAAGCTTTAAAGGAATAGACACTATGAGAATGGAAATAGTAGGATTCAAGACATGACTGGTGAATGTGTTTTCCCTCCTAAAGATCTTAATTTCTTCTTTGTCTCCTGATTCACTATTTAATTATTATGTCTTCTGTGTACCCCTATTTTTTGACTATACCCAAACCCAGTTTGTAATGGAAGGATAAAATTAAGGTAGAAAATTAGAAGAGCATGCTATGACAAAATTACATGCCATATTAAGGAAAAAGTATATTAGTGATCTGAGAAAAGGTCATTGCTGTACACAAATGCATTAGCATAAGCACAAAAAATAAGTAAGTGAGACTTTTTGTTCTGTGTTTGTACTCTTTCTGTCTGAAGGGTGTCCAAATGAGAATTCTAAGTTCACTGAGAATGACCTCTAACAGAAACACATATTATTAAAAGTCATAGCATTAGCATCTCATTGACCCAGCTTAATGAATTAGATGGCAGACCAAGAAATTCTTCTCGTCTTTGTCTTGTGCTCTCACAGTATTAATTGTGGGGATTATTCACCCTTGCTTGCTCATTTACACAAAACTGAAGCAGTATGAACAACACATACCATAAAAGTGGGGATAAATTCTCAGTTTGAACCTACACCATGAACTCCCAAGAAAACTTCTCAAGAGCATTTTATCATCATGCTCTGAACTTTCCCTTAACTCAGCACATAGTAAGCTTGGACCATTTGCTTTCTTGGCTTCTATGTTAGAAAATAGATATAAGAATTGCCTCTTTCCTGCAGAGTCTTCTCTGCAAGCCGCTACATGAATTTCCTCTCAGTCTCCCTGCAGATATCCTGCCTTTGTGAGGCAGTACAAAGTGTTTCTAAGACCCCATCTATTAATGACCTAGAAAAGGAGTGTGCCGACCTTCGTTTAAACTTGGCAACAAGATGTTTTCAGATGCACTTTTCCCTACCTCAGCTAAAAAAAGAGCACAGCTTCTAAACTCAGTGGGTGGAGGGCTGATAGGTGACTGAGCCGTCAGAGGTACCACTGAAGGTAGGCAGGCACTCTGCAGGGCTGTGCTGAGGTCTCAGGCACCTTTGCTGCCCATCGGAACCAGCACTGACACACTTCAAATGGCACTGGTGAAGACCTGTGCTGTCAGAGGGCTTGACCAGAGATACTGTGGCAAAAATACTTGTAGGTCTTATGAAAACTTTGCCAGCCTCTTTTAAGCACAAAAATACAGAATGACAGGTGCTCACACTATGCTACCCGCACTGTAGCCCTGCAGTCTGGTCTTGGAGGGAAGGGAAAAAAAACATTTTGAAAGATTATTGAAGTCTGTGTCATCACAACTCTCCTGGAACCCAGGCATAAAAATACATAAAAATATAGTTTGCTTTCAAGCTGGACTAATGCTGAAGTTTTAACTTAGCTTGAAGAGAACCAAGTTATTGGATAAACAGATCCAGCTTCCAGAGTCAACACCTTACCTGACCTTGTGTGATCTAATATCTCCAGCTGTTCAACTCATCCCTGTAAGACCACCTGCACTTTGTGGAACATTTACTTAATATCCATTTGGAAGAGTTTTTACTCCACCTTCCTCACTTCTGCTTTAGAAGGCTGAACTAAGCAGACATTTGTTTTTTTTATGTCTTAAGAGATTTTAAAATTTCAGAAAACACTTCAGAAAAAACATATTTTTCACTTTCTGGGAAGTTTTGTCCTTGTACTGTGACAAGGGACAGATGCTGATTGTTTTTCCCCAAGATGAAAAACAAAACAAGCAAAATAATAAAAACTTGTTGAACTAGGGCATAGAAAAAACCGTCTATAGGAAATTAAATGCCTCCTTCCCATTGTCTATTATTTTCTGAATGCTTTTATTAGCACCCTTTTTTTATAAGAAGTATTCTCGTGGATGATTTAAAATTCTGAGGCACTCAGAGTTAAGAGTTACAAAATGAATAAAGGAATAAAACAACGTCTTTCTCATGTCTTGTAATAGAGACCAAATTGGGGGAGGTGGGGAGGGAAATGGTAGCAGAAAAATACTGAAGTAGAATACCTATATTTTCACTCACAGAACATTATTCCTCTAAGTACAAGAAAATTTAGTTCTTTCACCCACCTTTTTTTTTTTAATAAGACAGCTAAGTTTAACAAAAGTGAATTCTCATGTAACTTTATGAGATTCTACTCATATTGAGATAATCATAAACAACATGAATGAAATAATCTGAGACCATTACCATAACAATCCTGAATTTGCTTCTCTCAATAACTCCAGTTTATTAAAGTCCTAGCAATATATCAAAAGCTGGTAATCATTTGGAAAAGGTACATGCTTTCAGAAAGTATATGCTGTCTGTGTCATCTCACATTATAGACTACTTTGAAGACAAAAAAATCTGCTTTAATTAATTAAATAAGGATTTTTTATTTTCAGAAGGTTTGCTGCCAATAAAACTATCCTACTGTTATATGAAATATATTAAACTGTTTTGTGCACCAAATCTGTCTTTCACCCAAATTTTCTGTAACGTCCCACTAAAACCAGCATAGTAGGACACACAACTTAAGGACAAAGACATGAAAGAAAGAAACTCTTTCTACATGTGGGAAGGTTAATTTGATAAATACTTTAAATCTTGGTAATTATTTGTTCCATTTTCCTTTCTCCTTTATGCAGAATTTACTTTTTAATTGCAGGGTACAGCCTGGTTGCCACATCATAAGTTCTACCCACTACAGCTCACTGAAAAAATTAAATTATTGTGTTACATATTGTCTTCTGACTGTCCATCTCTCTCCATAGTTTTTTTTTTATCAGCAGATTACTGACAGAGCAGGACTCCACTCATATATGTACATTCACAAAAAGAAAGAGAAAAAAAAAGCCAAATAATTCCTTGGAAAGACAATAAAATGAAAGCAAACAAACCATATAGAAAATTGCTTAATGTAAGTACACAGGTACTGTTTAATTCTTAATGGCCAATTCAGGAATGATTATAATGGCAGCTCTATGGATAACCTGCTTGTGCAGGATCTGTACCTCATGGAGCTTATAGGACTTTTTTGGGGTTGTTTCAGGGATTTTTTTCTAAATGTTAAGAGGTGTCACATTTATATATAGAGAAATTAACGACTCAAAATGCCACAAGGTAGAACAACTTCTATATTTTAGCAGATTCTGCCCATTCATTCCATGAACATTAAACACTCTGAAATCACGCTTTCTTAATAGGAGCTCTAACAGGCAACCACACACTCAGGAATTTTACCCTACCACCTCTCATTTTGGAAGTCTTCAAGCTCACCGGTTTCTTTGCTTCAGGTTTGCCTTCCTTTCTTTGTGGCTGAAGCCTATGACCAGTTTTCTCACCCCCAGATTCTCCTGGACAACAAATACCAAATGTGTTTGTCTAATTTCTTTTTTCAGTGAGCAAGCCCATGTCTGGTACAGTTTGAAAATGGTCTTTACCAGAGCTCTCATTTGCCACAACATTCCGGAATAAAAGAAAAGAATGGGAAACAGGAGCATCTCTTTTCTCTAGTGAAGCTTTGCTCTATCCTTTTGCAGTTGCTAACAGATCTTTGAATGGTGTTAAGGTCAGAAGCTGAAGGAGACAAGTGTTATCCCAAGCCCCCACCCTCACCTCCATGTGGTCATTGACAACAACATCAGTAAGAAGACAATAATAACTGTGCACATTTTGCTCATCCATTTTTTTTTTTTTAAATCAAGCACACCAGCATACCCCAGGCTGATGTACAGCAAAGGGAACATTTTCACACAGAAATGTACTACAAGTGATGCACTGCTCTTGTGAAATGGGTTACTATCTGGACAAAAAGGATGTGATTGAAAAAAGACACATTTTCAATGGGAAATAACTCTTATTTTAACTCTTATTTTAACTATTCTAGATATTTCTGATATCACCTATATATGAAAAAAAAGGGAAAAATAAGACTTCAAAAAGGGAGGACCTCAAAAAGAAATTATCTATTAAAGGTAGCTGATCCGCTGCAAAAGATTTTCCTCTAACAGCTGCTTCCTGAGGTAGATTGCATTCAAAACTATAAAACTTATGATTGGTGAGAGTCAGGACATCAAGTAGATAACAGAAAACATACATTTATTATTTAAACTTAATAAAAGTAGATTAATAACTTGATTCCCTTTCATTATTTTTTTTTTAATCTCTGTCTTTCATAAGCATTTTACTTTATCCAGCCTTGAGTTAAGAGTGACTTCAAGGGATTAGGATGAAAGTCTGCTGACTTCTAAACTGAAACTTTAGTGATTCTTCCCCAGGTGCCTACTGTATTCAAGAACATAGTGTGCCTTCTGAGTAATTTGCATAAGAAAGGTAGAATGCAGTAGTATAATAATCAGAACCGCATCAGGGCATTGAGAAGCATGCTTAAATACTGAGGTAGTAAAAATATTTTTCACATTCCGACATGAAAGAAGAAATAAACTCATTCTCTAGATAAACAGATAGATAGCTGAGCTGTCAAAGCCAATTCTTTTCCAAATGCTTCTATTTGGCTTCAGTAAAATGAGAGGAGTGGGTGTGGGTTTAGGGTGAAACATAGCTCTGAATTCTCATCTGGATTTCTCAGGAAGAAAGGCTAAAAGCAGAGAAAAAATACTGTTACAAAATAAGCAAAATGTAAACAGTTATACTACTATGTCAAAATCTGCTTCTCTTCAAAACTGAAGGAGTTTTAGAATTTACCAATATGCCTTCAATTTAAAATTCAGTAACAGGATTGGGATTTTTTTGATAAATATTATTCTATGAGAGGAAGGATGTAAACTAACAGGAGATCAAACCTCCCTTCTCCTATGAACCTTCCTCTCTTCAGAACCACAATAAGTTTCTTGAAATTACATCTGCATAAATTTCATATTTTAAGAAGTTTTTCTAAGCACAAACTTCAGTTTTAATGGCTAACCCGGTGACATGCAAGAATTGATGTTATAGTAAATTAATAGCTTACTTCCTGAGCAGTTGACAACCTGGGTAAAGCCATGTTTTACCCAATGTCCTTATGCTGGATGTTCCTCTCTGCACTCCTGCTCAGCTTCACACCTGATCCAATCACTCTGCTCATACAAGGAATGAACAAGTCTGCTCACATAAAGTAATTGTGCTATGTAAATCTAGGCTTCTGTGAAATTCAGTGGAAACTCTGGAAAAATTACTCTTCAGTAACAAGAAAGTTTTAATAAGAACCAATCACAGTAGTATTTCATATGCACTCTATTTTTACCTATTAACCTAATAAGATATAATATGAGCTGTTTTGTAAACGAGTAGGTGCATTAATAACTGTCCATATTAATCTGCAAAAGGTAATACTTGATTTCCTATTTCCTGAGGTTTTATGAACAGCACATATTGATTTGTGGAGTTGGTGGCCACAGTGTTTTTCTCATTTCTTGCTTTACATACCATTATCTACCAAAAGCAAAAATAAACTCATTAAGTGTTCTGTTGAGATCACTTCAGAAATTGTATTTAACGTTCCTTTCTTATACCTTTGTATTTTGCTTATTTAATTAAAAGCTTCTTTAAAAAAAACAAACCAACACCCCCGTAAAAATCTGAACCAACAGCCACATAGAAAGACAGGCACACATAAAAAGACAACTACTGAAAAGATAGCACTAACTTGTTACACAAGGATCTAAAAAAATTTCATAACACTTTAATTACCATACTTAATTCAAATAAATATTTTATTAATGTAAGAATCAATAAATTAAACAACAAGGATTTAATGAGCCGGACTTAGGTACACTAGATGAAGTACAAATATCACTGACAAAGGAGCTTTAAAATAATCTGCCCAGAGAGAAAAATTCTTACTAAATACTTCTAATTTTTGGGCCTTAATGGCAGCAAATAAGGTAGTATGATCATACAACCCTCTCTCTAGGTAAATTCTTGTTGCAATAATGAGCAACGCAGATTCCCCGTGCAGGTGCAAAGGAGAGCCACTTTATTCCAAAAACCCGGCCTTTTTAGGCACTCAGCCAGTTATCTGTTTACATAGTTTTAAAGCACAACAAACATAATTCAACCACCCACCATACACCACTATGTGAGCATGAGATGGTCATGCAGCATGTTTTTCTACCCTTAATTCAGCTGTGTCTCTTTCCCACTGTCCTTTTCTACTTAGCTGAAGTAACAGGCCTGAGCCATGATTTTACAAAGGCAACAAGGCCTTCACGCAACAAATTCTAACTCAAAGATACACAGTTAAAAATACATACTTATCCTCTAATCATAAAAAATAATAAATATTCTTAATTAATTGAAGTTGCTTGATCTTATGCCCTGATTTGATGTTGCTACCAACTAACAAGTCACATCTTTAGAAGGAAACACACTCCAAGACAAGTGCCCTGCTGAAGTATAAGTTGTTCTCTGGGAGACCTGTTGTGCTTCATCGGACCACAAGTGATTGATAGCTTTGCCCTGTTGCAGTGACTTTGTGGCTAAAAGTGCATGTGATCGTCATAAATCATTGTACCAAATGCTTCTTGTAAAGTCAAACAGGAATCTGGTTCTCCAGTGGGTACACTTTGAAAGAGCCCACAGAGCTCTGAGAGTACTAAGCATCCATCAAAAACAAAAAAATGTAAAAGCAGAGTCTTTGGTTTGGATATCAAAAATGTAAATTTTTCATTAGACACATGAATATTTCAGAAGTGCAAATACACATATTTAATGCACTTATATGTCTATATGCAGGGAGATAAGTGTGCAATCATGTCATACATCTGACTTACTATTTGACGTGTTTAACTTATAGAAATAGCCTCAAGTGAGCAAGTCATTTTTACTGCTTCCTATGGAAAAATAGGAATATTGTTTTCTTCTCTATTTGACAGCTTTTAGCATTTGCTCAAAGTTATCAATAGAATTTGAACTTTGGACAAGGTAGCTTTTATTTTATAACATAAAAGGTAAAATCTGAGAGAAAGAATTATTCCTTTTCTTTTTTCTTTTTTTCCCTATCCAGAAGAGATATACCATGAGATTAGTAAGAAATTAAACATTGGGAGTTTCTGACACTGATTTATTTCCCCTTTGATTGCATTCTGTAAAAAAGTTATACTTTTACTGAAGATTTAGAACAGATGAACCATTTAATGCCAGAGTAATCAAAATGAATGATAACTCTGGAGAGTAGAGTTGCATGTATTCAGGATAGGAGTGTGACTTTTTTAAGACATCTGCAGGTTTTTTTGTAGCTTATTAATCTAATCTCGCTAAAGGCAAAGTCTCCTGTAAAATAGGAAATACTATCACTCAGTTTTAGTATATTCCATAGAATTTACGGTGTAATTGCAAATATATTTAAGAAGTCGTTGGCAAATTAGATAATTTTACATTATATTTCCATCTATTTACAGCCATGAATCCATTCAGTTTGGTACATAATATCACATTAGTTTGAACAAAAATAAGAAATTTGCTATTGCAAGATAGTTCACTGGAATTAATAAACAAATGAACATGCCATTTAATAGTGCTCTATAGTAAAATGGGTTTTTTTGAGACACAAATCATAACTTACATTGTTTTCATGGTATTGGTTTTCTTATCATGACTACCCATTTTGTAGTGCTTAACATAATACATCTAAGCCAGCATCTAATATAGCAGTGTTGGACTCGAGAATGCAGCAGACCTTACTGCTGCAGGAAACAAATATACCAGTACCGCCCCCCCCCCCCCCCCACCACCCCCCAAAATCTATGGCAATAATGTTGGGACTAAATACTTGGAAAATATAGTTCCTCTGTTTAATAGAGATTAGTGCAGCTCTGAGAACACTACTACTCCAATATGACATGACCAAAAGAGGTTTTCTCCTTTGTTTAATAAAATGGCAGCTTCCATCACGTGTTCTTCCTTAGCCTGGTCTGGCAACTCTTTTTCCTATTCCTCTTTAAATGTTCATGTAGAGATCCCTGTAATACACTTGTTAGAAAAGCAAAGACATTTCCATAAAACAATGGAAATACTGTCAACTTTCTATAAAACTCTAACAAACATGCTCTTTTCCACCAAGTTGAAGAGTACACATTAACACATATTGCATAGAAGTAAAGCATCCAATAAAGTCTTCAGGATAGCATAAATAACAAAGCAAGATCTGATGTTAAGCACTAATACTTTGTGGTTTTGCTTAATGCTAATTTTAAGGGAACAGGATTATATGCTTAATGAAGAAGACAGAACCATAGACAAATAATGAAGCTGATAATTTTTTGAGAAAAAATAAAACAGCAAAAGACGAAATTAAAGTTTTGATTTTAACATGTTGGTTACTTTTCTCCCTTCTCTATACAATGTTCACCTAATCTTTAGTGTGCAAAATTCAGTGAGAACAAAACAAAATGGGTTATTGGAGATGCTATTTTGTTTCTGTAGGTGACTTTAATTTAGAATTTTATAGGAAGTAATCAGAAAGATTTCACACAAAGGTTTTAACACTGATGTGGCCTAGAAGACTGTAAACTGCTGATATCTCCATTATGGAGGTTACTTCTCTCTCAGATCAGCGGTGGTGACAGGTGAAATTATCTGACTTTAATGCAAAGTGAGACTTCTCTGTTTAAACCACAGGGATATTGTGCTCTGCATTTCTAGCAGGGATGTCATACTTTGGCTTCCACAACTCACAACACAGAATAGAATTATTTTGACACAAAATCTAAAGTCTACTGTATACTGACGTATAAATGTACTTTGCTACACATTCCTGTCAATGTTAATGGTGATTTTATTAACTATATCCAGTATGAATCTTACAATAGAAAAGAAAGTGAAGAAAGTCCGTATGGTATATTAAATTCCTCATAGAAATCTTCAGTTGCCAAACCACTTTTTCAGTAACGGTTTAACTCAAAGGAGATCTTTAAGAAAACATGAATTGTCACCATGGATAAAAGAAAAAAGAATCTGCCTTGAGGTGAAAAAAATATCCTTTTTAGTTCATATGAGTTTTTTCTACTTTTATTTTTAAGTATTAGCCTACCATATTGATATACTAAGGATATACTTGCTCAACAGAATCATATCTGTGGTGTTCCCTAAAGGATCAAACCTTATAGAAAGAAAAGGAAGGAAAAAATATTAAGCAATGGATGTTTCTTTTGGCTGTCAAAGTTGACATGGAAAGAGAAAAAAAATTGGTATTTGTTTGGCAAATGCTCAAAATCAAAACACACATACACATACAAATCTACCCCCCCCCAAACCTGAACCATTACCACCTAAAAAAATACCTCAACCCACACTCAAATTTGCATGAATTTTCATCCTAAAGTTAAATTTACCAAAACTCACTGATTTATTGGGTGCGAAAAGGGGAAATCAGCCACTTCTAAACACTGTCATCCAGAAAAACATTACTATCAAGGTGATACAGAGGCAATATATAAAAACAATTAATAGACATGGTCATCACAGACTGAGTAGAAGTTTTCAACTTCTCAGTTATTTCGGGCTCTACAATCCTGTGAAAGAGACCATAGATTCATCTTCTCAAAGCTAAAGAATGATGAAAAAGACCAAGATGAGATGAGTTTTAGATTTCATACATATTCATAATTTTTAAAAAATGACCTATGGAAAGCAAAGTGAGATATTTGTCACTTCTTCCATCCAGTTTACATCTATGTAAAACTTGGGCCCTGTCTTCTCCAGCCTGATCAAGACCAGAGAATCACAGAATGGCTAAGGTTGAAAGGAATCACTGGTGGAGCTATCTGGTCCAAGCACCCTTCTCAGGCAGGGTCATCCTAGAGCACCTTGCATAGGATTGATTCCAGATGGTTCTTGAATATCTCCAGCGACAGGAGAATCCACAACATCTCTGACCTATCTCTTTCAGTGCATGGTCATCCACAGAGTAAAGTTCTTCCCCATGTTCAGGTGAAACTTCCTGTGTATATCTTTCTGTCCATTGCTTCTTTTCCTATTGCTTAGTACTACCAAGAATCCTCTAAACACCCTCCCTTCCGATACTAATAGACATTGATGAGGTCCCCTCTCAGCTGTCTCTTCTCAAGGCTGAACAGGCCCTGCTCTCTCAACCTTTCCTCATAAGAGAGAAACTCCAGGCCCTTAGTCATCTTTTTTGCCCTCCATTGGACTAACTCCAGGAACTCCATGTCTCTCTTGCACTGAGTGGACACAGCACTCCAGATGCAGCTAATCAAAATAGGTAAAGTGATGCTAACTATTTTTCAGTTGTTATGGCTTAAGCCCTGAGACTTAATTTATACAATTTCATGGCAATGACTTTGATAAGAACCAAAGCCATATATTAAATAACCAAACATTTTAAAGTCCTCTAGTTTACTTTGGGAGTCAATTATTCTCCAAGACGATCTTCTTAAGAGGACAATATTTCTGGTTTATTCTATTGAAACCTGATCAGTTAAGTTTAATTTGCTCCTACCTTAACTTTCTCTGTCTTTCTTTACAAATCTTTACGAAGCTTAGGAAAAGAACGTGCTAGACCTGAGTCTGAAGTAACCCCATTAGTTTTTATTTCCTTTAAAGAAATAAAAACAGAAGTATTATTTCTGACTCTTGTCTGCAAAAAGGAAATACACAAACAAGATCTCCCTCCCAAATGTCTTTTTTTTCCTGTAATCTTTCTTAAGTTACTGTACAATGTGATTTTTAGAAATAGTCCCATTTTTTTTCTAACCAGAAAAACTAGGAAAGGTGTGATTTCTTTTTTTTTTTTTCCCTGAATACTGTCATTATTCTCTTTAAGAGTTCATAACAAGTGTTTGGGTCACATATTCACAGTTAATCTATATGAACGTAAGTCTCTTGAAAGGATGTGGTTTGTTAACAAGGACCTATTTTCCTTGCCCTTCCTGCTGCACTGCAGATAAGGTGGAGACTTCTACAATGAGAAAAAAGATGGCATTTCACACGGGCTGGTGAGAACATCAGGCAGGGGAGAGGGGCTAGAAGAAACAATGCGAATAACAGATATTGTGTGGAAATGGGCTAGAAGGAACAATGAGAATAACAGATATTGTGTGGAGTTTTCTGAAACCCATGATTCAAATATGTAGCAGGGAAAGGGGAGATATTCTTACAACCACTTTGTTTCTATTCTTTCTTATTCCCTATTTTTTTTTTAATTCCGAAAGCTCCTTGTTTCAATTCCTGTTCTAATAAGAAGCTAGCTTTGTATAGTCAAAGCCCTCTGATGCACAGAATTTAAAGACAGAGTGCAATCAGAACCATCTCAAGTCTTTAGGGACCACATCACTACCACTGGAGAATATAAACTAGTGTCTTGACTTTAGTGCACAGTTCTCTTCCTGCCTAATGATGGAGGAGGGAAAATAATAATTATGAAACATCCTACCTTCCACTGTGCAATAGTTATTCTGTCTGGAAAGACCATGCCTCAATCTCACTCCTTTTGCAGCCCATCCAATCCATTCCAATTCACCTTGTCCTTCTGTCTCTCTATCTGAGATTATTAACTTCTAGCCAATACATTCTTATACATCTAAAACATACAATGGAAGGGTTTTCATCAGTGCAGGGTTCACCTGTGCCCACAGCTCAGCCTTACACAGCCTCTTGCTCAGTTTCTCTCAGGGGGATGAGGGAGAGAATCAGAAGGGCAAAAGCTAGAAAACCCATGGATTGAGATAAAGATGGTTTAATAGGGAAGGCAAAAGCCACACACACAAGCAGAGCAAAACAAGGGATTAAGTCATTACTTCCCACATACAGGCATTACTTTTCCAGACAGCAGGGGTCCATTGGGTATAATAGCTACTTGGCAAGACAAATGCCATTGCTCCAAATATTCCACTTTCTCACAGTTTTTATTGCTAAGCACAATTATGGTATGGGATATAAACTAAAAACAGATATATAAAATTATATAATCCTTTTAAACATAGAAAGGTTTTTTAATTTCAACAGAAATTACAGCATTCTGCCTGGATATTTGAAAAAAATTTTCTTCTAAGGGACTGTATGTATAGCTCCTTAGAAGAATATGGTACTACAGAATACCCAGATAATTCCTCTGAAATACAGTCTTGAGCTTCTCTTGAAAGCCACACTAATGCCTCGGTTTTGGAAACAAAACTTCAGAAGGAAACACTCCAGAGTGAGTGTCTCCTCTGAAGGGAAAAGGGCCCCCCTTTTCCTCCTCTAATAAGACAAGTGGGTCACAGCAAGTGAAAGTGGAAGAAAACAAACTTTTTATTAACACAACCAAAACAGGGTAGAACAGGATAAAAAAACCTCAAAATACAACAAATTCCCGGAGAGGGAATAGACATCCCGGCTTGGACCACGCGGGGCCACCCTGCGGGCCCGCCAGGGCCACCCCCACAGGCTCCCTGGACTGGCAAGGAGGGAAGGGAAGCAGTGAGGCAAGGGGAAGGAAAGGGAAAAAGAACAAGAAAAAAACCCAACAGAACCTTTTCCCAGCTAGCTGGAACACAAAGGAAACCAAAAAGCAGCACAGCGCTCCTGGCACACCCCCTCCCAAACCCTGCCCAGAGCCCCCAGAGCCCCCAAGCTGTTGGGCCCCCGCCATTAAACTGCCCTGCACTCAGTCCCGTGGCCCCCCGGGTCCATCATAAAGGCACAGCGTCCTTGGGCATTGAGTGGATGGTTAAGGAATAAAGCGGCTTCATAACATCACCCCAGGACATTTCACCCCTTATTCCATACCGTCTTCTTAATGCCCAAATTAATACATTTCAGCTTTAAACACACATGTTTATACATATATATACAGCTAAGAATTGGATATCTCGGGCAGGTCCCTTGACTTTGTTCTTTTTGATGGCAAAGCCGGCTTCCAGGAGAATCTGGATGATCTTCTCTCCCAAATACCTCCAATGCTGTGCTCCCCCACACAATGATGTCATCAATGTACTGGAGATGTTCTGGAGCTTCACCCTTTTCCAGTGCAGTGTAGATCAGTCCATGGCAGATGGTGGGACTGTGCTTCCACCCCTGGGGCAGTCGGTTCCAGGTGTACTGCACGCCCCTCCAGGTGAAGGCAAACTGAGGCCTGCACTCTGCTGCCAGTAGAACGGAGAAAAATGCATTGGCAATGTCAATAGTGGGGTACCACTTCACTGCTTTGGACTCCAGCTCGTACTGGAGCTACAACATGTCCTGCATGGCAGCACTCAACGGTGGAGTCACTTCATTCAAGCCACAGTAGTCCATAGTCAATCTCCATTCCCCATCAGACTTGCATACAGGCCAAGTGGGGCTGTTGAAGGGTGAGTGGGTCTTGTTGACCACCCCATGGCTCTCTATCATTCTCTAGCTTACAAATCATCATGTGGATGGGAATCACAGCATCTCGATTTGTCAGATACTGCCGGAGGTGCACGGTTGAGGTGGCAATTGGCACTTGCTGCTCTTGTCCCTTCAGAAGCCCAACTACAGAAGGATTCTTGGTCAGCCCAGGCAAGGTGTTCAATTGCCGAATGCCCTGTGCCTCCACGGCAGCTATTCCAAAGGCCCACCTGAGTCCCTTTAGGTCTTTACAATACCCACTCTGGGGAAAATCTATGCCCAGAATACATGGGGCCCCTGAGCCAGTCACAATGGGATGTTTCTTCCACTCATTTCCAGTTAGGCTCGCATCATCTTCAAGCAGTGTCAACTGCTGCGATCCCCCTGTCGCTCCAGTAATAGAAACTGGTTCTGCCCCCACGTGTCTTGATGGAATCAAGGTGCACTGTGCACCCATGTCAACCAAGGCTTCATATTTCTGTCGTTCTGATGTGCCAGGCCAACGGACCCACACTGTCCAAAAGACATGATTTTCCCTGGCCTCTACCTGGCTAGAGGCAGGGCCGCTCTAGTCCTGGTTATCATTCGAAACTTGAGCTACTTCCCTTCTGGTGGAACTCCCTCTCTGAGCATTACCTTGCTTCAATTCACGCATCCGTGCTGCCAGGACAGAAGTTGGTTTTCCATCCCACCTCCTCATTCTTCCCCACTTTCACACAGGAAGAACCACAGTTCAGCTCTTGGGGTGTACCCTCTTTCCCTAGCCATGGGACGTCTGCTTCTGGTAACAGGGCCTCTGGTCTGCACTGTTGCGATTTGGAGAAGTCCCTCTTTCAGCTCCTTCCTGAGTTTCTGATGAGTCTTGTCTATCCTATCTTCCATCTTCTGTATGATCTCTGATAGACTCTTTTCCACAGCTGCAATTCTTGCTTGTGTTGGGCCATGCACAGTGTCTGCATACACCCAGAGTCTCCTCACCATAGTACTCACTGTCTTATCCCTGTCATTCCATATCATCACTGCTAAAGCAGGGGCCTGTTCTGGTGGCATGTGTTGTGCAAGTTTCAGCCACATCACCAGTGTACATTTTACCATGTCAGGGCTCCTAATTGCTTGGTCACCTGCGAATATGATCTCTATCACAGCCAGTTCTCTCAGGCATTGAATCCCTTGTTCCATAGTTTTCCAGGGATTTAGCTGCAGCTGGAGATCTTCTCGGCTCAGGTATCTTTCCTTCACACTTCTTAAGACCCGTGTCCAGAGACTGAGAGCTTCAGGGCCCCTTGTCATCTCTTGGTCAATACTTAAATCACGTGACAGGGGTCCCAAATGCCTTGCTTCAGTGCCATCCAGAATTGTACCATCACCTGCAGCACCTCAGATTCGGATCATCCAACTTAATAGTTTCATCAGGCCGTCAGCTGTAATCTTTCCTCAGGGTATGAAGGCTCTCCATGAACAGGGACTTGGTAATGATTTTGGGTTCCAATTCCTCTGCTGGCTGTGAAGGTCCTGGCTCTCTGTCATCATCCACTGGGTGAGTGGATTTGGCTTTGTGTTTCTTTCGTTGGACAGGGGCAATCGTTATCAGTTTAGGCTCCCCATCTGCTTTAGCTGCAGCTGGAGTGATTGGGGTGTCTGCTGGCTTATTCTCCTGCTCCTCTGGCTGTAGCATCTGCCCTACAGTACCCAGCAGCGTGCGGTAAGCGTTAGCCAGGACCCAGCACACAGCAATGAGCTTTTTCTTTTCATCCACGTTGTTATTGCAGTTTTCCTTTAGATACTGTCCCACCTCAGCTGCATTCTGAATTCGTTCAGAGGGGAAGTTCCAGGCTACTGAGTCAGAAAACTGCTTCAGGGTGTGGCCTATGTCCTCCCATACCCCACACCACTTAGGATTTTCCACAACTGGGGCAGCTGTCTGGGCAACCCCTCTGGATATCTCAGCCCTTATTTTAGACAAGCTGGAGACCACATAGAGAAACCCTGCTAGATAACATAATAAGAAGGTGGTATCTTTGACATCCAGGGGAAACTGGATGCTTTCAAAAGGTGACATGCCAAATCTGAAGGGGAAGAAGGAGATGAAAGGCTGGGAATTATCATCCCCTTCTTTTCCCCTAACAAACTGGGTGTAATTACTAATACATTCCAAAAGAAAACTACCAATGCCAGAATGGAAAAACAACATAACATGCACATTCTCAATGGTTTCCATTACTTCCGTAAAACTTTGAGAAATCACTAGCACCAGGCATATTAAAATGGCAGTCCTGATTCTTCCTCCTGACTTATGAAAGGTGTAAGCCAGGGACCCGACTGCCCATATCTGTGGATATGTACTAATGGTTAGGTTCCACAGAAAAATTATTAAATCATACACCATGGTCTTACTGCTGTACCTCAATACAAAATGGTTCAAACCAAATGTTGGGGGTTTTTTCCACTTTCATGTGCCCCTTAAGTTGGGCGCCAAATTTATGTCTCAGTTTTGGAGATGAAACTTCAGAAGAAAACACTCCGGAGTGAGTGTCTCCTCCGAAGGGAAAAGGGCCCCCCTTTTCCTTCACCAATACGACAAGTGGGTCACAGCAAGTGAAAGTGGAAAAAACCAAACTTTTTATTAACACCAAACAAAACAGGATAGAACAGGATAAAAAAAAAAAAAAACAAAAAAACAAACCTCAAAATACAACAAATTCCTGGAGAGGGAATAGACACCCGGGCTCAGACCAGCTGGAGCCATCCCACGGGCCCACCGGGGCCACCCCCACAGGCTCCCCAGACCAGCGAGGAGGCAAGGGAGGTAGTGAGGCAAGGGGAAGGAGAGGGAAAATCAAACAAGAAAAAACCAGAACCTTTTCCCAGCTAGCTGGAACACAAAAGAAACAAAAAAGCAGCACAGCGCTCCTGGCACATCCCCTCCTGAGCCCTGCCCAGACCCCCAGAGCCCCCGAGCCATTGGGCCCGGCCATTAAACTGCCCCGCACCCGGGTCCCGTGGCCCCCCGGGTCCATCTTAAAGGCCCAGTGTCCTTGGGCACTGAGCAGACGGTTAAGGAATAAAGAGGCTTCATAACATCACCCTAACCCTAACCCTAACCCTAACCCTAACTAAGAAAACACAGATGTGAAGAAATAAATTGAGCATAGCAGCAGCTGGGCTTTTGAAGCTCAGCAATGCCCATTTTCTTCAGAGATGAACAAGGAAAATTAAAAAATTATAATTTAAAAATTGACAAAATGCCTGACACCCCCAAAATTAATTCTGCTGACAACACTTCTTAGTTGTCCAACTTCTCCTTTTATCAACAGTACATAAAGAAGTGCAGTATTAGTAACATGATATTTTAGTGACAGTTTTACTTTCAGGAATTAACTAGTATTAGAAAATTTGTACTATGATGTAGCAAGGTATATTTTTATCTACTTTAGTCAGCTGAACACACACGTGAGAGATTAACATTTTTGTTGCTTTTCTTTCTGTAAACATTTAAGAGGTTTCAATTGGCAAATTCCTTGCTATTCAATCACCTGAGAGGACTGCACACATGTCTGATTTCTACTGTCCTCTTATTATGTTTGTCCCCATAATATTTGAATTGGGTTTTGTTCTGGGCTTTTTTTTAATATTACAGAGCATTAGTGGTGATTTTGAAATGTGACATGACTTTCTGGAAGATTGTAAAGTGGAATCCCATTATATGGACTTTCTTTAGCTGCCAGTAACAAGTTTCCAGATCACTCAATCAGTTTTTTAGGCACTCTTGTCTTGCTGCTGACACCTGCTGATGTTGTCCTACTTGCACAGAGCAGAACTGAAGAAAGACACACAGTCTGCAAGTGACTATCTCCGTTTTCTGACCATATAGGCCTAAACAGAACAGATACTTCACACTGAGCAAGCTGGTCCACATGCTGTCCCACACAAGTGAGACCCAGAAATGAATGCCATCAGAGGATGAACAGGTAGCCTTTGGCAACTGTTGCAAGATACACAGCAGAAGAAATTGGATTACATAGATTTATAACTTTTTGTTTCATTTCTGATTTTAAGCAGCTTTGGTAAACTCTTTTGTTAGTCTCATTTGTTTTTATCCTTGCTGAACACTTATGGGGTCCTGTACAAAGGAACACAAGCAGTAATAAATGTATGAGTAGCAGTTTTGCTGGGGATCTGTCCTACTGATACAACATAAATGGGCGACAGACTGTCTTGGTTTGAAAGATAGGTGTCTGCCAAGGAAGGCAGGAGTCTCCCTTGAAATGGAAGAGAAAAAATTGCAACCTCCTTTCCTCCTAATTATAATTTTGAAATTAGGGGCTTTCAGGCAAAGATATGAGGAATAGGAATAACAGTTCTTTACTATTACATATCTATAGGTGTATAACCAGTCAAACAAACACCAATAACTATGGCAGTAACCGCAAACAATCCCAAACCCAGTCCCAGCCCTCTCGGCTGTCAGGCCCTTTCCCCTCGGGTGCAGTTCCGCTCGCAGCCGGCAGGGGCGCTGGCGGCTCCCGGTGAGCAGGGCAGGTGCGATGGTTCCCCCGCGGCTGCAGGGGGCGCTCTGGAGCGAGCTCGGGGAGCACGCAGCAATGGTAGCCTGGGATCTCAGGAAGAGATGGAACAAAAAAGCTTCACAAACCCCCTGGGCAGCCAATCCTGGTGTCCGGCCGGACCCTCGGGAACAGCAGGCTGGAACGGCAGGCTGGAACAGCAGGGACAAGCACAAATCCCAGGTGGCAGACGAGAAGTATCAAACTCCGTAGCTGTGGTGGGAACCCCGGGAGGTCTCAGCAGGCAGGACGTGCGGGGCTACAGAGTAGCGAAGGCTCGAAGCAATGGTGGGGGCAGAGTGGCCACAGCCCGACTCCCAGCGGGGCAGGGAAAGGCAGACTTGGGATCCTGGGGCTTCTCTGGTAGAAGGAAGGCAGCTGAAAAAGCAGAAGTTTTCAGTGCTGACTGGAGTGCTGAATTCCTTCCAGCCTCTCTCCATCCAAACTCCGGAAACTAATTGCTCACAAGCCCAGGTGAAAGAGAGTAGCCAGATGGACCCCTCCTTCTATGGCCAGGTCTTTTGTTTTTCTTAAGCACCCAGTAATTTGTCCCCCGGCAACATGCATGGGGAAAATTCTTTAAGAGAAAAAGAAAACAGAAGGAGGACTCCTAAAACTCCAACACAGACATATAGGATAAATACATGTGCACTACAGTTAGTTGTCAATTGCTTAGGAACACCCTTTTTTCTGGAATTTCGCTGTCACTCTGAACTTTGCCTGTTGAATTGGTTAATGCCTCTGAAGTACTTAAAGAGAACTACAAATTCTGTTATAGATGGAAAATTTCTTACACAGTTCTAATGACAAGACATTACACTAATTGAAAGGAACACTGAAAAAACATATCTGTAAGTCATAGAATGGTAAAGAATCTAACTTTTGTCATTATTTTTGCATTACAGCAAAACCAAAATATCATACATTATAAAAATATTTATCTAGTACTTCAATTTCTTTTGTGTGAAACAACAAAGACAATGAGGGACAAATCTGTCAGTTTGTTTGGGAGTTTCATCCCATTAGCTTCTCTTTTTCTCGATGTGATTTAGCTTTCTAACAGATAAATTTCCGATACAGACATGTTGGGAAACTGGTATTTACCCATAGGAACTTTTACATATATATTAGATTTCAATACCAGAAAAAAACCTAAAATCTGGGAACTTCTACAAGTTAATAGAAAGCAGAGGAAATTCTATGCTTTTTAGGAGAAAAGTCATTTATGCTTCTCTCAAGTCATAAAGGCATATAGTTACCATTTTCCTAATTTACTTTGCAGTGTCACAACTACATTAAAGAATAAGCAAAAAATAATGAAAAAAATCTCTTTAGTACAGCTAGGGCTGAATTGGGCCAAATTGCTGAAATTCTATACAGCATAACCAGGAAAAAAACTTACAATATTTGAGTACTTTCCTCCTCTCTGGTATTCTATGGGGATAGGACAGTTTAAGTTATATACCTGTAACATCATCTAAAGTTTGAAATTCTAACTGATTTAATAAAATTTATGGCTATGTCATCTCATTGCTTTGTCTACTTATATCCAAGAGTTTATAGTGAGAATTGTCATTTAAATGACTACTTTAAATTCTCAGTTGCCATAAAAATGTATTTTGAAAGACATAACTGAAATATTTGAAGGCAAAAAGAGAGAAGAGTTATTTAAAGTTTCACTCTGTTAAGTAGGTCTGCACAAACGAGCTAGAGAAGGTGAATTATTTTTGAGGGGTTTTCAGTATTTTTCAGATAAAGTGCTCAGAAAAAAACTTTGCAATAACTTATTATAGCATGATTTTACACTGACCTGTGCTGGCAGCCCTGAGAGTCTTTTTGATTTATTTTTAAAAGAAATTTATTTCCTGCTGCAAATAGATGAGACCCTGCTCCAGAAAGAAACTTCCTTTAACCTGGTAAATAGAAATGAGATGAGATATTGTTTCAATCACCACTTAAACTCTTTGTGTGGGTGGACACAATGCAGTTTTGTACAGCTTGACCTGGAACTGTTGCTCTTGAAGATGGAAAACAAGTGCACCACTTAAAGTCATATATTGTACCAGGCAGCAGCAGCAGCCAGATCAGGGAGGATCCCTTCAAACAGCTCTATATGGTGACAACAGACCTTCTCCTTCTCTCTTATCCAGCAGGACTCATTTGAACCATCTCAGATTGAATCATGGAAGTTATGATGGGGTGAATTCAAAGAGGTCAAGCTTAGGGTATATAACAAGGAATAGAATTTTTGTAGCTACCATTTTTCTTCTGATTTACAGAGCTTTACATTTTGATACTGTAAAGCTGTGAACCCATAAAGGCTGCTGCTCACCTCTGTATGGCTGCCAGGTGTATCTTCTCAGAAGTATAGCTACACCAGGCTTTCTTACTCTTCTCACTGTTCCCTTCCTAGTATGAAAGCAGTACTGAAAAAAGACCACCAAGGTTTATAACTCAAGTTGGTAATATATAGTGTTTTCCTACAGTCCCAGTAATGAATGCTAGGTGTAGCATGGGAATGACCCACGAAGAAATTTGTTGTGTTTGCTGAAAGTAAGAGATGGAGAGAAAGGCTCCCAGAGCTTCATATGGAAAAAATTTCCTCATTGCACCACATGAGAAGAGCCAATACACCTGTGAAAAACTCCTGAAATCTATGAACATTAAGAAAAGATGTTGTAGTATTTTTCATAGTTTGATTTTCAAATAGAAATTAGGTAGAAATCCAAAATTGTCTGGCCCCTGGGCTGAAGCCCACTGATGGAATCATAGAATCATTACTGGTGTAAAAGACCTCTAAGATCATCAAGAACATCTGCTAACCCAGCACTGTCAAGTCTGCCATTAAACCCTGTCCCAAAGTGCCACATCTACAGGTCTTTTAAATACCTCCAGGGTTGGTGACTCAACTCCTTGGGCAGCCTGTTCCAGTGTTTGACTACCCTTTCAGTGAAGAAATTTTTCCTAATATTCAATTGAAATCTCCCCTGGAGCAACTTAAGGCCATTTCCTCTCATCCTGTCCATTGTTACCTGGGAGAAGAGGCTGACTCCCACCTTACTACTTACTACTCCCATCTTACTCTTTTCAGGTAGGTGCAGAGAGCAATAAGATCTCTTCTCCTCTTTCCCAGGCTAAAAATCCCCAGCTCCATCAGCTGCTCCTCATAAGCCCATGTTCCAGACCCCTCACCAGCTTTGTTGCCCATCTTTGGACACCCTGCAGCACCTCAATGCCTTTCTTGTAGTGAAGGGCCCAAAACTGGACACAGGATTCAAACTGTGGCCTCACTCATCCAAGAACAGTGGGGGCAACCATTGCTCTGGTCCTTCTAGCCACAGTATAGTATATATAGGCCAGGATGCCATTGGCCTTCTTGGCTCCCTGGGCACACATTGTCTCATGTTCAGATGGCTGTTGACCAACACCCCCAGATTCTTTTCCACCTGGCAGCTTTCCAGCCACTCTGCCCCCAGCCTGTAGCACTGCAGGCAGTTTTGACCCAATTGCAGGCCCCAGCACTCAGCCTTGTCAAACCTCACATCATTGGCCTTGGCCCATCCATCCACTTTCTGCAGATCCCACTGCAGACCCTTCCTGCCTCCACCAGATCAGCATTCCTGCCCATCTTGGTGTCCTCTGCAAACTGACTGGTGGAGCACTCAATCCCCTTATCCAGGTTGTCAATAAAGATATTAGAAAGGACAGGGCCCAACTCTGGTCCCTGGGAAACACGGCTAGTGACTGGCTGCCAGATGGGTGTAGCACCATTCAGCACCACTCTCTGGGCCTGGCCAGTCCACCCAGGTTTTTTACCCAGAAAAGAGTATACCCACCCAAGCCATGAGCAGCCATTTTCTCCAGGTGAATGCTGTGGGAAACAGAGTTAGAGGCTTTATTAATGTCCCAGAGATGATTAATGTCCCTACAGATGATATCCCGGTAGACAACATCCACAGCCTTTCCCTTCCCCACAGACCAGGTCTCCTTGTCAAAAAAAGAGATCAGGTTAGTCATGCAGGACCTGCCTTTCCTAAACCCGTGCTGGCTTGGCCTGATCCCCTGGTTGTCCTGCATGTGCCATGTGATGGCTGCAAGAGGGAGAACCTTGGTCTCTGAGGGTGAGGAGAAAAGGGAGCATGAATAAAGAAAGGAATAAATCATGGTCCAAGCACTTTAAAAACAGAAGTTCTTTGAAGTGGGCAAGTTAGAGAGAGGCCACCCCAACAGTGGAAGTCCAGAGCTGTCTGCACTTTGCCTTGCTGATGATACTCACTGACTTTTAGTCCAGTGTTTATGCCATTCTCAAGGATCTAGACTAAAAAATTATGATAACTAAAATTAAAAAAAACCCTCTGCAAGGCAAAAAGAGCAAGTAGCCTGCAGAAAACATATGGAAATGCCAAAACTACATGTCAGTTATGGGAGACACTGAAGGCACCCATGTGTTTTCTCAGTCTCAGTCGCTGAACTCACAGTCACCTGATTCAAGGTAGCAAAGTAGCATCAAATTATGGTCATGACACACTGGCTTGTTACAATCCAAAGCTGTTGGTCATGGATACTCACCTCTTCTTCATTGTCAGTACGAATTCACTAGGCACAACTCTTCTCTTTTGCTGCTCTTTGAATTTCATATACAGGGTCTACATACGAGTAAGTGTACACAGACACACGGAGCAGAATACAGGAAATAGCTGAGAGAGAAAGGACCAGCTCTACCAAGGTGTAATTAATTTTTCATATTCCAGTCATTAAGACTTGCCTACAATAGAAATTTTCTTATAAATAAGTTAAACATTAGAGATAAGATGCCACCTGTAGATAAAAATTGCCTTAATAATCACAACTACATAAAAGTTTTTCTGTTTCCTATACTAGTGAAGCAGTGTTCTCAGGCCCTACAAAATCCTTCACCTGTCCCTCCCCTCACCTCCTTGAGCTACCCAGGTGGATGGACCCTTCTTGTATAAACATTAAGATGAACAGCTGTTCATTTTCCAACTTGCTATTTAGTCATTTTCCTGCAACTCTAGGGAACTTTTGCCTCTCTGAGAATACAGGGGATGAGAATGCAGCAAGAAAATGTGGCCTACAAGGCTGTATGAACCACAGCGAAACAGCCACTGACAGCAACATAAACAGTGGTATACCCAGAAACAGCTTTGTGACAGTTTGTCCTGGAAAAAACTTTCAAGTTCTGAGACTAGAAATGGCCAGCACTGATGATGGTAGCTTGTAAAAATTGCTTACCAGGGTATTCAAGGCCATGGATTAAAGCAGTACTCTTATCAATCTTAATAAATGTCAGCTCTTCAGTGCAACAGTGAATGAGGATATACGACCCAAACGTGTCTCAGGTAAAACTGAGAATAACCTGTATCTGCATCTAGTCAGTGGAAGAACAAAAACAAAACAGAAAACCAACCAACCATAAAACAAATAAACAAACAAAAACCCCAAACAACAAACCATTGTGGATAGGCAGTGGGAGGAACAACGGATGGTGCAAAACCTTGCAAGCTTCAATTACCCTCAGTGAAAACCACAGTGGATATTTTGACCTACTTTGCATCAGATCTGTAATCCAGACAGCTTTGAAAGGGAAATGACCCACCGGACTGGAACTGGAGTCCAGAAACAGGTGACTGTCACCTGTGTCAAGGCAAGAGCATGAAGGCAGGAGTATCTCTCAATTAACAGAAATTATTGATCATCCCTATACAGAGAAAATCTGATCCTGAAACAAGTACAGGCTATCAAGAGTGATAATTCTCTCATACCAGTAGGCTCCAGCAACTAAGCTATACTTATGTACTTATGTGTAGAAAGGATATCTAAGACAGAGTTGACACTGGCACCAGCTACACTAAGGTCCAGGCACGCAAAATAACTGCTGTAAAACCACAGCACTACCATCCTAGGTATTTCCAGCACCTGTTGACATGTCTTTAATAAATCAGACACTAACAGGAATGAAGCCAAAGGTAAATGGACATAGGGTAATCCTCCAGGTAAATATGACTTCATGGTGTAGTATGGGATAATTGTCACTCTTTTCTCTGTTGACAATTTCTGTTGAATGAGACACTGAGGATGATCGGTAAGGTCTGACAAATAACAGAGTGTTTGTTCTTATACATAGTATGATAAATCCTGGTGGAGAGGGAGACACTGCATTTAGATGAAAGCAGAGAAGAATCAAAAAGTAGTGTGGGTTGTGAAGTCAAAGAAGAATAAGAAAAAAAAAAACGCTATAAAACTGTAATTGGATTAAAAGAAAACACATCATTCCTATGTCTATGCACACAGATAGAGTCATTATGCCATTGGTTATCCAGCTGAACAGAGGAGATAAAGAACTCATTTATTTTTGAGAAATTTGCAGATTCTAGTGAAATATCTGGAGAATCCTTGAGCTGACTTACAGTCAGATGAGTATACCCCAAATAAACAGTACCTTTCCTGTTCAGCAAGAATTTCTGGGTTGTTTTACACAAAGTGATTCTGAAGCATAAGACGAATCGTAATGGTTTTCAAGTTAAGCAATAATAAGGTGGTTTTTTTTAACCAACTGTTCACTGTAGTCCACAATATTGTTACACCTTTGGGTTTTTTTGAAACATTGCACCCTTTTCTTTCACATGCATCAAGCATTGGCTCTTTATAAGAGAGATTATGTAGCGTAATGACAAGATGAAAACATATAGAAAGTGAGGTTAATTTTGAATGTGTTAGATTAAATAAAATTGGAGTAAAAATTGCATTTCTGGTGTTTATTACAGCATTGCTGGAATAGCGCCATAATGCATGCAAAGCACACAAATAAATACTGTTGAAATTTCAAGACTGATTTTGAATTAATTGATTTATAAACAGATAGAAATATATTTGTATCACATCTTTCAAAATTGCATTGCCAATGATATGTATCAATCTGGCATTTTGCTCTAAAATGGCTAAGTATTGCTTTTTAAGCTTTGAATTAATTGGGCTCAATGGAGTGATTAGTCAGAAAATAACCTTTTTGGTAACAAAGTGAAAACAGAAAAAAAGCAATAACTTAGTGTTCAAGTAAATTTAAAAAAAAGTTCTCTAAGTACAGAGACTTGCAAAATTGCACCTATCCAGCAGAATAATATCTAATTTAACACAGTTACTAGAGATAAATGATTTTTCCTGATCAAATTATATCAGGATGAATAATTTTATACTATATAATTGGTGAGCTGGATAATTCAATAAGCCCATTTGCTATGGTTGACTTCCTTTCACAAGTAGAAATTCTGTAATGAGGAAGGCAGTTTTGTCAAAACAGCTGCCAAATGGCAGTAGCATAATAAAAGAAGCCCATTAATCAGAAAATTAATTAAACATTCTGTGTATGTAAAACCTGCTGCATACTGAGAAAATGTGAATGGTCTGACAACAGCATTTGTAACAATTTATTCATTGGAGAATTATAGGAAACAACCAGTGTATTACAACAATATTCAAATACAGCTATTCTACAGGAAGAAAAGGACTCAATTTCTAAGGTTAATTGGCTAGAAAAATAATAGGAAAAACATGAAACATTTCTATTCCTTTTCTTACTAATCAGAATATAAATACTGTGGGGTACCAATCCTCTCGTTTTGTCTGAAGAGTGCTCCTAGCAAAGAAGACCAGAGTGAAATGCAGTAGTAGTATGGGTGGTGGCTATCAGACCGCTGGCATCTCTCAGAATCAAGTAGAATTTTAGGACGAGCTGGGACCAAGATATTCTGCATCATGTGACACTGAAGGACCTATACAATAGTTTGGGATGCTTCTAAAAATAATTTCCAAACTATCTTTGCATTCGTTAAAGACGTTGATCTATTCTTGACATTTAAGCTGGCTAATACTCATTTTGAAAGCAACATTAATTTTCCTCAAATTAGATTACACCTTGAAGATCAAGCTGACATGGTGGGTTTATGACATTGAGAATCTAGAAAAACAAACTTTTAGGGGTGGTTTTATAAACCTATGGTGGTAGCCACCAAGATAAACATTGGTGTCTATTCATTGATCTGAAAGAAAAAAATGGGGGTAATAATCTTAAATCTCATGAGGCACAAACACAGAGTGGGGCATGTGGCCAGCAAAAATAGGTGTATTTTATATAACTTAGTAATGAACACCGGCATTTTCTCCCTAGGGGGAACTTCATATTATTTTGGGAATTAATGCAGAATTTTGACACATTCCCTCCTTTGTTTTTTTCATAGAAAAAATATTCAACAGATGTGCTGCACAACCATTTTTTATGAGAATAAAATGTGCCCCAATTTTCTGGGCTATATAATCACAGAAGATTACAAACAAGAGTTCCATAAGCTTCTAATGAATTTAGACCCCCTCGCTCCTTTGAAAATCAATGAGAGTAAAACAGGTAATAGCCTTAAGCACTTTCTTATATCTGCATAATTGAGTTTGAAATAAATGAAAGAAGTAAACTTCATGGCCTCATGTGCAGTGTTGGCTACTTTTAAATAACATTCAGTATAATTATTTCACATTCTTTGCTTCCTTTTTAAGTCAGCCATGAACAGGCACAGGATAATGCTGGTGGGAAGAATCCCAGGTCTATGATCCTTATGAACAGAAATTGCTCTGAATTTAGGAAAGCACTGGCTATTTCCAATAAAGTATGTTTGAAATGCTCTTTCTTTTCAGCATCAGATGTTCTTTTCCATGCCATGTATTTGATTTGAAGTAACACGAATATTTCTGTTTATAGTGGTGTGTCTGGTTGGACAGATAGAATATCTAAATTATTTTCTGTGCTTCATAGCTAACAAAGAGATCCAAGTATTTCCATAGTATCATATACAGAAAAGATTAAATCAGAGTTATTTGGAACAGATAAAATTTAATATCAGAATTATATTTTCTCTCCACATTTTGTTATGGGAAATGATTTATTCATAGATAGTACTTGAAGAGTCCCTATGTCTTTTCTTTGTGGAGGTCAAAATCGTGCTGGAATAACGTGAAGTCACCTCTTACTTCCTATAGAACATTTTACTAATATTGCAGAATCAGAACAATTGGAAATTGAAAATTAAGAGGTTATGGGGGGGAAAAGCCATTGTGGAGAAAATACCGCAAATACATTGAATTAATGACCAATAGCTTTCGTGAGCGTGTTCCACTTGCAATATTTCAGTCTCCAGCTGCAGAAATAGAATGTTGA
The DNA here is from genome assembly GCF_041296385.1 of Aphelocoma coerulescens. Classification (NCBI taxonomy): domain Eukaryota; kingdom Metazoa; phylum Chordata; class Aves; order Passeriformes; family Corvidae; genus Aphelocoma; species Aphelocoma coerulescens. Next base: position 109,553,843 of record NC_091015.1, read on the forward strand.
ACTGAAGCCATGAAAACCACTGAATCATTCATTAGCTTGCCAGAGGTAGAGAGTGGTTAGATGGCACAGTGGGTTAATGCATAAGCTTTTCAAGCTGGAGGCGAGTTATGACTAGATTTAGGTCACAAGTGAGACACATTCAGTGCTATCAGCTTGCTTTCTATGGATAATTTTTCAACTGTACACACAGATATGTTTTATGATTGGCAATCCATTCCAAAGTGAAAAAAGACAGACATAACGAAACTATTGCAATTGGGATTAAAAGGCTGTGCAGATAAAGATTCAAACTGACTACCTACATGACACCTAGCTCTTTCTAAAAATTATTGCTCCATTCAGAAAGACATAAGACACAGGCTTCCTCACAAAATACAGAAACACTTAAATGTTTCTTTTTAGAACAACACTGAAATCAGAAAAAAAAAAAATTTGCATAAAATCACAATTTTATGTGAAGCAGGAAAATGAATCTCCAAAATTTACATCATTTTGGATAAGCGAAATAGGCATGTAGTCTTTAAAAATACTAATAGCACCTAATACATAAATACATGCATACAGCAAAAGAAATTGCCTACACAGACTGAGGTATGATTCGGAAATCTCTGCCACTGCCATGCAGATGAATGCTATGGATAGAGCCTAGACTTTTTGCTACACAGATACCTTCAAAGCTAGAATAAACAAAGATGTGCTGCTGGAAAGTCAGTGAAGTGAAACTCCTGCTGTGCTCAGTTGTTGTTGCAGTATGTTAGAAAGTGACCGTGTGGCATCTGTGTGTGCTCAGGGTGTGTGTGGTCTGCTACATGTGCACAGGAAAAGGAGGTGGACAAATGGAGTTGAGAAAGCAGAAAACTACTGACCATCAAAAATACTGTATGCCTCTTGTTGCTCAAGTATTAGTCTTGGTCTTTTATATTTTCCATCTCCTCACTCATTGAGGAAGCCATGATAGCTACACAGAAGTGAGAAGGACTGTTTTGATGTATCAGTTGTAGACTGGACCATAAGATGTGATTTCATAACATTCAGTTTCAGAAACACGGACCTTGAAGGCCCAGGTCTGGGTTAGCAGAATCATTTGCTACGAGGACATATAATAAATACATAACCATGATTCTTGCTTCAGACAGCTTATACTCTGAAAGCAGAACGAGAAGAATCAATGTGAAGCAGACTATAGACTGCACAAAAATGTATTGAAAAAAGACGGTTGTTGTGCAATATTGTAAGGTAGTATTTTAATCAGATTTCTCAGGACAGCACTCAGTAATTATCCTGTAAAGTTGTGATAGTCTACTCAGATGAGTTTTTACTTCTATGTCTATCTTATCCCTCAATTCACCATAGAGGAGATTAAAAACTCTAAGGTTTTCATTTGCATCAGTCCGATGTTTATTTAATCTATATTTGAAGGCAAAATCCCTGCTCTGAAATATCCTTCCACTTATCTCTAATAATTTGTCATTTAACAATCTTCCTGGGAACTTTGACTGACATCTAAAGTAACACAAAGTGTCACAACTTAAAAGTTTTACAAATCAATTCCACAACTTGTTATGGTTAATGAGGCCAAGACAAACTCTTTCTTATTTGTGAGTTGTGCAATTGGATTCAAATATCAGTTGGTGAAAGACAGTTGGTGAAAGAAGCAACCTTCCAGGTGGCATGATTTTCTGATGGAGTCCTAGCATGGAGGATGGGATGCATTCTGAGAAGAAATGTGTTTGCTTTTTTGTTTTTTTTTTTTTGTTGTTGTTGTTGGTTGGTTTTTTGTTGGTTTTTGTTGTTGTTGGTTTTTTTTGCTCTACGGGGAAATTTTTTCTGTGGTTCATTTACAAACTTCATCCGTCTAATATCCTGCTAAGAAAGATATCAGCATAGAGAACAAAGGTAAAGAATCCATCAGACATCTCTTAATGCCTCTCCCCCTTATGTTTAAGGCACAAATTTTGGAGAATAAATGAGCTTTGAGAGTTCTTAGCAAGCTCAAAGCGCTGGATAAAGTGCAGAAGAAAAACAGCATTTCCTTTTTAAATACACCATAATGCACAGCATTCATTTATATCCTTGTCCATATATTTATTTTCATGGTTAATTATGCAATGAGATACCAGCTGTAGTTTAGGCCACTTCAGTGGTCACTGATGAGAAACGTATTCCTAATCTATCAATTCTGAACTGCTTTCTGAACAACTTGTTGACACTGTTGGAGAAATAGATGCTTAAAGCAAATGCTCTGAATGAAATAGATAAACACCAGTATAAGAATGTAGAAGGGATGAAATTAACTAATGAGTATATTGTTTTAAAAAATATTAAATCCTTGCTTTGCCCTCCATGTTCTACCTTTAAATTTTTAAGCATTCTTCCAAAAGATGGAAAAGGAGGGGAAAATACATCATTTTCAGTTTCAAGACATCTCTTTCCTCTTGGTGGGCTTATCTAAAGCACCTCAATTGTTTAACAAAATTTAAATATGATTTATGCTTTTTTCTTAAAAAAAAATTGCTTTGAAGTTTTATGAGTAATTATCTCTTAATTAAAAGTAAATTAATACTATTTTGTATTTCATAAACTTTATCTCCCTGTCATTGCCAGAACAGTTATAATGCCATTCTATAGAATTTATTAAAAGGTTTTGAAACATTTCTAGAAAAGAAATGCTCCTGAAAGGAGTCAAGTTCTCATATCATAACAACATTAGCAAGACAAATCTGGAGTGATGTGTAAATAAGAAGTATTGCAAAATATATGGAAAAGTAATGTATTAAATATTCCTTGTTCTAACCTGTCTTAATTTTGGAACTCCTTAACATTTGATTACTTATTTTTGCAACTATGATGTTCCCATAACAAATAGATAATAAATAGAGTTTTGTATTGCAATCTGAAATAATTGTAGATGAAGTAGATGAGTTTTGATATAGAACTTTCATTGATGTGCCCAGTGGCAGGACAAGGGACAATGGTCATAAACTGAAAGACAAGAAGTTTCACCTCAAACTAAGGAAAAGCTTCTTTACATTGAGGATGACAGAGCACTGGAACAGGTTTCCCACAGAGGTCACGAAATCTCTCTCTCTGGAGACATTCAAAACCAAACTGGAGATCTTCCTGTGTCACCTGCACTAGGTTACTCTGCCTTGGCAGGGAGGTTGGACTAGATGATCTCCAGAGATCCCTTCCAACCCTAACATTCTGTGATTCTGTGACCATGTGCAGAGCCTCAGTTCTGGTCTTGGGGATAGCATATTTTGTCTTCTTCAAGGGCCTAGTTATTGGATCCCACAAGAACCCATTCCCAAGGACAAAAGGAGCCACATGCAGCTGGAACAATCTTCCCAAAGAGCAGTAAACCGTTCACACGCTCAGCATGGATTATACAGGTGCACAATGCTCACTGACGCAGCAGGTACTCCTCACCAAGTTCCAGGGCCAGAGGAAAGACTCCTGAGGTAGAGTTGCATTGGCATAGAGCATTTGTGCCATAAGTGAACCTTTGCTCAGAGGTATTTTGACAGAAATTGCGTACAGTGAGAAGGAACCTGTCATTCCAGAAAAGTTGCACAAATCTAGAGACACGTGCTTAGCTCACATGTTCTGTGGGAATTACATGGGAGAAAGGAGCATGGAACTGCAATGTTATTCACAGGGTGTGTGACCCTGAGCCAGGATGTGTTTTGGAAGGTTCATTTTCACATGAAGAAGGGCCTTCAGGGAAGTGTGTTAGAGCAGGTAACACCGCACAGAGGCAGAAATTCTGTGTTTAGCATCTGTTATCTACTCAGCTGGCAATAGGGGGATGTGGGAAGAAAAAGTGCAGCAAATGGGGACTGGTAGGGATGCAGCAGTCAGCTGGCAGGGCAGTGCTCATTTTTCTTGGTCTACTGTCTGTATCTTAGTAGGGACAGGCTGGGAATCACATCATGGGACAAAAGAGAAAATGGGGGCTCTGAACGCAGCCCTTAGGATTGTCACAGAGTTTGACAAAAAGTTGACCCCTCATATGTCAGAGGAGTCAATCCCAGCAGAACTTCTGAGGGGACATGCAGCCACTGAGGTGAAGGGCTGCAGATACAGCCTGGTGTCCCTCCCCGGGCTGAGCAGGATGGGATTTCTCACTTTTTGGGATGTGAGCCCTGATGAATTACAGGGGCAACATGTGCAGGAAGAGCACAGCAGATTTGGGTACTGCAGAAAGGGTGAGAATGGAATTGATAGGATGACAGCAAAGACAAGAGCTGATACCTCAGTGGTACTGGATGCTGAAAGACATGGTTCAAAGAAGAAGAAACAGTCAACAAATTCTTTGCAGAACAAAGCACTGTAGACACTCAAGCACTTGATCAACAGGGAATCTGTTCCCACCTCCTCTAGAAAAACTGGATGAGTGTTGGCTGACAAGACAACAAATTAATTCCTACCAATAATTTTTGAAAAGCCACAGGTGTCAGGAGAAGCCAAGTAATCAGAAAGGGGCAAATATTTTGCCCAAATAAAAATATTGAAGAAAAATAACCTTTACTTCAATTCCTGGGACAACTAAGGAAAAGGTCCTCAGGAAAGACGTCTCAGGAGCATGAAGGATAAGGAGGTGATTGGAAGAAGTTAATACAGAATTACTAAGATGAAATCATACTTGACCAATCTGGTTGCCTTCTGCAATGAAACAATTAGCTGAGTGAATGAGGATAGAGCTGTGGATGTCATCTGCCTTGATTTTGTAGAGGTTTTTGATCTGGTCTCCCACAACATCCCTATAAACAAGCTGTCAAGCTCTCTGATAAACAGAGATGGACCATTTTTTTTGGGTAGAAACTGATCTAAACTACCAAGCTGAAAGGGTGAATGGTTCAAAGTCCAACTGGCAGAAATCAGATTTAGAGTCTTCAAAGAGCTTCTCCAGGGTCAGATGCTGTTCAGTGTCCTTGTAAATTATCTCAACAGTGGGATTGAATTCACATTCACCAGGTTTGTAGATGGCACTGAAGCAGCAGGACAGGCATATGTAGTACAAGGAAGAGTACAGCAGAGAGGTTGCAATAGGCTGGATAGTTGAACCAACAAGGGTTGTGTGAAGCATTGCAAAGAAACACAAGCCCTGGCCACCTGAAACAGAACAGTCACAAGCAGCAGAACAGGCTAGGTTCTGTCTCAAAGGTGTATTTATCACTTAAAAACAATCATTTGATTCCGTTAGTGAAAAAGAAAAGTGGCTGCCATATTTCTGTATTGTGGCTCTCACCAACCCAATCTGCTTTCCAAGCCACCACTCATGGAGTCTCCATTGTACCAGTCAGGAGAGATGAAAAGACTAGAACACCTCTGGTGACCTGAGAGACTCTGAACCTGTGACTATGTGCAAGGTGGAAGTCCTTCATGTGCAGTTCTCTTTCTGGAGATGTCCCCTCCAATTCACTGATGTTCAGTCGCATTCCCATCAGTGACTCAGACATAAGTCCCAAGTCCCTAAGGCAGATGTACATCAACTGTTTTTTGCCAGGAGAAGTGACATCAATTCCCTGTTGGAGACTGTTGAGAAATGCAAAGGGACAGAAGACACCAAGCTGTGATCTGTGAGAGAGGGTGTGTGTATCCTTGCCATGAAGGTACTTTCAGATTCTGCCTTGTTTTAGACTCCTGCTGTCCTGGTTAGTGAGAGAAAAGAGCTCAGGGTGAGGAGTGAAAGGAATCTGTCACAAGCCAGTGTTGAAGATGTCCCCATTCATAGGGAAAGAAGAAATGGAGAGATAAGGGGACACGACAAAAGGTATACAAAGAAAGGAAGAAATTAAAAATGACAAATCTTGTAAACAGAATCTCTTATTCATATACAGTTTTATACTAACCTTTTTTAATTGGTCCCTCCTTCCAATGCCATGCCCAATTATTGGCCTAATTATTGGAAAGAAAGTGAGGACAAATGTATTGCTTTAGGTAACTTTTCATGTGCATAGTCAGGCAACACCATAAGTGAACAGTTGCTTTTATTTAAAGTCAAACCCATAAAGATTTGGAAGAAGAAAAATTAATTCAATGAAGAAACAGAACTCAGAAATTCAGGATAGGTTTTAACACTCGAAAAAGTAAGAGGCTGAAATTAAGCTGGGGTAACAGATCAATTGATTTCCCAAAGTTTTATTCTGTTTTCAAAGTTTCCTAGGAAAAGGGGATGAAAAAAGACCCAGTAAAAAACATACAAGCAGTTAAACTATAAATAATCCTGGTTGTACTAAGAATAGATATGTAGCATATCTTTGCAATACTGTCCAAATGTGCCCTCTCATGGAAAATAGCAAAGGGTTAAAACAGTTCTTGTTGAAACACCTGGATGGAAAAGCAGAAAATAAGAATTTTAAAGATTTTCAAATAGCAAAGAAAAAGAGGGTGGAAAGAAAAAAATCTCACAAAAACTTGTTCACTGGAAGCATATGTAGTTGCATATTAATGATGGCATCTGTTATGTACTGACTTGAGTTCCCTTAACCACGGAATGTTGCATAACCACTGTCAGGAGATTTAAAAGACTTCCATTACTTTGTGATGGCAGCAATTAGCAAGGAGGGTGTTAATACTTTCTGGTGCTCAAGCTGTCAATTTCTGGCTATTTTTCATTTGTATTCTTTGTAAACTCACACTGTTGTTTACACAAGGATATCACTGCATCTAGGCAGAAAACAAAATTCTTCTTTCTGCCATGAGATATTCACTAGATGAATGACATTTGTCTTAGGAATAGCTAAGGATATTTCACTCAGAATAAAATCAATACTATGTTTAAATCACTATATACGGGAAAGTTAAGCAGTTTGTGTTTGATAAAGTGTATTTCTGTCTGAGCACATCTAGGTTTTTTGTATGTACATGCTGACGTGCTCTATGTAATTTGGCAATGTGAATATTATGAAGTCTTACAGTTTAGCAGATATTGGGGAAACATCTGCTAAACTGTAATTGCTTTAGCAATTTTTCATAAGGAAAAAACTATTAGTCAGAATTGAAAGTTCTTTAATGATTTTTTTTTTTAATAGGTTATTTGAGATGATTTCTCTGCTTAAACTTTTTGTGGTCAAGAGGTGAGGTCAAGTGACTTGAAGCTGCAGGACTTGAAGCTACAGGGCATTAAAGTATTCTTTTCATGTAAGAATAAAACTCAATAGCTGAATTGACAACCTTTCTATGTTCTGCTTTAGGGTTAGTTCCTCATCACATTCTAAAGAACACAGTGGAGGCCAAGAAACAGTACAGAACATTACTAATACACGAGGTAGCAATGATGGACTCCATTTTCCCTGCAGGTGATGCTCTGAAGAGGATAGCATAGATCTCAGTTGTTTTAAAGGTCTCTTGGAGATGGCATCCAAGATAAGGGAGCTATAGTTACACCTAGCTAAACATCTGTTATATTAACTTACCAGATTCAGTCACCATATAACAGCATTTCAGTTCAGAATATGGTTTTGAGATAATAACATTTGATAAAATTACACTATCATCCAGCATCCAGCATCCTGAACCACGTGTGTTTTGAAAGCATTTAGAAGTTCACACATCTATTAAAAATATAATATTAATCTATGTTTAAAATACTTTTGTGTCAAAAATGTATGTAAATCTTTTATGTGCTGCAAACATATGGAACTGAAGAAGTATATCCCCTTCTGGAATTAGAAGACAGCAGCTGAGCTGTATGAACTATCTTGTATAATGTTCAAAGGAGAGAAAATAATTCCAAGGAGAGCAGAGTAAATTCTGTCAGCTACAGAAAACAGCTATGGAATCCTTTTTATGACCACATAAAATAAAAAATCATAGAGGTCTTACTGAAAGACCCATAACACAGCAAACTACATGCTATTCCATTTTTTTCTGCCTCAGTTAAATTGCTAGGTTTAACTGGCACTATCAGAAATTGAACTTTTGATTCTGTGGAACCTATTTCAAGCTTAGCATAAAAAGTGTAGTGATCTGTCCCAGTTAGGTCTCTAGGCTGCACTGCTTGATAGCATTAGTTAAACAATACATGCTGAATTGAAAAGAGTCCCCATCACCTGCAATGGTTTTCACAATCTTTATTTAAACATTCTATGCCTTCAGTAGTCTAAGATAAGCAGAAATAATATTTCTTGAGGTTTGTGGGCTTTTTTTTCCCCCACTGATAAAACTCAATAACTTCCAATGCTCAGTTTAACTATCACTATAAATGCCTTTTTCTCCTCTGTGATCATCAGCTGCATAGCTAATGTCAGCAGGAAATTTTGGATAACTGTAGAGTAGGAGGACACCTGGGAACAGGCAGCTAAATCAAACAAACATAATTAAATTGTGGAGCTCATTTTCAATTGATGTTTTGGAAAACAAAAGAATAAATGTGTTTTAAAAGGCTTTTGCCAAACGGAGGATTGTCTATCAGTGGCTATTAAACTTGGTGGTCCAGATGTATCCTCCATTTCAGAAAATTCCTGAAGTATTTTTTTTGCTGATCAGGAATAACAAAGGAAGTTTTCAAATAATTCTCTATTTATTAAAATTGTTTCTAAATGCCTGCCTTTATTCACCACCAGCAGCAGGATGATAGGTGGCCAAATAAGGACCTTTGGTATACTAAAGACTATGAAAGTATTTAATTCTCTTCCTGGACCAGGTTGTCTAAGGAAGAATAACCATAAAACAGCAGCTGTTCTCTTGGCATGTACTGCTGCAGTGGCTGGGAATGCACCTCTTCTTTACACTTCTTTGCCTTCTTCTTTTCAACTACAGCCCAAAAAGGGGAAGGAGACAGTCACAGCATTAATGGGAGAGATGGTTCTATGCTGAGCCACGGAACATGGCAGAGACAAGCTCACAGATCTGCAGGATGTTTGTACTACACTCCACATAGTACTGTAGTGTATAGTATTCTACTATATGCAGTATTAAAATAATATTTGGAGTCAGGGAGTCCTAATAAACCAATGGTGCTCTGGTGGGATTGTGCCACTACTGCTCAGAATGGTGAATGAAAATACAAGCCTGAACATCCTTCTGCTCCCAGGGTATTGTAGAAAAAAAGGACGGTGTCTCAGAGATCCGTCTTTGTTTAACAGTTCCTGGGGGATACTGGCAAGTAAAATAAAGTTGTTAATGAAGGCACATGCTATTACTCTAATGTCATGCAGGGATTTAAAACTGCCCATCCTTATTGCATAGCACAGCACATGTAGACATATTTTAATCTTATAGCTTTGGTTATCAGTGTACTGAATCTCATTATGGCAGGTATATGTATATCTTGATATATACTCAAGTGCCTCTTGCCTCATCAGAATTTGACCTGGGTGGGCTAATGTTAACTTGAGTGATCCTGTCTGCAAGGAACTGGACACTCTGGATTGCCTTGTGGACCTGCCTACAGGTTGTGGAGGGGCCAAGACAGGCATAAACTGTCTATCAATCTTCACAAGAATATTTTGAATGTAACATACCTAAGCCCCTCAAACAGATATGGTTTTACATGCTTAATTAACTTTATTTTATTATCTTGGTTTTTCAGAATCAGAATAACAGAATATTCTGAGTTGGAAGAGATTGGGGGACTGTGGGGAGGGAAGCTGTAGAGCTTGCACCATGAGATGTGGCTGAAGGGCTAGGAATTGTTCAGCCTGGAGAAGGGATATCTTCAGGGGCACCTTACAGCAGCCCTTCAGCAGCTGTGAGGAGGCTGTTGAGGAGATAGCTATGTACTCCTGATGCTGATGTACTGTGAGAGGACAAGAAAGAACAACAACAAGAGCAGTTGTGACAGGATGTAAGGAAAAGATTTTTTTCTTCTGAGGGCAGGGAACAGCGGGACAGGTTGCCCAGAGAGGTGGTGCAGTCTCCAGCTGTGGAAGTTTCAAGACCCATCCAGATAAAAGCCCTGAGCAACCAGGACAGATCTCAGAGCTGGTCGTGGTGAGAGCAACAGGTAGGACTGGAGGCTGCTAAGCGGCCTTCCAGCTAGAATTATCCTATGATCTTTTGTTCCTACAGGTAGGTGTAGTCATTTCAAATTTGATGACATTCACATTCAAATTCCCAATTGAATTTGTTCAAGTTTTGTTCTTACTGAGATGAATCAGATCAGACTCTAATGTTAGCTGACTTTTTCAGCCTTTCTTTCTGTGAAGAAAGAAAGGAAAAGCCACACTGACTTTGGTGTTGATGTCAGCATTTCAAGTAATGCTTCTACAATTTCATGTCCCTGAAAATAAATCTTTTGAATTTGGTAGTAGTTGCAAAAATGATGGAAGGCCAAAGGTAGCTCCTGAATGACTCCTGTGCATGGCACAAAAGTGTCTGGGAAATAAAATGGAATTAGATTTTGCTTATTGTAAGCATAGCTTTTTAAGACCACATGGAGGTCCATACTCCGATCTGCATCCAGGACCAAGTTGACCAATATGCCTGCTTTCTGCAAAGTTCTGGCCAGGATTACAGTCTCAGAAGCACTACAAGGCACTGAGACTTTCAAAGCACTTGGTAATGTTTTGCATACCTAAAAATATCCTTTTGTTTTTTTTTTGTTAAGAATTCAGGGCAGGTAGAAACTTACAGAAAAACCAAACCAAACACACAACCCCCAAAATCCCACACAAAGCAGCAAGAATCTAACAACAACAAACAACTAAAAAAAAGCTCTCAAAATGCTCTATTGAATAAGGCATACTGCTCACAGAGCCAGTGGAAATACAACAAAAATTGCAAGTTTCTTCTGCCAACAGATATATTAAACTTTGAGTATAGAAAAAAATATGTTTTCTGATAAAAATGCTGATGACATTGACAAAAACAAGAATCAGATCTACATTATTCACTGTATTTTGAAACACTGCATTTCTTCTTTTGATGTACTACTCCCAATTTCTTACTTGTCAAAATATGTTTGGTTTTAATGTTACTATTTCTCTATTGCTTTCGCTCTTCTATGGATTTGAAAATGTTTTCTTTAATACCCCAGTAATAGTGCTCATGGATGCTAATGAAGCTGCCTCTTTGGAAAATGCACTCTCCATTTTCTTTCAGAGTGGCAAAGAAAAATTCATTCAGTGGGAAAGGTTTGTGGTGCATTTGAAAATTGCCATTTTCTATCTTAATAAAACAGGTGGAATGGAAATTTTTTTCTTTAATATTGTTTCTAATTCAAATTCTTTGTTATTTATTTGATTTAATTCACACACACAGGCAATGTGTGCACCCATGGGCCCATTGCCATAATTTTAATTAAATAACTTCTGTTGGCTTTAGAAAGTGTATTTGTATTTTCTTTTTTATTTTATATTCTTTCTTTTTCCACTTAATCTTACAGAAATTTGCTTCAACTCTTACTGTTCACTGCTTTTAAAATGGGAAAGTCCTGCGGAATACATGATATACTTATCCATGGAACAGCCATCTGATGAACAGATAGTAAAGAACTCAGACAGTATATCAACAGCAGAAAATCTATTGCTACAAAAAGGCTCTGCAGCCCAGTTTCAGGAGTAAAAACCTTTTATTGAAAAGGACAGGTGTTACTGGAATACAGGCTGCAGCACATGTGCCCTTTGCTAAGAAAATCACTCTTTTTTAAATGCAAGGCATTTCCCTAGCTTGCATTCAATTGAATATGTATAATCAGGAGAACATCTGAAAAGAGTACCATCCCCCTGCTTTTCATGGTAAGGCCCCTGCAAATATCAGATGCAGCATATCCAGTTTTGTAATGCATGTCTTCATATGCCATTATTATTAAACTTCTTATTGATTGTAGTCTAGATTCTCAGTGGTTGCAGCACAGTGGACAATTAAGCCATAAAATAGGTGTGAGTTGCTATATGTCTTGACCTTCTGTGAAGCTGTAGGATATTTTAATTATGATATCTATTTTATCTCCATTATTCTAAAATTTGAATAAAATTGCCATCTATACAGAAATCAGCACATAAAGGTTTTAAGTACCTGTAAGGAAATGAATCGCAAGTAGTTGAGGAGATAGGATGCAATTGTACTGAAGAGAGTTACAATAATCCGGCAAATCAAAGTGATTGCTTCATAAATTGGGAATAAAACCTAACTGTGTGGAACACAGAGACATCTCACAGCTCAGCAGCCTCCTGCACATGCTGGGGCTCATCCCACTTGCTTTGGTATTCCTCCTCCTCAAGGAGGGTGTGTCCAAACTTCCATCACCTACCAATGCTCATACAAAATTATTAGTCATAAAGAACTGTCCTCCAGTATAAGATCATTCAGAAACCTTCCTGTCAGTCTTTGGAGATATTTTTCACTAAACATGGGATGAAAATTCTGTCATTATTATTAGCAGTGCTAATTATATATGAGCAAATAATAATAAAGGTACTGATGCATTGATACCTGGTATTAGTCATATACTTTCCTATTATCTTAAAAACCGCCTTCTTGTCTCACAGACTGTTAGACTTTATTAAGACATCATCAATGGAATGTGAAACTTGAGCAGTCAGAACTGCTTCCTAAGCACCAGCTACAAGGAACTCAACTCCTTTGATTGAAAACTGTATACTGAAATAGATAACTATAATGTAGGAACTATTGAACCTTTACCTCAGAACTCAAAGGCTGACAGCTGTGCCACATAAATCACTCTTTCCTTCCTCCTGATCATTTTGGCACAGTTTCTTCAACAGTATTACTGTTGTAGAACAGAGGTGATTTTTTATTTACCTGATGTATCAAAATTAGACAAATAGAATTTTTTTTTAAGACTTTGGAAAATGCTAGACTGTTCACTAAAGAGGTGCTTTTTTTAATACTTAAAAAAATCATCTGTATTACTGTTATATTATATTCTCAAAAATAGGCTCTTAGTGATGGGAGAGGTACAGACATTATAATTAGAAAAAATATTGTAAATTTTCTTCTTTTTTTTCAAAAATACTTTTTTTTAAGTTCTATATGAAAACTAAGAAGAGTTTAGAAACAATGGTTTGTAAAAGAAAAATTCTCAAAAAAAAATCTCAAACAAAAGGAACATTTCTTTCATTACACAGAAAATCCTCCCAGTTTCTGTTTTAATTTTTAGCAAAATAAATTTCATTATGCAAAGTGATTTTTAAGGAAAAAAAAAAAGTATAGCTTTGGAGTGTTTACCAAAACCTCTTTTCTTAATGAAGTTTAAAAACTAGGACTGTTTCCTGACATGGCATTAATTGATATTCTAACAGTCGGATGGATCAAAGACCTTGGCCCTCCCTCTTTATTTTAATTATGTCTTTACAGCTTTTAGAATAAAAATTATCTCTTAGCTCCTTGCATATCTTCTTTTTTAATCTTTAGTGTTTGAAGAGCGCCTTTAGTTCTTAAAATTATGGATTTTGATCTTTGTTTTTCCTCTTGCTTCTCTTTCCCTCCATACATTCTATTTTCTTTCTCTGAGTACGTTTCTCTAATCTTTCAACTACAGTCATAGGGACTCACAAAACTTTCCACAAGAAAGCAAAATGGGATCAGATATGCAAATATTTTCACACATACATATAGTATATGTGTACATAGTATATATACACATAAAGTTAAAATACGTCACTTACAGGCCACCATCTTAATATCTTCCACCTCCCTTTTTGGATGTGAGATATTGTAAAGAATTTTTTTATGTCCTGTGAGATGCTTGAACATTAGAGGTTTCTTACCTCGTTTATGCATTGCCTACTGTGTTTTGCACTCCGTTTAAGGTTCAAGGCAGTAAGTTACACCACTCATATTAAGTCAGATCATATATATACCAGCAATTTTTTACAGTATTCAGCTTGTTCCATTGCAGGCTGGATCCATGGAATTTGACTGAATTACTGCTAATCGTGGAAGTACAGAATAAGAACAAAATTTAACCTATGCATCTTGTTTTAAAAAACAGGAACAAATTCTTCATTGTTTAATTATCTTAATTTCCTTTAAGCCTTAAATTAATATTTAGGAGTCTTCTGTGTCTGATTTTTGTTATATGATCAATAATTTATTTCTGACAGCATTTTAAGTAAGGATAGGGTTTTGATTTATTTTTGTTCATCGTTTTATAACAGTTTACCATTATAAATGGAAAGGTATAAGTCTTACTTGATTTCCTATTTTACAAGCAATTTATACAACTATCAGTCAACTACTAAACTCTAATTGCTTTCCACACAATGTACAAAAGTCTATATTAAATCGTTATAAAGATACTCATATTTTCTTCTGACAGCTACTTCTCATCAGTGAAACATGCAATATAATCAAGATCTCATTTCGGTTTTCACAAACCACTAGGGAAAGCACAATTTTCATATCTGATTCTACAAATATTTATGTACAAATCCTGAAATTAATCACAGGAAGAAGTAAAAAATTGCCATAAATATTTTCAAAAAGTTCAAGTGGAAATATTCATATAGACTGCAGACCTTAAACTATAATACTACTTTTATTCGTCACTAAAAAAATAACACTTCAAGCAGTTTGACATTAGAGTGCTTGACCACTACTTTTGTTTTACCTGAAGTGGCTCCTTTGAGCTAATGGCCTATTTGCATGATACAGGGAAAAATACAGTAAATATTCCATGATGTGCCATTGGATTGCTAGTTGATGGACGACCCTGAAAACTTACTGCTGCATGAGACAAGTGTGTTTTCCAGTTTAAGAAAGTTAAAAATCTGTGCAACTTAACTCAGTCCTGTTATTACAATATCCTGCCTACTGGAGTCTTGGGGTAATCTAAGTTATTGTCTCAGTGCAGCCACGTCTATTTGAATAATATGTGGTGAATTTCATTCCATACACATCTCAAGGATATGTCTATAAGTATGAAGTAACTAATATTATTTTTGTGCTTTCAGAATTAAATGAAGTTTTAAAGTTCTTAAAATATATAGATATATTTAATATTAGACTTTTTTCATCTTCCAAATATCTAATTATGTTTTAATTATAAGTATTTTCTGTTGTCTGATTATTTTATTCTGCAGTTTTTAGATATTTTTGTCTAGCAGTACTCTTGGGTTTCAGTTTTAAATTCTAGAACTAATCATTCACCCATATTTTTCTAAAGTCAGAAATTTTCTATATAACTGGTGACTTTCTCTATATTTCCTTTGGGTTTATACCTAGTTCCATTGTTCTTATTTCTTATCTTTTCATAAGACACCCTAAGAAAAGGAAAAACAAAACAAACAAGAAGGAAACTATATTTTTAGAACATATTATATATCATCTTTCATGGATGGCATTTGATGTAAAGTCACAACCAACATTCATATTTTGATTCAGTGAACACCATGTCAAAATATTCTATTGATAGATTATGAAGTATGAAATATGAACATGAATTGCAGTCAGTATTTGTCTAACTAATCAACACAACTGTTTTGAATCTCTCTGTGTAGTTCTTGGTTTCATAATTCAGGTAAAAAAATATAAAATATATCTTTTACTATTTCTCCTCCATCTCGAATATCCATCCTATTCCCACTTTGAAAAGACAACTTGATTCCTAAAGTGGTATTTTTTAACCACCATTTGATTGAATTATATTTTCAATGTTTTTGATAGTTATATATTCATTTATTTAGAGCAAAGACAAAAAAAAAAATTATTGGAGGGTTTTATTTTATTTTATTTCATTTTATTTTATTTTTATTTTATTTTTGCAGAATGCAACAGGAAAAATACTCCTATGAAGAGCTGTACAATATTTTTAAACCATAAGTCCAAAAGGTTACCCCAGTTTTGACATTATCCCATGCAGTCTGATGCTTAGATTGTCTCTGAATGACAATAGCTTCATTTTATTCTGCTGATACATGTGTTTCCAAAGATGATGGTGTAAGATCAGCAAGTGTTTTGGCTATTATAATTCAGAAGAATGATTTCTGCAACCTGCAATATATTATAGATGGCTGATAGACTTGCTGGTACTTTTTTGTTTGTTTTTAGATTAGAAGCCTAATTCTTCATTCAGATGTTACATAAAGTTCCTGGGTTCTCAGAATGTGCTAAACAACTATTTTGTTTTCCTAAAAGACACTCTGTTATTCTAAAATTAAAGAGGATGTTTTTTTGCCCATGACATGCTAAACATTTCCTATCTAACTTGTAAACTCTGCTATTAAATACTGCAGTAAATACCTAATTTGTTTTTAGTTGTGTGCCAAGTATTAGTCCCACCTGACAGGTCAACCTGGCACAGTGGCTCACTCAGGTCCCCAGCCCCAGTGGGACCAGGGAAAGAATCAGAAGCATACAAGTGACAAAACTCATGGGTTGAGATAAAGACAGTTTAATAGGGAAAGCAAAAGCCATGCATGCAAGCAAAGTAAAACAAAGAATTCATTCACCGCTTCCCATGGGTGGGCAGGTGTTCGGACATTCCCAGGAAAGCAGAGCTCCATCCTCCATAACAGTGACTTGGGAAACGACAAAATTCCAAACAACCCAGCCTTTCTGCTTCTTCCCCCAGCTTTATATGCTGAGTGTGGTGTCATATGGCAGGGAATGTCCTTTTGGTCAGCTGGGATCAGCTCTCCTGGCTGTGTCTCCTCCCAGGTCCTTGGGCACCCTCAGCCTCCTCACTGGTGGGGTGCAGTAAGGAGCAGAAAAGGCCATGACACTGCATGAGCTCAGCAATAATGAAAACATCCCTGTGTTATCAACACTGTTTCCAGCACAAATCAAAAACACAGAACCATACCAGCTACCGTGAAGAAAATTAACTGCTGAAAAAAAACTCAGACAAATTAACAAAAACCCACAACAAAAGTAACAACAACAACAAATCTCCATGCTAAGGAATATATTATCCTTCTCCATTTGCTTTTTTTTCCTTTTTCCTTAGGCAGTTTGACTGACACTGTGGTCTTGCACCATGAAAAGGAGATTTCTGCTGCAGTACAAAGAGAAGGCTGTATAAATGAAGAAGAGAGAGGGCAGATAGGTCTATACATACACAGACTCAGTCTATCACTCTTCCTAAGCATTCCATCCAATTCAAATGGTTAGCACTATAAATTTTATGCATGTGCTCATATTTTTTCTAATTGAATTCAGAACAAAAAATAAGAAATGTATAGCCAAAAATTAGACTAACAAAGGGAACATATATCACTCAGGAGATAACTTATATATCCTTTTAAAAACAGAAGCCTAAGAAAAAGCTGATAAGACAGAAGTTTTTACTCAGACTTCTTTTGTTATCTAAATACTGGATAGCTGCTGAAAATCACACACAGTTAAATGTCATTTTATTTGCAAAATATCATATCAATGTTCTTTTATGTTCTTTCTAAATATTCTTAGATTAATATAAAGATAGTAGGTTTTGTGAAGTATAGAAATCTCTGGAACAGCTCTAGATGAGCCTGTAGAAATATTCTAAGGAGTATAATCACATCAGGAGGGACCTTTTCATGACCTATTTTATACTATAAGCAAGCTAGAGCTGATCCTTAGCTGAACCAGCTGGACTTGTGATCCAGTGCTGAAATCATCAAACCCTCTGGAGCTAAGACTTACTTACTTCAAAGACTTACAAGCTTCTATTTACCTTATCTGGCAATTTACGTCTTAATGTTTGGTAAAGAAACTCCATGAAGCTAACCAGGCCACATTCTATTTTATATATTTTTCCAGTAGTTATTTTATTTCTTATTATTATTTTCATTTTTTCTTATGTAGGTTTTGGTTTGGTTTGGTTTGTTTTGGTTGGTTTTTGGAAGGAGAGTGGGGTTTTTTTTGGGGGGGTGCCTTTAATGAATGGGAAAACCTGGAACTAACAATAGTTCCACTCTTTAAATGTTTCAGAACCTGAAGTATTTCAGATATATTTTATTTCGGCCTGTAAGGTTCAGGGATGCTACCAGAGATCTCTTTTCTCCTATTTTCAGGGCTTGCTTCATATATAAAATCTGAGTGTGAGGCTATGATTTTTTTCATTTCTTCCTCCTGTTCTGTTGTCTCCATGCACTGTTTTGTACAAGTACTTGCTTTTCCAGCTGGTATTGTAAACATCACCATCCTGCATATGTTAAAAAATGTGCAGCCTGCTCATCCAATTTTATAACTCAGAGTAGCAGAAGCAGATTGGCAATGTTTTTTGACATGCACAGCATACATTACTGCAAGATGTCATATTTCCCCAAAGGGGTACTCAGAATGTCAAGAAACTTGGACCAGACACAACAAGATCATAAACATGCTACAGAGAACACACCAGAATATTTGTATAGGATTATCATTATTGTATAGGATTATCATTAGGTATTAGATGAATACTGTTTCACCACATGCTCCTGGTGGAATAGGATTTGATGGTTACATACTTGTGATAATATGAATTATATTGCCATTTTAATACCACTGTTTAGCCAAAGAGATTGCAAAAGTAAGTAGTGCTTTTATCTTTTACACAGTTTAGAATTCTAAAAAACTTAGCTAAGAAAAGAAATCTGAATTAATTAGATATGGTGTAGCGGGTTTGGTTCTGTAACCGGGCAGAAACACCAATTTAGTGTAGTGGTTTGGTCCAAGATACTCATTACTGTTTATCTTCTGTGAGATAAGAATTAGGAGAAATGCAAAGCAGGCACCAACTTTGCAAGAATATAAAGAAGTTGATTAACAGACCTAAAAGAAGGAAAAAAAAAAAAAAAATTATACCATACCTTCAGAACTCTCCTCCTCCCCTCACCTTCCTCCTTCCTCCCTTCTCCCACTGACAATGTAAAAAGACAACTCTTCAGATGTTCAGTCTGTTTACCACTTCCATAATAACCTTGTTCAGTCCATTTAGAAAGAGAAGTCTCTTCTTGCTCATGCTATGAACACATTATCACAACGAGCCAGCCGCCCACTTCCAAATATTGTTCAGTCCATTTAGGAAGAGGAGTCTCTCTGCTCGCATGTGAGTCCCTTCCCCCAACTTGCAGCTTTTCCCACAACTGCTTTCGAGGGTCCACTCTTGAAGTTTTTTGGGGTACAATTTTAAGGTTGAGCCGTTCAGAAACAAAAGTTCTCTTCACCCATCTCTGGGAGCATTTAATCTCTAAGAACAGAGGCCCTTCTCCTTCCCTGGAAGCAAAGGGTCTTCCTCATCTTCATCGCTAGGACTATCTCTGGGAGCATCCCTAGGAACTGAGGTTTTCTCCTTTCCCATTTGGAGCAAAAGTCCTCATCACTTCCATCTCTCCCTGTCCAAACTTCTCATGAAATTACAGCTGCGTCAGCATCTGCCTATCTCAGCGCAGGTGCTTTTGCTTATGAGTTGAACACTCCACCCCCCATATCTTCATGAAATTACAACGGGATACTCTGATATATCATAGCTTCACAACAGACTTTCAGCTTTAAGCATCTTCTCTTTCTCTTCCCTCAGGTTTTCAGCTCTTCACAGCAATAAAAGGGTTAATCTCACCTTGGCCTTGCAGGTGGAATGTGGCTTATCGCTGTTGGTCACCTGACCTCTGCCGGACAGCGGTGCCTCTTTGCTGAAATCTTGGCCGCAGTGGAGGGGGGGGCAGTTCCTAGCCGCTCTGGCTGCCCACAGCACTGCTGGGGAGGTCATCCTGGAACCGTGGCCCAGCCCGGCCCGAGCAGCCACCTGTCCCAGTGCCGGAAATGAGAGAGAGCTTGGGGGGGGTAGTTTGTCTATTCTTAAGTGTGGATCACAGAGGCGGTCACAATTTTAAGTGGCTTAGAGAATTGTCCATATTCAAACTGGCCAGCTGATAGGTTCTATCAGGTCACAGAGGAAGCTGTAAGAAGAACATCACTTCCGAGATTCAGCTTGCTAACCTATGACATATGGTAAAATAGCAATTTTCCTTTATAACCATCTGAAGACAAAAATATCACATATTATACATAATATGCATATATAATATACATATCTTTTAAGTACAAATTTTAAAATACGTTAATTTAAAAACACGGACTAAGAAACAAAATCTCATTTCAATTTGATCCAAATTTCTTTTTCCCAAAAAGTTAGTAGAACAACATGTAATGAAGAGCTTTATGTTTTACTTAAGCCACAACCTTATTAATTCTACTGGGAACTATTTGCAATAACTTACACAGTGCAAGTCATGATTCCTACTTTAATGGTTCTGGTCTCGTGGACAGTTTCAATTCTAATAAATCTCCATCCAGAAAAACTCAGAAAAGGAAGAAAGAACCTGCTGTGAGCCAAGGCTACAATATTTTGATCACACAGCTGGTCTCCACCTACTGTGACCCATAATCCAACCCTGAAAAAAGGATAAAATGAAACAATTTAGCAGATATAAACCACTGATTTACCTTCTGCAGGTGGAGCTTTTATATCGCTTTATGATTTCACATGTCATCACTGATAACCCCAACTTAACAGGCCCCTATTTCCATGTGAAATAACCAAACCAACCCTGAACAAATTAAAGCCTGACTTACAGTCAGATTTTTAACAATACATGTCTGTAAAGAGCACTGTCACAAACTGACAGCCCTCTCCTCTCATAACTCCCTCCTTGTGAAAAAGCAAGCTCATGGTACTATCAGGCACCATTAGAAGAAAATCTGTACTGCAGTAGCTTTGCACAGCATAGTTATTTCCTACTCCTGGAGTTCCTGTTCTCTCTAAGTTTGTGTGTTCAGAAGCTGAGGGTATAAATGTCACACCCAGCTTCCCACTGCAGGTTTTTGCAGTCCCCAGCCCCAGTGCAGCCTTCTCTTCCCATGCTCTGTGCAGGAACCTCTGCTCCAGGAGCTGTGGTGTCACAGATTGTACTATCACATTCTGTAAGGAGTTGGTCTGGCCCTAAACAGAAATCAATAAATTTCCCCCCGCCTCAGATATCCACCTAAATCGTGCAGGAAGTGAGTGGTTTATACTAATTGTCCTGGTTTAGCATAGTTTGGGTTTTTAGTTAAAGAGGACTCCATCAGCCAGGGAAGTGATTCTCTTGCAGAGGTGCTTACAGTTCCTCTAGACCCGACAGAATCAATCAGCTGGCTAGTGTGAATATTGGCAACTTTTTAAAGCCACCTAAGAAGCTTGACATGCCTGTGTGATCCACATTTAAGAACTAACAAACCCCAGGAAAGCTCTCTTGCTTCCAGCTTTCGGACAGGTAACTGGGGGCCCGCAGTAGGCCCAGCGGGGTCGGGCCGGGCCCTGCTTGGCACAGCCCGGCAGGTCAGCCACGGTGCGGCTTGGCTGGGATCTCAGCCACTTCTGCTTCGCTGGACACCTGGCACAGCCCCCTCAGTGCGGGCCGGGCCAGCCAGGAGACAGCCACCGCTGAGCCACATGGCCCTGTTCCATCCGCGGCCCTGCTCCGTGCGGGCGGCCCTGGAGCTCAGCCGGCCCCTCCCAGTGCGGCTGCTGAAATCGAATGCTACACCGAAACGAGCTCCGGCTGCCAGCCGGCAGAAATAGGTGACCGACAGCAAAAGGCGAATTCCAGCTGCAAGGCCCGGGTGAGATTAACTCTCTTAGTGCTCTAAGATTCTCTGGAACGGATGAAGCCTGAAGACATCAATCCTCTCCTGAGTCAGAGAAAGAGGAAAGGTGAAGGCATGTGGAGAAAACACCATAAAGACACCAAAGTCAGTGAAGAAGGAAGAACTGAAACCCCGAGAGAGGAGAAAGAGGAGATGCTTTCAACCTAGAAGCTGAAATCCTGTTGTAAGGCTATGGTGATGGAATATGATACATCAGAGTACCCGTTGTAATTTCATGAAAGCATGGGGAGGTGGAGCATTCAAACTGCAATTGTGAGCAAAAGTATATGTGCTGAAATAAGCAAATGTTGAAGTCGCTGTAATTTGATGAGAAGCTTGAACAGAGAGAGATGAAAGTGATGAAGACCCTTGCTCCCAGGGAAGAAGAAGATGATCTCTATTCCTAGAGATGAAGATGCTCCCAGAGATAGGAGAAGAGAACCTTTGTTTCTGAACAGCTCATCCTTAAAATGGTACCCCATTAGCAAAGACTGGAGCCTCAAAAGCAGTTGTGGGGAAAGCTGTAAGACGAGGGAAGGGACTTTCACATGTGAGCAGAGAACCAATCCAGGCGGCTGTCTCGCTGTGATATTGAAGCCATGAGAGAACCGTTTCCTGTGGAGATGTCTCCATAGCGTGAACAAGAGAGACTCCTCTCCCTAAGTGAACTATAAAAGAGATTATTACAGAGGTGGTAAATTGACTGAAAATCTCAAGGGTTGTCTTTTTATGTTGTCAGTGGGAGAAGGGAGAAAGGTGGGGGGAAGTGTTCTGAAGGTTTAGTCTGAATTTTTTTCTTTCTTTTAGGTCTGTTAATAAACTTCTTTATATTCTTTTAAGTTTTGTGCCTGCTTTGCTTTCTCCTAATTCTTATCTCACAGAAGGAAAATAAGTATGTAATGGATATTTCAAACCAAACCACTACACTAACCAGAAAAAAATCAAACTGCAAAAGTGTAGCTGTGCCAGATAACTTGCATTAACAACTTCCAGCACCAGCTCACTAATTTTTCTCATTTCACAGCCTGAGCCAAATATAATGTGAAGTATATTGCAAAATCACAGAATTATTGATGTGGAAAAAGACCTCCGTGATAATTGAGGCCGATTATTGACCCAACACCAGCATGTTAACTAAACCATAGTGGCATAGTGCGCCACATCATTTCTTGAACACTTCCAATGATGGTAATTCCACCACTTCTCTGGGCAGCCTGTTCCAATCCTTGATCACCCTTTCAGCGAAGAAATTCTTCCTGATGTCTGACCAGAGCCTTCCCTGACTCAGCTATTTCCTCTTGTCCTGTCACTGGTTGCCTGGGAGAAGAGACTGACCTACACCTGACTACACCCTCCTTTCAGGTACTTGAAGAGAGTGATAAGGTCTCCCCTGAGCCTCCTCTTCTCAAGCTAAACAACCCCATCTCCCTCAGCCTATCCTCATATGATTTACTCTCTAGACCCTTCCTCAGCTTTACTACCCTTTTCTGGACATGCTCCACTATCTCAATGTCTTTCTTGACGTGAAGAAACTGGACATAAAATTTGAGGTGTGGCTTCACCAGTGTTGACTACAGAGGAACAACCATTTCCCTGGTTCTGCTGGCCACAGTATTGCTGATAGAAGCCGGGATGCCTTTGGCCTACTTGCTCACATGGTCACTTTGCCATCTTGTGTTCAGTTGGCTGTTGACCAGCACCCCAAGGTCCTTTTCCACAGGGCAGGTTTCCAGCCACTCTTCCCCCAGCCTGTAGTACTGCATGGGGTTGTGATGGCACTCAAGATAGTCTGTTCCATAGCCTTCCCTGGCACTGAGATGAGGCTAACAGGCCTGTATTTCAGATTCTACTTCCAAACATTTTTGTAGATGATCATCTCACTGGCTAACCTGAATATATATATCTATATATTTTTATATATTTACATATATATATTTACATATATATATATATATATATATATAAACATATATATACAACCTGCAGCTGTATGGTGCAACTCTTTATAAAAAAATCCAGTCTCTAGAATAAGCACACCCTTCATTCCCTCTTTCAACCTGGCCTTCCTGTTTATTGGTCTATTGATTTTTTTTTTTCCCTCATTATCTGTGATCAATATTTAAAAAGACACAGTGACCTATGGTGACTGTCCTGAACCTTTCCCACAAGTAAGAAAAGACCATATCTTTTTTTTTTTTTAGGGACTGTATAACTACCTTTTGACAGGGCCCTGGCAGCTGCTGCTGCATCATCTGTGCCTCAGAGGCCTTTTCTTGATAGAGGAAAGTCAGTTCATTTCTCATTGGATGTCTGAATATATGAATAAAATAAATTTTTGCCACAAAAGCAGCCAAGTGAAGTAGCTAATCCTCGTTAAGACTGTAAATTATCACGCTGAATATGTTGTGAAAGTCTGCACAGTGGGAATTTTTGTCCAGTGTGCTAACCAAACCTTCACCTCCATTACACTTGGAATAAGGCCCTTCCTTTTTGCTGTCTGTGTTTATCTCGAGTTCCTATTGCGATGGCTTATTTTATGGGAAGTTCCTGCTGTGGCTTTGACAGTGTTTTGACAATGTCAGTTGTGATCTTTAGGTCCCTACACACGGGACCAGTTTTGTCATCCTCCAGAATCCTCAAATGGAGGACAGATCTGTCTTACTCCTTAAGGCTTATCCATCCAGCCCTCAATTTACAAAAGCCAAGAGAGGAGTTAAGTGTTTTGGGAAAAAGTCCAGCCTGTCACCTTATTTCCCTGGTGGAGTGTGAGTTTCTTTATGAGATAAAAAAAGCTCTCTGGCAGCTAAGCCAGCTTTGCACTGCTCTTCACACCAGCTGGTTCCCCATGTGAAGCCCTTCCTCACGCTCAGCCAAGTGCTCACTGAAAAGTAGAAAGGTTGGAGGAAAAACAGGGCCAAGGTGAAAATAAACTTCTTCTTCTCCAGCTACACACTTGCCTGCTAACCTCTAGGGAAAAACGTTATGGTGGGAGGAGAAAAACTCATTCTTTATGTCTGACCTTGGCCCTGTTGTCAGGTAGCCATCTTCATTTCTCTTCCATGCCTTCCCCTGTGGTTACCATAGGAAAATTTCAGCAATAATCATAAGCAGTAATCATTCTTAACCCTGATACCTGAGTGGGTTTTTTGGGACATAGTCCTCACAAAGCAATAGAACTGCATGTATTCACACCACAGGACTCCACACACCATTATATATGGGGATACATAAGTAAGGGAGATCAGGATACAGCTGTCACAGAATTGCAGAATATTCTGAGGTGGAAGGATCTTACAAGGATCATTGAGTTCAATTCTGAAGTGAATGGTCCATAACGGGGATCAAACTCACAACCTTTTTGTTATTAGCACTAACCAACTGAACTAATCTCAGTGGCCTCCCACTGTGCATGAGGATCAAAGGTTTAGCTTGGTCTCATTCACACCAACCCAATCTCTGTAAGCACCTGTTTCTCTGTCTTCAGATCATGAAGCCTTTAAAGGAGATACTTACTTTTGTCTAGTTTGACAGAGACCTTTGAGTCTTTGATTGAACACTCAGAATGCTAGGCAATTGAAAACTCAAAAAAAATTTCATGTATCTGATTTGAAATTAGTGAGACTATCAAAGAAAGGCAAGCACGTACTTGTAACGATAGAACACAGTAAATGCAGGATGGACTACTGCCACCTCTTGGTTACCTATATTTTAAAGTACTAAAAATAATAGTAAGAGCTATTCATGTTAAGAAGGTTAATGTTAAACATAACTAGCCCTTCCAACTATTTTTTTGTGATGGTATCAAAACGGGAAATGGATAGTGTCTCAGGAAAAAAACAGATGAGTAACATGGTAAGATAGAATACCAGCAGTGGTACTGAGCTGGCTGCAGCATCTCAGTGAAAATCTGGGTAGCTGAACCAACCACATCTGAAATTATATGAAACTAGAAACTGGAGAAATTAGGACATTTTTTCATAGAAGCTAATTTTATTTTATCAGATCCTCCAAGTAGCTCCCAGCCATTTTTCAGATGTCTGTTAATGATTACAAATCTTCGAAACCTAGAAGTCTAGTTTTATGTCCACATTTTTATCCACAAAATGTAAAGCTGTGTGTGAAAAATGGGCATTGAGTTGCTCAGTATTTTATTCTTCTCTGATTAAGTCACAATTAAAAACATCACTATTCAGTTTGAACACACAACCAAATGCCTGACCTTAGATACAAGCTATTAAAATGGAAGCCAAAGACTCTCAATATTTCATGTACTCAATAGGTCATCAGGGAATAGAAGTTTGCAGTATTTTCCATATATTACAATTTTACAGAGCAAGAAGAATAACAATTAGGTCACAAAATGCTGTATCAATATATTCATTTCACCTAAAAAGGTACCAGAGATGTGTACAAGAGAAAGATACATTTTAAATCATTTTACAATTAGCAGTATTGACTGTAAAAGACTGCTACTCAAATACTAACATGAGCATGTTTAGGTTATTGCCTTTTGTCCCTCATCAAAACATTTCGCAAACTACATTTAACATTTTTTTCACTTCATTAAAAACAAAGCTGAAAAACTATTCCAACTTCTGGCAACTAAAAATAAAAATATTTTGTATGTGTAAACATAAGTATTTAAGGAAAAGCTAGATCCTTTACTGCGGTTGATGAAAATAATGAATGTGATGATTTTTTTCTCTGTTAGATTTTCAGCCAAAGTCTGAAAAAGAAACAAGATCGGGGGGGGGGGGGGGGGGGGGAGGAAGAAGAAAATAGACATTTCAGGTGAAATAGCTACCTTAAAGTCACATTTTGTTGGTGTTTTTTTTTTAATTAATACAGATATTTCAATCATTTATTGGCACTTGTTGCAATTCATAAAGAGTTTTAGGTTCAGAATTGCAAGAGACCTAAGTAAATAACTTAAATGCAGCCAGACATTGCTCATTGTATCCTTTTCTGGAATGTTTTGAATAAACTAGTTTGATTCAAGAAATAAATTTCCACCAGGTTTCTCTTGTGAATGAGTAAGGGCTATTCTAAATGAAATAATTTTCACTTTTTATCATAAAACATAAAGATACTAATAATTGTTCAGATGTCTTGTAGAGGAAGGCTTGTTTACTGTTAGGAGCTGGCAGAATTTAATAGAATATCAGGGCATATATGATTCTCTGTAGGGAATGTCTTTAAAGTTAAGACTAATTTTGAGTCAATAGGTCTGTGTGAATGCCTCATATCCAAAAGGTACCTGAAGCTTCTCACACTTTCAGCTGCACTGCATGCTGTAGACATCCACAGTGATGTCAGATACACAAATTATTGGACTATATCCAAACTGATAAGCTAATGGCACACTTCTTATGAGGATGAGGGGGAAGAAGAAACAAGGAAAAAAAAAAAAGCAGAGAGCAAGAGAGAAAGCAAAACCAAGAAAAGTAATAACCTCTTCCAAGTGTTCAGCTTGGAAGAGAAGCAGCAGCAACTTCCAGATGCATATTATCTCAGGTATCCTTCCTAGTCCAGCAGAAAATTCCTCCAGTAGACTTTTTGCTTATAGCTATACATTTTTCAGCAGGACCCACTCGAACTGCCCACTGTGTCCACCTGTCCATGATGTGGTTATTGGAGTATCTTGACAAGATGCAGTTGCACATGGATTAATTGTTAATCTGTGTGAATATCTGTTGTAGGGTAATATTTATTAAATATATAAAGAACCCTCACTGGAGAAGGGTTCTGGCAGGAACTGCAGCCCATGGAGGGAAGCTCATGAATTATAACTCTGTGGGAGACCCACACTGGAGCAGTCCATTCATAAGGACTACACGTCATGGAAAGTAGCAAGAAGAGGAGAAGTAAAAGGAGGAGGAGGAGGAGCAGGAGCAGTGGGAGGGGGAGGAGGAAATATAAATTTTCCAGATCATTTTGCATATGTATTATTACAGGAAAAACATTCTGAAACAGCTGTACAGTCCCTAAAGTCATGCTAAACAGACCATGGAAGGCAAGATTTTTAATGTTTTATGTACAAAAGGGTAGTCTTTGAAACACCAGTGGGCAAATCCATCTGGAACCTCTGGGTATTAAACTGGTAGTAGTCTGTAATTGTACAACATGCTTTACACTCCTCAGCCAGATGATCTTAATTACCTGTTTCCTCCTTTTCACTTTTGTCTTTGGCCTTCCAGAACCTGACATAAAAATTATTCTGCTTCTGCAGCACTGCTTTTTGAAGAAAATTCCAACAAAATGAAAGTCTCTAAAGCAATATTAGACAGATGTCATTGTTTTCTACAAAATTCAGGGAAAATCATATATGAATAAGATGAGGTTTTCTTACAGATTTTTGACAGTTGTATTTTTTAATACACTAATTTAAAACTTCTTTTTTCCTCACTGAAAGATGATGACCATGCTTGCACTGTCACCTGAAATCTCTGGTCATCACCACTTGTGTCTCACTCGTCAATGACACTTTGCTTCCATTATGAGCTTCGGGTATTGCCTTTCTCAGTTTTCATGTATGTAATGGTGTTACTTGAAAGTGAAGATGTGGATTCTTTTGGGTTGCCCTGAGGTACCTCACTTCCACATGGTGATGTTTTATCTTCTGTACTTGCTGACTGCACTTGGCTCCTTTCATTATTTCTCTTTCTTGTCACCTAGTGAGAAGCAGTGTGATGAACTTAGTCACTAAATGAAGCAGACCAAGAGAGATCCCCAAAGAAAGAATTTCTGCAGAGCCAGTCAAGCTTTAATGTCATAACTAGAGATCAAATTGATAAAAGAGAGAATAAAAATAGAAAAATAGCATTAGAAAAAAGCAAACTTTCAAATAAGGTTAAATATTGGGTATTCATTTAAATGAGGTCACATATAAAGGTTCTGTGTTTCCTTTCTTATTAGTGGACCTATTCCATAAACTAATAAAAGAGATTACACACGAAAATTGATCATTTAATAATGTCACAGCTTTTAGAAAAGATTATTCACAATGAACTTTCTTTATGCCTTTTGATATATATTTAAGTTTCGTTTTCACAATGACTTATTTCTGTATTATGTAATACTGTAAATCCTAAATAATTTTTTGGGAAAGCATTCAAAAATTAAATTTCATTGCTCATGCTTTCTGGCAGACAGCACTTATTCATACTGCTGAAATCCCCAAGGATCGTGTTTGGGTTTTAGTCAAACATAGCTCTAGTGATAAATAAGATGAAAGAAATCCTTATTCTGGTTTTAAGATTGGTTTTAGGAGAAAGAAACAAAAATTAATCAAGCTAGAAATAAAGACTAACTCTCTTATTACAGAAATTATAAAACAGGTCCATTATTGTCCTTTTCTTTTCATATTAAAATGTAATTAAAATATTTGAATTTACAAAATTCCATTGTTTAATGACAAAAATATAGATTACGTTGGTGAAAATGCAAGCAGCAACAGATTATCATTATTTTTCCATTTTTCAGAAAGGAAATACTTTTTTAAAATGCTGAGAGGCATTTGGTCATAAGACTAAAGACTCTAGAAGATATTTCTGAATTTAATTTCTCAGCTTTTATTCTGATTTTAAGCAAGTCACTTTAAACTCCCAGAAGAAGAAGCTATACTTAATCCACACCGTACATTAAATACTTCATTTGTTCACTCCTGTTCATTCTCCCATTTGGATAGGATAAATATGATAACTGCATAAAAATGATGTATATATAATAAATAATAAAAAATGTTATTTTTTAACCAAACAGGCAAAAATATTATGTATAAAATGAATGCAATACATTGTTTTCTAGAATTCCTGCTCTGAACTTTAGTCAAGTATTTTTGGTGTAGTATGGTCTCTTTGTCTTGTGTAAGTACTTGATCTTGCTGCTTAAGAAGATTACA
Source organism: Aphelocoma coerulescens (assembly GCF_041296385.1). Classification (NCBI taxonomy): domain Eukaryota; kingdom Metazoa; phylum Chordata; class Aves; order Passeriformes; family Corvidae; genus Aphelocoma; species Aphelocoma coerulescens. Next base: position 109,583,244 of record NC_091015.1, read on the forward strand.
AAGTGGTGCTGCAATCTAGATCACTGTTAACTTTAAATATGGACAGAAAATTATTTCAGGAAGCCAATGAATTTTAAATACCATGTTATATCCTATACCATTAATGCCAGATTTTGACTAGCTAAAGAAAGATTAGTTCATGTGTTTTAAGTCCATGTAATTTAATTAATTTCTCTCTTAAAAGAGTCTGACAGAACAAAATCAAACAAGATAAAATCCAGAATTACATAAATCAGAAAGACAAAACCTCTTAAAAGCTATTCTAACTACCCATTTCAGTCATAAGAAGTACTTTCTCACTTATAGGAGATATTTTTTCCTGCTACTCACAGATATTAACACACTGAAATCCTAGTTTTAAACTGCTAAGTATTTAAAAATACTTTGTGACTCATGCTAATACATAAACTATTATGCTCTGTCCTATTCAGTTATACATGCTTGATCCACAGACAACCTGTCTAGCTGTTGTCTTTCATGCCAAGTAACTTGTGCCTTGGAAAAATTCCATCAGGTTTAATAAATTGAGGAATAAATCTTACCCCATTATTTTGAACCAAAAAAAGTCATTCTCCTCTTTTGCTAGGGATACTGCTGTTTTTCTGTACTGTTTACCTTTATTTACCCCTAGAATTAAATGCATTTCACCAATAAATGAAATATTTTCTGCCTGTGTTACAGAAATGGCAGAAGCTGATTTTGGGAAAGAACTTTTAAATGAAAATGACAGCAAGACAGAAGATAGGCAGATGATTATGTAGAAAGTGAAGTGGTTTTCCTGTTGAATATAAAGTGTAAAGACTAACATTGTAAACTGAAGTAATAAAGAGTGTAATATGGTTGTTGTTGAACAGAGAAAAAGCATTTCCTTAATAGTCAGTATTCAGCTCTTTCATACCTTGTAAACATATCCTTTGTTGGTTTTCTACATTGTGTACATTCACAGATTTCCTGCATGTAATACAGTGGGTACAACACAAGAAGAAAATTTCACCTTAATATTTTCTAGTGTAAGTTTCTTGCAGGACTTGCCTAGGCCTTCACAAGGGTGTATAGGTGTGTGCTTGGCTGCGTTTTCAGGGCTTGGGAGGAGCTATCATATCACAAGCAGTGTCAATTCTAAACCAACCAGCTGCAATTCAAAAGAGATTAAACATTGTAAGATGTTTTACATTTACATGATGCTTTAAAAGCATCAAGAGGGTGCAGAAACTATACATTTCTGCTTCTCACAAGTTTGTTTGTGGATCCAGTCATGCACAGTGCAGCAGCCCTGCTTATGAGACATGAGAGCACCAGTGAGCACACCAATGTTTTTTAACTATAGTGTACTAGTGATTCTGTCAAACCTCAGAAAGTCATGGTGCTATTGGTGGTCTTGATGAATGAAGCTAAAAGTTACTCCTTGCTCATTTCCAGGGAGGTTCTGCCACCTACCAGCTGAAAACACGTGACATGTGGCAACACAAGTCTCTGAATTCCTTCATTGTATGCGACTGATATCAGAAGAAGTGGAAAAACACTCAGATCTGAAATTGTTGCAAAATTAATGTTGACTGATATTAAAATTGGGCTGTTTGGAATTTTTTCTGTGCTTTTTGTGGAGTCTCGCAAAAAACATACTGTCTTGGAGAAAAATAGACTTCTTTTTAATGGATATGATACAAGCTGGCTGCATCTACTGGCTGTTATGACTATCAATTCTTCCTTTCCTATTCTTTCTAAGATGTTGCCTATAAAGAACAAAATTTTATTGTCTCATATTAAGATACAATTCTTCATTAATCACTTCCTTTAAAATCAAGAGGTGTTTGTAAAGAAACCCAGGTCTGTGCCCTTAGGTTAGCCATTCATTGTATTTTGTACTCCCTCAGCACAGATACAAATGACTGCCTAAGGTGTATGTCAGAAAAGGTTGCTGACCTCTGTGTTGGACAGTCTTTAAAAATACAAATGAGTCTATTGAATTCATGCATGCTATTTATGTATAGGATAATGAATCAAGGTCTTAATTTGTTTATGGATTTCATAAGCTATAATAAAAAAAATTTCTTTTAGCTATGAATTAAGAAAAAAAGTTATTGAAATTGACTGTCTTTGCATTCTTTTGGTATTTTCTTTAGTTTAAATCAGTTAGGCCATAGTATAACTATGAACCCTCAGACAGGTCTTGTAAATTGTTAGCAAATCATCATCTTTTCAACAACTTCAGCCAGAACTCATACTCATGAACTAGCAAAACCATGAGTCACCTGTTCATGAAGAAAACTGCAATTAGATGGGAACATCATGTTCAATAACTTCTGCAGTAGCATTCAAGAATTTAAGTAAACTGCCGAAAAGGGTATGGTCCTGCTGTGCATTCTCCATACTACAACTCCAGTGAGGGAAGATGTGGAACAATAGTAACAAGAGAAATAGCTGTCTTCAAGTGCCACCCAGAGACCCTGAAATTTAGATTCTTCCTCCAAGGAGAAGGTCTGCCTTGCCTGTGCACAGACCTGCTGACACAGTTTGGTGATTTTAAAAAAACAAAAAGAAAGCCACAACAAAAATCAAGCAAATTCACCTGCTTGATATCAGTCATTTAGAAGTAGAATGAACCCCATACTATTTAAGTAAGAAGGATCCTTACTTGTGCTTTATCTCCATTCGCCCTCAGCTAGCCTTCATTCCATGCCCTCTGCCCTTGGAGACACTCCACACAGCTGGCATCTGATGGGCTAATGAGCCTGACCAGCCATCCAGCCTTTAATTAATACAAAAATTTTCACTGACATTGCTATCATTTGCACTTTAACAAAACCCACAGGATTTACAACTACATCTTCTTCTGAATTTACCATTTCTCAAGAAGTAGAGAAAACATCCCTGTCTGTGCTTTCTTAAATCATCTGTGTTTATTTAATTCTTTTGCTGTTTTGACTAGCACAGTCTTCTTTAATAATTGTCTCTGAAGACAATATTGGGGTTAATAGCTATAAAATAAAGACAACAGACCCACTCATAAAGGAAGCAATAAAAAAGAATTTTACTGAACAGAAATTGCTGCTTTTTTTCCCTTCCAATCTGCCAAAAATATGCAATTCATGTTTCATTTGCCATTAACATAAATCAACTTGAGCTTAATGGGGAGGAGTCAAGAATCCCATTATTAAAATAGATCTAAATGAATAGCGTATAGACAGTGCTAATACTGTGAGACAGTTTTTCACACTTATTTACTGACAGCACATCCCTCTGGGCATAAATTATTGGGAACACATAATTTTAAAGCACACTGAGATTCAAAGAATGCATGCAGATGCCTATTGCTTAGGACTAAATTTAATCACCTCCTGCTTGTGACCGTTTGGCAGCATCAGGAAAGTTTTCTCCAGAACCATCTCTCTGAAGCCAAACTAATAAAGTGCTAATTAACGAAAGTACATGGAAGACATGAACACTAGGAGCCTGGAGTAATTGGCCACAAAAAAGGCAGCTCTGAAACACGTCACTTTCTCTGCTGCTCCTGATTAGGCTCTAATTCAAATACCAATATTTCACTGCACGTCAAGGTGCTTTGGGAAAGATCTTGGGCTTTCTCCATTCAGCAGAGGGTCTGCTGCAAGCAGCAATACAAATGCTGAAGAAAAAACCCTATATTTAATCATATGCTACTGTCAGGATAACACTTGTGGCAGTCTGGGCAGTCCACAGAAAGCTTTTCTTTTCATTCCACAGTGGTGAGTCAGAGATCAGACAGAAATGAAGGAAAACCACCATTAAAAAAAAAAAAAAGATAGGCTCTGGAATAGAAACCATATCCCAAGCCTGTCACAACTGAGCAGTAATTAATCTGAGGAGCCTTTCATCTGCCTTGCAGGCAAGCTGGAAAGAACACCTACTGGCACTTTCCTGAAGAAATGGGCAACAAGTGAAAGTCGCTTCCTTTATTTTTTTTGAAATGGGTTTTATTATTGATTTTCTCTTGAGTACCATAAACTTAACTTTGTCTGTGTAAGATGATGCACAATTTCATGCTTTTTGCTGTTGCTCTTGTAGCTCAATATCCTCAATTTCCTGCTTTCCTGAGGACAAATACATTCTCTCCTCTGTTTATATTATCACTATTTAGTATCCAGAGAAAACATTTTTGAGGTAAATTTATTCTGTGTGTGAAACAGGAAACTGTGCAACTAACTGGACAACTCAGTTTGTGATTCACTAGAGCTGGTAATCTAAAGGGAAATGCTTTATATAAAAATAATCATACTACATTCATACTTTAATGCACTATCAAATTGCTAAATGCCACATATGGCCATCCACTTAAGCATCTGATTTTAATAAGAAATGGACCTCTGTTCAACAAGGCACTTAAACATGCAATTAATCCCACATCTGCTCAACAAAGATAAGCAAATATAGGTGTAATTTAAAAAAACTTTCCCATGCTACACAAGAGATGATAAACTTAACGTAATTCTTAATTTTCTGAGTTTGAAAGCATTGTTGTTTTTTCACTGAATTATTTAAATAGAATGAGACCATTACTTAGGAAGAAAAAAATAAACCAAAAAAAGTAGATTTCTAAAACTATGAGAATTAGAGTTTGTTATGCTATGTCAAATTGTACTTTTATAGTTTAATGGTACATTCTTTTAGATCAAATAATCTTTTTTTTTTTTTTTTAATTGGAAACATTCAACATCCTGTATCTCAGGAAATATGTAAAACCTCCTCAGTCTGTTAATATAACATGAAAAATCATTAATCACAACTGTTACAAAAATTGTACCAACAGAAAAGAGGGTTTGAATGTTTCTGGTAAGGCTTTTAACACAGTTTATTTTAATATTTTCCAGTTACTTTATGGTAGTTCAAGTTTAATTTCAGAATAAAGTATTTCTCCAGTATTAACACCTTAATAATATTCCTTTCTTCTGACAGAATGGAAAAGCTGGGTCAATTAAAACATATGGAAAGACTCTTTAAAAATATATATTGACAATTACTGAACAGTCATTGCAAGTTCCAAAAATTTTATTCAATTTTATGGTCTGGGAATGTTGTTAATGGCAGGATCCTTAGAAGACAGTTTCCATACTGAAAGGGGTCGGAAACACATATCCTGAGCCTTATGAAAATATCAAATTTGAATGAACGTTAACGAGACATCTAATGGAGTTGACTGACAATTAATTCAATTTTAAGGATAAACAAGAATAATTTCATGAATACCTCTCTTCACAAAACTATGCACAGATTAACTCTCACTAGTTTTGGATGAGGTGGGGAGACATGATTCATCATGATAGCATCTCCTGTGTTTATTGAAGCGTTCAGTGGATCTAAATGTACTTGATTTTCATTGACCTGAGTCTAATCCTCTACTCCTGTTCTTACTAATCACAATCCTTCTTTATGTTGTACAAAATATATAACCATTAAGTGATATTAGAGATCAAAAAAACTGCCCAAAGCTAGCATCACAAGGAGATTCTGACACTCTTATTCTCTAAGTACATTATACCTAAATACTTCTTGACTATAAAATAGCTATAAACACTGTAACTGAGAGGTACTAACCACTGCCCTGGTGGTAATGTGTTGCAGTATGAGACAAGTCCTTTGGTCTAGGAAGCTGTTCTTATGTTCCCTTGCCACACTCAATAAGAGGGGAGGAGGAAATGAGACTCATTTCTTTCACTGTAGTGCTGTCTTAACATGGTTAATGCAGGTGATACTACCCCCATGTGTTAATCAGAAAGTAGGATTCTCCTGTGTGAGTTGGATTAACTTTAACAAGAGAATTTGACAGATCTTAACCGAAAAGGCTGAATATCCTCATAGTGAGGGCACTCTTCTGGGAACAGGGAAACATGAGTGTAAATTGCTTCAGGCAGAGGAAGAAATTGAACCTGGTTCCCAAGCTGAGAACCAGTAAAAAAACCCCTCAGTCTTCAGGAATCCATTTTCTTTTGTTCTTCTGCAGGTGTTTAAAATATAGCTTGACACGCAGTAAAATGCTGCATTAATATTAGAAAAAAGTTTTCAAAAGTAGGAATCCCCAAAACTGTCAGCAGAATTTAATGCAACTAATGAAAATAATGGTTTCTCAACATTTCACTTTGGCAAGGGAGTAAAAAATTTATTCCTCTGTCAGCCTGAAACATAGAAGTTAACACATTTACAAAGTCTACTTTAGCCATACCTCAACTATTTTCTTCAGAAAGGTTTCTCAGAAACAGGAGTGCATGTATTACATTTCTAATGCTGACCTCTACAATTACCAGAACCTTTCACAACTAGGAAGGAAGCAAGCAACTCTCAAGCACTAACCCACATTGTATAATGGCCTGTTTGGTGTTGGTCTCAAACCAATTTTTTACTGTAGGAGTGTGAATGTTGAATAGATAATCATTACACTATTCTTTTTATCAGGATAAGGCTGCCATTTACCTTCTCTTTAGTCATAATAGATGTGGGCTTTGAAACAGATTGTGGCTTTTTAATTTTTTTTCTGTCGTTGTTTCACTCCTCTGGCTCTTTGTGTAGATATTACTGAATCACAACCACCCAGCTGCATTGTAGCTATGCTAGATATTAGGCCACACTTGTTGTTCCCTTGACATACAACCTTTGCAATAATTTACCTTTATAAATTACAATAAGAAAGAGAAAATAAAGCCAAGATAAGAAAGCTATCAGTATTCTTATTAATTATGTGAAGGCTGTAATAAGGTCATGTTCATTGGGTTACAGTAACCACTTATGTAAAGAGAAGGCTGTATTTTCTTTTCTTTGTTGTCCCAAAAGAAAAATAAAGATTATGCCAACCTGTTTAACTGAAATCTCCAAAGAAAGGGTACTCTGTCTTTCTGTATGTTTTCCCCCACTGAATTTGCATATGAAATATCAGGAAAAATTGGACAAAACACACGAGGCACATCGCTTTTCTCATCATAGTTAAGGTTATAAGTCCTACTGATTTTGATGGGAGAAGAAGTGTATCCATTACAATCATATGGTGTTTGTAAAATTACCTCTTATTTCAAACTGATATATTTATTAAAGCCTAATCATTTCCTCATACATTCACCTAGATAATACAAAAACCTCACTGTGAAGTGTAAACATAATACTTATCCATGTACCTGTAGACTGGATTTTAAAACTGTTTTATTACACACAAATATATTTCTGACATCACAGCCAAGGCTGCATACAGAATAAATTTGCTAATTTATCCCAGAATATTTGTTAATAAATATAGACAGCAGAACTAGCTTAGACCCAGAAAACTTTAAGAAAAATACCGGGCATCTTAAGAGTGTTTGAAATAAAGGGAATAAAAATGTTGCTCAAAATATTTATATGAGCATTTATTGTGTCATTTTGAAATTTTAATTCTCTATTTGATGTATGAATAATGCATTTCAAACTAGTCATGAAGAAATTTGGACATGCTATGCCAGTCATGTTCTCTACTTTATTCCCTTTTCTTTTTTAACATATTTTTAGTAATAATTTTAAGATTTGGGATGGGTTTTTGCACATTTTTTCCTTATTCCTTCTGGCATAAAACTGAAACTGCAATAGAATTATACATCAGATTATTTAACTGTACGGTCTTTAATCCATTTCACAAAAGATGTATCCCACCACCCTTTATTTTTTCTTGTACATAGTAGAATATGAATTATGCTCATGAGCTCTAGATTGTATATGTGCCATGATCTTTTTTGATCTATTTCGTAGACTTCAGATTCTGCAAAGAGATTATTTTCATTTCAATTGTATATTGAGATGCATGTGAATTAACAAAACCACCTGGGTCAAGATATTAGTTACAATATCATGTGTCAGATTTCTGTAATGGTATCATAGATAGGAGTTTAGAGATCTGTGCTGTAACATGCATTGAAAGATGCCTATTGTATATCTAAATATAATGTTTGTCCATACCGGCAACTCTATGAATACTAATGCCATACTCAATGGATTGCAAGACTCTGTTGACTTTAAAAAGAGCCTGAACAGTAGCATGTACAGTTTTCATTAGGTTTAGCACTGATTTTAGTTGACATGTAATTGAAGCATGTATCACTTTAAGTAGAATTGCAAGCTTACATATCATCACTAGTGCATTTTCAAATATAATTCTTACATGATACTGATAATAAGACATAATTCAATTGCTATTAAAGTAATTATTTGTAATATCTTGGGCCTTGACAATAAATTATTTCTCTACATGAGGATTGCCTGCAGTGCAGATAAAGTAAAATATAACTGAAAAATTTTATGCCACTTTTAATAATCAATTATCAGTCTCAAAGTGGAAAGAGAAATATTCCTTTTCAGCAGACAGAAGGCAGGTGTTCACTTAGCTAATCCTCACAGTGCTCAATTTCCCTATTTTAGTTTCTACTATTTCTTTGCACCTGCTTTATTCCCCATTCTCTTTTTCCATTCCCTATATTCCCACTGTAGTACTCATGACTATGCTTTTTTAAAGCTTCTGTTCCTCCTCAAGTAGAGAATTTTGTCCAGTAGAGAGTGTGTAAAAAGCTTCCACTTGTTTAATTCTTTACAAGAACACTACTGTGTGCTGCAGGATACAAAAGCACAGGCATTTGTTGTTTCTGTTCTTTCAAGAACTATGTAAATTGAAAGGCCTGAAAAATGCAACATGTTTTCCTGTTTTCTCCAGTCTCCATGACAGGCAATACACATTGCGTGTGAAATGTTGGACACCCTCCCCTACATACAAAACACCTGAAGAATGTCTTTATTTTGCTTCCAGGCAACACGTAAATTCACTTCTTGGAATATCTTTAACAAGAACAACCAGTAAATACTCCAACTTTTCAAAAATGTTATGTTGCTAACCATCACTCATTGCCATGGCAGCCCTTAAATGAGCCAATTAAATTAGATATAATCAGTGTAAACATCTGTAAAATACTATTGACAAATACACAGCAATTAAATCTCTTAGCAAAGAAAAATACAAGGACTTAATAAAGCAGTTGACTCATATGTAAATGAGAGCGCCATGACCAAATAGTAAAAGCAATTGAAAAATGTGCTGATGTGGATTAGGCTGGCGAGATACCAAAGAAGAAATTAATGTTACAGCCAGGACAAAGCCTATGGATGGCCAGGTTAAATAATTCCTTTGTCTCATGAATTTTACAAGGAAAGGAGTTTAGCTTGGTTATGAAAAGAAAGAGTTGACTCTAAGGTAGGAGAAAAGATAAGATAGGAGGCAAATAGGGATTATACAAGCACAATATATTACCTAATTGCTCATTTAGACATTGGAGTGAGAATCAAGTTTGTAATGAAGGAATAGAGGAGAGGTGCAGGAAGACTCAGTTGCAGCATTGCTATGCTACCAGGATGGGTAATCCCTTTATTCAACTCAGTTTCAATTTCCTCCCCATCCAGAAACCTCCTTACCCCAAACATCCAATGCTGACCCCATCTAGAAATGTGTGCCCACGTTTCCTTAACAAACAACACTCATTTGGGTGAGATGCACAGCTGTATATGTCACTGGCTTCCTATGTGCAGGGTACTTTATATAAATATATATTTTATTGTTGGGGGGGGGAGGGTTGTTTATTTTTTCTTTCCAGAGAGAGCAAAATAAAACAAGACAGTACATTCACTGTAGAAAGTCTTCACAAAAATTGGCCTTGAAGATAAAGCTTGTACCAGAGAGTGTCATCCTCAGCTATTGCAAGTAATTACTTCATATCATTCTCTCAATAATAGTCCTCCAAAACTATCTCAAAGGAGGGTTACTTTCTTGCCCTCACCATGCTATTTGGAAAGTAATACAAAAATTTCATTGACTGGATATTTAGAAAGCGTCCAATAAATGCATTCATTACCAGTTTAAAATAATGTATTCTTGTTCCAGCATAGTCCTTTACTTTTACAACTCCTTTGCTCAGATATTTGCTCCACTGAGGTATTTATAGGGATCCATCATCTGGGTGAATCCAGCCAAACACTTTTATTCTATGCCAATAGGATTTACTCTTTATCACTGCAATCATCCTAGGATCCTTCTGCATTTTTTCTAAATGAATTTATCTTTCTGTAGTACCAGTTGTACTAGGATTGCATCAGCTTGGAAATATCCAACTACTGCTGTAAGAAACTATAGAGGAAATATTGGCTTTAATGATTCATGCATTCATTATAATTGTACTGATCATAATGGAATAATTTAGTATTAATGCTGCTATCCAAAGGACTCTATTGAACCAAGTGCATCTGTCAAAGTATCCATGAAATGAAAAACCATTCAGTCCAAAATTCAAGCATTCAGCCTCTCAAATGCTTCTTCAAACCTTCTCCCTCAACTCTGATTCCTGCTTATCTGAGATGTGAGCATGTGATTTAGCTGCTCAATCCCTCTGATTTCCAGAAGGCTGATTTCACAGGAATGTATTGTTTAACATCAGTGTCGAGTAAAAGTCAGTCTTATCCTATTGAAATAGAAGACAGCATTTTCTACCAGTCTTTTCAGGAGCAAATAGCTTTTCTCCTTATAATGTTTCCAAACTGGAAGCATTGACAAAATTAACCAGTGAAAGCAACAAACAATTGGCAGTACTTCAATAACACTTTCAGCATGGCAACTTTTGAGACATACCCCAGTTTGAGACAAATTAAGGGAAACAAAACACGAGGTTTTGGTTAGTGCTGCATTTCTTAAGAGTCTTTCTTTATGTTTAAGGGAAAGAGTTTCTTCCGCTTTAACGTGGTTCAAACTTTCACAGGCACCAGTCCTGCCCAAATCTGCTGCAGTGAAGAGATCTCTCCCACAGTTTAGCAGTCTCCTCACAGCTGCCAGCATGGACCATAGTGGTTCATGGGGTTTTAGTCTTTTAAGGATATTTAGAAAGCTATTTTAAAAGGATATTTTAAGGCTACTCTGGCCTGAAAGCAAATGCTTTCTTCTTCAATCTCTAAAAGCCTTTCACAACATCTATGGGATCTGGCATTGAGCACTTTTGCACGAGCTGCACGTGGATTTTTTCATCCCACCAAAGTACTTCGATGAACTATAGAGAAACAGTTTGTAATATTACAGTCTTCACCACGGCTTGCAAGGAGAACTTAAGCTGTGGCGCTGGGAGCATCGTGGAGAAATTCTATCTTTCTATTCCCAAGACCAGGGCAGATTTGGGGACAGTATTAGCTCTCGCTAGAATTTAAAGTCAAACAGAATAGTTGCTTATGGTCCGTGTCAGAAACTGGTATGGAGCATGCTCCAGTGATGTCCACTCTGGCAAGGAAAATTATGAAGGGCTGGCTGTAGCCTACAAGTAACCCTTACAGAGAAATCTATAGTCATGCTAGAGCAGGTCTTTGTGTTCTTTTCACTTAAGAAACCAAGTTCTATTCTATTCTATTCTATTCTATCACTTCAGATTAATTAATTACAAAATATTTTGTCATTAAAAAAAATTAAAAATAGAAACTTTCTGTATATGAAGGTCTCCTCCATCCTCAACAGAAATGTACTAAGCACATAACCCTTTGTGCCATTCTCATCAAACACAGGGAATTCCAGGCAAAGCTAGAAATAGAACAATTAATATTATAATGCTTAAGGGGCTTTAGCAGTTGTAATTCAGTGGTTAATTTGTGCTGTAGTAATGAACCGGTAAAACTGATGAGACTGGACTGTGAAGGGAAATATCCTGTCTCTATGTCAGGTGGCCTTCCTTTAGGTCATCCATTGAGCCTCTGGAGGATACAATACAGGAAATTATTAGAAATGCCTGAGAACAACGTGAGAGAACTTTGAAAACAGGCAGGCTCAAGTAGCAGAGCCAAAAAGTCAGGTCTGTACTCCATCGCTGATTTTTGTCCTGTAACTGGTAGCAGTTGTTATGATAGCACATGTGCCTAGCACTCTCTCCCCTCACACACACCCCCTCCCCCAAAAACAGAAGAGCATAAGATCAGACAGAAGGCAATAAAAGAAAAGCACTCAAGAAGACAATGAAATATTCTGTAAGCTTTAGTCTACATAGTTTTATATAAAACACCTAGTGCAGGATTTCTTTCACTTACTAGTCCCTAAAGCAAAGGTCTAAATGCAGAGTTTTGCAATTAAGAGAGAGTATATTCCAGCCTTCCACTTTGTACAGATATTCTTTATTACTAAGGAAATTAAAGTGTTTTGGCAGGTTTCTGAAAAAAAATGCAAACAAATCTTGCTTAATTTTCTTCGAGTTCTGCAACTTAGCCCATTTAGTCCAACATTTGAAATACAGGTTTAAGAATTTGACTGTTACACTGTCATTAATATAAATTAAATACTTAAACCAAAAAAAATTATTTTGAAGATGTGGTCTCTATCCAGCATTTTCTTGGTTTCTAAGACCAAATATACACTTTAATCTTATGTGAAATCTAATTTATTTTTTCATTTTTGAAAAGAATTATACGAAATCTATAAAGATGTTGAGACAGAAGTTTTCTTTTGTCTCTCAGGAACATAATTTTCCAAACATGAACCTCATACAAACTACTGGAATCTTGAGTTTAAGATTTTCTCCTGAAAAATGATATCTCCTGGTTCATGTCCTGTAATAATTGCATTTCACTTCCTTATTGTTGTAACTTAGTTCATTTTTTGCCTGCTTACTCCCATATAGAAAAAATCAATTTTTGAATTTACAGTTGTTTCCTTTATTTCAGTGTAACAGGTTAAGTCCTGCTGAACTGGAACTCTAGATTAATGACAGAATAATAATTTTAGTTGAGATAGGTTTTTTTCCAAGACCACCATCACTATCATCTCACACACTCCTCTAGCATGCTTGGACTTAGACCAAATTATCTTGAAGTATTTTCTTTTTCTATCTGGGCTGGATGCCCATGATTAGCCATTCCTCATAAGGGTCCAGATTTTTACTGTCATGTAGCTGAGGTGCTCTTTCTTGTGAGACCACCTCTGTAAATCAGGTGTCCCATAGAGTCACCCAGCACAGGAAGATTACAGAGCAGCTCCTCTCCTGCTGCCACTGCCTCTGCTAACACGTGGTTTTCCATTGGGTTAAGGATCTGGCCAAAGGAATGCTTCACAGCAGATTCTGGGCAAAGAATTTGCCCCAGATTTGTAAAGGAAAACAGTCTACAAGCAAAAGCCACCTCTTCTCTCCTTGGCCAATGAATAAGATTTGAAAGGAAAGTAAAGTAAATGGCACACATGGAATTTTTATAAGGTTTGGCATCTGCCAGTGTAAATCTCTGATGAACCACCCAATGTAACTGTGTAGCAACTAAACAATTTCCAATTATAGATTGCCCTAGTGTCTGTATAATTACAAGTTTTAAAAAAAACCTCGTCGCTATACAAATGTGAGGCTCTTTGTGATTTCTCGAACAGTAGAGGGTACTCCAACCAACTCTGTCTGGATAACTAGCAGACAATAAACAACTTCATCTTTTAAACAGGGAAACATCCATGTGGATTTTTTTTTCCTTTTTTTTTCTCTGAAAGATAACTTCAAAATAAGCTACTACTAGGATCTAATTTTAATATCCTTAATCTTGATATTCTCTTTTCTCAAAACAAGTAATGTACTGACAAAATGAAGTTCAGATCCTTAATAATTTAAAAGTTTTATAGTTTTAAAAGGTCCTGATTACTTTGGAAACTACTGGTTGTTTTTAAGCTTTTTTTTAAACAAGAAATTTCTCAAAATGTTCAGCTATTAACTCAAAAGTAATAACAAGAGACTCAAAGGGCATCTTTTACTGTCTATGCTTCATAGGAGTCATGATATTTTGATTTATTTTTTCCAAGAGACAGGAAAAAGAAGGCATTCCTGAAACTTATCTGAAATATATATCTTATACCAATCACCATCTGAAGATGGTGAAAACTTACAGTGAGCACCAATGTGTCAAACTAGGTTTAGTTTAGTTATCCTTATCCTGAAAACAGGTGAAATGCTTTTCTTGAGGGGAGAAAAAATTATTTTAATTGATTTCCCATACCGTTGGAAACTCCCAAGTTTTGCATCGTTGTGGTTGTGTTTCCATGTGTGTTTGAGTGAATAACAAAGTAAACAGGGAACTGAAATTCATGTATGACCTATGTTTTGGGGATTTTGCCACCTTAATGTTCACTTAAGAATAAAATTTAAATGTCTAAAATGTAGTTTTGCAGCTGGTAAGTCTTGCCAAAAAAATCTGTTGAGCATCCTCTGGGGAGTGTGATTGCAGGACAGGTAGCCGTACCTAAACATAGGTACTACTGTGGTTTCACTCTCCACACAGGATGTACATGGCCCTTGGCACTCACAAATCTCTGCTTCCTGCTTTGTCTTTGTGGATATTGTTTCTCAGATTCCAGCTCTGAGAATATGTCTAACCATGCAGTTGTTTTAACTCAGTTTGCCCTGGCATTTTAAATTTTGCACTGTGGCTCTGCTAAAGGAATTGCAATGGGCACCTTCCAGTACCAGGGATCAAGGACTCCAGCAATATAACTCTTGTTTGGCCTGAGAGCCTAGGTCTGAAAGCACTAGTTTGGAAGTCCTATATATTTTTCATATGTTTTTGTTAATTATCTGTATGGCACTGTTGTAAACAAGACAGAAAATGTCCTTTTGAGATTGAATGAAATCCTTCCACAGTGCTACAAGCACTGTGTGTACTTTTACTTTTATTCCTGGCATCTCTGGAAAGATATAGTACAGCTAAAGAAACTGTAGAGGTTAAATATAATGAGCAAGAATGTAGAAAAATTCCCTTACCAGGAGAGAATAAAAGTAGGATTTGGGTATATTCTGTCTGGAAAGAAGACTGAAGGGGCATGTAATCAAGATCTGCAAAATCAGGAATGTGGTGCATAAGATTTGTGCAGAGCTGACTTTTATCAAAACTTGCAATACTGTAATTAGAGTAAAACAATACAACTAGTAGAGATTCTGTTCAAAACAAATAAAATACAGCACTTTTCCATACTGGGGGCAGGGAACTTCTGGAAATTCCTGTCAGAGGGGTCACAGCAGCACAGTGTCAGCAGGATAGAGGAGATGAGACAAATTGTGAGCAATAACTCAATAAATAGATGGTGAAAGAAGTAGAAGGGGATAGTCCTTGCAATGTCAAATGATCAATGTCAAAATGCTGCAGAGATTAAATGTCAGTGGAGAGCAGAAAGGGACCAATGCTGTGTGCTCTTCTTAAACACCCTCCAGTATTGCCACAGTCAGAGACTGACTTGCAGGGTAAATGTTTTATTGTTCTTTCCTTTCTGACATTGTACCTCACGCCGCAAAACTCCTCAGTGATATAAAATCCTAAGTAATACAAGATAAGATGAGATAACAAGAAAAGCTCTCTGATCCAAACTAGTGGAACACAGACACAGAGGATGGAGTTATGGGCACTAACTAAATACCAGACCAATGACAAAGCTAATAAAATAAGTGAGGTTTTTTTCAATCCTGGGCCCATTGCTCCACTGGCAATATCTTCCTGTCTGTGTTAGGACATGCAACTTCCAGTGGCACAAGGTGCTACAGAGTAGTTTTAAGTGCACCAATGGAATGTGAACAGAAGTGAATTTTATCTTTTGTGTGGTTTTTGTTTTTTCTTAGTTTATTTCACAAAAAAAATCAGATTGTTTCTTTGCTTTTCTCTCTTTTTAGCTAAAGTTTTTGTCATAAACCATTTTGTACAGTTTTTTCAGTCATTAAAGAGCAAGGAAAAGCTATTTTCTTCCAAATGTTTGTTGAAAATGTCTTTGAAATTAAAGTATGAGTTCCAATTTTAGTATTATTGTTCATCTTAAACTGTAGAGAAAATAATGTACATATTAGTACTGAACAGATGTTAACAACAGTGTTGCTTTGCTACTAATAATTTTACAACAAGGAAGGAGATGAATTAAACCAAAAATTTTTAATATTCTATTATTCTTGTTAATTATACTGATAGTTTCTTTGGTTATCCAAAATGCAATAAGTATATGTCCCTGAAATGTACATTATAGATAGCAAAAATGGAAAGCAAGGGTAGAGCTGGTTTACAGGTTTAAACCAGGTATTGCATTAAGTACTTTTTAGCAGAAGGTATTTAAATTCTAATTGCCTTATGCTTACAATTTTTAAAAAAGTGTTTCTCAGGCAATAAAATTTTAGATTTAGGCCAAAACAAGTTCCATACCACATGCTTGTACCAGTAGTTGAACATAGTGCTAAAATGATATATTTTGTTTAGTTCATGTGGATAACTGCTACTTTTAAGTTGTGCAGGTGTGTGCAATCCAAGGCAAAAAAGTGGTTAAAGCAATAAATGAAGATAGGCTCATAATGTGGTATTTTTAAACTAAGAAAGATAAATTATTTTGCTATTAATCTCTTATTTATTTTTTTTCATTCATTTACATATTATCAGAAGAAAGTGTGTGCTCAGGGGGGAGAATTTCCTGCATTTCAGAAAATTTTAATTAAAAATGTATTAGTTATTAAGGAATGGTTGGCTTTTAATGTATTCACTTTTCCTTTTAATCTATCTATTAGCTTCACATGTTTTATTAATTATTTTTTCCAAATGTACTAAATACAGCTGAAGCACAGTTGTAATGTAAATCATGATTGCTAATTTTAAGATGGGCGAGAAACAAAATGATGTATTTAAAACTTCCAGATTTTTTTTTGAAGTTTGTGTTAAGTTTTCTTGTAATTTTTGTCACACAAAATGCTGTTCTCCCTCACTGGGTTGTTTGGTGGCTGGGTTGTAAAAGGAATAACTATTGAATACTTTGCAAAGTGAAATACAGACCATGTGAAATGTAATGTGTGTTTTGTTTTGGTTGGTTTATATGTTTTCACCTCTCTGCTTTGCTACTTTTTGCATCATTTGAAACTTTTTAAAAAGTACTTTATGCATCTCCTTCTTCTTACAGAAAAGCATTTCTCTGTGTCTATCATGTTTTCAGATTAGACATATGTGAAATTGCATAGTTTTACTAACAATTTAGAACTGGCCTAATTAGGTTAGGTTATTTGAACAAAACTCAGTATGTCAATTTTTCCTCTAAAATAGAAGCATATGAACAATTTTCATTCCATTTCTGTTGCATAGGATAGTGAGTTAATAGGTTCAAGTAAACATGGTAGTTTGTTGTCAAAGTAGTCAAAGGACAAGTCTTATAATTTCAGAATTTTCTAAAGTAACATACAAAGAAAGAATTCTTAATTAGCAAGCCAAGGAAATATTCCTCCTTATTAAATGAAGGACTCTGTAAATACAGTATTTGAAAGCATTAACAGCAGTTGTTGCACTCATGGATTATATAAGTGCAAGTGGGAAATGAATTGCCTCCATTGACTTCAGCAGAACGACTGGGAACCTAACCCATGCTGTGAGACAACTTTTGAACAACTGCTGTAGTCATTAAGGACTACTTTTTAATTTTGTTACTCAAAAGGATGACTTACGCATGTGTGTTCTTTCCTTTATAATCTCAGTACAAGTTAAGAATATACCTCTTAGGATCTGGAATTTAAATACTTTCTTTTTCAAATAAAGCCAAGGCACTGAAATTTTCTTTTTTTTTTTAAATGTTGTCAGCAGGAATATCTGGCCCAAACTGATATCTTAGTACAATGTTATTATTTTTTTTACCAGTAGTATTCTCATTACAATTGTTCACAGCACTTCTTTTAATCACCTTGTGGAAGATCTCAAGAGTCCCAGGCTCTGTCATTAAAGGATTTACAATTTCAGCACCTGATGTTGTTTTGAACCATTAGAGCTCTTCTCTGAGGAGCCACAAAATTACTTTGCAGCTCTTAATTAAGCTTTGCATTATACCCACAAAATGGCACTAGTCTTAATTTAACAATGGAGACCACAAGGTACTGAGGTGTTAAATGATACCCCATGAGAGCCAGCCAAGGACAGCAGTGTTGCAGTGCTGCCCACCCCTGGTGGGTCAGCAACCCACACCACCATTCTGACAGATCCTTCACCGAGTTTGTGTTGCTTCCTTCCTGACCACTTCTGCAAAATGACCCCGGGGCATTGAATCACTTTTTTAGTGCATTTGTAACATTACCTTTCTGTGACCCATTTGATAGAATGAGGTCAGGGATGAGGGTGTTGACAGGAGATCATCCCCCCGGGGAGAACAATGAGAAGTCTCTGTAGGGACAGAGGAGAGAAAATTTATTTGCGGACAGCTGGGAAGCAAGTATACCCACACTGAATTTTGGACACTTTGCATCCTCCTATTGCAGTCTGCTACTTTTATGACCTCTGTGTTGGATTGTTACTGCCCTCTTAACTTTCCAGGTATTCCTGTATAGTGACTGCAGAGAGAGGGGTTAAGGATGTATACGTATATAATTGTTATCCTAGCCAAGTTAAAAAAAAAAAAAAAAATTCACATAAATTCTACTTACATTATTCTGAGGTTTTTTTACCCCAGAAAGTTTAAAGTTTATAAGTGTAATGAGCTAAAATTAGTAGTAAGTTCTCTAATTTGGTTTGTTTACTTCTGAGCTGCTTAATACTATTATTTACAAAAGTGCTTCAGTAAAAACTTCTAGTCATCTGAACAACTAAGTAAAACACTTTTCCACCAACTGATTCTTGAATAAGTTTTTTACAAAGCAAACTCAGCTTGACAGCTGCAAAAAATGCAGTCATGTAAGTCTGCATAATTCAAGGCCCACACATTTGCAACAACTCCTAGTGAGGGCAGTAAAACTAGAATCTATATTTCTGAGGTACATGAAAGCTTTACAGAATACAGAGAATGCACTTTAATTTATTACATGGGTTGCAAAGACAAACTAGAATACTACACTATTTGGAAAATAATAATCATAAGAATAGTATGGTCATCCTCTTTTGTGGTCTTTTGTGAGCTAACAAGCTCCTCAGACAATCCTTGGAGATGGAATTAACTCTAACTTTGGAGTCTTGAATAGCAACTTCCAGACCACTTCTTCTGACCTAAGTTGTTCTATAAATATTCACTTTATGACAATGTTAGCTATGACCCTGCACACATAGGGTGAGGTTTACAAATAAACACATCCATAAAAAAGTGTATGTGTACTTTCTACGTGTCTATTTCCCTTTGGAAATTTTGAGAACAGTGATCAAATCAAGATCAAACCTAGATGATGATACTGGCTACTTAGGTCAGAAACTTCCTTTAGAGACGAAGGAGACTTCACTGACTAACGGTACTATCTGTAGAGATTATTTCTATCCCTGTTCTGTCAAGTACCGAACTACTCAATGTTTTTATATCACCTATGACAGATTTCTTTCTCTGACATTTCAGGATCCTCAAATATTTCTAGAATGCTACAGCAGATATGTTTTTATCATTGGAAATCATATTTTGTGTAGCGGATATATTTTAAGCTCCATGTGTTAGAGTGTAGAGTATTTTAATGAATTAATAAGCAGTATGCTTAGTAATATAATTAAAGACAGCTTACCATTGCAAAACATTAATTTGAATATCAAACAATGGAGCAATAAATGTCTTTTTGCTGCTGGAAGCCACCATTTGAACAAAACTGTCAGACTATCTTACTTTATGACACGTGTCAGGGTTCCTACTTGTCACATTCACTGTAACAGTGAAAACACCATCTTTCATGAAATAAAAATCTGGGTTGCTACTCAGCAACAGCCCTTAAGGTAATCTAATAATATAGCTTTAAGTTGACCATGATGCTCTGCTGTTTTTTTGTTTGTTTGTTTTTAGAAATTTCTAAACCATGTATTTTATACTCCTTTTGGAAATACCTAGAGGGGTTTTTTTCTTGCCTTGTTTCCACGGTCCTTGTAAATTCTAAACAGTTAAGTACCTTTAAAATACCAAATATCTCCACAGTTCAATGTGATTGCATAATGTATTCTTTCCCTTTCCTAAAGAAAAACCTAGAAGAATGAAGAAAAACTTTTAATACTACAGCATGGGTGACTGAACAAGGATGAAATTTTTTTAGGGAGAGGAAAGTACAGAATTGATCTGGCGTTAGCAATTTTCAGTGATTTGAATACATTATTTATAAGAAGATCCAAAATGATTAAATTTGACAAGGATTTAAGTACAAATTTTGCTTTTGTAATAACCCTTTTTTTTTCTTTTAATTTTGGAAGGACATATTCATTCACCAAGAAGAAAAGACATTTGATAGAGATTCTTACTTTTCCTAGAAATTTGGTTCATTGAATTTTCAGTACATACATTTAATTGTGAAAACTGAAATTCTGTGTATCAAAATTATTAAAACAAAAAAAAGTGGGTCTCATATAATATTTTAGTCATTCTTGTCTCTGTTGTTGTCAATGGGACATTTCACACAGATATATGTTGAAAACTTTCTTGATTAAAAAATTGATGGAAAGAAAAATGAAATTTAATTTCATTATGGTAGAGATGTTTCAGCACTTCAGTAGAGGATGCCTTTATTTCAGACAAAAAATAAAAAAGTTGATCTATGGGGAAAAAAGTTTGATCTATGCTGTTTCCTCCAGAAGCCATCTATTCTCTTTCTCTTTTCTGAAAAAAAAAAAAAAAAATAAAAATGCCAGTCTCTGCTGTAACCAGGCCTATCAAAAACATTCATAAAATAGTCTAAAACAGACTGAGTTAAAGAGACCTGTTGGCTCATAAAATATATCTCTAGTTCATGAAGATTATGGCTAGTTTTAAATTGAACCAATATATCTTTCTGACATTAAGTCACTTTTCTGGGACTCTCTGAAGTTCCTTAGCATCCTCTCAAGCAGGAGCTCTTCTAAATAATTTTGCACGATTTCAGAAATTTTTCTACTTCATAGTTTGGCTACAGTTACAGACCACTGAAATAAATACAGAGCAATTTGGTATTATGGATTGGGTAGGGGTCCAAAGCCCTGCTATTTTTCCAGGGTGAGCACCACAGCATACAGGACAAGCCGCTTGGCAAAACCAACATTACCTTGTGCACAAGAAACATTTCTCACCATCAGTAGGCTCCACTCTTAATTGAAGTGCCTGTTTAGTCATGTTTTATCACAGATTTAATGGGCCAGAGAATCTTGCCCTACATCTGCTGTATCCCTTTCCCTCCCTGGTTTTGTTAAGTGCAGTGGGCAAAAGAGTAATCAAGTATGTCTGGAGAGACTGGGCTGACCTAATGAACATATGTCAGAGTTAATGAACATTTCCATGGATTTTGTCAGTGCACATCCTAAGGCAGTTGTAGGCAGTGAGTAGCTGTCATTTTCTGAGCTGCAAAGTCGTTCAGTTAGCTTGCCTCAGCAGTAAGCCATTCCAGTTAGTGCTTCTATTAATAACAGCATTTAAAGTACCTCTAATTTTGCCAGGGGTTTGAGCTTTTGTTAGGGGCAGAATGCTTCAGTGCTTGATTACTGAGATCCATAACTGCATGCTGCTAAGTGGGAGTGAATGGTTTTATTTCCTTCATATTTCATTATTTCCTTAAATCTCCTGAATTTTTACAGATTATAGGAGAGAAGTTGGAAGAATAAACGCAGTTTGGTGTGTTAATGTAACACCCAGTCTCCTTATACTGAGACTGCCTGCTGTCTGTCTCATTTCTTCTCTCTCTGGATCAGCTCTTATTCCCACTCTAGCTCTGGCTATGCAGCCTCATGAAGTATCTATCCACTTGCTCTCTTGAATGACATTGTAACGTTTTATTTTCGTGTTTGAGTATGTGGGAGGGTGAGAGAGTCCACCAAGATGTCAGCAAGCATATGTCTACTCTACTGTCTGGGGTATTTTTGCAACACAGATGTGCCAGCTTTGCTATCCTTTCATGTAAGCAAGAAAACACCTCACGAAAGTAGTCACAGTGGTATATGGTTATTTTAATTAAGCTGCTATTTTAATGAAACTCTATGGTTTTCTCATGACAGCAGATTTCACTCATTCTTTGGGATAGTAGGAACACAGTCAGGCTGAAACTGCACACACAGAATATTCACAAATCCTTAGAGAATGAAGAGTCAACTCCAGCACCCTGTACTTCCTTGCTTAGATAAACGGCATAGTCTTTGACAATAGTGGGCTTTTTTGTTGTTGCTTTTTTCGTTTTAACTAAACTACAAAAGATGTGCTACAATTTTGCCATCAACAAAAAAACCAATAAATCATTTTGCCAGCCAAATAATGTCATGTAACTGATTGGCTGAGTGGTAAAAAGGCAATTGCAATTCAGTGGAGAATAATGTAGAATGATGCACTCATTGATGGGGTTGTAACTGATACTTCTGGGAAAATGACAGTTTATGATCTGTAGCAATCCAAGAAGTATAAAGTGTTAAGAATTTTTAGGAAAGGAAGAGAGAAAAAATCTGAAGAGGTTGTTACTTCTTTGTACAAAGTGCAGCCAGTCCTTCAACCCGCTGTGGCAAAAGCAGTGTCCCTAGAATGCTGTTGTGTCTCCCTCAAAAGGGGGTAAGTAACAGTTGTGAAAAGTAAAGAAACTATCAACATGAAGAATTTACATAGAAGAAACAACCAAAGTGAAGTTTTTTCTTTACAGAAGAGAGATGCTGAGAGATATGATACAGTTCTATAGAACTGTAGGCATAGAAAAAGTAAGTAAGCAACAATTCATCATCTTTCCTGTCACATGAGTTAAATGCATCTTTTAAAAATAGTAAATAGTCAGAGTTCATATAGGTGGAAAAAGTAGCAGGACAAATACATGAAAGAAAAACCCACAAAATCATTCTATCTAGCCCTGGTAGTCCAGAAGCTGTGTATATTTGCTGTCAGATATCCCAGGGAAGTGCACACCTGATTTAGACTCTAAGAAACAGATTATTGGGCTTTATGTACCTTTGCTCTGACCTGATGAAGAATTATTTCAATGAAAATTAAAGGGACGTACTTTTTTCCTTTAAAATATATAGAATAATTTATGAGCTTTTACTTCTCTTTTTCTTCCATTTAAGGATATCTTACTGAATGAATTGCAAATAGTATGAATAACATATAATATATATATCCACCTCTCAAATAAGTCGAAAGATAGACATATTTTTCTTGTAAATATTAAAGTGTGCACTCCTTCTGTCCCATATTGTTGCCCTGACAGAACTTCTGAGAGAAATTCCTCTGAGAGCCACAGCTCACATTGTTCAGCCCTTCAGCCACCATGAGTGACTGGAAGGGCTGTTACCCTGCAATGCTACACTTTTCAAGGAATCATAGAATGGGTAAGGCTGGATGGAACCACAGTGGACCATCTGATCCAACCTCCCCGCTCAAACAAGGTCATCCTAAAGCACATTTCACAGGATTGGGTCCAGATGGTGCTTGAATATCTACTCCATGACATCTTTGGACAACCTGTTCCGGTGCACAGTCACCTGCACAATAAAGAAGTTCTTTCTTATATTCAGATGGAACTTCCTGTTCATCAGGGTCTGCCTGTTGGCTCTTGTCCTATTGCTTGGCATCACTGAGAAAAGCCTGGCTCCATCCTCCTGACACCCTCCCTTTAGATGCTCATAGATATTTATGAGGTCCCTTCTGAGTTGTATCTTCTCGAGGCTGAACAGGCCCAACTCTCTCAGCCTATCCTCAGCTCCCATCCCTTAAGCATCTCTTTTGCCCTCTGCTGGAGCTGCTCCAGGAGCTCCATGCCTCTCTTGCACTGAGGAGCCCAGAACTGGGCACAGCACTACAGATGTGGCCTTCCTGAAGTCCATTATAGCAATCTTACTTGCTGCCCTACTCCCTCTTTGCCCACTACTGAAATCCACAATCTCATGGTCTTTAGAGCCAAGGCTGCCCACAGTCTCAAATCTCCATCAAGACTTTCTCTGTTTGTTGGTATGGGATCCATCAGCACACCCTTCCTTATGGGATCATCCACAACCTGTGGCAGGAAGTAGTTTGACTCTAGCAGAGAAGTGCCGGTGTCTCCTGATTCTTCTGCGTACTGTTTCTGGCGCAGGACTGCCATACAACCAAGAGCACCCCTATGTAGAGCTGTTACTGTTTCAGGCTCCTTGCAAAAGAGATTTGGTGTAATTCTGACCTTCTTCTCACAAACCCTCCCAGGATGCTCAGTAAGGTCTCCTCTTCACATATTTGGCATGTTACATCAGAAACTAGACAGAAAACTCAATTATATCATTTACTTGATTAATCCAGTTGACATACCAGCAGCTAGGCACCAGAGAGAAAAGTGATCCAATGCTGGTCAAAGGTAAGCACAGCTGAGTACTCAGGCAGAACTGCCCATGAGTTAATTATATTTACTATTTCTCCTGCTTAAGAAAAAGACAGAAATTACCATTGTGTACCCATCTCAGACAAAGCTCCTGGGGTGACTCAAAAGGATAGTCATGATATTTTCATATAAATTGTTTATGAAAACATCAGTTGGCATTTAGTAAGGAAGACATGAAGGAAACAAGCCTCTTTTTGCTTTCCCTTGTTTCTCTATAGAGCTGATTATTGAATATCAATAAGCACAGATGAAATGTCTCAGAGGATTTTGGATTAAGCATAGAGAAGAACCACAGGTAAAGTCTCAATTTATTGCAATGTGTATTTTGCTCAGTTGTCTTTACATAGACAACCAGCAAGCTTGTGAGATTTTAGGTAGTAGTTACCAAAAAAAGAAAAGAAAAGAAATGTATTGTTATATTTATTCTTACTGTAGTTCTTGCTATTGCTCTGTCTCTTTTGTCATCTGGAAATGTTATTTATTTTGTCTCCGGTATCAATACTGATCACAGCAGGCAGGCATCTCCTTCAAAAAAGCCATGTCTCAGCTGGCATTAATTGCTCTTCTCAATGGCAAAGTCAGCACAAAGGCCAAGGACTTCACAGAAATGAAACACCAGCCTCTGTCTGGTCACTCCTGGTCAGGGTTGAGGTAATACAGAAGGATTATTACCTCAACTGCATGGTGCTTGTTCTGTGGATAAATTGAGAACTTCAATCTTCTGGGCTGTCAATTCAAAACCTTTTATGGACACTATACCATGAAAGAAAGAGAGAAAGAGAGACATTATTGAATGTGCTTCCAATAGCAGTAAAACCATTCCAGGTATACATACATATATGAAATGATCTATTTGCTTATTTCCCTTCTGCAGTCTTTAAGCTTGATCATTGCAATAATTATATTGCAGAGCTTTATTACACCATTTCTTTTAATTCATATATGAGCTCAGTATAAAATTACTACAACAGAAAAAGGTAAAATACTATTTGCACATGCATGTTTCAGCCTTGTCTGATAAAATAAGAAGAAAACCCCCTCAAAGTAGACTTAAATATGTTTTTGCACATGTTGTGGCAATTCAAAATACAGTAGTGCATGGTTCTCAATGAAGCATAAAGTTGCAAGACTGTTCTTAACAGTGTAAGAAATAAGAAGGAAACAGATTAATCTAGAAATTTTGGCAATGCAGGTATGAAGTATGGCTTCCACAGAGCATTCCACATCCCCTCTCCAGAGTGTTGGCAGAACAGCAAGAAATCCCACCCATCAAAAAGTCAATTTGGCCATTTGCAATGAAAACCTGGAACCGCTTATGGTTATACAAAATGAGATATTGATGTTATATTTAATGAAATACTAATAATCCTCTGGAGAGGAGGAAATGTTAGGATTTTATCAAGGAACATATTTGAACAAGACATGGAGAGTGGCTAAAATAGTTATTAAACTACCCAATTGTTTGTCTGTTTATTTATTTATTCAAATTACAGAAGAAAAGCCTGTCATGAAATATTTTTCTTTTAGATTAACAGTCTTTCTGGAATATGTTACAAAATGTCAAATAAGTTCATTTATTCAAGTAGTTCTCACTGAGCACTTCAGGAACTTTGCTTCTAGACATAGCATAAAAGATGAAAGAAATTACACTTAAAATTGGTGGTTGGCCTCCATGAGCTCTCACGTATTCCTCCACTGCATCCCAAAGATTTTCTTTTCTCTACTTCCTTTTAAAATAATCTTGAATTGCTCTTTGTAGTTGCAAATGCTTTCAATGTTTTTTAACATAATAATGAAATCGTATTTCCAAGTCACCTCAAGAAACCATAACAGGGGAAACCAACCTGATGAAAAACAGCTTTTCTTTATTCCCAGACCTGATCTACAATTGTTTTACTTATAATTCTTTAATTTAAAGTAAATTCATAGAGCTGGTGCCTCCTGTACAGTAACAGCTGTTATTCTGTTAGAATAATTGTTCTAATAAAAGTTTCTAACTACAAGCTGAAATAACTTCACACATATAAAAGAGCCATTAAGAACATGGTCAAGCATATGATAACAAGCTGTAAGTTTCTCTTGCAATCAGCTTAGTCCTAAAAGCAACACTTATTTCATATATACATATATATGTCAATTTGGCAACATTTTTACTCTGAATGCATTTATACACTTATTTAGTTAGAGGAACTACTTGAATAAAAAGCAATTGGATAAACCTAAAATTTTCAATTCTCTTAAATTCTGTGAGACAAAATGCAACAATAAACTTCATATACTAGAATAAATGTATGTTTTATACACCGAGTTCACCAGACAAGACACAGAACACATATACAGAGAGACTGATAGAGCTACACATTTACCCTCTGCAGAATATTGCCTGGATTTTGTTACCTGTTGCACAACATTACTGAGGGATTAGAATGAGTGGAGATGGCATTAAAATGTTAACATTTCATTCTTCAACTACGAAGCTGACTTCACCCATGTGCTGAAAGTTTAACTATTTTTACTTAAAAGGGGTTTTTTTTCCCATCAGTTTTAACTTAATCAAAATATTAAGTAACTCTTTACATTTACAAAGAAAAAAATCACAGTCTAGATTCTTGCTCATTTTCTGTGTTCTGCAATACTACCTGAGTCTTTCAGTAGTATACACAACAAAACACAGCAATAGAAAACCACAGTGAGATGATTTAGCAATAGAATTTGGACTTGTGTCTGAATTATTTTGGTTTTATGAATTTAATTCCAGCTTCTATAGCCTTTGCAAATACTTTTGGGGCAGCTGCATTTCATAAGTTATTCAGATTCTGATTTCAATTACACTGTTATCAGGTTGGCATAATTTCCCATATACTACAGGTATAATTTCTGATTTACATTAATATTAGTTTAGCAAGAATTAGTCCACAGCTATTCGAGAAGAACATTCTAAAATGCCTCATGCCTGTCAGATAATTATGTCTTTGAAGGCTTATATTTTTAACATAATAGGCACTAAAGCACGCATTTATATAGTTATATTTTACATATATATGTTTGGGAGTTTTTTAATTCTTAAATTATAGAAGATTGTTCAGGCACTTGCATTTTATTGACTGGTGTTATTCCTCTCTTATTTAGTTCCCACCAAAGTGCAGAATGAATTTTAACAATAAATGGTTATTATGATAGAAGAGAAATTACAGGATTTTCAGTAAAATTATGTGCCATGAGAGAGAAGGCAGCAGAAAATCATGAGATGAAAATTAATTCTTTAGTCATAAATGTATAACTCCATTACCTTCTAGGTGATATCTATCTTTACACCAAAAATTTAAAACATTTCTACAGAATGCATAACATGTTTAACTATTTCTTTGGGGATTTATTTTAAAAACACATCCAAAGTAAATATATGTGAATTGCACAAAGCAGGGATGGAGATTTTGTGATCAGTACTACGGCTGAAGATCAGTTTGTGAAAGATGGTGTCCCCACACAGAAGACGACACAATTGCTGCTCTGAGAGAGTAACCCATGCAAAAGACTGATAAAGCGGGGAAAGGTCTTTCAGAGCCTCCACTTTTAGCATTTTAATGTACCAAAATTATCACTGAAATTTGGGTGGTAGCTCGGTTCTCTATATTCTCTCTAGAATTTACAGATGTAGAAAAGATGTTCTAAGATATCATTATTAAGACTCCCCAAGTTACCAAACCTTCTTACGTCCTTTATTAGTACTTATTTATAGGCCATCAGTCCATGGGTGCTCTTCAGAAAGAATTTGCTAGCTTTTTTCACATTAACTTATGTTGAGAAATAGAATTATTGGGATCAATAAAAGAACTGTAGCAAGAGCCTGCAAGCAAAAGGCCTGTATGAGAAAAATTCTCCATGAGAAAATTCTTGTGTGAGAAAAGGCCTGGGGAACAAAGAGGGAGTTTGAAGACTTGTAGCTGTTCAGATAAGACCCAGAGAAGGGAGGTAAACTTTGAATTCTTTTAATCATAACATAACTAGTAAAAGCTTGCCAATGTAAGTCCAATTAGGTAGAAGTAGAAATGTGCTTTGATAAGCTTTAAGCCACTTAGGAGTTAACAAGCTGGTATACTATATAAGTGCCTTTGGATTGCTAATAAATGGAGTTTTGCTCTTATCAACCACATTGGTTTTGGACTGCAACTTTCTCCCCCCACTGGAGTAGCTGGGCCCTTTCTCCTTTTTACAATTCCAACAAACTTATTTTTTATTTATTTCTGAAACCTATAGGACAGTAGATACAGCAATTAATTAAAGATGCAATGGGAGAATAATCACATTTAGGTGACACATTAAGAAATTTAGTGGGATATAACCAGACCCTGCTACTGAGATCCCAGTCTTCATTCGGGGACTCATCAGCCTAAATGGTACTTTCAATAGGCTTTTTTTTTTCCTAGTCCCTTTTCAGCAATTCCCTAGAATCATAGAATAATTCAGATTGGAAAAGATCTCTGAGTCACAGAGTCCCACCACTAAGCTAACACTTAAGTTGTGTTCACCATCAAACCATATCCCCAAGTGCCACATCCATATGCTTTTTGGACACTTTCAGGGATGGTGATTCCACCACTTCTCTGTCCAACCTGTTCCAGTGCCTGATCACCCTTTAAGTGAATAAACTGTGCAATGTCCACTCTAAGCCTCCCCTGCTACAACGTTTGACCATTTCCTCTTGTCCTGTCACTCGATGCCTGGGAGACTGACTCCCACTCACTGCAACTTTCTTTCTGGTAATAATAAAGACAAATAAGATCTCCCCCAAACCTCCTCTTCTCCAGGCTGAACACCCCCAGCTCCCTCAGCTTCTCCTCCTAAGCCAGGGCTTGGCAGCAGTTCTTTTGACATCCAGTCCCTTTAAACCAATTGAAATGTAAGTGCTACATGTCCAATAATGTAGACCTTAGAGGTTACTTAAATGAACCCTTTAGGTAAAAAATATTTGTAATGATTACGAATTCACGTGGTCACAAATGTAATCAGGACCCTAAAAAGAAAATCTACTTAACTATCTAAATGGAAAGGGCTCGCCACTGTGATGTTTAATTATAGTAGTCTGAGCAATATTCAGAAATATTAGTTTTATGGAGAAAAAAACTTAAAAAGCAATATTTTTTAAATTCAAAACAATGTAAGTTCATGCACATTTATCTTATTTTTGATTCTACCTATAAACAGGATAAAAAGTGATACTTGAGAGTACTTGCAAAGCATGACTGCAAGAAAAAAAGGGCAATATTCAAGAATAATAAACAGAGAAAGCTTTATGAAAATATATCTTGTTTAAACTGAAAGGATTTTTTTATTCATAAATGCATTCAAACAGCTTAAAGATCCTATTTCTCACCATCTATTGCATTATTAATCAAATAATTAGAGCACAATTTCATTTTGTACACATATCAAAGAAAAGAACTTTTTCTTTCAGTTTTACAGCAGATTTCTCTGTTTGAATATCTGGTGCTGAAAAGTTTTTGGCATGAGCAGGTGGCTTTTATATATCTTTTAGTATCAGAATAACATCAAGAAATTAAACATTAAATTGTAATATGAATACATTAGAAACACTTCTTGTCTATATCAAAAATATGCTCTGATTTCAGCTAAGGCAAAGCAAACCTATAATTTAACACTTAAGAGCTACACTTGACTCTAAAACTCATCACTATAACAACCATATAAAATGTACAATACACACCTAAGAAAATATACTGTACAGTAATATTCTTTTTTTTTGTGCTCTGATAATATGAATAATCAACTGAAGAATCCCATAGGCAGTCACTATAGATAATGAAGTTTCATCTTTTGATCAGAATCATCAAAGCTCCAGGACAAAGCATCAGGGCTCCAGAAATATTGTAATATGGATGTTCAAAATTACAGCTTTGTATAAATTGCCTACTGAGGAAAACACTAAAATAATTGAGGTGTTTTTCAAAACCTTGGTCAGAATCTCTAAGGGATTTTTAGCAATGGGTACTACTTTCTTTAATAGGTTTTGAATTCAGTCTTAGGGATTGATATTGTGACAACTTCTCTTCTTACTCTGCCAGACTATCCTTCACGAACAATGTATATCACAGGGATTGTTTTCTGAGCATGATACATAGTCCTCTGATTTATCTGGATGTTTAGATTTCTTTGTCCTTTGATGTGTTCAGTCACAAAAAGAATTCTAGAGCAATAGCCATTTGTCACTGCTGTGACAGTACTGAAGCCACCAGCTCTAAGAATATCCCAGTGCTCCCATACCCTTCATCCCTGCAAGCAGTGCCGGCAAACAGCGCATATGTGGCACAGCAGCATTGATGCTCCCTGGGTCCTCCGCCCCACAGCCTGCAGGTGTTGAAAGAGCCCTACAGCCAAGCATCCTCATATGCCAGCACCAGTCTCAGAACTTAGGTTTGTCACCTGGAGCACGGTCACCCACTTCTGACTCCCCTGTCTATGATCCTGCTCATGCAGATCCAACTCAGAGCCACAGGTATCAGATTAGAGCTTCTTGATGTGCACATTCTTCCAATACAAAATCATCAGTGACAATTTTATCACAGGAAGGAAGAAAATATCATTTTTCCACACAGACTTCTGATCTGATTTTTTCCAATACACAGTGTGTGGGAGTTTTATGCCTCACATCTGTTGGGAGGGCAGCAGTGAAAAGTTTTAATAGCATCTCTCAGTCACTAAGACAACTCTGTTTCAACCCTCTGTGTAAATGCTTGGGCACCTACCTCTTAAAACAGCTGTCATGTTTTCTTGGGGTTTCTTCTGTGATTCTATTCCATAATTTCTTTATTATTAAGATTAAAGTCAGTGGCCATTTATTTTGAGAATCTGAGATATTTTGTGATTTCCCAGAAGTGATGCAAACAGGTGAGGCATATCTTTCATGCTTATCACTAAATCCGTTAGAAAGCAAATTAGAAAACATCTTTTACAATACCCTTTCAACTTTTCTGGATGTTAGAAAATGGAAATATTTTTTTTCTACAAAGAATGGTGTACAAACCTACATTCTTCAGCCAGTAGTGTGACTCAATGGAAAAAGGCAGAAACTTATAAACTGAAGGTGTGAGGACTAGGAACAGTCAGGTTAGGATTTGTAGAAATTTTAAGGAAAATATTAACTACTTAATAAAGAATGTTTTTCTTTCTCTTTTTTTAATCCTAATAAGTTTTATTTATTTCAAATAAGAATAAAAGACAGATGAAGAAAGAAGTGAAAGCTTAAAATAGTGTTTCTATTTGCCTATGTACCATTTTTAAAGCACACCAAAAGATCATGAAGAATTCCAAGGCTTTCATGGAGGTATCAAAACAATGTTTAGAGAGGTCCATGAATTGTTTTCAAAGCTGTGTGCTACTGACAGCTCAAAAAAGTCACAAAATCAGATTCCAGCACATTTGTGAAGAAATATTTGGAAGCAAGAGTCTCCTGTGAGCATTTTCTTGATAGCAAGCGGTCAAAATGTAGTCCTTTAATCTTTAATGTAGTCCTAAAATCTTTCATTTTCATTATGTAAGTTTGTAATTTTTCAAGAAACTACTGTATTCTTTTTACTGTTTTTATAAGCTCTTCAGTGCCTTGCCATTTCTTACTCTTGATACTTCATAATACAATTTACCTTCACAAGAATGAAAAAACTGCCACACATGATTAAATCAAAGTTTCACCCAACTTGGTATCCCACATCTGACATTGTCAATTAGTGTATACTTAGGGAAAATCACAGGAAACAGGACAAGTACAACATGATTTTCCCTTGCAAAACCTTTACAATAAGATTATGTTTAGCACAAGGAGATCAGCAGCAACATTGTAACACGTGTATCTCCAGTGCATGTGCCCTAGACGATAAACAACAGCTTTCTTATCTGTTTCAGAACTACAGAACCTTTTAAAGGACAAAGAGCACCTCATTAAAGCCTCTAGGAAAAAAATATTTGGAAACAAAGTTACTCATAAGTGATCTTTTCTTCTTTCAGGATTCAATATATAAAAAAACCTTTATTCAAGTAAGGGGCAATTTAACAATATATCATATAAGGATGAAGCAGTTACCGATTAATTTAGCCAGAGAAAAGCTGTTAAATGAGACACAATTAACCTAGTCACTTACATCCCAATTCTGAATTTATGATTCTGTAAATCTGCAGCTGTTCCAGCAGTGGTTAGCTGAAATAAATAAAAGAGTTTGTCCACTTTAAATATGTGCAATACCTATTTCTCACTGCTTCATCTGAGCTTTTATTAACTGGCACTGGTTATTAAAGTCTTATATAAAACAGACTTAAATTCAAATGCAGTGTTGTTCTCCATTTGGAATGAGTCTTTAATTTCTTTTTGCTATGAGTACTCCTAGAGGCAGCAGTATGAAACTTTGATTTCATAAGATGACAGAATTATTTCATTCTATTTGGCACCTCCAAATAATAAAGTTCTCCAAAGAAAATATTAAAAACAAGTTATATTTCATATTGATTAAACATTGAATATAAACAATGCTCAAATATTTTCTTTCATTTTCAAGCCTTTTTTCTTGAGAGACAGATATGTGCCTCAGTCCAGTTGAAAGAGGATATTTTCTTCACCTATTCTGTTTCTTGTTGCTAATAGAAAATACTGTATTTAGAATTAAATGTCTGTTAAAGTCTTTTCTCTCTGTTTCTCTTATGTTTCATTCGTATCTAAATACCACAAATCCAAAGTCCGCTGTCCTTTACCACCTCACACATAAGGAAAGCATTTCTTCAGTCTGACAGAAGAGTGTCAGAACAGGGATGTGGAGGGTAAATAGGCATGTCTATTTGAGCAAAGGTGGCAAGGGATAATAGAGTTTGGAACTAAGGCTGCAGACTAAACGAAGAAGCAGCTTGCTAAGGAAGTAAGGCACAGAGACAATTTCAGCTTATTTTAAAAAATGTCCAATAGCTTCTGCACAAATACTTGGGGATCATAAATTTCTGTTTGTCAAGTCTTCTTTCTCCTGCAGCAGCCAGTGACTGACTATCTTGGGAATTATTTCCTGATTGCTCTGGAAAAGGCCAATCCACTGTTAGACAATAGCTCACTGCAATGGGCTTGTTTAGCTTGAGAAAACTGGTATGCAAGGTTTAGAAAATCTTTGATGGAAATACGAAATTCCAGGAGATAAATGAAAACACTGGGAAAATCAGTGTGA
This sequence comes from Aphelocoma coerulescens, assembly GCF_041296385.1. Taxonomy (NCBI): domain Eukaryota; kingdom Metazoa; phylum Chordata; class Aves; order Passeriformes; family Corvidae; genus Aphelocoma; species Aphelocoma coerulescens. The sequence goes on from NC_091015.1 coordinate 109,616,722, forward strand.
GTTGAAAAAAAAAAAAAAGGCAGTTCATACTGGTGCATAAGTCAGTAACCTTCCCTGTAATATAATCAGGTATTCTGGACGAAGGGAAAGCACTGAAACCAATGGGTAGGTTTTTCTTATATCTGGCTAAAGAATTAAATATCTAATTAAGATTCTTAGTCAATGCTGTCTTAATTGACTAATACATCATTCTGTTAACACTAATGGTAAATTAAATATGCTTGATCGATATTCAAACAATGAATTCTGGTTAATTGACACTGATCTTAATGGGCATTACTTTAAAATATTAGCTGATGTACACCCACAGCTGTAGGGATTACATATTACAATATTAATTTTCAGGATATCATTTGCAAGAAACATTAGTGAGTAGTTAGTGAGCTTTCCTTATATATGAAGAGGAATTGCAACCAGTCATCCCAGAAAATAAAATTAAATTATCCTTTTACAAATAATATATTATTTTCCTCATTACATTGTTTTTCCTTTTCCTTTAAAGTGACTACTCTGAAAAATTAAAGATTTCTAAATCATAATTTGCAAACTCTGTTGAATTATGCTCACATGTAAAATGAATTAAATGGATTAATGAAGAAAAACAATTGCAGTAAAATGCAAGTACAGACAAAGAAAGCGGTAGACTAAGGAATTGAGATCAGATACCCAACTTCTGGGTGCTGAAGACTTTTACTGCCTTCTGGAAGGGAAGTTAGAGTCATTCAAAATGGAATTTCCAAAAGGGAATACCTGCAATTAATATCTGATTTTCTATCTGCTTGAGAAGAGTCAACTCCAAAGAAAACAATACTCAATGCATGATCCCTAGCACTTTCTGAAATCCCCATCACTAGTTATTTCCTTGCTAGGAAAGAAAAAATATAATTGATTTCTAGTTTAAATTTTGGTCTTGTTTCACAGTGACTGACAGAATCACAGCCTGAGAAGTCATCTGACATTCATTTGTACTCTATTATTTAGATCACTGTAGCAGGTAAATTCTAAGAGTTCACCATTATTTTAATTAGTGTTTTAATCAAGTTTAGCATCTTATGTTCTTGTGAGGATTCTTTTATTGTATATATAGACATATATAGACATGCCAATAGATATATTAATTTAATTAACAAATCATGTCTAGTGTTTCAGGGGACAACTCAAAAAGCCTCACAAAATAAGTGGTAGTCCTAACAAAAATTAATACTAGGAGCATTGCTCAATTTGCAAAGCATGTCTTTCTACTAATAAGTAGCATATATGCAAAAAACAACTATACGAGAATTGAAGCTGGAGTCAGTTGGCAAGTATTTGACTAAATTAACCTCACTTTGTCCAGAGGATAAATCCATATTTGGGAATACGATGATCTAAAACTGCTGAAATAAAGAGAAGTCTTGCTAGCATAAGTGAAAAGAGACATTAGCAGAACCGTATTTGATACACTGAAAATTCAATTCATATTAGAGTTCAGTGCTTTTAATTTTCCCCTGAAACACTGAAACATGCAACTGAAGTTAAATGGAAGTCTTCACAGAAATCCTACGCAGCAGCTCAGCAGTTACAGGTAACTTATGGCAAAGAACACATTATCTTGACTTCTACATTTTCCTTTCTATCACCTCGTAACACAACTTCAGACCAGCAGTGAGCTACTAGGCAGTAACAGGCGAAACCAAGGTTTGATCTCCCAATTTGCCACAGATTTTAAATGTCATCTTTGGCAAGTCAATTTGACTTCTCTTCATCCAAATTCACAAAGTCAACTATGCATCAAAATTTCAGTTGATTTCAGTGAGAAACAGGCTTCTAAATATCTCCCTAGATCTGAGGTTACTGAATCCACATCTGGGGTCCCCAGCACAGGAAGGACATGGACCTGTTAGAGCCAGTGCAGAGTATGGCCACTAAGATGATCACGGAGTTAGAACACCTCTCCTATGAAGACAAGGCTGAGACAGCTGGGGTTCTTCATCCCAGAGAAGAGAACACTTTGGGGTGACCCCATTGCAGCCTTCCAGTACCTAAGGGGGGCCTGCAAGAAAGATGGAGATGGACTTTTTTTCAAAGGTATGTAGTGATAGCATAAGGGAGAATAGCTTCAAACTGAGACTAGGTTTAGATTTCATATTAGGAAGAAATTTTTTACTGTGAGGGTGGCATTTGAACAGGTTGCCCAGAGAAGTTGTGGATGCCCTATCCCTGGAAGTGTTCAAGGCCAGGTTGGATGAGGCTCTGAGCCACCTGATATAGTGGAATTTGTCTCTGCCCATGGTAATGGGGTTGGAACTAGATGGTAGATAAGGTCCCTTCCAAACCAAACCATTCCATGACGCTATGATTTAACTCCAGTATTGCTGTTATGCCTGCACTCTTTGCAGCTCAAATCTGAACTCACATCAAAGTCCTTATAATACTCACACTGCACTTGTTTAGTCTCTCAACTGCAGGCCCATCAGCTGACCTTATAATCAAATAAAAATTTGAGCTCTAAAGAAGTTTAGAGAGTTGTGACACTTGGCCTGTGGCACTTAACCCATGCACTTAGATAAAATAGGGGTGAGATATGGGCACCAAAAGTGGGTTCATCTCCAATCCATCAAATAGTCAGACACAGATCTTGCATACCTTCTCTTCTCTACACTCACTGTAGAGAATTTTGATTTATGCCCTGCTTTGTTGTTAAGCCCTATTCATTTGGCTTTGTTTTATTTTGAGATGTTTTGATGAAGTAGGGTTGATGACCTATTGACCATAATTCATTGAAATAAATTTCTAGGCAGCCCCCTAATGAGCTTGAATTCCACCTGTGTGAAAACTCTTTATGTTTTCGGAGATGTCCCTGACACCTGATACCCAGAAAATTACTACCTGAGAGCATCTTGTTGCTTTATTAGTATAATCTTATATTGTTGGTCAAAGGAAACTGGAGAGGAGAGCCATTTTCATGGATACATAGAAGCCACCTTTTAGCACAGGTCATCAAAATCAGCTCTTGATAAATGAAGCCCTGAACTCACTGTTATTCATCATATATTTAGAAGAGTATAAACACACATCAGATGTGTTAGTTCCACTGAACACACAGGTAGGTGCAGCTCTGCACCTGTGTTACAAGAGCAGCTGAGTTTTTAATCGGTATAAATCATGCAAAGAATCTAAGGACTATAAGGTAGGTCCAGTTATCTCGAGATGTCAACCTCAGAAACCCAAACCTCAGCTCAAGCAATGCTACTAAAGGATGTCCAAACTCTCAGCGAGAGCTGGGAACACAAAAAAGTAGACGCACATAAGAACTCATGTACACGTCTACATAAGCATACATCCTACCTTGTTGGGCCTGTGAAAAGATTGCTAGAATAATGGCAGCTACAAATGGTATCTCAGGACAGACAAAGCAACAATTAAAAGAAGTGCAACAGAGCATCAGCTCTAGATACACTCTGCAAAGTAATGAATGCTGTTACAGAAATGCAGCTAATTAAAAGGGACTCAAAACCAGCTATATCTTTTGTACCCAGCAATATGCTAAATATGGACACTGCCAGACCAGCTGAAGCAGAAAATGTCAACATTAAAGGCTCTCTCTTTGCAGAGAAATCACACTAACACACAAAAAATAAACTAGTACACATGACATGCATGTAATAAAAAAGATAAATGTAGCAAAAGCCATTCTGAGACAACTTTTTTCTGTGATTTTATTTTTTGCATTAAAACATTATCAAATCTTGCAAATTGCACAAGTAAATTATAGTGAAGAAAATCACATCCTTTCAACCATTCATGGCTGACTTGATCCGACCTACTACCAATGAGCCTTGGTTTTGAGATTGAAAGAGCTGAAAACACTAAAGAACCCGAGACTCTGACTTCAGAGTCTCAAAAATACAACTATTGAGATGGAATTTGTACACTGGAATAGCAATTGGTCTTAAAGACATGTACATTAAAGTGTTGTGAAAGATTTCATGGAAGAAAGAGACAACATAATGTGCTTACCTGGAAATTCTCAGTGAACTTTTCCATTGAACAGTTCATTGGATACCATAAGCATTATGAAAGAAAGGAAAAAGAAAGAAAGAAAGAAGAGAGAAAGAGAGAAAGAGAGAAAGAGAGAAAGAGAGAAAGAGAGAAAGAAAGAAAGAAAGAAAGAAAAAGGAAAAGAAAGAGAAAGAGAAAGAGAAAGAGAAAGAGAAAGAGAAAGAGAAAGAGAAAGAGAAAGAGAAAGAGAGAGAAAGAGGTTATTTCAATTTTTTTCTGCCTTTCTATGTGATGTTGCATAAGTGGTATGCCAGCAGGGAAAGAAAAACAAGAGAGAAAGAGAGTGGCCTGTACAGTGGGAAAAGTAGGACAAGAGCAGAAAGAATAGGACTGTAAGAAGTTTTGTGATATGCAAAGAAACTTTGTTAAAGAAATCTTAAAGTTTCAGTGCTCCAGTTTCAGGAAAAGTGGAAGAAGAGTGAAGAAAATCTGCACTTTTAAAAGAACATGTCATATCCTGTACATATATATATATATTCTGGCACTGCTGTTTTTATATCAATTTTATTACCTGACACATTTTTAACTAAGACTCATGCCATTTGGTCTATTTTTTTTTTTCTGGATTTCATAAAGCTGTATCTACTGCAAGGTATAGACAACAACTAATTTAAACACACACACCGTTGTTTCCAGGAGTACTTTTGTTAACACCATATTAATTCAAATGAAAAGACCCAACCATAACACAATTTGGCTTTTTTTATCAAAATGGCACCACAGCTGCTTTTCAGTTGCACAATTTGAAGAAATAAAAATGTCTTCTACTGACCTATTTATGACTTGAGATTGGCCTTAACTTCAACATCTAATGTTTAGTCATCTCATTAAGGCTAGATATCTAGCTATATCTATAGGCACCAGACAAAAATAGCAACAGTGTCCCCATTGGATATGATTATCTGTCTCTTGGACAGATTTTTTCAATTGAGTATAAAACCAGCGGTGATAACTCCTAACTATAGTTAAGAGAAGACTCCTAACTATAGTTAAGAGAAATTAATTTTGTGTTTGGCATTTGTTTTATTTGCACATCTGACTGTATATTTCCAGCACTGTTGAGTAGTAGTGCTTACACACCGCAGTCATGGCTTGGGCTCTCCTACTAGGAGTAAACAAGAGCATTGAGACACAACAGAGAGATCCAAGAGGAATGATTTTTCTTAACCTTTTCTTAGTCACATGTATGCAAGTATATTATTGTTTATCAAGAAAAGTTTTAAAAACATAGTCATACTGAATTGGACACAGAATTTCCCTTGCATCTCTGATTTGTTTTTTTATCGTGTCCTCCATGAGGTGAACTCACCACCAATAAAGTAGTGTCTGCACATTATTATGCAAATGTGAAGTGTCTGTTATCCATGAAATAAAGCTTAAAGAAAAATATAAGCAGGATCAGTCCCTTAAAACTATATCAAAGGGAAAAAATACAAACAACATGAAAAAATTTAAAACTCCTTAAACTTAAATGTCTAATTAACCCATGGCCCTTTTTTATTTGGAATAGAATTGAGTGAAGAAAAAGTATTCAGAAGGTACAAAAAGTTGCTGATGATATTTGAGGAGGTAAACTTACAGCTTTTTACCGGCTAGGCTAGTAGTTCAATGCCTTAGAAAGCCTCAGGCAGCCTAGAGAGGTAGCACGGGCAATCCAGCATTTCAGTAGCTCTAAGAGCGGCAAAATGGTAGCTGCAAATCTAATACCACCAGCAGAAGCAAAGAGGGAGAAATATAGCTCCCATCTTGCCTAATTTCCCTCAATTAGAAGCTTTCAATAAGAAACAGAAGCACACAGATGTTCGCAGAAAGAGTTGCAAAGCCAAAGAGGGCAGGCTCCCCCTTGGTCCCTTCTTTTATTCGGAGAAGGGGAAAGGGGAGGACTGGGGGCGGACCCGGGGTGAGCGGCCAATCAGACACTGCTAAACAGTCTGAGTTACATTTGGTTTTGCCCGCGCTTGGAACAAAGGGGTTCAGAGCACATGGCAGAGGCAAGTCCTGGCTTGTCTCAGCAAGGGGGAGGGGAAGCTCGGAACAGGCAGCAACAGATATTATGATCAATAATAGTTTATCCTGCTATCAACAGAGCCGTACTTAAATTAAAAAAAAAAAAAATGAAAAGGAGAAAGTAAAAGCAAAAATGTAATAGAGCTAAAGAATTTAGACTAGTGTCTGTATGCATCAATAACTTAATACTTGCAGCAGAAAGATCCATTTCTAAACTATTTGAGTTGCCCTAGGAACTCAGGATTCCCTTATTCGTGAATTTGCTTCATTTGGTTTGCTGCCTTCTTAGGAGTTGATAACAATTTTATTTAATCAAGTTGAGCACCTCACAAAATCCAGCCCTTCAAACACTTTTGAACTTCAAGTTCAGCTCCAAATACTGTTGTCAGGACTTATCACAGATAATTTTTATTACTCATTATATTTAGTATAGGATTAACCCTCAGGATTACAGTGCACAAACATTGAGAGGAATATAATACCCCTCAGAAAAAAATTCAGGAAAGACTCATTTTGAAGATGGATCTATGAAAAATAAGAAGAAAAAAAGAGGAGGTATGTGTTTTATCACTTAAATTTTTTATTATGAGTAAACTTGTTGTATATGGAGGTTTTGTATTTCCCTTTGTATTTTCTTGTTCTCTCCTCTTTTCTCTCTTTTTTTCTTTTCCCTTCAAAGCAAGAGCCTATGGTAAATTATTCTGTTTATGTCACCCTTTACCCTTTCTTTTAACCAATCAGGGCAACAGGTGTTGGATCTCAAACCACTTAGTGACATATAAATATTTCTGGTTTCAGACTGGTATTATAGATGACCAGTTCTCTAAGCATTGAAATAGAACAAAACAGTCCTATTTCATTTCTTTTTCTTTCCAGGTTTCCCCATACTCTGCCTCAAAAGAGTATATTCCAGACAGGCCAGACCAAACTAAGCAAGTGATGGATCTGTTAATTTTAGCACAAGTTTGTTGCTTAGAATCTGACTGCAAAGTTTGAAAGTGGATGGTCATACAGGATATGTTCCTACTAGCTCTTTGTCCTATTCTTTCAATCATTTAACCTCAATATCAAGCAATTACTCTTCATCTTACAAAAGCCCTTTCAGTATTGTCTCCCGTTTCATTTTTCTTTTCAGCAAGTATATTTCCTTCCTAGCAATTTCCACTTTGTTCCCATTAAAAAGTTCCCAAAAATAATCTATCTAATTGCTAATCTGCTTGAAATGACATGAAACTTGTAAACTCTCGCTCTCTCTATCTCAAAGAATCCCTTGAAGAATTCTTGGGAATTAAAAAGCATTTATTCTTTCAAAAAAATAATAATCTAATTTAAATATCTATTCTTTTGAGATCAAATTCATCATTTCAGAGTGCTGTTTATAAGAAATGTGGCTGATACAACAGGTTGAATCCCAGACAAATCTTTCACATTTTCTTTTATATGAATCAGTGATAACTGAGTCCAAGTGTGGAGTTGTGACAAAGACTGTAGAAGGAACAATCTACAGTCTCACCATGAAGGCAACCTGGCATCATTCATGGCTGCTGAATGATGAACCGTGCTAACTGTATGCTCTCCTCTTTATTATCATTCTCTTGAGACTTCCCCAATGTTGAAAACATGCACAAAAGTTTTGCCAGCAGGCTTAGAACCACTGAATTAATATGAATTGAGCAAATTGACTAGAATTGACTTCAGTATTGACCAGTGCTTCATGAATTTCTCTCTTTGATTATTTCTTGGAAAGGAACCAGAAAAAAAAGGTTGGTGTAGCGTACAAAGTAATTAAAATTGAATCATTATTCATTAAATAAATGAAACCTGCACTTGAGACAGAGATGGTGCCACAGACAGGATGCTTACCTAACGTGTCATATCCTGTGAGCTTAATTCTGCATTATGGTTTCACTTTGGTAATTCTGAAGTAGCCCCATTGAGTTTATGAGTTTATTTTGAGTTTCCTATAATGTATGTAGGGAGCAGATTTGTGTGTCCTGGTGTCCTGATGCAGTAGCAATCAATTTTACATTTCTTAGAGATGGCCAGAACAATGGGTGATCTCTTTGCCACTGCTTCATATACACATAATTCTTTTCTAATATGCATCATCTCTTTTCCTCATCTTATCCTGCCTCAAGTTCACCTAAAATGTGAAACATTTATGTCTATCATTCCTCCCAGAACAAATGGAATAGTCTTAATCAGTTACAACACAAGATTGATTTTCTTCATAATGCCTATTGCAAATTTTAATCTTTCCTGTCCTAAGAATATAAGCCACAAAAGAAATTAAAATGTCTTAAGAGAAGCATCAGAATGCTGCAAGAGCATTTGCCTCTTCTACAGCTGCTGCATATAGCTGATTCTTTCACTCAAAACAAAAGAAACATGGCATGGGATGTTAAGGAGATGCTTCCTCTGACAGACTTTGGGGCCAGGGATGCCTCCTGGTCTCTGTAGCCTACCTGGAGTTCTCTGTCCCAAGATAATAGATGTGCTTTCCTCATCTGCCCTGGTACCATCCAGCTAGCACGTTGTCCTGGGCACAGGGCAATCTTCTGCCCACTCTGAGCGGGGGAGGACGGAAACCGAACGCTGCGCTGGAGGGCTGGTGAAGCACCTGCTCGGGTTCGCCTGGCCCACCGATGGCAAGGGCGCACGAAGGAGGTAGGAAAGGAGCGGAGTGACTTCGTGGGGGGAGAGGATTTATTGGAAAGGAAAAACCCACAGAGAAAGCCGAAAAAATGTGCCTTGCAGGGGGTCTTGTACCTCCAAAATACAAGCATGGAAAACACACAGTAACCAATGGAACATCAGCCAGGGGGTGTTACCGAGGCGGGAAGAAGGGATTACAGCAAATGGGAGAAGGGGTAGGCGGGGAGGAGTAACAAGGGCCAATTAGCTACCAATATACATAGAACTCTCTGGAAAGACAACCCAATAGGAGAAATAAGGGGAGGGGAGGGGAGGGCTGTGGCCAATGGTAAGGCAGGGATTTATATATTTTTCACAGCCTTTTGAATGCCCGGGGCTTTTGGGCTGTGGAAGCATCAAACCAACGGACCTCTTGGTCCACTTGATCTGGCTGGTCACGGCTCACTGCAACACTCGTCGTGCGTGTGTTCAGACAGCAGCAAAGTTGAGCATGTAGCCCAGACACACGCACACACAGAGGACACGGACAGCTTCTCAGACTGACTTCTCAGGCAAGGTGCTGCCTTTAATAGCACCCACATAAACATGACCAGGACTCATTAAACATAGACATGTGGACATATATACACAGTCAAGTTCCCTTCCTCTTCTCCAGCTGTTCAGGACTGAAGGTCACTAATGCAGGCACACACTTTTAACTCTCTAGGCTCCCAAGCATCCACATATTTGCAGGGTCTCCATGTACTGGCAGGGCTTTTCTGTCTCTTAGGCAATGGTGCCTGGATCCCAAGTGCTCTTACTCCCCACATGGCTCTATTACTCACTAGTTGGTCCAGCACGAAGTTTGCTGTGAATTCCACACATATACTCCCACGGACATCAGGTTTGAGGAAGATGCAAAGATTCTGGTAACTTCTACCAGCCACCAACAAGTACACAGGCTGTGATGCTCAGTCCTGCTCCAGCTGCTGTCACTGAGCCTCTCCCTCACTTTGTTCAGCTCAATTTCCCCAGAAGTTACACCAATCCCACCCCAGTGGCTGGGGTTGAGACCTCCACTGACTTCAGTAGCTGACACCACAGGCCACAGGGCACCTTGGTCTGACTCCTGTTGCTGGCATCAAATCCACTCACATAGGTCTCACCAGTAGCTGTCAATGAGCCCTCACAGCCCTGATACAGGAAATAGAGAGTGAGATTACACAGAGGTATTTAAGAAATGATTTAATGAGAAAGTAGGGCAGACTGTGGTGATCTGACGCCAGGCTTAGTCAGAGAAGTGTACTGACCAGCCCCAGTTTAGACACATCAAGCCTCTTATATGGCTTTCTACTAAATTTTCTCTTTGTTTTACCCCATCCCTTTCCCTTAAGTGTTCTTTCAGAAATTTTGCATTGTCCCACAAGCTGCTCTTGGACATCCCACATCCTCATGTTCCTCATGTTTCTCCCTTCATATCAGTACAAGGTTCACGTTGTGCCTCTTCAGTGTGGTGCCTGCAGTTTCTTGGTGGCCCAACAATTACCCACTTACCAGTTCTCCCTTTACTTTTGATTCCCTTTTGCATTGAAAAGTTTCCTGACTGCATGACCTTAACAACACAGATGCTCTCAACCTACACATATTCTTACCAAGTGGGGTGAGCCTAGTCAAGCAGCTAGACCCTATGGATAGCCCATGAAATTCCAAGGGCCAGCTGGTTATTCTAAAAGAAAGAATATCTATTCTGAAAGAAATAATTCTATATCGAGAAAGCAATGTATTGAGAACACCAAATTTTCATTTTTCTTCATCCCAGCTGTCATGAAAAGGAAGCAAAATATTTATTACGTTGAAGAAGTAACAGGTATTCTTATGACACAAGAAACTTTGGAGAATTCTTCAAGCACAGTTTCATTATCAACAAAGAACTCCCTGCTAAACTTTAGGACGAAGTATAGTGCTGAGATAAAACCATTATTCTGACATATTTGATACAGTTCTAAGTGTCTGTGGTGATGTTCTTGTTTTTAAGGTGGATAAATGCCCCATGGTATGCAGTAATGCATAATTGATAAGTACATGTAAATAGTTATCAGAAACAAGTGAGGTCTTCCCTACAGAGGATTTTTGTCTATGCCCTATGAAGTAAAGAAATATTAAATCTCTCTGTATGAATCAATTTCTAAAAACAGGTTCATACTTAAAGAAGAACAACTGAGGCAGTACAAACTTTAACTTAAGAGACATTTCAAACATAATTTATGTCAGAAACCAAAATGCTCTTTTAAAAAAATCTTATTCTATTACTTGCTTGTGCTACTTGTTATTTCACATACATAGATAAGGGACAGCACAGGTAAAAAAAAAGAAATTAAACAAAAATAAACACATACAGCATTCTTGAAAACAAGCAATTTTTTTATTAAATAACAAAAAAAGTTCAATTCTGTGTGGAGTCTAAAATCTTGCTTCTAATGTAAATGGAAATGAGATGTAAATCTGATAAGGGTTTCCTAATATTTGTTCTTCAATTTTTATGTCATTATATACTAGCAATTGTTTTTAAGAAGTGTTTATATATCTCAGATAAGAGTCCATTATTGCCCAAAATCAACCTCACGATGTGTCTTCATGTAAATGTGTGCAAGACTCAGTTTAGCAGATATTTGTGTGCATCTCAGGCCTGTATTTACAGTTAATAACATTTTTTTTAAGTGAAAAAGAGGTTCAGATGCAGGTTGAGCTCCTCAAAAACAGCTATAAGACAGGACAAGTGCAACAACCGCAGGCAGTCTGTTGTTTAATAAATGCTATAAAAATGCATGCTCTGATTAATCTCTCTACTTTTAGTAGTTTCTTTTATGATCCTTTGACTTCTACAACTTCCTCAGGCTTGATTAGGCTTAGACAAACACACTGAAGCAGGCAGCTACCATGCTCACAGGTCATCAGTCCAGAGACAGCCCAGAAGATACTGCGAAGTGAAGAGGATTCTGCATTTAGAAGAGGAGAGATGCAGGACAGACTCAGCATTCTGTGCCCCTGGAACTGCACAAGATTAAGATGGAGACCCTTTGTAGAGCAGAAAAAAGGTTGATATCATGATGACCTGGAAACCATGAGCCTGTCATCAAAAGTGAAACGAAATACATGAGCAAGGAGGAAATTAAAGTACAAGCTGGGGAGAGGTTACTAACATCTCTATTGAATTTTTATAGTCTACTCCCATAAATGAAGAATAGTTGAGTTGAGGACTATGGTTTGCAGCAGAATATCTTCTTGCAGGGGCTTGAGTGAAAAGCAAAAATAAAAGTACTCACAGGCTGTTTTCAGGAGATGACATGTGCCTGAATGTTTTTTTCTAAAAAGAGAATTAAGTGGTGAGGGAAGGTGAGCAGAAAGGTCTGTCCAATGGAGTGCTGAGTGAGCCAGAAACACATGGCAATGGCTAACCCTGAAGGAGGGTATTTGGCCTTGCATCCCAAGTGCTATTGTCTGAATATTCTGAGACGTCTTGAAGGACAAAAGAACATCTCTATTGTGGGTAGCCAGAGTCATGATAGAAAGAAAGAGCTACTCCTTGTCATAGGAAAAAGCTTAGTGAATCATTTAGAGTGGAAAATGAGAGAGAAACTTGCTACTGAAGTCTACGCCAACCTCCTTATCAGGAAGTAAAGGAAGTTATATATGGAGACAAGAAAAGAGGTGTAGACAAATGACCCAAAGTTTAATTTCACTAAAATCTAATAAAAACCTTTCACATTTATCTTATAATAATGATTTTTCATACTGGTGTAGTTTGTGTCAGCTGGAACTGAATTGCCAGGCTGCCCTGAAGTTATTTTCAGAAAAACCAGCATTAGCAGGAACAGTAGCACTGATAATTTCACAAAGAAGTAGGTTTGACTTGTTTTATAGCCCAGTTTGGCATGGTTTAAATGTGAAAGCAGACATTCATGAGTTAGCATTTTGGGGGTACGTCTCTCTGATGCAGTAGTGCTGAGCGAAACTTATAACCAGGGCATGTACAGTCATGAGAGGTAACAAACATCAGCTTGGGAAAAGTGCCATGTTAACATTTGTCCACTGATGCAGCACTGGAGTTGGGCTCTTTCCAACAATTTTTACTGAACTGTGTCATAGACAGGCAATGGACCATCTATAACATAAAAATTCGGTGTAGACCCCATTTTGTAAGTTTTTTATATTTTATTGCTCTTTTTTGGGGCTTTTCCTCAATTTCCCAATACTGGAGTTGGATAATTTCTTGACAATGTCAGTTTTCACTTCTTGATACAGCAATTCATGAACTCTCTGATTACTCAAGAGGTTACACTGTCAGATAAAGAGAAGTTAACTTTTTGTTTAAAAACAAATCTAATGATTTTAGGTTGATTTCATAATTTTCAATAAGGTGTTTTGATTTAAGTGTCTAGCTAGATTTAGCAGTATTGTTCCTGTCCAGGTTATCAGATTAATTCTGTGTTTGAAAGTTTAATTCCTATGTTAATATGTAGTCATTTCTTGATGTTGTTATTTTTGCTGAAATGGGCTTAGTTTTTCTAAATCCTGGTGTCTTATTATTATTTATACAGTTAAATCTGTAGCAAAAACTGAAGAGCTAGTATTGACAAAGTTTGTAATGAACCTAATGCTATTGAAGGTCATTCTAGTCATTCTGATCATGAAGTTCAGAATTATGCCCTCAGAGGACCCCTAGAGAATATGGATAGTTAAGGGCAAAGTCACAAAGAATTAATCAGAGAAGCAGAAGTAAAAACCTGAAGTTAAGGAAGCATGGAAAGGCTAAGCCTAGAGACAAATGAAAAAGGAATGGGGGGGGAGGCAAGTCTACAGTAAAAAGAAAAACAAAATCACAACCAGAAAATAATGATGTAGAAAATGGCATATTGAGCATGTTGCTGGCATACTGCACAAACTGTAGTATTACTCTTGCAGAAGACACTCTCATACTGTTTTGAAGCTTACATGGAAACCTTTTAGGGCTTCTCAGTTATGAAAACACCACTTGTCCCTTTACAGGTAAAGCTGAATCCTATTTGCACTTCACTCAAGAAGTCAGCCTTCTTGTTAAAGACAAAGGATTTATTGTACCATCTATAAAATAACAGCATGTAGAAATGAAAATCATATGAATTTTCTTCTTTGTGAACTAGAAGTATTAAAAACAGGAATGAGAGAGAAATCAATACTTCAATAGTAATTTACCAGAAAAAAATTCTGGGATTTTGAATGGGTAATTTTATTTTCCTTGATATTTCCTTGATATTACCTAAACTTTTTCTTTTAACTTTCATCTTTGCTCTAAATTTAACTATAATTTTCCTTTAAACTCTAAATTCCCTGGGGTTGTGACTATCCAACTGCCATTGGATACTAACATTTGTACTGGTGATGCCTGTGAGAAATGAGACAACTCTTAGTTAAAAAAAATTAAAATAATTTATTGAAAACAGAAAAATGGAAAAATTACAGAAATTAGAAAACTATAAAAATTTGGGATCCTATGGCTCGATAGATGGTATGCCCCAGGAGCACAGGGATTTTAGATCTTCTGGCTGAAACAGCACTAGACCTCAGGTAGAGAAAAAGAACTTACAGTGCTAGGCTGGCTTTTGGCTGGTCCAAAAGCAAAAAAAATTACTAAAGGCTCCTTAATAGGAGTAGGCTTTCCGAGAACTGATGTCCACCTCAGCTGGGCAGGAGAGAGAGAAGAGGTGTGTCTCTATCTGGCTCGTTGTTTTATGTGCCTTTGCTCTGCCCCAGTCCGCCCACAGCCCGCCCACAGCCCTCCCACAGCCCGCCCCTTCAGTTTAAAGTGATTGGTGCTTTCGCTTTGACAGATCATCTCCGTCCACCAATGGCTCATCCTTGTCAGAGGGGTGGTATCAGTTGAGATAAGGGTGCTACAATGCCTTCATTAAAATTCAGGTTGCCATGGAGTTTGCCTACAGGATAATGGCTATGGGGCTGGGCTGGCTGTTAGAACTGGGGTTTTTAAAATTTGCCTTGGAACCAAAGTACAAATAAAAACACCTAAAAAAATATTAAAATGCATCCAACACATCTTAAAACACTTGTAAAAGTATACAGTAAACACAGGAAAGATAACTCTTATGGTGTACAAGTGGTTTGAAGTTTGAAAAGGGAGCATTAATTTGGGAATCTTAACTGGGAAGGGTGCAACTCTCTCTTAATAAACTACTTTGAACAATTGAAAACACTGATAATGCAACTTGATTTTTGTACCTGGGCTGATGGGTTAATTTTAATATTCAATTTTAAAATATTTAACTCAAAATTAATTAATTAAAGCACTTAATATGCAAAGACCAAGCACAAATAGGGATTTCATGTATGACAATGCCAGTGATAGTAATGGTAATAATAGTATCTAAATATTTTTACAACAGAGATTCAAATCCAAAACCAATTTTAACACCTTTAACC
Organism: Aphelocoma coerulescens; assembly: GCF_041296385.1. Classification (NCBI taxonomy): domain Eukaryota; kingdom Metazoa; phylum Chordata; class Aves; order Passeriformes; family Corvidae; genus Aphelocoma; species Aphelocoma coerulescens. The sequence continues at coordinate 109,631,878 of NC_091015.1, forward strand.
TTCAGATATTTGAAAATACCCAAATTTAACAAAGTGAAGATAATTAGCAGTCATTTCAAGAGCTGATACCACTGTATTGTCTTTCTTCATAAGCTAGCACAGATTGTTTCTCCGGTTTTTAATAATGAAGAATAAAACATACAGTTTAATAACACGGCCAAACCTAAGCACTAGGAAAAGAAAACAGACAGAAAACAAAACCCAAAAGCCCTAATACTGGCTTAAAATTATGGGTTACCTAGGTTTATTTTTATATTTATATTCTTTTTTTATGTTTCTTATCAAGTGTTGTCACACTCACATGACACAGAAAGACTATGATTTTTTTTTGTTACTGGAGAGAGATAAAATTGTCATCACAAAGTTCATGTGTATGGGAGGTTATAGAAAAACATAAAAATTACTGAGAAAATTGACAATATGGGATGTTGAACCAGTGAATCTCTTGGACAGCTAGAAACATTTAGCAGTTTGTAGTTATAATCTAAAATTGTTTGTCTGTGGGAGGACCACAAGGGAAGGACTCAGAGATATTACAGTGCTCTCACCTCACCCAGGAACCTGGTGCTGGCTGCAGCCTTTGCACCTACCGAGTGCTCTTCAAAGGCTGGTGGCCAAACCACAGCAACCTCCTGCCCTGCTTTCAGAGCTGTGGGAGTGAGTATTGCTCCTGGATTCAAGCACACTGTTTCTTTGGCATTTGGCACCAACTGAACCCTATTAGCCTGGACAGAGGAAACCAGTGCAGCACAGCCTATTCTTGTCAGATAAACAGAGGCCTTTTCTCAAACTGCTCCATGTCCCGAAACACTGTCATACCGACCTGCTTCTGAAAATATTACTGTCTGATTGATGACAGCTCTTCTGCTGAACTGTTAGAGCTGGAGTTTCTGCCCTTTTTTCCATCTTCCTTCTCCTGAGCCATCAGTCCAGCCACACCTTGCCTATATGCCATGCCATACACAGCTGTGATACTCTCATGCCATATCTTCTCTGATCTTTGTGCTATATCTTCTCTCATTCCAGAACTTCTTCTGTTCTCTTATTTCTATTCATTCACTAATTTCCCAGAAAGGTGACCCATATGCTATCTTCCAGGTCTTTTACCTTGTTTAATCCATTCTATGTCAATATGCAGAACATGTATAATGTTGGCAAACATACACAATACAGGTGAGACATGCCAGATCTAAATGTAGCTGTCTGTAATACTCAGAAATGATCTAAGTGATCCTTGTGATAAACGTGTGCTGCTCTGTACCGTTCTGTCTGGTAGATGCAGGAAGAAACAGTGCTCCCTATCACAGTGTGTCATATATAATCCCTTGATAGTAACAAGCTGTAAATTCAAAAAGGCAAATTTCCTTCCTTACTGGTAATATGCACCAAGTCTCATGGCTTTTGCTCTTCCATTTAATTTTTTTCTTATAGATTAGTGTTCAGGTATATTTGTATTCTTTAGAGGAAGATTAGTTTGAAAGCTGGGCTCATCAGCAGGACCAAAGAAGTAGTTTACATGCCCAGGGCTAGGAAGCCTGGAAGGCAGGTACATGAAGTCAGTGATGCATGGGAACCAGAGATCCTGGGTATGTCATTGCAAAGCCTAGCTGACAAGAAGATTCAAAAGATGAACTTTCAATGGATAGACAGTCACATTGATGTACATCACTGCATTGATATCTCATCATTAGATAAAGGTAAATCCTAGGAGGTCTCACATGATTGGAAACCCATACTGACATTGCCTAAGTAAAAATGTCTTCTAATGCCTTCAATTGCAGACTTAGGCATTGGACATAAAAAGTCTCTGTCATTGTAATGGTTGTTCCACAGGTGGAAAAGAATAATAGTAAAAAAATATTAAGGGGTCATGATATTGTCCAAAAGAAATAAAGCGGAAAACTTGCACCTGAGCAACTGAATAATATCAATTTGAAAGGTTTCAATGTAGAACAAGTAAAAGGACTTGGAGCTGGAAATCTTTTTTATATCTGCTGTCATTTGGCTCAATTAATAGCTAGAATGGAAACTGGAGGCTCCAGGGACCACCATGAATATGTGGATAAAATGTCTTATTGATCTGGCAATGCTTCTCACGAAGAAGAGTTTAATGCATTGATATACCCACAAGAAAAGGATATTGGTTTTTTTAAACCTGCACTGCACCTGACAGGATGAAAATTTAAGAAACAGATAGCAGCAATGATTAACATCTCTCTAAGCCACTTTTCAATATGCATCCTCCATATGAAATCATGCGAATGAAATAGATTTTTAGGAACTGTATAAAACCATGCAGAACTGTACAACTATGATCACACACTCAATAGATGGCAATTCCTATCTCAAGCACTCTCTTCTATTTCTGGTTTTAATTATTTTTCAAGAACAGAGAGAATATAGGGGAATCAGTGAAGTTGGCATTTATGCTTATACTCACACACTTTTCTTTCTAAAAGAGAGACTAGACCAACAGAGACCTGAAAATCATATCTAAGTCAAGGGAGGATAAAATACCTCCTTTCTCATTATTTCTTCTGAAGCAAATTTCTTCTGAAGTAATGATGAGGCTGTTAGAATGAATTCTTTCAAGCTGGAGAACAGCAGATTTCCTATCAGCACTTATATCCTGCTTAATTTTAACTACTAAATCTGGAGTGGTGAGGTTTACTTCTGAAATGGTATAAAAGATTAAATATCAAAGTTGTTTTTCTCTGATGAAAGTCAAGCAGCATTCAGTGGCAAATTGATTCCTGCACAAAGAGAAGGATGGTGTCAAAGCAAGGAAATCTTCACTTGGACCAAGCTGACATAATGCGGTGTTTCATACCACTTTTAGATGAACCCTGCTCACCTCCCATGATGCACATTTACCTGTATCTAAAGGCACAGAGTGTTCTTGAATATGCATTTGCTTTCATTTGCAATTGGATACAAAAATCACACTGAATCACAGTGATCAAACACTTTTTTTCCCTGTGTCCTATTAGTGCACATTTAAACTACTGAGCAGGGCTGTCCCAGGTCCCCGGAACTGCTCCTGCTCTCTCCATGAAAGATGGTCTCTTCATCTGTTTGGTTTTTGGCTGCAGAGGTACTCCACTAATATTAGGATGCCTGAAGTGTAGATGCATGGCTTCAAAATGCAGATTGCAGTGCAGTAACCTTTGGTGGCTGTGTCTGCCAGAACAAGGAAGAGGGCAACAGGGAGAACCTAGGGAATCTTCCTGGTCCTTGTGTTTCCCGTAGAGGAGCAAAGACTTAAATGCAGTACCTGTGTTAATGAAACCTTGAGGTTTCTAGAATGTATAGTGAGATAATGCATTTAATAAAAGCAATTTGGGAGGTAAGGCTCTACCTTCCCAATACGTGGCAGGGTAGGGTTGTGCTGTATGTATCTATTAATACTGAGGTTTGTAGGTTTTTCAACAGAAAACTCCTCATTCAGTACTGGTTCTTTGAGCTGCCAATGCACAGCCCATCCCATAGTGTGACTGTTTCTGGTATACAGGAAGGCAAAAAAGAGTTTTCTGTGAGTTGTTATTAAGCTTAAAACTGTTTTTTAAAAAACAGTCTGAAGACACTTCTTAAAAAAAAAAGCCAGTGCATTTGGAAAACTACTTCCAAGTGCTTCTCTATCCCAATACATTCTTATAAACAAAACTGCTCGCACAACACAGAGTCAGTTTTTAAAAGTTTCAGTGTCATTTTCATTTTATATAAGATGCTTCTCATGGGGACATCTTTAAAACCACTCTATCAATCTCTGTCAGTTTCTCAGAGCAGTCATTAGTGAAATGTCACCTTCTAAGTTCCTCATGCTGGGAGTTTAGACAGCTTCAGCTTTGAAAAATAAAAACTTAAGATAACATAATTGGTACACTTAGTTAAATTCACTTAAAGGTAGAATCATGACAGAAGAGGGACTAATAAGTATGTTAAATTACTGTAAGTGTGGTGGGTGAGGGTGGAATTGCTTTGGTTTCTTTGAACAACTTCAATATTTGACTATTTCATTTTCCCAGTTGCCACCTTTAAACTTCTGCTGAATTTTAAGTAAATAGTCCCACATCATGCAGTGTCTGAGGTCTCTGTTCTCCCTGTAAGGCATGTAGATGTAATTAGCCAAGAGATTCTAGTGTAAGGTTCTTTTGAAAAAGAGCAGGCCTCAGAATTAAATGTTTTCTAGTGGAAACATAATTAGGAGGTTTTTAGTGAGATGTCTAGGGGAGAACATCACCAACAGAGAGTTTGGATGTACAACAAAAAATACCCAGGTAGTTCTGAGGTACAGAGAGAAGCCACAGAAACCAGAATCAGATGGATATTCTGACCAATTAGAAATGTTTAACAGATTTCCTTCCACACTGCCTTATAGCCCTTGGATTCTCTAGTCAACCATGGAAAAGATGAAAATTATACCCAGATGATCTATCGTAGAGTCAGACAGCTAAGGAATGCTTCTGACAGTGAAACCAGTGTGCTGTGAGTTTATGTAGTTAGAGCAGGGCCTGTAACATCCTGAATTAACTTTTGAGCATGTGTCTGACACATTCTCTATCCTACAAAATCCAAAACTGCCTCACCTTCACTTGTGTCTGAAGAGAAAGAAAACCAACAGAAAACTATTTTTTTCTTACAGCTGGGGAACCAAGTCCTGTATTAGTGTGTTACACAGGTCTTACATGCATTGGTAGCTTGACATCACCAAAGCACCTGGCCTGAGCTCTCTTGCATCTCTGGAGCACTAAACAGCACAGCCTGGGGACAAATGCTTGGGCATTAACAGCTATGTGAGTATATGCAGCCATTCATGTAGATTACAGCTGTTTAAAGCAAAGGGTTGTGCTTGCCATGAGAAGTTGCTTCCAGGATTAACAGTCCAGGGGAACTGTCTGGTCTTTCATGTCACAGCTTTATACTTAAGAAGGTAAAGCTCATTCTGGCTGTGTGCCTTTGTGCTTTTGGGAATCTGACTGATGTAATATGCAGTAATGGGAGGTATAGGAGGAGATGAAGATTAAAATAAGGCACCTCTGTATTCAACAGTAGCAAAATTAATGAAATAAGGGTTTTAGTTTTAAATTTTCAAGTCTCTGATTTTATAGAATGTCTTATTTTCTGTGTAACTGAGCTTTTGGGAATTAATTTCTCAAATTTCATTTTGTCTTATATTTTTGCCTCTTCTGTTTCTTTTTAAACCAAAATTTTGATGCAGCTGATTAAGTCATCAACTTTGTCTACTAGCTGGGAAAAGCTGTTGTACAGGATTTAATAAAAGATAGGATGACACCTAGTGGTACTGGAAAATACTTATTCTTAAAATAAAGGCAAAATGCAGTGAAGTTTAAATACCCCCATATAAAGCAACCAAAAAGATTGTCTGTGATTGTTCTTTGCTCATTTTAATAGAAAAAAAAAGTGTGGTCGTGGTCTGAAATTGCATTTCTAGATTTTCATTTTATTGGAGAGAAAAAAATAAATAAATCATCATTCTCAATACAGAAAATAATTCCTGTTTGCCACCAGGTCAAAAAAGTCTCAAAAGAAGGTTCCAAAGAAAAATGTTATCACTATATGTAGCTTTATCTCACTGATGAGATATCAAGGCTTAACTGTCTTTCTTTCCTAAGGAAGTTAGTTCCATGGTGATAAATAAAGATTACAGAACTTCCTCCTCTCTGATAAAGCTACATTACAGGAGAAAAAAAGACTTAGCAAGGGATACCAAAGTTCTTTTTTATTTTTGTCACTTTAACTCTGAATATGATCAGACTACTAGTTGCTTACAATGCCTGCATATACATGTACCCAATATTCAACAGCCCCAATTTGTCAAAGTAATAATTAATAGGAAGTAATTAATAGATTACCAGAAATAATCTAACATCACTTCTGTTGTTCAATGATTTTAGATGCAAAGTAATTACCAAATGGATCAACACTTAAACATATAGGATTCTCAGATATCTCTGCATCGGCTCTTAACATAAAACTCTCATAATTCCATGTAGCAAGTAGCAGCTGGAACATGAAAGGAAATGTAAATTACCATGGCATTTCTAACTCTGTAGCCTTAGGACTCTGCTAGCTTTATATTCTTGGTTTCCCAAGTCTTTTGCAAATGAAAATGACCAAAAAGAAACCCTCCCTTTCTCACCCTTCTCTTATTTGATGGTGACAGCTCCATTCTCATAGGTATCTAAGATACCTTGCTTTGCCTATTCTGACTTTCTCTTCCCAAATTCATACATTGTGCTTTAGCCTCAAAGGTGCTTGGCATTTGTTAAGAGTACAACAACAAAGATAAGGGAAAACCAAGGTACTCTGGCAGAAGGTGAGATGTCATTAATCAAACTATGGAATAAAGAACAAGCTATAAAATAAATAAAGGAGAGATGCATAATTCCTATTTATGAAGTTTTGCTGTATTTTATGTGATCAGAAGGCAACCAAGCATACAGAAATAAACAATAAGCCCTCTCTTTGCATGCTGTATTTTTCATTAGACAGTGGATAATAAATCTGAGTTCATCCTAAAACCTGTAGAAAATAAGTTTTCTAAAAAAATATGGAGGAAGAATATAGAGTACAAATCATTAGCTACAATTTTCTCCTGTAGACAAAGATACTTTTAACTCTCCCAGTTTTTTCCATACATATCAATGTACAAAGGACAGAAACAAAGTCATAAAAAGACACAGGAATGACATAAAAATTTGCAGAGACAAAAAGTGACACTGTCAAAGTCAAAATTTGGCTCCTTTTCCCTCTAAGTTTATACAAAAGTTATCTTTTCAGCAAGAAAACCTTTCTTAGACCTTAAGAAAAATATACACTGAAATGTTTTTGTTTTTAAAAAGCCATATATTTTCTCTTTAAAACTCCTGTTTATTTGAATTATGTAGTATAAACACATTCATTAATGAAGTAATTTACTAATCCTTCCAGGGTAATGATTTTACCCAGTAGAAAAACTAAAGCCGTATTCACTTTATTCAGTCTCTATTGCAGCTGAATCACATAGATAATATATTTATGGAAGAATGCCTTTATGTACCTTGAAAACTGCAAAGAAGCAAGAGTTGAAACACTAGTAACAAGAGTTAGGAGTCTAAAACACCAGCACCATATGGACTGCTATGAAGAAAATAATTCCACCCCAGCCAGACTCAGAACAGTGCTAGTAGGAGAAATTTCTTCAGGAATACGGCAGAAGGCATTAGGAGCACCTTCCACCTAAACTTTGCAATGCCAGGGCACAATATGTTATTAGGAGCCTGACAGCAGGAATCACTTCTTTGCACATTAATACCTTGCCTAGATTTTCATATGAGTTAAGTGTATGCAGCTACATTGAATTAAAGTTATTACAATGGCTAATTTTAAATTAAGGCACACAGATACACTGCACCAGTCCCTGTATTTTGAGATTAGAGAGTCCTCACAGTCTGCAAGGGTCACAAGGTAATATACTTTACAGAAGGCTTTGGAAAAAGGAAAGCACAAAGTTCTGAACAGAAACATTAATGCATGCAGCATACTCTAGTTTCTATGGTCAGCAAGCTGGGAAAAGGAGGTTAAATCTTTTCTGTGTGCCTATCTGTAGATATTGATAGAAATACGGATATGGATGTTGATAAATTTGGACAGATACTAGCATTGGTTATTTAATAATAAAAGAAACAAGTCTTCTCCACCCTATCACCCAATAACATCCACCCCCAAAAAGAGACAGAATCACTTCTAATTCTGTCACTGAACTACAGAGAGTACTCACTGGCTGGCCTATCCTCACTGACACAGACGACAGACTGAACTGATAGGTTTTTTATATATTTAACTTCCATGACTCATCATGTGGAAGGACAGGAAGCAAGAGAGTGCTGCAGTGTAAAATTTAAAGCCAAAACCTTGTGTTCACGAGAACTCCAGCAGAAATACTAGCTATCAAAGCTCCAGGTTACAAACATAAAGAGTATGTGTTTACTTATAAATATTTGGATCTCTCCATTGAATTAACTTAGCCATAAGCTTATTTTACTTAATCAAACCTGGTATGGTATAGTAAAATTGAAGCAGCCAGATATCTTAACATTCTTTTGTCACTGTATATACAAAACCGAAAGTATGTTTTGTGTTTTCTATTTGCCTATTAGCAGTAAATGAATGAAATGTAAACAGGGTACTAAGGCAAATTTCTTCATTATTACAATTAGTTTCCCAAAGTATCAATTAGACAGACAGTTTCAAAGTTTTATGTTGCAAAGATTAATAAATAATACTGGTAAAACCACTGATGGTGCTGCAAGCAATAAGAAAAATAAAATCTTTCATACTTAATGAGAATAGTTTTCAATTAAAAAGATTAAACTAAAGAGGGATATACTGGTTTTAAATCTATGCATATTGATAACTATAATCTATGAATTATATTGTCCTTTGGACTGTTAACTGCATATTCCAAGTTCATTTATTTTATTGAAGGAAATGGAGGCAGGCCTTTTAAAGGCATTAATTTAGGAATACAAAATGTTCAGTTGGAAACTCATTTGTTTACATTTTTGTTTGCCAGCTTTTTCCCATTAATGAGTTGAAATCTTTTCAGATTAGTTTTATTGGAAATTTCATTAGTGTTTATAAACAAATCATATTTACAAGGGAGCAGGATATGTGAAAGTGAGACTGTGCTCGTTCTGTATTTTCCATTTTTCCTTGTCCCTTCCCATCTACTTGTAGCACTGTCCATTCTCTTGTACTTAATCCCTTGTAAGAACATGTACTCCTCTCACAGAATGTCTCCCAGAGGTAATTTTAACACCCTGATTTATATTTCAGAGGTTTTCAGATCACATTTCTACAGAACAATACTACAGTATGATGGAAATCTTTGAGTGGGCCTCAGCCAAACAGAAATCCCAAAGATACAAAGATCAACTTAGAAACTACCATTTTTCACTCATCTGCATCTCGAAAGAGTCATGTGCTTAAAAAAAGCAGTAATTCTTCAGTTGAAGATTGAAGTAGAAAGAAGGAAATTAAGAAGATTCCTCATAGGATATCACTAGAGTAAAATCAAAGTCAGGATCTTGAAAATAAATGTCTCAGGAAACAACTGGGGGTTTGTGGCAGACGCAGTAAATTCAGTGAAGTACAAGGGAAATAATTCTAAGGACTCTTCCTCATCCATTGATACGAATAATGACATTCTTTCTCCTGTCACTGTCAGTAAGGTTACATTATGGAAATTTAGAGTTGCATGAAAGATAGATTTGTGGTAATTATCATCTCTGCTGATATTTGAAAACAAAGATTTTTTATGTTTAATTGACATTTGCTGGAAAGATAGCAAAATCAGAACATATTTCCTGTACCACATATGTTTTAACAAATTATTAGGTTTCATCTGTTTCAATTTTTTTTTATAACAAGGAGGCATATGATGAATAACACTTTTCTGAAATGATGCAGGGAAACTCTTTTTTCCCCCTCTAAAGTATACATATTGTTTGAATATAAGTAAGTCTATTCAAATACCTTATATAAAATTGAAATGCCACGTGGACTAAAGTGTTGCCTCAAAACTCATATGAGTTTCACTCTTACATTACATAAAATTGGTGTTTTAGATATATGTCACACTAGAAAGTCTGATTGTCTTCTTTAAGGAAAAATTTGTAATTGGACCACAAAAAATTCTGCCTCCAAGGTTCTCAGCCCATTGTTTTTGCGTTTCCAGTGCAAGCTGCACAGAAGTGAAACAACCAGCATCAAGTGAACATGAGACCTTAATTTTCAATTTTCAATACAACAAATGCAGTACATAAATGGCACCTACTGAAACTACCTAGTCTGTAGGGCTAGGAAGGCTACTTCCTACCCCACAAATTAAGAATGCCCAGAGTAGTGCACCATAGTGTGCCACACAAAATTCTCTGGTCTCCTTTTGCATACATCATTCCATCCATAGATGCCAATATCCTTTGCTACAGTTATGGCAACATAAGTGCACAGTAGACTGATCAAGCTTTTAGCAGGACTAGTGGCATACATATCTCACATATGACACACAACACATAATAAGTTGCTTTTATATCAGAACTTTGTTTTTACCTTCTAGTCCTCAGGCCTAAAGCATTGGCAGGCTGGTCTACAAGGAATTGAGAAAAACAAACCTAAGCTTAAATTTGATAGACTTACATTCAAACTTCCACTGGGAAGTGTTTCTATGTCCACAGATTAAATGAAAGCTTCATAATGACTGGTCTGCTCAGGTAAAAACACACCAAATAAAATCACTAGTGTGAAACAAAAACAGGGTTTCACAAAGGGATATAAAATGCTGTTCATATTACAAATGACAGATTCAAGGGTCTGATGTTTGATATTTACATGTACTTTCTGTATAGCATCAACTAGACTGCCTCATAATTAAAGACAACTCCCATGAGGTAGAAAGTAATTGCTCATTTGTAAATGAGGTACTTCTGGATCAAGAAGTGATTAAAATATTTATATTGCACAGCTTGTTCAATTCACTCATATAATCAGATTAATTTACTTTAATTCACCATGCATCAACATTTACATGCTTTTTCTCAAAAAAAATGGTACTTGAAATAAAATAACTTTTTATTACCTATTTTGCAGCTTAATAATATGAGTGTGTGGGGTGGATAGATGGCTACTGCCTCATTAGCATTTGTTATTTACTCTGTAAGTGTTATGTTGTGTACCGGACATGAAAAATTTATAGGTACTTATGATGAAATAAATTTCAATCTTCAGAGAATATGGTTTGAATTAAAGAAGATTCACTAATAACAAGTATGTATTATTTTGTGAGTCCTGAGGAAAAAATGCTTTTTTTTTCTTTCATCAAATCAAAGTGTTCACATCTGAAGGTTTTTTAAAATCTGATATTCTTCTCTGACCTTTATTTATAAACTAAAATCTCTGCACTGCTGTGATTTCTGTTGCTTTCTCTCCCAAAGTATTTAAGACAATAAATTAGCTGGAATACAAATCTAAAAACCTACTTTATGCCTGGAAGTCCTCTCAACCTACACCAATATATATACATATATATATATATATATATATATATATATATATATATAAACTTTATAAATACATACATACATACATATATACATATATACATATATATGTGTATGTGTATATATATAAGTATAAACCCATGCAAATAGTGTGCACTGTATTTTTCAGTGTCAGGGCCTGTAAATACATTGTTTATGATACAAATTGCTGAGATTCCCAAGGTGGGACTTTCATAAGTGTCATTAAAGTGTCTGACAAAATCTGCAGTAGACACATTTCCTCTGCAGATTGAACAGATCTGCCTGAAGCAGAACTTGCTTGCAGTTCAGAGCAGCTTTTACAGCCTGCCCAAAGAGGATGGTTAAAGGCTCCGATTTTAACTAACTGGTTTAATATAAATCAGGATGTTTATCCAGCTTTGCTGTAAGAGCAAGGTAGATAAACCCCTGCTGCCACTGACAGTGACGGTACTAAGGAACCCTACCAGATCTGGGGTTTTGCACCATTAGCTATCTTTCAACACTATGTTGTACATGGACATACATGGAAAAGCAGTGAAAAAGGCATTTTGGGCAAGCAGAAGGCAGTTTGTATTCTGATGTAGCCTATCCTTGTTACTGTGAAAGAAAGCACTGTCAGTACATGAATCATGGAAGAGCAGGGTCTCTTTAGTCTGTGGTTATAAGACAAACCAGCATATCGATGTTTAGACTTCCTGCAGACTCAATAAGCTGATTAAGAAAAAAAATTATAAAGGTTCTGTCTTTATGACTGACAAGATAATATCCAAAAACCTTTATTGAGCATCAGATTATATTGAGACTAAATGCCTCCAGTTAGAAGAACTTATTTTTGCTAATCTCCAAGCTACTACTGTGAAGCTATTATAAGAAATAAAAAATATGCTCAATAAAGATTAAAAAATACCTATTTCTAGAGTCAATAATGTTTCTCTCAAACAGGAAACTCTGGGGTTTTATCTTATTTATCATGTTTACCTTCAGTGTGATCCATAGAGATGTAATGGCTGACTAAAGTCACAACTCTGGAACAGATCAAAACATATCTTTTTTGTTTTATTGCATCTATTTTGCACACCAATTTCTCAGAGATTTTATGACACATTTTTAGTTAAATTGTATTAAAACCTCATTTATATTTCCCATTAGCCAGATGTTCATCAATATTTTCACTGAAGTCACATCAGATGATTCCAATGATTGTATTATTACTGGAACCTAACTTCTCACAATGCCAATAGAACATCTAAATAGAAACTCAAATGGACTAGGCTAATGAAAATGGTATGTCTCTTTTATCTTTTTTTTTCAGTACAAAATAATTTTCAAGGTATGATTGTACTTGAAATTCAATACAGTTATGTCAACATACATTTTTGAGACAAATTTTTTGTGCTATACCCTTCTGAAAGATAAAGAAATCCTGAAGAAAGTGATCATACTAATAAATCATTATCAACTTTTACTTTCAGAAAACTGCTTGCTCAGTTAGCAGTTTAGCAAGCATGTTGCCAAAATATCTGACTCACAAGTCAAAGATGGCAACCTGCACAAAACCTGTGGATATGTTTGTCCTTGATTTGCATATCAGATGGTCCATAAACTAGCTAACCTGCAAACCAAGACTGAGAAAGAGAGCAACCGTACTGGGGATTAATTAGAATGTGAATGAATGAGAAGTATATAATTTTTTTCCTTCAATCAATAGAAAATGTGATACATAGGAATTTCAGACTCTTGGTTTTTCAGACCTTGCCTGCACTTTGGATACACAAACCTCAAAGCAACAATAGTTTTGTGAAGTGATTTTAAAGTAAATGTTAAATGAAATCTCTGAGTTGTAGTGTTTATTTGCCTTCTCTTTCAATGCAGATGGACAATATTCAGTGGACAGCTTAGGGCAGGGGATCTACAGTGAGTCTTGTTGCCTTCAGGAAAGGAACAGAACTGTGTTAAGTTCAGTTCTGTCAGACACAGGCTGCCTACAGTGTCTGCCTGCATAAAAGAAAATAAAACAGACACTTCACCAGTCTCAGACTAAATGATACTTCCTAAGAGATGTTGCTGGGGTATGTTAGAGAAAAAAAATTAGGTTACAGGAAGGTACTTGCCAAAACAGAAGCCTACAATGTCTCATTGACCAACAAAGGGCCTTTATGGTCACTGTTAACATTTCCACCTCTAGGCATAGTTCTTAGACTTCTGGCATAAAAATTCTGACAAAAGTCCACAAGCAAATGTTATGAGACCTCATTGAGGAACAGTCTCTCTCAGGAAATAATTGGAAGGGAATTTGAAACTACAAAACAGAAAAGAAAGTAATTAAAGACATGGTTTTAGTATAAAGAAAGAAATAAAGTCTTTATTGCTATGGTATGCAATAATTAAGGCTGAAGTTAGTTCTCATAAGGTTTAGCCATACTGACATTCTTTCCTGGGGATTTTTCCTTGTTATAGTTAACTGTACCTTTGATCATTAGTTTTGTTACCTCCTACTACTAATCCTTAACAAAAATAACAGCAGAAACTTGTCCACAGAAGAGCAGCCACAAGCTGCTCTTTTTCATGTTTGCTCTTTTTCATGTTTCAGAAAGAAAAATAAACAAACTAAAAATCTCCTCATAAATGTGTCTGTGTAATATTCTATATAAGAGATAGATTTTTTCCTATAAAGCCACAACAGGGAGTTCTTCGAAGTCTGATTCTTAATTCTTTTGCAATTTCTTGGACAAAATCACACAAAAACATGGCTTTTACATTTATTTACAGCATGTGCATTGTTCTGGTCAGGAAACAGGATTTTCATAGAATCGTGGAACCAGAGAAAATTCAGGCTGGAAGGAAGTTCATGACCTCCTGCTCACAGCAGGGCCAGCTCTGAGTTCAGACCTGGCTGCTCAGGGCTTTGTCCCAGTGGGTGTTGAAAACCTCCAAAACTGCAGCATCTCTGGGCCACCTGACCCACTGCTGAGCTGTCGTTAGGTGAAGAAATTTCACCTTGTATCCAGCATGAACATCTCTTGGCCCAATTTTTCGTCAGTGTCCCTCTTCCTCCCACCACACAGTTGAGAAAAACCAGGCTCCATCTCCTTGATAACATCCCTTGAAAGCAATTGGGAAGGTGCTCTTAAAGCCATCCTTGCTCCAGATCTTGTATCTCAGCATGATCCTACAGGGCAAGTTCTCCTGCTATCTCCACCCTGAGGACCCTCTCCTGAATACACCCTAATTCGTTGATGCCTTTCTTGTTATCGGGGGAAAAAACTGAAGTAAGTACTGTGTATTTGTGTAGAGGATAAATTGCTGCCCATATCTCCTGGCCATGGTCCTGTTCATAGAGACCAGGGAGCTGTTGGCCTCCTTTGCTTCCTCAGCCTCATCTTGCTGCTCACCATAGATGTCCCAGAGCTGTTCTCAGCCTACCTCTTTGCAACCTATTTCCAGTACAGGAGCTCTTCTGCCCCAGGACCAGCACTTCATGCTTGTCCTTGCTCAAATTCACAAGATTCCTGTATGTCCATTCCCCTAGCTTGTCCAGGCCTCTTTGGATATTTGGCCTCTTTCCCTAACTGCAAGCACATCAGCTTGTCTCCCCTGAGTTTGGTTTTATCTACACACTTGAAGACTGTGCGCTCCACTGCCTCCTCTAACTCACAGATAATATCAGGCACAGCATCACCAGCTGAGCAAGGGAGGGGATTGTCCCTCTCTGCTCTGCACTGGGGCAGCCTCACCTTGAGTCCTTTGTGCAGTTTTGGGTGCCACAACATTAAAAAGATATAAAGCTATTAGAGAGCATCTAATGTAGAGCTACGAACATGGTGAAGGGTCTGGAGGGGAAGCCGCATGAGGAGGGGCTGAGGTCACTTGGTCTGTTCAGCCTGGAGAAGAGGAGACTGAGGGAAGATCTCACTGCAGTTGCAACTTCCTCGTGAGGGGAAGTGGAGGAGCAGGCACTGATCTCTTTTCTCTGATGACCAGTGACAGGATCCAAGGGAGCATCATGAAGCTGTGTCAGGAGAGGTTTAGATCAGATATTAGGACAAGTTTCTTCACCCAGAAGGTGGTTGGGCACTGGAACAGGTTTCCCAGGGAAGTGGTCACAGCACCAAGCCTGACAGAGCTCAAGAAGTGTTTTGAAAGTACTCTTAGGCACAGGGTGTGACTCTTGGGGCTGTCCTGTGCAGGGGTTGGACTTTGATGATCCTTGAGGGTCCCTTCCAACTCAGGATATTCTATGACTCTATGAGTGATTTTCATTACTTTTGTCACAAAGGGAGAGACTCCTGTTGTTACAATTAGATGCAGATTCAAATTAAGCTACTAGAGTCCACATAACCTTCATGTTACAGTCGGGGTTTTTCAAATTATAATCATAGAATTTCTTATCTCATTTTGATGTGAAGTTTATGTTTTGCATATTATTCTTGCTTGAAATAAGTACTAAATAGACTGCAGCTCCATTTTTTTTCCAGCAGCTTCTCTTTATGTAGAGATGGTTGTAAGTATATTAAGCATCTGTGCATTTATACATTTATTAATTAATAACTTTTGATAAGATTTTTTTCTCAAATTTTCCACTGAGGCTATATGTTTAGTACATACCATATCAATGAAAGTGGAATTCTTGTTGTAGAGACATTCCCATCACTTTCTTTCTGGGGATGGGACAGAGCCAAGGAATTCTAAGTTTTAGTACAGAATTCAGCTGTCATTGATAAATACTAATTTCTCACACCGTTTTAACAATATCTTTTTTTCTGAATGAAATTTCCTGTTTGGTGCCTTCTTTTTCTATCCATGGAGTACTTAGCACAGGTCCAGATAAAACATATGGATGCACTTCTTTCCTTTATATTTCATTTTTCCCCCAAGACTGCATTCCCCACATATACATGTGCATATCCCAAGAGTAATAAAGACATAACTAGAGATAAGTCTTGCTCCTCAACTCTCCAAACTACTCCAGTTCATCAATGAGCTGGAAATAGTATCTATGTTCCTAATGTAGAGTAGCCCAGCTTTTATTAATTAATTCATTAATGAAAATTGAATACTTTGAGAGAAAACAGTTCCTATAGATGCAGGTTGTTGATCCCAGAAGGAAAAATTATATTTAAAACTGAATAAAAATAAGGATTTTTGGTTTCTGTTGGAGGTACTGGTTTTGGTACATTCTTTATCACTGTGCTTAATGAAAAATATTCCAAACTTAATCTGGAGTTCAAAAAGAAAATCCGTGCACACACACAAACATGCAAAAAAAATTAAAAATCTTAGAGTAAATTAAAAATTGGAATTTTTTCCAGTAATAACAAGATGCTTCTGGAAAGAGATCTTCAGGTTTCCCTAGGGGCTTCTAGTTGCCAAAGACACACACAATATTTTCTTAGTATTAGCTCTTTAGTACAGAGGCAAGAAAGTATCATGTTCTTTGCAGTCACATAAAAAAGTGGTATTTTGAGCAAGTAATTTAGATCAGTAAAGTGGAGGAAAGAAGGATGCAGAGCTTACAGTGATGCCCAATTATCAGAGTGAAAGAGTTGGGCTGTGAACCCTTCTGTCAGGTTTCTTAAAAAAAAAATGCCTGTGAAAACTGATTTAAGGAGGGAAGGAGGAATGAAGAGTAAGAAAAACAGAGTGCTTGAGCATATGTGTTCCTGCATTACACCTGGTCATGCTCAAGCTGCATTGTTTTACATTCATCAAAACAAGACAAGCAGGTGCAAACTGTGGAGTATTATTTGGGCATCTTGTTGATTCAGTCAAATCATCAGTTTTCCTAGCAGTAAACAAAACATTTTATATAAAACTCTACCATTTGCAAAGCAGTATATTTTTCGTTTGAATTCCCAAATGTGAACAAGAGATGTCATCCCAGCTGTTCTTCCTCTACTTTATCTTTCAAAAATACAGACTTTTAGTGCCATAAATGGAGGAGTAAATTTTTCAAAGCATTTTCTTAAAACACATTGCTGCCTTCTTCAATTATTATTACTAAGTGGGA
Source organism: Aphelocoma coerulescens (assembly GCF_041296385.1). NCBI lineage: Eukaryota > Metazoa > Chordata > Aves > Passeriformes > Corvidae > Aphelocoma > Aphelocoma coerulescens. The sequence goes on from NC_091015.1 coordinate 109,648,966, forward strand.
CTTTCAAAAGCCTCCAGAGAAGTTAGAACAATAGCTCCACAGAGGTTTAATGAAAGCAGTCCTTTTAGTTTATATCTTCATATCTCTTAACCCTTTCTACATTTAAGGGAGTTTATGGTGAAATGTATAGTTATGGCAAGTCCCTTAAGTCACGTTGTTAAGAGTGACTCACTCTTACTCATAGAAGAAAGCAATGTGACTGAATTCTGAGTTCTGTAAATCATATTTTGCTGTTTTGCAGGCATTTATTGTCTTCTGTCCTTTGATTTCTCCATCTGTAAAAGAAAGATAATGATAGGTAGCTGCTGTGTGTATCTTGCTGATATGCAGAGGAGACTTTTAATTGCATTTAGATTACTTATTCATTGACACTGATGATGAAACTACTGTTGGCATTAGTGACTGGACTATGCATAGAAACTGTATTTCATGGGATTTGAGAAGCCATTATGAAGCATTCCAGACAGTCCTCTGTTTTAGCCTATAAAAAATCTATCTCATCTACTCTTTGAAACCTCACAAAGCAGTCTGTTGTATTAATTAGCTGTCCTTGAAAGCAGATATTTTCCCACAGTTTCTGAAATTAATCATTTCTACAACGAGTCAAGTTAATTATATCTTGATGATAAGAAAAATACTTTGTATTTCCAAATACTTTGTAAACACGGTAACAGTTTACCGTGTGAAGATTAGTATTGTGTTTCCTCTAATCTTCCCTATTTCTATCTCTCCTGTTTTGTCAACCCAGGAAGAGTCCCTTGTAAACATCTCTATTAAAAATGTTGACATGGTAATTCTAAGGCAGACAACTAATTTAAAAAATTATTTCTCTTTTCCTAAATATGGCCCCAGTGATATTTGTCATATCTCTAACTAAGTCATTTTGACTCAAATACCATATTTAAACAGGTAAAATACCCAGATCAGCCCTTTTCCATCTTCTAGCAGGATTTTCCTGCCTGTTTTAAATTTGGTATTTGCTGGGGACAGGAGACCAGGTTGACTTAAAAGATATACTTACCCTTATTGAATTTCATCATGTTACTTGGAGACCATATCTGTTACAGTGGGGAAACTGCAACACGTGTATCAGACAACGAGGCCGGTGGAAAAGAAATATCTATGGATTGATTCTTGATAGGTGTTTCAGAGATGTTTATTTCTCCAGCTGCATGGCCGGGGCTCTGCCAAGGAACTGCTCAATCACGGGACCCGAGGGTCCTTGCCTGCGCAGGGGAACACAAAACAACCAATGGGGAATGAGGCTGACCAGGGGCAGGGATACCCCGTGCCTCCCCCCCAGGGCCCCTCTCCCAGGACCACACGGCAGGGGGAAGGGACCCAACACATATCCTCACTTTTAAAACCCCCTTTTAATTCAAAACTTATCCTTCTCAAGCACTTGGATCTTCCCTACTACATAACAAAATTCTTTATTCGATTACCATAGCCTTTAATACAAATTGTGGTAGTAGTTTCTGTGTAGTTCCAGGTCCAAAATATATCTCCGAGGATTCACACGGTAAATACTCTCAGTTTTAGAGGACGTTTTCACTGAATTACAGGGAAGTTTTGTTTGTAAAGCAGAGACTTGTTAAAGCCAAGGAAACGCTGGATGGATACCCTTAATAGGCTCCGTATATGCAATATCCATGGATCTGCAGATTTGTGCGAAAAGATTACTGTGATTTCAAATAAAAAAGCTGGAAAACAACTGAAGGCAAGGCTTTTGAGCTACATCAGTACCCCTGTGCTGGTTTTTGGCTCAGGTAATTTTCTTCACAGTAGCTGGTATGGGGCTGTGTTTTCAACTTGTGCTAAGAACAGGGTTGATAACACAGGGGTGGTTTTAGTTACTCCTGAACAGCACTTACACAGAGTTAAGGCCTTTTCTGCCTCTTGTACTGCCCTACCAGTGAGTGAGCTGGGCGTGCACAAGGAGCTGGGAGGGGACACAGTTGGGATGGCTGACCCCAACTGACCAAAGGGACATTCCATAACATATGGCATCATGTTCAGTATAAATAGTTGGAGGAAGAAACAGGAAGAAAAAGGAAGGGGAGGACATTCAGGATGCTGTTTGTCTTCCCAAGTCACCATCACAGGTGATGGAGTTCTTCTTTCCTGGGAATGGTGAGCACTTGCCTGCACATGGGAAGTGGTGAATGAATTCCTTGTTTTGCTTTATACACAGCTTTTTCTTTACCTATCAAATGGCCTTTATCAGAACACATGAATTTTCTCACTTTTTCTCTTCTGGTTCTCTCCCCCAGCTCACCAGGGGGGTAGAGAGCAAGTGGCTGTGTGGGGCTTAGTTCCTGGCTAAGGTTAAAACACACTTATCACACCAGATGCATGCAATTCACTGATAAGATGAATCCTAAAATACAACAAGCATCCAAAGAGATCGAGTAAGGACAAGGAAAGGAAAGAAATCTCAGTCTCTCACTGATGTGAGAAAGAACAGAGAACTCCTACAGTTTCAAGTATGTGTCAGATGATGTTCCTTTGAAAGAAACTCTGCTCTTTGGCCTGATAAACATCAACGAAATAAAAACCAGACTGGGCTGATCAGGGAAGGGCAATATAACAAATGATGGTTGTAGTCATCTAGCAATGTTCTATCAGAAAACACAAGCAAAACATAATACAGAATGCAGCATATGAGAGCCACTATGGTCTACTCCAAAAAAATGAAAAATAGCTATAGATATCTTGAGCTGTACTTCTAATGTGTAAGGGCAACAGAAAAGTTGTGATTAGGAACAAAAAACCAATATGTTGTAGACCAATTTGAAAGGGCAATAATATCAATTTTCAGTGGGGAAAAAAAAAAAAAAGAACTTGATACAATTTAATACATATTTTTTTATAACTCTAAATTCTATTACATGAGCAATTTTACTTGATTTTATTTGTCTTCGAAAATAATGGAATCACACATGATAAGTAGAAAATATTTGCAGGTTTGAGCTTTTTGTGACATAAAACACAGTAAAACTGTTCTCTCTTTGGAAGCAATAAAAGCTAACTAATCATAAGAATTTTTTTTTTTTACAATAAACTGTATCTTATAGAAAAAAAAGGGGTGAAGAGGAAAGGAAAATGTGCTTAAGGATACCCAGAAAGATGACCTTTAAGAATGTATTATGGGGAACAACATGTATTTTTGTATGAAGCATTGTATAATTTTCTTGCAGCTCTTTAGTTTCTTACCTGATCAATCAGAGACATGTTTGGCAGGCCACTGACAAATTTAATACTTCATGTGTTTATGTCTCATGCCAAGTATCCTCAGTGAAACTGTAATTAGAAAACAAATTTAGGAGGCCAAGATCCATGTCCACAAAGATGGCATGTAATATCTTATTTAAATGTCTAATTCCTCTTGAGAAACACTCAAACATGACTGCCATGAAAATGAGAATTGTCTCTTTTATTTTCAGTTGATATATGATAAGGTCTCTGTAGTTCAGTGACATTTGATATTCTAGGAAAAGTCTAGCCATTTCAGCACAGCATAGCTAAAGCAAATTAGTTCACATAAAACCTTTTCTCCAACATGTCATATCCCAAGATAGTTTGGTGTCTTCTAGGTAAGATATTTCTGCGCCACACACCATTTATTAGAGAATCGTGATAGCACAAGCTAAGAAAATAAAGACAAACCAGAAAAAGTATAAATTACATATTTCAAATATTTGGAATAGCTCAATGAAACCAATTAATCTGTCATTTAATAGAAATAAAATGCTGCTGCATTTTGAAAGATTACCCTTTTTCTTCTTTTCAATTAATTCCAAAAGCAAAAATATTTGTTTGAGAAACACAGCTGTGTGAAAGTTGTGATTTGGAACAAAAGTGGAAGATTAGGTGTTGGATGAATGAAGGAACTGGTACCTTTTCCCAAAAAGAGTAGCACTACCCTTTTTTTCTCTCTTGCTAATGTTTCATGTCCCAATTTCTTGCACAAAGTATCCACATACATACTTATTTTCATAAGTATAGACTGTATTTTACCCATGTTCTTAATTTTTTAAGCACTGAAAAAGGGAATTTACTTTGTTTTTCAGGCTTTGTTTTTTTCTGAAAATTAAGAGCAATATTTATAATGCTTCTGAAATACAATTCTGCCAGACATCAAAGTTTCATTGTTGTTTGGAAACTTGAAGGCTATCTTTCTGCCCAGTCTTTTAGAACTTTCATGACTTTCCTGTTCTTTGAGCCATCCATTGCACATATCTGTCTACATTACTTTCCTATTCAAATTACTTTGTAGATCTGTTTATAAAAATGGATTTTTGGAAAGTCCCTATGTGCAGCTGGACTTATTCTGATTGTCTTCTCTGCGTGGCCTATGCACAAAGATACTGAGAAAATTATAATTAGAATTTGATTAAGTTGACACAGGTTAGCCATATTAGTCTCATATTATTTTAGGGGATGTTAGGGATCCTAGTAGGAACATTTAAATGCAGAACAACTCAGAAAGGAAATAAAAGTAGAAATAGAAGAAATAAAGACACAACTGTAAAAAAGTCTTCTGAAAAACAGTTATTCTGCAGGAAGGCGATGTGCATAATAAAGCTTTGGTTTTCAGCCCCCAACTGACGTTACACTGACCTGGGAAGAGATAAAGAGTCTCCAAAATGGAGTTTTTAGGCAGTTTCAGAAGAATTATCTCACTGTCTCTCACAATGGCGCACCTTTCTCTCTCCTGTTCACTTCACTGCAAGTGGTAAAGGATGATAGTTTGAGTTAACATGGATCACTTCTATCTTTGTTGGTTCCTTGAGTGTATGTCTTTTTCTCATGTGGCATATCAGTTCCTTGCCATTGATTAGGCAATGTAGGCAGGGTGCTGAAAAGGAATGTGTGTATGTGATGTCTAATATCCCTTATATAACGGGGAAAAAAGCCAATGGAATCTTGAATGTATGCTTACATGCATCTCGTAATGAAGAAACTGACTATTGCCCTCTAAAGGCATAGTTAAATAGTTAAACTAGATATGTAGATAGACTTCACTTTAGAAAGATCTAGAGCAACTGGTTATTAGCATGCACCAAAAAGAAAGAGGAAGAGGTGAAAAACTTGATCTGAAATTCTTTTCTAACATTCTTAGCTCATAATATGAAATCCTAACACATCGTGTGTCTAGTTGACAAGGTGGTGTTAGGTCGGAAGTTGGACTCAGTGATCTCAAAGGTCTTTTCTGACCTAGTTAGTTCTGTGATCCTGTGATCATGCACTCAAACATTTAATCCCAGTTATTAATATCTCTAGTGTGAAATGGCAAATTGTCAACCTCTAACAAAGTTTAGAAGAGACAGATATCCTGTTGATCCAGAATAATGAAATACAACAGAAACAGTAACATTTCCCACAGGAAGGAGAGTTTAGCTTAAGTATTCATTCACTGCTGCCTTTTAGTCAATGTTTATTTGCAAATATTTGAATCACCCTTCTAATATGCAATAATATATTCAAAATGCAAGTATAAAATTATATACCCATGTAAATTGTCTTGCTGCAACAGGATGGGACCATGTGTCATTATGCATAAAGCAGTTTTATGGTAGTTTCAACAGTAGGTATTTTTTCACTTGGGGAGACATTAGTTTTCGAAAACATAGATTAAATAATAATTATTAAAAATCTTAGCTGTTCTTTGATAAGAAGAATAGTATATTTCTTTGAAAAATAAATCCCTAAAAGAAGAAGGTATCGTAGGCTGAATATACACATTAGGACATTATGAAAGGTTTTCTAAGAGAAAATTAAATAGATAGATAAACAAAAGTACAAATCTATCCTGTGAAGACATCTGGAGTGACTATATCATGAAGTCTTATTACAGAGAGAACTGAGGATTTAGAAGAACCAGGATAGGATGATCAGGAAGGCAGTAGAATAGAAGAGCATAAAGGAAAAACACAGTGTTACACTGGTACCAGAACACATAGTGCGAACTAGAAATTCAAAAATTAGAAAAATACCAGTAGTTGGTTGTAAAAAAATTATAAACATTTCTTTGTATTATGTGCTCCCTGAAACATGTTTCTGTTGTAGTATTTGCAGTAAAAGGCCGTGATGATTATCATCTGTCAATGATAATAATTTATTCAAACCATAGTAATAGCGGCATAAACTAAATAGCTATATAATGGTCATTTAAAAAATAAACTAATTAGAACAAGTTTTGGCCAGAAGACTAAGGGAAGGTGAGGGGAGGCACATTACTGACTTTCCAATGCATCGAAAACAATTGCCTTTTTTCCTCAGAACCAGAAGTGATAAAAGCAGAGCTGTTTTCCTTGACATGTTTTCTCCATCTTCCTTACTGTCCAAATAACATGATGGTCAAAGTGTGTCTTACCCCTATTGAAGGCTACCTGCTCCTGGGCAAGTTCTACTATTCCTTCACAGAATAAGAAAAGGAAGACCAGGGATTTTAGGGACACTGGGGAAAAAGCAAGCAGAAAACAACATATCTTTGAATTTTCAACAATCAAGTAGGTAAAAGCTATTACTTTCTGTAAACAAATAAAGAAATGTTGGAATGATCTAATATTTCTTTTTGGAAAACAGGCTCTACTTTCTGGAAAAAAGATTTTTGATTAAGGTAGATGTGTACGCTCCATCAAATTCAGTACAGTATGGCTTATTAATGGCCTCTAAGCCAACCCTCAGATAGCCATAACTCTACGGCATTATCCAAGATGTATTTAAGGAAAAAAAATGCTTGACACCAGAGAAAAGGTTAGGGCTACACTGCAGGGGTTCTAATTCTTAGTTTCATTAAGGAATTAAATTAGACCAGAACTTTTACCCTTTCCTCCTGTCCTCATCACAAAAAGGAATGTTAACCTCAAACAGACCCGCTGCTCATCTTCAGTATTTCGCAACCTTTTCTTCACAGCAAGGGCAAAGGCCTCTGCATTGATATTCTGAAGGGAATCTGCAGGACATTGTTAGGAATGGGCAAATGATCTGAAAGTCCCTACACAGCCAATATAATTCTGATTAAAGCTTGGCATTTGTTTTCTTGCTCCTTGGAGCAGATAGCATGCTGCCTGGAATTAGAAATATGAAAGGCAGAGGAACTTCCTACTGTGCACAAAGAGTATATTTTCCTCCTCACTTTCAAAATGCAGCTAAGTTTGAATACTTGTTGTTGTTGTTTTTCAGGCAAATCATTAAAATAAGGTCATCCTTGTTTTCCATTTCAGAATGAGATTTGCTGTGTCTCACACATATTCCTCCAGAATTACTGAGAAAGATCTTGCTCTACTAGCTTCTCACTGATACTTCACCTCTAGCATTTTAAAATGGAAAAATCATGATTTAGTTCTTCAAGCAAAGATATGTGTATAACTTTTGAGAGAGCCTTATGTGTATGATAATACATTTATTTTAAAATCCTAAAATTTTGAAGGAAAGCTCTTATTTGAGCACGTGCATATTCACTTACTAGAACCAGATATATCTGTAGCCACATTTAAAACATTGACTTAATGGATTTATTAATTCTCACTTAAATGCACCTGTCAAGAACTGTGGGTGCAGACTAGTGTTGTCCAAAATGGTGCCTAAATTGTGCAGAAGAAATGTTCAAGTGCGATATTAATCCGCTTGAAGTCAGTGAAAGAACCATTATCAGTCTTCAGGAGTTCAGTTTTTCTTTACATTAGATGTGTATATTACATAAATCTATTGCAGTTGGCTTTTGATTTGTAATGTACTTCAGTGAAAACATTTACGGTACAATTCCACAGTTAGCCATTGACAAAAATCATGCAGTAAAATTTACAGAACTGCCATAAATATTTTTGTTGTGGTTTATGAAAGTTACAGACAGTTTTTCAGATAAGAAATGTTTGGTCACCACAATTTTTGTTTATTTCTTTATTCAGAAATTATAGATTTTGGCTGCATCAGTTCCTATTCAACAATGAGGCAGTTATCAGTGGATAAAATGGCAATGCTTTGTTGATAGCAATAAAGCTGAACTGCTTCAGGAAAATGAGCACAGTAGTAGCCAGTCTCCAGAAAACTCATTAAAGGAGATTGAGATGTTCCCAGATGATCTAATTTTTTCTTGAACAGTCCCAGTCAAATGGTTCAGGATCTGAACCAATAGGTTCTCCTGTTTCTCCTCCATAAAGGGGCCTGGTATTCCTCTTATTTTGTCTCAAATATTCAAGGGCATGCACAACATTTTAAAAAAACTTAAACTGCCCAGAAATACAAGAAATAATTGTGGGAAATTATTGAGCATTCCAACAAAAGAGTGTGAAAAATCTAGTTTCCATTAGAGCTGTGCACGAGGTTAACTATAAAAGTGAGGGGCCACATCTCTTTTTTCCTCTCTTTTTTTCCATTGGCTTTCTTTCTTCTCTCTCTCTTTCTCTTGTCTTTCTCCTTTATTTTCTTTTTTTTGCCCCAGCTCTGGACCATCCATGCAGCAGAACCAATGCGAGACTTCAAGACTGGTGATGCTCAGTGTTTTCTTCCCTTGCTTTGCCTAGGCTAAGCACAGCTATCGTATTCCATACTGAATTTGGCTGTGGGACTGGGAAGCTTTTGTAATGGTATGTTATGTGCCAGCACCTTTGAGGAGTTTGTTGTGAGAGTGGAGAAGTGTATTGTACAAAATTAAGTGCTTGTTAGCCAACACTTTTTGTGGAAATGTAAGAACTTAAGGACATGTTAGCCAATGCCTTTTGAGTCAAAACAGTGGGCTGGTTGCCAAAATTATAGAAATTGTACAATAAAAGCATAAGAGTTCCCTGACACGTGTCTATGTTCTGCATGGCGAAAGTTCGTAAAGGACATCACACCCCCTACCAGTGGGTCATGACATTCAGGCTCTCTTTTGTTTGTAAACAAGTTTTATCATGTAGGAATTATGTCTCAGGAAACTTGTTTGACTATTTTCAACTGAACAAAGTTTAGATTTTAAGTTTTAGTATTATTATTATTGCAGTTATGTCTTTATCATAGATAAAAATACTTACTTTTACCTTGAGTTTAAGTGCTAAGTACAGTACTTTTTCTGTTCAGATAAGACTCCTCATAAAGAAGGTTGTTCTAGCTTATCTGCCTATACTTAGGAGCAACAATACCAAACTGCAAAACAGCTAAGACTCCCGAAATAATAAGTGACATCTTTCTGAGTTTTGTGCAATGCACAAAGTATCTCAGAGACTACTGTAATGATAGCTTTGATCAAGGTAATGTGAGCCAGAACATCTCATGTAAGTGAGCAAGAGCTGCATTCTTATCTGACATCTCCTTTATTTGCAGTTTTTAAGAGGAAGTGCATTATGGTGATCTAGGCCAAAGTCTTACCTAGTACAAACCTCAGCCATTTCTCTTTTATAGCTTCATACTAAGTGTACTGCCATTTTTTAAGTTCCATCCCTAGGAACTAAGTGGTCTTGTGCTTATCCACATTTTCATCCTTCTTGACAATTATATTTTTTTCAACAAGGTTAATCCCAGATTGTTGAACTGTCTCTGACACCCATTAAAATCATCTTCATCTAAACTGGGATTTTTTTTTTTCCACAGCTTACTTGCATCTAGTGTCCATTGGACCACCGGAACAAAATTCTTGTGGAGATCAGTGACAAGTAGTGCTCCTTTGGGGTCGGTATTAGGCCCAACGTTGTTTGACATTGTTGACATGGACGCTGGGATTCAAAGCAACCTCAGCAAGTTGGTAAAGGACAGCACACAGTGTGGTGCAGTCAGCATGCTGGAGGCAACAGATGTCATCCAAAGGGACCTAGACAGGCTTGAGACGTGGGCCTGTGTGAACCTCATGAAGTTCACAAGGCCAAGTTCAACATCCTGCACCTGGGTCAGGGCAATCCCAGGCACAAATAAGCTCCTGAATGAATCAAGACCAGCCCCACCAAGAAGTACTTGCTGGTGTTCATGGATGAGAGGCTGGACATGTCCCAGCAATGTGCACTCACCAGCTGTGTCCTGCGCTGCATCCAAAGCAGCGTGGGCAGCAGGGCGAGGGAGGGGATTCTGGCCCTCTGCTCTGCTCTGGTGAGACCCCACCTGGAGTGCTCTGAGGTCCCAGCACAGGGATGACACTGAACTGTTGGAGCAAATCCAGAGGATGGCCAAAGAGATGATCAGAGGACTGGAGCTCCTCTCCTATAAATACAGACTGAGAGAGCTGGGATTTTTCAAATAGAAGGCACCGGAGAGACCTTGTAGCAGCCTTCCAGTAACTAAAGGAGGCTACAAGAGAGCTGGAGAAGGACTTTTTGTAAGGCCATGTAGTGACAGGACAAAGAGGACTAGCTATCAGCTGAAAGAGGGTAGCTTCCGACTAAATATTAAGGAAAAATTCTTTACTGTGATGGTTCTGAGGCACTGGAACAAGTTGCCCAGAGAAGCTGTGGATGTCCCATCCCTGGAAGTGTTCAAGTCCAGGTTGGATGGAGGTTTGAGTGACCTGGTCTAGGGGAAGGTGTCCCTGTCCATGGCAGAGCGATTGGAATTAGATGATCATTAATGTCCCTTGCAACCCAAACTGTTCCATAGTTCTGATTCTACACAAGTGCTCAATGATCGAGGCCTTTGGAGAGCACTCAGACATGTGTCTGGTATATATCTGGACATATGCCAAACTTTTTAATGAATGTAATTCTTACTCTGAATAAACACTAAACAAAAAAAATGGATTTCTTTCCCAGTATATTATCTGCTTACTGTTTCATTTTTCCTGATAAGACACAGCTAAAAAGGCAAAGAGGTTTATTGAAATAGACATGGTAGCTGAGAAGGAAAAGGTTCTGCTTGTGTGGCTGTTAATAGCCTTTGGCATGACAGCTGCAAAGTTAATTAATTCACAAACCTATGTCTTGCTTTCCTTATATGGGATATCTAAGACCTGTGTAAAATGGTCTTATCATTATGTTGGAAGAAAGGATGGTGATGAAATCTGCAGTTAAGTGTTTCCTGTATTTTCCTGTTCTATTTTGTTCTGAAAAATTTCTTTTCTAGTTATTATTTGAAAAATTTCTTTAAATTTCACAAAACAACCTAATTACTATCACTCAGCTGTTATTTTTTACTAAGTGCTGAGAAAGCTGATTTGCTATTATAATATAAACATGATTTTAAAAGCCCTTGTCTTTACAGGCAGAAGTAAATTTTCTTTTCTGTCATTTAAAATAGATTTTTAAAAATTACTCATATCACTTGGGTTTATTTTACACCACTGAAGTTTAAGAAAAACTTCCCAACTATTTTTTTGACATTTTCTTAATACATCAATGACACTTTTTCCTGACAACATTAGCAAGCATGTAGTAATGATGACATTGTGTTTGCCAACTGAAGCCTTCAGCATCCTTTGTTATCACCATGTACACAAGTGATTTATAAGATATTCTTGTGCAATAAACCAAGCCATTGCCATCTGCTTGGGAGACTGACAGCTTGGAAGATATCTTTTATCGCAATTTGGCTTAATAGGGACTGTCTCCTGAAAAATCATGATTGAGGGAGTTTGAGTAAATGCAGAAAGCAGTAGGTTTTTTTTCCCTGAGTATCTTGATTTATAAAAATCTGCTCATTTCACCAGTAATAAATTGCAAATCATCTTTGGAGTAAACTAGGGGGAACTTTTCTACAAAGAGAAAGATTTCTGATATGTACTTTAATAATAAATTTAACCCTAAAAAAATCAACTGGTAAAAACTATACCCCTTATAGGATTATCAAGATTGTATTGTCTCTTTTCTTCTTGGAAGAAAATTGCAGAAAACATGATAATAAGAGATTAGTATAATTAGTATCCACATACTGAAATATATTGACATGTCCCACATATTTTATTCCTTCACTGTTACTGAGTTGGTCTAAAATACACACAGGTTTCTCCTAAACACTCTGTCTGATTTCCCATTTTTGCTCTGTGTGTTATGGACTAGTTACATCACCACAATTTGTTAATAGAATTTAAAACAGGGAATTTCCAACTCAACTCAAAGAAGAGAAAAAAAATCCCTTGAACTTTCTTGGCTTGAACAGTAAAAATATATTCCTCAAAATAGATATATAAGCCAGAAAACTGAGATTAATCAAACTCCAGTAAACTATACACAACTTTTAATACATACAAGTAAAATGCCAGCTAATAGCTAGTTTTTACCACAGCGTCCTTTGCAATTGTAGATCTTATGTTCTCATATGATGCCTTCATGAAAATGCCATGAAAGAAACTTCAGGTCATTCACAATAAAAAACGAAGGTAAAAAAACATTTTTTTTTCTCAGTCATAGCCACCTACATTTTATTTGACTTTAGTCCCAAAGGAAAGGAAAATATAAAGAAAAAAGGGAAAAAAATTGAAACACTGATATTGAAGGAAACATTAAGACTTTAAGATTTTAGTTAAAGATAAGTTTTGCTAAAATTAGTTAGAAGCGGTAGGTCCACCTTAGACTAATTAAGAGTTAATAAGAGTTAAGTTAGAAACAAACTTTTAAGTTGCAGATAATTAATTAACTGTCATTTTATATTTGCTTAGCTGTGTTTATAATAAGAACCAAAAGGCATTGATAGATAGATCTAAAGAAATTTAAAACAATTGCTAGTTTTTCCCATCTGGATACTATTCAGAAGAAACTGGATGTTCCCCAAGAGGCTATTTTTATTGTCAAAACTCAAAGGGGGGGAAAGTTCAAGTGAGGAAGACTATTATTTCTTCATCTTCAAGACCACTCTTCAATTAATAATTTAAAATTTAATGACCCAATTTAAAAACTATACTACGCATGCTTAATGACATTAAAGCTAATTTCCATATGAAGCGGAGAATAGGAGGAGTCATTGTTATAAATATGTATTTGTATTTTGGATATTCATAACTTTTGTGGATAAATAAACTCTGTAACTGTTCATACCTCGACACTGCGTATTAGGAAGCTATTCCACACAGCTGTCTGGCACCAATAAAACATGCACTTTCTAACTTTAAACTGTTAGAGTGGTTTTGCCCATCTCAGTTGGATATCGATACTAGATCAATATCCTAATTTTAATGAAATAACTTTCACAGTGGTCAAAATGGTATTTCAATGCTTCAACTAAACCAACAGAATGACTGTGGCTGACACGCAGAATTGTCTGACTTTCTTTCTGGAAGATGCACAATAGGTCTTGATGTGATTTTAGACAAGTATAAGTACATTGACTGAGACAATGTTCATTCATATAATTTACACAAAGAAAACATGATCTAACAGGAAAAAAAAAGTTCTACATTATAGACATAAGGATCTATTCAATAACTGTGCAAATGCCATAGCAGCAACAATAACCCACTGCTTTGAATGCTTTATTCAAAATACATTTCTCATAAAACCTAAAATTTTGGTTGGATTTTTAGCATTCAAAATCATTCTGCCAAAATAACAGGATTTCAGCTGAGGATGGTTGGTTGTAGCTAGAAAAATAAAAGTAGCCCCTCCAGGAAACAGGACCAATGTCTCCTCTAAAATACAGCTGAATAGAAAATAAAATTTGTAATGAAATTCCAGGTTTTACAGTTGATGTACATTATATTAATAGAGCTGAGAGTTGATCTTAAAAACTGATGTCCCAACATGACACCAGTACATCTCTTAGAGCAAATGCTGCTCCGATGATAAGGGAATTCAAACTGGATTTTGACCTCTGGAAAAGGACAAGCCCATGATGCAACAAGATCAGATAGTAGTTTCATACCATCATTATCCTGGATTGTTAGGGAAGAGAAGGTGGGATTTGTTCCTTTTGCATAACACCTCTAATTTTCTTCATGGTACTTGACGTGAACCACATTAGTCTCACATTAATTCCATTACAGTTTACATTCTCTTCCTCTAACTCAATTTCTCAGGATTAACCCACCTCCAAAGAAAAGTCATTTTCCTATTTGCCTTCCTCTTATCTCACGGAAACCTTTATTAAATGAGCTTCCTGAAATATAAGAGGCTATTTTTGTAATAGGTTTCATTATTTTTCCCTGAAGAACAACAAATTCAAGAGAAGTTTTTGACAAGGAAGGGCTTATATCTAAAACCTAAAACCAGTTTAGCATTGTCATTAAAACAGTACAAATATTCCTCTAGTAATTTTTTCATGCACTGAAAAAAATTATTGTGTTTTTCCAAATAATTTTTAACAGTGAAACTTCTAAGCCGCAGTATCACACTTTCTTTCACTCCTTTCAGGAAAATCTACATTCCTCTTGAATTAATTGAAAAGATTATTTCCACACTGTTCAAAATGTACACACCCTTATTCAAGTGGAGCAGAACATATGTGGAGCCACAATGCATGAGACTGAGATCTGTGGAGTCTTTTCCTGAGTAGAGAGTCTTCAAGCAGCTGGCTAAATGCATTCTTCTGTTGGTGCCTGTAGAACCAAATCTCTGGTTCTGAGCACTATAAGTCTCAGTTAAACTTTCATTTTCCTCTGAAACACTGGAAAGGTGTTTGGTATCTCGAAACACTTTTTATAGCAGGAGGAAGATAGGTAAACTTTATACAAACCACCAGAAGATTAAATTAAAATAAGAGTATCAGGTATTAATCCCCTACATGCTGTTCTCAGAGAAAAAATAGAAGAAAAGAAAAAGTAAGTTTGTGCAAACCCAGTCAATTGGAAGGAGCATGCATTTTGATCCTTATGGCAGAACTCTACTCCCTATTAGCATTGAAGCGTCCTGAAATGTCAAAGGGCAGTTATGACAAATGATATTTCACACAGCAATATCTAACAGCTTATAAAATAATACTATGGCATGACACAGGGAGTATATTATTAAAGATGCTCCAGTCATTGACAGCTTGAAAATAAATTTTACTGAGGTTTGTGATACTTTAATTTTATTTAAAAGAGCAGTAGGAAAAATAAGCACCCTGCCAGATGTTCATTGTCAAAGCAACTGAGCTCTGTTTTGGCTGAGCTTCGCAGTTCTGCAAGACAACATCGAGATGCCATCTCTTGCAGGGTAGTAGATGAAATCAGATGTTGAGCACAGAGGGAGCACAATTTACTCTAAATATTTTTATCAGCCTCAGCAAAACTTTGTTACATAAAGGATAAAAAAAAGTCTTCCTTTGCAAACAAAGATGTTAATAACTTTACATGATAAATGCTTGCCTTCCTCTAGACATTAAGCCATTTTTTGTGCAGGCGTTGCAGAAACTGTAAACTGAGTTCTGGAACAATTTTCCATGTCTTTGATATAGCAACTATTAAGGAACACTCAAAGAGTGCACAGAGCTGCAAGGGAGGAGCTAACACAGCCACTGTATATTTGGAAAACTGTGTAGGTGATCTGGATGAAGGGGAAGGATGATAAACCTTTATGTCTATTTATTCTCCCTTACCACAGTGATAGGGTGGATGATTTGGTTTGTTTTCCTCATTCTTTTCTCCTGAGGTAAGGAGATGTGTGTGAAAAAAAATCGCTGGAAAAGGAGTCAGAAATCTGTTCTGAGGTGGGTATAAGAAGTCCAAAAATATTACTAAAAGCAGTAGAAAGTAAAAAAATGTTTTCACTCTACCTCTAATATATTATTCTGGGAACACACTTGAACAGACTTGGAAAGTAAACTACCTAGAAAGAAAAAAAAATAACCAGTAAGTTAGCATACATTTTGATTCTTTCGTTATTTTAAAACACTAAACAGCAGCTTTCATGTAATTTTATATTTATGGTAACTCCTATTTAGATTCCAGAAATTATTATTTTATAAAAATGTTTTTAATTTGCGCGTTTTGCTATTTGTCATATGCAAAGTGTTGTGTTCAAGACTGTGTTTGTTCATGTATTAGAGTAATTTTATCTGCATTAATAAACTTGTTGACTGAAAATAGTAGATGGGAATTTTAGTGAAACTCCTCACACCAGGAAAGTTATTCATTTGCCCTCATATTTAAGGATTCAACCTTCCAGCTATCTGAAAAATACATTGAAAAAAGTAAGTATCTACAGTGAGAGAAGAATTACATTTCCTGAATCAAAAACCAGAAACCAATAAACAAACAAACCCATAGTTTATGTGAGAGGAGATTATGAGAAAAACAGAAAAAATCCCAGTTCTTTTCTTCATACTGTTATAACACAGTGTGTGCATTCTATCTTTTGAGATTTTACTTATGTCATCTTTTTTCTTGTAGAATTGGAAATAAATACTGATATTTATTATTTGTTATATCAAGTGATCATCAAATACAGTCAGGATCACACAGATCTTTGAAGGGTATTTTGATACTGAAATAGTCCAAAATTAAAATCCTTTTGAAGTATCTGATATTATATACCAAACTAATCTAGATTTGTTCCAGATTCTCATAATTTGGTAAATTTACAGCATATGCTGCAGCATTTCCTCTTAAACAGTGTTAAGAACAAATTTCCACCCACAGAGAGATCAATGATAAACTGCATGTGTATAGTATTTCTGAAGAAGATAGGTTGAATTTAAATAAAAAAATATCTAGACATCCAAATGCTGAAGAGAATATACTGTACAGGGTTTGGTCAAGAAAGAGCATAGAGACAGGGTTTTCACCTCCAGACTGGCTCTATGTGCTGGTAGTGCTGCAATTACTTCACAGCCCACTAAAAGTGATGGAATGACTGCCTTTGGAAGTCTCAGCCTTACGGTTGCATGCAGCTTCCTGCTTCAAATATCAGGTCAAATATGTATATGTATGGAAAAAGAACTTTATTGTCAGGAAAAGGCCTGACAGAAGTAGAAATTGCACTAACTTGAATCTGACAATAAGATTTTATAATTTTTTCCCATCTAGTGCAAGGTGGAATGGAGAGAGCAAACATATTCAGGGTGTCCCTGTTAGACAGGGGGAAAAAAAACGCTATCAGCAAGAAAAAATGGGTAAAGCATGGGAGGTGTAATGGACAAGAAAGAATGAAAGGAAGAGACAAAGAAAAAAGAACTTCATGTTCTTCCTTGAGACTGACAATGACAAAGATGCTACAAAAAGCACGAGGGCATTGCAGAGTGCTGCAGAGGTATTTGTTGTTCTGTCACATTAGAAATAGAAAAAACTCACTAGTCTGAGCCTGAGGGACACTTGCATAAGACTTCAGTCTAAAAGTTGACTCCTGTAAGATTTAAGAGCAAAGGGAGAAAATGAGTAATACAGAAATATGTTGAGCAGTGTCCGTTTTCTTCCATCCAAATATTTTTATAAATTTTGTTAATATCCCTTTTAAAAATCCATTTAAAAAATCCAGAACTTGAAATATGTTTTGTATGGCGAACTGTTCACTGCACTTGAGGCATGAGGAGGGGATTATAATGGGCTGTGGCTGTGCCACAAAATGAACTGTGCCAAAAATCTTCTCCATGTGGTGACAGTACCTTTAGCCAGCTGGCAGAGCTTAGATCAGCTCCTGGCCTTAATTTCCCTGTCACAGAAACAGGGCAGAAATCCTTTCAGAAGAGGGAGCTTCTGTTGTTAAGACTGCAATTAACAAGCTGAACCTCTGTGTTTAAAGCCATCTACTGAAATAATTACTCAAAACCTTGCCATTTGCTTAGAAAGGAAACTATGGGGTAAAATAAAATCATCATGAGCTTCTTCCTCTCTCTTCCCCAGGTAATGTAAAAGCATTCCTCCCCACTAGTTATGTCTTTTGAACAGTTTTGACAGAATGACTGGAGAATTGGAAACATTTTCATGTTTCATTTCAGCATATTTAAGGTGTTTCTGTGTTTGTGATGTGTTCACACGCATTGACAGTGGAGCAGCTGGATCACATCAGTCCCTGACAGTTCGGTGACTGTGAATATTCCACTCCTTGGATTTATGGCACTTATTAGATCTGATTCTGCATGCATGTTTCAGGTCTAAAATAGTGCTGTGTTTTTAAATCTTGATTTTCTTGTTTGCCTACAAATGTGAAAATAACTCTCCAATTTAGCTATTTTTCAGCTTTTACTGCCATTTAGAATAGCCCAATTTTTCTCTTTATAGAAGTCCTTCACTCATTCAATCATCACTGGGGGTATTTTATATAATCAAATGCCATAATTATACAATAATTTTCCAATACAGTAAGATTGTATTTTTGGATGAAACCTAGCTGCAGCAGTTTGGGGGAAGCAATCTCATTCTGTCTTCATATAAGAGCTGGGTTCAACACTTCTCTTTGAGCACTGCTCTGGGACCTCAGAAGGAAGTGCTGTTTTTCACAGCAGTGGTGGTGGAACTGGAAATTTACTTATACCGTCATCCTTACAATCCTTTTCTACAAGATGCTAGATAATAAACTGCCTTTTACTTAGCTGCTTTGGGCTCAAAATCGGGAAGAATTTTTAATTTACTTTGCAGCTAAGTGACCTGGCCTTTACCTCAGAAAGTCAGTAAAGACACAGCAAAAAAAAGACGGTCAGATATTTTCATCTCTTATATCAGTGGAAATTTTCTTTGTCCTTCAGGTAACTCTGTAACCTTGAAGCTGGAGCAGTTCTGAGATTTATTTAGAAGTTCAGAGCAGTCATGTAATCAAGGTGCCTTGTTACCACCTCTGAAATGGAGCACTTGAGGTCTGGGCTCCTGAGGGCAGCTGTACAGATATTAGCTCATACTGCTCAAGGGGCATCTATTTTTCCCTGCCTTAACTTGTATGCTGCAATTTTCTGGTCTTAGTTTCCAAGCTAATTCTTGTTGGTGTGCAGTCCAACTGAAAAGACACACATTGTGCCTCAAACAGTTTTGCAACTCTGTTTAAATTGCAATTAAGACATGTTTCTCCTAATTAAACCTTTTGACCACTTAAATCAAAGGGTTGCTCAGGGATTTTAGTTTTTCATATTCCATTAATTCATCACAATGCAGTTTATAAATATTCTTAGAAACACGTGCAAAAAGCTGTGCCTTTTCAGACTTTGGCACTGTGGCCAATTTCTTTATGAACTTTGAAACAGACAACAGTTCATGTTTAAAACTTCATTTAAAAAAAACATTCTGTAGAATTAAGCCTTTTAAAGTTTATTGGTGTCTCTGTTTTATATTAATTGTGTTGCATGTCCCCAGGTAATTTCACAAAGGGCATTTTAGAAAAGCAAATTCAGCTGATGGATGAATTTCTCTGCAGAGGTTTATTAACATTTTTGTCAATTTATCCCATTAAATACAGCAACATCCCTAGGTGGTAATGAAGTGCAATAGCAGCAGAGGCTTCACACAATGATGGCAAACAGATTCCAATAATTTTCTCAGTAGTATCCTCATAGCACAAGTGAAATGCTGATCTTTACAAGTATGGCTGGGTAAGTAAAAAAACCCCACACAGATAAAACCCAAAATATATATTTATGAATCTTAATTTAAAGTGAGCATACCTCATTATGTCCTCAGACTTCAGCAGCAGCCTAGGGCATGGAATTAGTAGTATTGGAAGCAATATTTCCCCCAGTAAAACAAACATGCCAGAAATTTGTGTAAATATATGTAAAGGCTGACAAATGAGGCATATGTACCAGAAACTTGACCCTGAAATCTCACTCTTCTCTAAAAGAAGGGATAAAACACACAACCACCCCACACTCCAGTCCCTACAAATGCCAGTGAAATGGCTCCTCTTGATTTCAGCAGGCAGTGCAACAGGATATCAAAAAAAGCTTGAAATTCAGAAATTTGACTACTAAATATTTACAGCAATGAGCTTACGAATAAGTTACATTTCTTCACGGGGGTTTTTCAGCAAACAGCTTCAAATAATTAATTTGAGAAACCAATTTATCTTTTTTCAGAAATATATCAAAAAAGGAAAAAAAAATACTGAATTAATTATTAATTGCAAACTACTCCCTCCTGTGACAGTGACTCCCCATTTCTCACATCACAATGTATTTACTTTTACTGCATTACCATGGTTTTCTCCTATAACAAAAACATAAGTGTTCATAAGATTCTAAGAAATATTATGAATGTTACCTTAAAGAATATATATTAAAATTTTATAAAAACCTCTTTAAAGCTTAAGTAAAAGAAACTATAGTAAAATAAGGATAATGGAAAGAAAGTAAGTACTAAAAGGAATTTGAAGAACTTGGCTAAAAAAGCTGATCATAATATAAAATATTACCATAAAAGAAATTACAGGTATTATTGAAGTTTAAATTATTAGGTTGTTCATAGTCAAAAAGTGGGAAATACATCTGAAGTCACATTTTAGGGGGGGGGGGGGGAAATTGCCTATGACATGAAACGAAGCAAATTAAAAAGACTGTCTCCACATTATCACCTCTAATTTGTGAAATAGTTCTACTTATCTACCTATATGCAGTAAAAATTGTTTGACTTTTGGTACTCATCATCCTAAGAAGGCTATAACTGCTCTCCTTCTCCTAACAGGCTTTGTGTATCATTATGATTTCCTGCAAACAGTGGGCAAAGTGACTCTTTCAGAAACTCTTTCATGTTTGCTTGTTTGTTTGCTTGCTTGTTTTAAACAATGACAGACAAAATAGAAATGAGGTGGCTGGTGATGAATAGCATAAAATGCAGAAATGAGAAAATCTACCAAATACTGAAGCATCTTCAGTATTCATTTCTCCCTTTGAGTATATATATCCACCCCTTCTCAGAAATACTATTGCATCAAAGTGTGTCAGTTTTCCTTGCTTGGGTGTTTTTCTAAGGCTGCCACAGAACAACAGACAGCTGATTTTTCTAATTGCAATTTGTCTTTACCAGAAATGGAAAAAATCCACTCTCTGTTTCCAAACATAAAAAATTCTCGTCCTTGGTTTTGGTGTTTTTTTGTCTTGAGAATGAGTCATCAAATACTCACCCTTTTCTTCTTTGTCAGAACGGAATAATTTCATCCCAGGCTGAATTGTAGCCATAGATTTCTCAAATAAACCAGTGCTCATTTGTATATATCTTTGTTTTTCCTGGTTACAAAATAAATATTAGTTACTGAAAAGCAATAGTTTGGAACTCTCTCCAACAGATAATAAGCAAATCCATGTGGCTATTCATCTTTTGATGACTTTTCAAGGATTAATAGTTTATAATTTCATTAACCTTTAATAGAATAGCTTCTTATTTTGGGTCTTAACACCAATCCACCAATCATAGAATTCCACCACATAAAATCTCACTGAACAAGCTACCAAGAGCCCAAAAATATGACCAATTTAGATAATTTTTAAATATTTGAAGTAAAAAATATTTCTATTCTTAGGTTTAGATAAAGAATTAGTTTTGTGCCCACCCATTTAGGACACCTTTTTAGAGATTAGACCTGCAAAGAAGTCCTAATTCCCTTGGACACAATTGAAATAATGATGTTGCACTGTAGTGCATTAGCTTTTACCTTCTCTTTCCCTATAAGGCCCTGGATTTCCAACTCAGGTCAAATACTTGTGTCTATTCACTCATATAATACAGTAAACACTCCCACTTTGGAAATCAGTTTATTTAAATCAGTTGAACATTGAATGAAACCTCACAAACAGAGAACATTAATATATTTTTTGTTTATTTGTTTATTTATTTTTAATTTAGGACTGGATCCAAAGACCAAGACAGTCAACGTAAACAGACTCTGGATAAATTTCTGTAAGTTTCTGCCCTGGAAAACTCTTTGTTAGCTAGTTGGGCAATAAATATGTCCTGATATATTTTTTAGCAGTGAGGATGCTAAGTATTCATGAGATAAATAATATTTTACATTCAATATTGTTATTAGGAGGTTGCTTTTTAGCAAGATAATTCTTTTTATTTTTTTATGCTGAGAATTATCAGTGTCAGAATACAGTCAATACAATACTTCTGCATGAGGGAAATGTATGTTCCTATAGAAAGCTAAGAAATTTTGGATATGGTCATTTAAAATGACAAGTTTTAAACCATTTTCCACAATCCACAATCTATTTTAATCCACAAAGAAAATTTTTATTATAATTTGCATTCTTTTCCACTTTTCTACATATTCATTTAAAAATTATATACATCAAATAATTTACTTGTACGAGTTTTATATAGATAAACTGCTCATAAAGTTCTCTGGTTAATCATGAAAGAGAACATAGTTCTTGCAGCTGGTATTGGAGAAGAAATTATTCATAAGGCTGTCTATGGACATATTTCTGACTATTGATTGTTTTGTACAAATCCAGTTGAGTTCCTCTGATACAGCTATCTTCTGTTTATCTTGGAACAAGAAGGGTGTCTTCACACACATGGATCAAACATTAAAAAATAAAATGATTGATTTTGAAGTGTGAAATGTAAGGGCAGCAAGTCCTAACTCCAAAATAGATTCAATGTCCAGGAAAACATTTAAGCTCGGAGGAACACACTGTAAACCCTCTTTAGGCAACTAACTTCCTAATGAATTGACTCAAAGAAAAATCTATCTGTTCCAAGTGAGATAAACAGTCTGAACAAAAGTATTTAGAAAAGGGGAGCCAAGTTAACATTGTGTCCATTAACATCAGTATCAATCAAAAAATTTATTGGAGTTTGTCACAAGATAAAATTGCTTTGGCTTGCTTAAAAATAATTGCGCTCTTTATTTCTTTCCCTGTAAAAGCTTTCTTATTTCTTCTATCCTGACTATTTACATGTAGCCATTAATTAAAATGTAAGTTTCAAGAAGAATTGTTTTATCACCCTTGTATTCTACCTGGTGACACAAGAATTCATTTCCAGATTGCACTTGTGTAGAGTTAATTTTCTTCACAGTGGATGGTATGGGTCTGTGTTTTGGATTTGTGCTGGAAATAGTATGATATCGCAGAGCAGCTTTGTTATTGATGAGCAGCACTTGCACATAGACAAGGCCTTTTCTGCTTCTCTACTGTCCCACCAGCAAGGGGGCTGGGGGTGCACAAGGACCTGGGAGGGGACACAGCCAGGACAGATTACTCTAATCAACGAAAGCAACATTCCATACCGTGTAGTGTCATGCTCAGCATATAGTCCTGGGGAAAGGTGGAGAAGGGGGTTGTTCAGAGTGATGGCTTTGTCTTCCCAAGCCATCATTACGTGGGGGAGAGCCCTGCTTTCCTGGGAATGGCTGAACACACCCTACTTGCCCATGGGAAGAGATGGATGCATTCTTTGGGTTGTTTTGCTTGCGCACACAGCTTTGGCTTTACCTATTAAACTGTCTTCATTTCAACCCAGAAGTCTTTTCTCTTTTACACTTCCAGTTCTGTTCCCATCCCATGAGGGATGAGTAACTGGCTGTGTGGGGCTGAGCTGACAGCTGGGGTTAAACCGTGACAAATTCTCCGAAACATTGCACTTCGGAGACACCATGAACTACTTCACCCCATGTGAAGATGGATATTTAAATAGTTCATATGAATCAGCCAGAAATTACTATTCCTTATTCATCTCTGATAAATGGTCTTTGGTGGTATTAGGAGAATCCAGACATCCAAAGACTTCCTTTGTGAAGTCCCTTCACTTTCTGCTCCACATAGGAGAGAGAGAATAAAAAGAATATTTATCATAAACAGCTGATAGCTAATAAGAATAAGAAAATACTTGACATGTAGAGAAATTTCAGTGTCTGGAATTTTTCACAGTTAGAAAATGGCAAATACTGAAGTTGTTCAAGGAAAATATAGTTGGAGCTGGTGGTGATAAGAGGGCTGATTTTTTTTGACAAATCACACTTTCTACATTTGCCCATTTATTGATGTCAACAGAATCATGTATCTTCTTCAAGCATAGCAATGCGTTCAGAAAATACACTTGCTGTGATGACATAGAAGCTGGAACAAACATTCCCAGGTTTGTAGGTCAGTCAGATGAGAGTATTAACATCAAAAAAATGACGCATTTTAGTCTCATTCATCCAGTAGAAAATTCCACCAAAATTAATATCTTCCTAGATAATAGGACCACTATAATAATCTACTGGTCCCAGAAAAAGGGAATCCTTTCCCATTTTTCTTTAGTCCTAGATAAATATTCTCTTATCTCACTAATTTGTCTGTAGCATGTCTGGACACCCATGGAAGCAAACATGAATTTTACAGAAACAAACTTCTTACCTCATGACTTTAAGGGCCCAACAAGCACCACAAGAAAGGTTTCTAGACCCCTAAACCAAGAGAAGAGGGACAAAAGTGAGGAAAAAGAGGCATGGAAAAGCTCAGAGGCAGAGGCAGGGAGCTGATAAATCACATTGACTCTCCATTGCACAGACAGCTTTAAGACTAGCTAGTTCCATGTGTAGAAGCATGCTTTGGTTATCAAAGTTTTTTCTGATGCAGACTCTCCCTACATCTCACCAAAATAAAAATTACCTTTTTCCACATCTTTGTCCACATCTCAGCTCCCTGCTACTTCAGAGAAAATCAAATGACAAGCTAAATAAGCAAAGCACCCCAAAAACACAAAGTCTTTCTTTATTTTTAAAGTTTAGCAGGTATCTGGAAATAAGCAGTGGGATAACTACCCTTCATAAACAAAAGATAATGAATGTTAAAACTTTGCTGGCAGCCAAGATCACAGTGATTCCATCACTATTTGCAGGTTTAATCTAGTACTTTTAATTGCCACCTGCTCCCAAAATACCCTGGCCACTTGCTTCTGCCCTCACATTGCCAATTGGCCCAAGCATCATGTAGCAGTACAAACAGATTATCAGATAAGAGAAATCAGTCCAGTCAAAAAGTTACCCAGAAAAGTACTTTCAGCTGGATCAGTTCCCTGATACTGTTTACTTCCTGGCTGCATAAGCACTTGCATTAGTCACATTTGCATGGGGTGAAAACAACCAGAATGGCTAAAGCCTTTAGGCATAATTTCCTCAGAAAGGCAATTTCCCTTTCAGGCTGTCTGGGCTTACGTGCTTAGGGTGAATTTCTTCTCACTCTGCACAATGTGTAGCTCCTTCACGTGGTTCCTCAGGACTCTAAAAGCCCATAATCAATACTCTTTGCACATGCTGTTGCAAACTCTGAGCAAGGATGTGGGGGACAAAATTTGCAAAGAGGGAAAGACGTAGGCTGTAAGGGAACTTGCCATCCTGCAGTTATGGAAAGTAGTTTCAATGTTTATGGTGCTGATCATGAAAATAACAAAAATAACCTAGACAAACAACTATAAGTTGCTTTTTCAGATACTCCAGGTGTCATATTAAAGCTCATTTTAAGTTTCTTCAGTAGCTGTTTGATACTTGAGTGGAGATTGTGTTAGAAATTGTGTATTGAATTAAGAATCAAATAAAGCTCTTAAGTTTTATATCAGTTGCACTCTGAATTATTTAAGAAAATAAAAATCCCTCCTTCATAATCTCTTTGATACTTGCAAACAAAACACATACTTGGAATAAAAAAACAGCCATTTTTCAGTTATCTAGTGATAATATTATTATTACTGTTGGAATATTTTGACATATAATTTTTATTCCAGTCAAAATAAAAGCCTTGAAATATATACAAATTTTAACAGCATTAGAGTTTATTTGGTACAGTTAGATTCTTCTTCTTTTTTTTGAGCAAATGGATTTCAACAAATATTTCATAAAATTACAGATCATGGAAGTATCGTAAGTGCTTTCCTGAACAAGGTGAGAGCTCTTATGCAACAGATTCATGATGACTCAACTTGACCTTTCATTGTAAAATAGGATTGGACTTCTGCCACATTATGGATGCTCTTCTTGTAAATATCCAGATGCCCCCATTAGTATCTAGAGGTTTTTCACCAGATAGAAAACAATGGAAGCTGTTGCAGCAGCATATGCTCTCGTACCACAAAACTAAATCAAGCCAATGATGTTATGAGTGTTCTGCAAGTTCTTGACAGAGGTTTTGATAAGTATTTGTGCAATATGTATCATACCTATGCGTGTGTGTGTGTGTGTGCATTTGTGTTGCAAAATTTTAGCTGAAAATTTTCATTTGGTTTTACATAAAGAATTCCAGACAAAAATTGTAATTTGATCAATGTTACAGTGTGCCAGACAAGTACAGTTTGAAAAAGTTTCCTTATGCTAGTACTGTAGATTCCTGTCTTAATTCCAGCGAGTTTAGAGCACCTGGTTATACATTTTATGAAGACAGAAAAAAGCATGTTTAAGGTGACTGGGTTAGATCATTAAACCATCAACCTTTGCTTCAAATTTTTCATGGTTGTCACGCCAGCTGACAACTAAGCCACGCACAGATGCTTCCTCATTCCCCTACCAGAACTCCCCAGTGTGGTGGGGCAGAGAATTAGGAATGTAAAAGCTAGAGAACTTATGGGTTAAGATAAAGTTAAATAGGGAAAGAAAAAGCCATGAGCACAAGCAAATCTAGGCAAGGAATTCATTCGCCACTTTCTATGGGCAGGCAGGTGTGTTCAGCTATTCCCAGGAAAGCAGGGTTCCATCCTGCATAATGGTGACTTGAAAAGACAAATACCATCACTCTAAATGTCCTTTCCTTCCTTCTTCACCCAGCTTTATAAACTGAGCATGATGACATATGATGCAGAATATCTTTTTAGTCAGTTGGGATCAGCTGTCCTGGCTGTGTTCACTCCCAACTCCTTGTGCACCCCCAGCCTCCTCACTGGGGGGGGGTGTGAGAAGCAGAGAAGGCCTTGGCTCTGTGTAAGCTCTGCTCAGCAGTAACTAAAACATCTCTGGGTTATCAAAACTGTTTCCATCAAAAATCCGAAACATAACCCCATACCAGCTACTGTGGCAAACAACTCTGTAACAGCCAAAGTCAGCACAATATTACATCCAGGAAATAATCTGGTTTAGAGTCTTCTAAAGTTCAGAAGAAAAAAAGCAAGCCACTAACATAAACCTACCAGAAAATTAGCACACCAAGACAGGGTGTTTAGTATGGACACATATATGCAGTAAGTACATACTTAATGGAAAGATGACTTGTGGCTTATGGTGTGAAACCACAGTACTAGTCTGTGATATCCAGAACTGTGGTTAAATCCAAGTAAGCTTATTGTTTGGAATACAATTACAGTAATCTTTATTGCTGTAATTGGCAATTTTTAAATTTAAAAAGTAATATGATTCTATTTACAAATATTTCTGACTCCTCTAAATGTTTATTCACTGATAAGCGACAAATCAGTATCACAATTTTCTTTGCTACTGTTAAGGATCCACCTGCGAAACAGAAGAGTTGTGTCTGCTACCTAATTTTCAAATAATGAAGACTTAGAACAGTTTAAAAAATATAAAAATAAATCAGTTCAAAGTACATACAGGGCCTATGCTTTTGACCTTAATAATCTGTAGAATGTTAGTTTGCTAAGTTCCTAGTACCTTCTGTAATTAAAAGAATTAATTCTGATGTCAGCAGACCTCTTCCCCAAACTCTTTCCTTCCAACAGAACCTCCAAACTCAGTTACACCTGGGAAGGAAATTTAAAAAAAAAAAAAATTCATGCAGCAGCATGAAGATATGACCTTTGAAATTCCTTGTAGAATTCTGCCAGAGAGCTGCAAGAGAAACAAGAAAATGTCCTTAGCATGGTGCAGCTCACGTTTCACAAACACTTCAGAAAACAGGATATAGTTTTCTCATGGGTGTACCTTCAGCTCGTTACAGACAGCAAACTGTGAGGACTGCTCACAAAGCAAAATGAGTAAATTAATTATATGACAAGTGTTAATATCTTATTTGAAAAGAGGAATCCCTAAATATCAATTAAAAATTTTCCTTAGTGTTGGAGATAGCTTAAATCTTAAAGGACAAAAAAAAAACATCAAAAACTTAATGTGAGAGAAAACTCATCCTTTTTTTTTCCATTTACGACACTTTGTAGTATTAAAATGAGTAAACATTTTTTCAGGCAGAGAGCTTCAGTGCTGAAAATCATGCCTTTTATGATTAAGAAGTTTCCATGGGAGTTTTTGTTCCCATGGAGAAACAATACTGTCATTGTGATGAAAAAAATAAAGCAATTTCTAGTGAGATATTTTAATATATTGCTTAATCTAGAAACTCAATTTTAAATTTAGGAATAATATGGAGTTGAAAAAATTTAAAGCCATATAATTTTCTTTAGCCTGTTCAAAGAATCAGATCAACCTTAGTTCAATCTCAGTGAATGCTGAAACTGTAAAATAGTACGAAACTGGAAACTCTCCTATATCTTAAAATTTCATATAAATATTGTGCCAATCAACAAAATCCGAGATCTCTTTTACTGGTTATTTCACCTTAGCAGACACCTGAATATCCAGAAAAGGCACTTGTTGCCATTTGCAACAAAATAAAAATGTCTCTAGCTTGCTCAGTATTACTCTTTCATTTCCAGCATTCCCATTAGTGTAATCAAAATGAAATGTTGCTGCCATAGTAAGGGAGAGTGGGATTGAGCTCTTCCTGCTACAGGAGATGAAGTAGGAGGAGGAAGGAAAAAAGAGATGCTAGAGAGAGAAACCAACATTATATGGTTTTTGCTTGTGTTGGTGCTCTTGCAGGTCACTTCCTTCCTCAACTTGCAATCACCAGTTCTACACTGCAATCTCTGCCTCAAAAACAGCAACAAAAGTTGGCTTTTTAGGAGGTGGATGGCAGGTCTCTTGTTGAAGTTTAAAGGCTGTTGAGATCTGGAAGAATCTAGCAAAATTTTGATAGCCATTCAATGTAGGAAGGAAATGGACATGTGCCAAAATACTAAATAAAAATAAAATCTGGATATTCTTTGCAATAACTTTGCCCCAAAATAAAATTTGCACATTTTGAATATATTTTAATATTAATCAAAAAATTCTGTCATTAGATACAAATCATAAATATTTTCATTCATAGGATAACATGTTGAGCTTGGATGACAAATCCTTAATAAAATATTTGTTACTTTTTACAGTTATAATACTCTGTTCTTATCTTTATATAAAAGCTATGCTTGCCATCTTTATGCCTTTAACCTTTTAAAATTAAATAATCCAAATAATATTAAAAGCTCTCTTCTTATAAAAACCTGATTTTTTTAATGCTCATTATTATATCAGACTTATTGCCTGTCCCTAAACTTGTCTAATTTTTCAATTTCTTTTTCAAAGCAAGGCAACTCATATTGCAAGCAGGATTTCAAATTAGTCTGCATCACTGATTTATATAGAGACCTTTATAGAGTGCTTATTCACATCAGAAAGCACACCAAAAATTAGTTTAAAGAGAATGAAAATAAATCCATTTTCCAAATCAATCTCATAAATTTTTAGCGGCATTAGCACAGGTCTCTGGCTGAGAGCTTCCACTTCTATTGTCATTCTATAATTATCTGTAAAAAGGGCATTATTTCACAATACAAGTGGAGCAGCAATCTCTCTTACTGAACAACATTGCATGTCAAGTGGTGTGCAGTACTCAGCTGATGCACTGATATAAATCTGAATACACAGTTTGAAACAAACATTAGTAGGAAAGCATATATCTTGTTTCTACTGAAATCCTAAGTGCACAAATTTTGTTTAATTTAACATTTTGAGATTATAACCACTCAGTTAAGATATCTTTATATACATTTTACTGGGTGAAAAAAACTGCTTGCTAAAATATTTATAAAAACAAAATGTCAAAAAAAAAGAAATAAATAAAGCCTCTCATAGTGACTTCAGTGGTGACTTCTCATATAATATTAACCAGATATCAAATATCCACTTTTTCATTTATCAAGCAGGAGGTTTTGTCTCTAATTCACTTTTCCTTCTTTCTAGCTGTAGGAATTGATACATCTATGTTTCAACAAGAAACTCTTTCAATCTATCTCTCCATTTGAAGACACAGTGTTACTAAATTCACAGCATTCCATTTCCCTGAGAATATTAACATATGCTACTAGTCTAATCTGATAAAAATCCTAAACCTGTGATATTTGTGTGTTAAATATTTCATGGATTCAGTTTCATTTTATGCCAAATAAATATAGCAGAGGAAAAGAACTCTTTCTCCTTTGCCTAAGAATTATTAGTGCTTATGGGCTCCATATGCATTTCTGTATCAACTTCAGAAGAAACTGTTGAAGAAACTGCCTGAGAGAGTTCCCATCAGTCTTGCAGCCCATCCAGGGAGTGCCAGAAAGTGATAGCACTGCCTTTTTTCCTGTCAAGTTGGTGGCATACAACGGGTAAAGGACTGAGCAAAACATCTCTGCTTTCATCAGACTATAGCCTGCTTTGTCTTTGTGTGTATGTTCATCTCCAGGTTTACAGGTCATATATATTACGTATTAGCATATAAATTTGTGAATATATAATATAGATATACACATATATATTACATCTAAGTATTTTCTGAGGAAAATGTTCTGGGAAGAGCATGCTGCACCAGGTGGTTTTGCAGTGCTAACTCCATCCTTTTCTTGGTTGGAGTCTGTAGAAAGTGTAATGCATTGATATATTTCTTGCATGTAATATATTAAGCACATAATTATATACATGTTATTACAGAGATTTATGCAGTTCATATTGGATGTACCTTTATATTATTCCTAGCCAATGAATCTGACACAGGTCACTTTCTTCATCTCAGAACAAATTGCTCAGCCCAACTCAGTTTCTGCATCACTACTCTCAGTTCCACTACAGAGAGTAGCAGAGGGAGCACCAGGCAGTCACTGTGCTCCTCCAGTACTTGGCTTATTTTTAGGGGTCTGAAAAAAGGTAAAACTGGCAGAGTTTTGGTCGATTAAATCAATTTGTGAAGGAATTTAGGCTTATAAAAGAAATATTTTTAGATTAAAAACTGCTAAAATTGGTATATCATACTATATACTATTAATCTATAAATTAGAACAAATCTGCAAAGGAAGTCAATCAGTTCTTAGGACTTCTATAACAAAAAGAGACAGATAAGGCACTTCATTAGGAGAGAGACCTCTGAAAACAAACAATTATGTGAAGACTAAAGGAATTGTTCCTTTTTTGTTCTGAATATACTCACAATTTTCTGGAAAGTGACATGATATGTTTGTCTTTAATTAGTGAGTGGGCAAGGTACAGTGGGCAAGCTAGTCACAATGTTTCTCTGCAGGGAAACCTCAAATGTCTTCATAAGCAAACAGGAAAGAAAATAAGAAAAGAAAATAATAAGAAAATAAATAAGAAAATAAGAAAATAAGAAGAAAATAAGAAAATAAGACCTAGTCCTGTGCAGAGAATCAGAAATTGAATATATTGTCAGTTTGTTAAGTAACACACCAAAGTATTAGAAGCTATGTCATAATTGTTTCTTGAAACTTCCTATCAGTAGACTCAGAACTGAATTGTTTTCTTGCTGTAAGATAAATTAGAGGATATAGGCCCAGAATATTTTTGTCTTAATCTAATGTACTGATAAATGCAATCATCTAAATTACCAAGTAATTTAATTTGTTAATGTGCATGTTGAACAGTTATTAGACGGCAAAAACCTTTCAGTATCTGATTCACAATTATCCAACACAAGGACTGAAGAGAATGATTCATTTGCCTTCAGATAGATAGGAGTTTTTCCCTTTCTCTACTAAAGGGTATGTCTCCACCTCATTGACTTACGTGATTTAACCAAGATAAAGTGATCGGCCTACAACTATAAAAAACATTTCTGGAGGACAGCCCAGGCCTTGCAACTCCATGGTTCCTGTTTTTATCAGAAACAAGCCTTCTGTTCCTTATCTAGATTTAGTCTGATCTCCTGAGGAGTTCAGTCTGGTTTGATGAAGTGTGTGGATAGAAGCCTCATTTTGGTGGTGCTTTCATTCAGACCACACTCACTTTCAGCTGCACATTCAGCTGAAGATTTTTTCATGAAACAAAAGTTCAACTTCAATGACAAACTCAGATCTGCCTTTTAATAGTTAATCTATCATCCAGCAGATAACACATGTTCCTTCTGTAATTGCTCGTTTCATACATTAATAGTGAGGCAAATTCCTCTTTGTCTCTTAGTCCATCTACTACTTTTTGTCAAGAATTCTGCTTGCAAGTAAAACAGATTATTTGCATGATTGTAGTAGACCAATATTACTGAACTGTGGTAAAATACTGATTCAGACAAAGTCTGGAAAAAGGCTAACAAACACAAAGTGAAAGCTTTCTGACAAATAGACAAAGCAATAATTACCTGTCTCTCTCCAAGCAGCTATAATTAGCAGGAGTAGAGCTAATAATTTTAAGTCATGATGGTGATCTTTTGTTTCAGCATTTAAAAACACACACAAAGGCTTTCTCATCAGACAATATGTTTAAAGAACTCCTTCTCTTTACCCTTATTGCCACAAAATGTCATAGGTTATCATCTCTCAAAAGAATAGCTGCATGACAGCTACAACACACTTTTAAATAAATCAGCAAAACAAGCTGTGTCATTTACAACCATTATTGGGCTTCTGAGTGGAGGGGTTATACCTCTATTTTCTAATTATTTTAAGATTCCAATGGCCATTTAGGTAGCAAGGAAAGCGAGAGAAGGGAGCTGTGAAAGGAAAGTTGTTTCATGTAAAGAATTGTTAGGGTGCAAAATACAGAGCATGACTAAAGTACTGCTGTGGAGTCTGCAGATAGAAAGACTCTTATCACCTGCAGAAAGCGTTACTGATGTCTTACCTGTCTGCATAAAAAATGCGATGTTCCGGGAATGCAAATTCATCAGTTGTTTTCATTTTGTGATTTCATGGAGTGAGGAGTGTGTAATACAGCATCAAATAAGCAAAGAAAATAGAAGACCATCCACAGAAACTTTAGTCATGGCTTGTCAAAGGCAAATGTGTTTCCACAAATAATTCCAAGAATATATTAAAAAAAAAGAAGTAGCCATTAATTTTGAGCAGATTTTCCAAATATGAAATACACTAACAAGATCTTGGGATAATCCTTGCCTCCACTTCATTTTCAAGCTCATGTTGAAAACTAATAAATACTTAATATTTGTGGGAAAAAAACACAGTATTTTTATTCCATTGAAGACAAATACTCTTAAACAAGCTTTTATTACTGACTCTGGGCATAGATCCTCCCAACAGATGGAATTCTCAAAGGTAGTAATCATCAGGAACACAATACTGTCTCATTTTCAAAACCACCCCAGTGGCTCAGAAACTTATAAATATATCCTTCATCAGTAAGAGAAAAACATGAAAAAAATATTTAAAAGTAAGTGTTTGAGTATTTTTAACTTTTTGCTTTAAATACTTTCTTAAGGAGGGCGTTTTTCTTTCCTGAAACCAATATATTTTTTCTTCCTTTCAGATGCACAAGGGAGACTTAAGAAGTCAAGAATAGACACAGGCTGGATATAACTGGGCTCAAGAAGCATTATTCTGGCCTTTCTTGAGAAGAGGATATGAGAAAGCAAGACACTTCTTAGGCAGGCAGAGGGGACATGGATGAGGAAAACATCCAACAAGGAAGTCTCAAAGAAGCAGAAGATGAAACACATGGGAAATTCCAGGAAATGTCAGTTTTCAGATGAGCTGGTGAAGAAAATATGGTAAGACAATAATTATATGGCATTAGCAAAAGGGTCAAAAAGCTTGAAAATATTCTGGAAGTTACTGATGGCTCCTTCTCTATGGGACACAGCAGCCTGTGATCACAGATTAATATTTTCCATTGCCATTCATAACCACTGTTTCAAATGTCTCTGAAGACAGGTGGCTGAAAGATACCCACCCAAGAGAACGAGAGAGAGAGATGGGGTGAGGTAGACAGAAGAGAGAGGAAAAGGGAGAAGAAGAGGGGTTTTGATTTTGGGGGTTTGTGCCACCATGACCCAATATAAATCTATACAGAAAAAAACATAATAAACACTTAGTGATTTTTCAGACGTGAAAGAGTCAAAAGAAGATTGTAGATCAGTATGGGCATTTTATGATGCATGCATTATTAGATGTAGCTCAGGCAGTAGTCCTGAGGCCACCTGTGTGCTGCAACTTGACTAGTGTGAAACCAAATTTAGGGCAGTGTTCTGAAAGTGTGACTTCAATTTTAAAGCTCAACAGGGACAGCAGGGTGTTATTGGTTACTGT
Organism: Aphelocoma coerulescens; assembly: GCF_041296385.1. Lineage (NCBI taxonomy): Eukaryota > Metazoa > Chordata > Aves > Passeriformes > Corvidae > Aphelocoma > Aphelocoma coerulescens. The sequence goes on from NC_091015.1 coordinate 109,682,978, forward strand.
CCTGCCTACATGACATGAAGTCAACTGTTCAAAATTAAAATATTTCCAGGAACCGTCAGAAGACCACTGAGCACACTAGAAATCTCTTGGACCTCATAGAGTTTCAAAATATAAAATCTGTAGAAAGAGTTTGTTGTTAACAATGGCATATAATGGAAAAGAGAAATTAAATAGGAAAAGAGAAAAAAGAGAAGTCACTCATATGTTATGTATTTGAATTCTATTTTTAGAGCAGTTAGATATATTTGATTTAATTACCACTTTAAGACTGAAATTTGTAAGTGCAAGGAGTGCAAAATCTTAAAAATTTTTCACGGTAAGTCTTCTTGAACTTACAAAGTTTACACAAATAGTTATTTTCATCTTTATTGTACCTCCATCAATCTTACAGTCATTTGTATTTCTCTGTTTTATAAATTAAAATTCTTCAGAGCACAGTTTCTGATGAATTAATATTTCTTGATTGCAAGGTGACATTTGTATAGGTGTTTGTAGAAAAACCTTTAAAAAAATGAGGTGCTGATTAAAAACTGCAAACCCACTTTAGTTTCAAACACTTTTTAGGTGTGTTAAACTTTCCATATAGTGTAGTAGGTTGACCCTGGTTGGATGCCAGGAACCAAAAAAAGATATTCTGTCACTTCCCTCTGCAACTGGGCAGGGGAGAGAAAATATAACAAGGGGTTCATAGGTTGACATAAGGACCGGGAGAGAGCACTCGCCAAATACTGTCACAGGAAAAACATTTGAATTAGCGATATTAATTGAATTTATTACTAACAAAAGTAGAGTAGGATAATAAGAAGTTAAGCAAGACCTTAAAAACACCTTTCCTCTACCCCTCCCTCCTTCCCAGCTCTACCTCCTCCCCCAAGCAGTGCAGGGACATGGCAATGGGAGTTATGGTCAGTGCTCACACATTGTTCCAGCCACTGCTCAGAGAGAGGAGTCCTTCCCCTGCTCCAATATGGGGTCTCTCCCACGGGAGACAGCTCTCCATTAACTTCTCCAGCATGAATCCATCCTATTGGCGACATTCCTCCCCAAATTGCTGCAATGTGGGTTACCCTTCCACGGTGTGCACTCCTTCAGGCACAGCCTGCTCCAGTGTGGGCCCCCCCACAGGGTCCTGCCAGGAAACCTGATCCGGTGTGGGCTCCTCTCTCCACAGGTCCACAGGAAACTTTCCAGGAGCCTGATCCAGAGAGGGGTCCCCACACAGTCACAGCCTCATCTCAGGCATCCACCTGCTCCGGCGTGAGGCTCCACCAGTGGCTCCTCCAGTGGGTGGATCTCTGAATCCCCATGGTCCTCCATGGGCTGCAGGGGCACAGCTGCTTCACGATGGGACACACCACGGGCTGCAGGGAATCTCAGCTACAGCACCTGGAGCACCTCCTGCCCCTCCTTCCTCACTGACCTTGGTGTCTGCAGGGCTGCTCCTCTCACATTTTCTCATCCCACTTTTCCCTGGACACAATTACAACTGCACAATAACTTTTTTAAAATATGTTATCACAGAGGCATTATCACAATTTCTAATTGGTCCAGCCTTGGCTGGTGGCATCCATCTTCAAGCCACCAGCGATTGGCTCTGTGTAGATGGAGGAAGCTTTTGGAAGCTTGTCACAGAATCCACCGCTCTAAACCCCTCAGTATCAACACCTGGCCATACAAACCCAATACAGATTCAAAGTATTTTTGCTGCAACAACCAGATTGCATTTGTGTGGGAAAAAAGAAAAGAGATGTTTCCTGGTAGAGTTCATTAAGAAATCAAAGATAAGAAAATAAGTTTTGTAGATTTTTTTAATAACTGCCTATGTAAACACTGGAATAAAGTGTAATGTTTTGTTTGAGAGACTGAAGATTCTCTTTCACTGTGCTGCAAGTGAACAACTATCCTGAAATACAATACTAGTGACATTCTTGATATATGAATTTAGCCCCTTATTTTGTTGAAATACAAGGAATTTAGAAAAAGTGATATTGCAGATCACAATACTTCTGTATGAAAATCAGAGCAGTATAAGCACAGAAAGGCAGAACCTGGGAAAAAAAAGAAAATTATTATATATATATATATATATCATTAAAGAGAAAAAAATTAACAGTAGACACAGTAATTGCTGAAGGATGAAGACAATACTGTTAAACAGAAAATCAATAACAATATTTGTACACAAAGTGACATATTACATCCTGTCACTAAACCTTAATCCTAATTGGCACTCAATAGGTCTGTCCTTTCCAGTTCTATTTTCCAGTTTATTTCTGTGTTAAAAAATGACAAGTTCTCGACAGCACATTATCTGATATTTTTAAAAGGTTTTATTGCATAGGTCAATTTTCTAGTCTTCCAAAGGGCTCTGTGCCCATTTGAAAGAAAGTGTTGTACCTTGCTTAAGTCAATATGAAATAAAATTTTGGTGACGAAAACACAGACAGTGAATTGACAAGCTACAACCAATTCAGTGAAGGCTTAAATTCATTTATTCATCATCACTGAAAGCAGTTTTTAAATGTGCTGTTCTTGTAGCAGCTGAGTCTGGTACCTAAACTCCCCATATGTTACTCAGAGAGAAAAAAGTGTCAGAAGATAAAGTTCATAACTGCTATAATACCCCAAGCCAGGAGGAATTAATAAACGAGAGGTTGTATCTTGACTCCCTCACACCCTGAGTCTTCAGGCTATGCATTTCCATAAGACCAGTGGCAGGTCACAACTGAATCTGGAATTCCTCTTAAATGAAGCAGTAGATCATTGCTCCAAAATTTAACAAGGAAAAGGGAGCTGTAGAATCAGTTACATCTGCAGCTGGGAGAGACTCAAGGCTACAGAAACAGACCCACTGTTAGTTTAATTGTACTGGGGAAAACAGTCAGACACAGTTTACACATTCTGAATAAAATAATAACTAAGAATCTGTTATCTAGCAAATGTCCTATATAGATAGATCCTCATGGGAGCAGAGGCGTGAGACAATTCTGAGTGTTTGCTTACTGGTGAATGTGTAAACAGACAGAAAATTTAAACAGATTTTTTTTTAAAATGTTTGTCCTTTCTCCCCAGAAGGAAAATTAAAATAGTTAAAACATAGTCAAGCTAGGCCTTGACTGGATGAATTTAAAATATCTGGTTTAAATATAACACAGCTCATCTAATTTAGTTTATCCTTCCACCCGTATTCTGTACCACCAGATAGAAAACTTTTACTCTTCCACCTGTATCTCTTATAACTCGCCCCAGAAGGTGAGGGTAATCCAGATTCTTGTTAATAGATCCCTTGGGGTGGATTAGAGTGAAACAACACTGAATGATCAGTGTTTGTAAACATAAATATATGTAAGTCTTATTTTAGAACAATTTGGTTGCAAAGGAAGGCAGGTAAGCAGCCATTTTGGTTATTGTATATTTAATACAGCAATACGAAAGCATAAAAATATCACTTAAAAATATATAAGAAAAAAGAAAGAAATTGTAAGAGTAAAAAGATACATAATCACCACCCATGATACAGCAATAAGAACTAATTGTTGCAATTTCAATATCTGTAGACATTGTCTGTTGTACTGTATCACAACGTCCTAAGCACATTAGCCAAGAAAGATTGTTTAAAGGTGCAAACTTCTTAAATGCAACTTTCCATTTAAGAATAAGCAGAAGGGAAAGGTCTGGGGTTATCATACTGCTTGATGGGAAATATACTTTTTAACATGTGGGCTTCTGTCTTAATTTAACACTATCTCCAAGTTTACTGAATTAAGTACCTTAACTCTAAAATATTTCTTGTAAATGATTCAGAAAAGCTTCTGGGAAAGTTTACTTCTGCATCCATAATTATATTTCTATATATCTCACATGATCATGGTAGCCATTTACCTTATCCAAGAAGTATCAGTATACATTTAATTCTAAATTACTCTAAAATTGAATAATGCAGGGAATATCTCACTCAGATAACCATATCAGTCTGTATTACTATTAGAGCACTACACTTGCATTTTGTATGTATCAGGTACATTCATTTAGGTCTATTATTAAAGCAGAGATAATGAATGATTTACTGAATTCAAGGACAGAAATCTATACTCAGGTTAATTGATATTGATTTGTAACTAGCACCACATTCAACAACACTGAGATCACAAGAGGTGATAGCATAAATTAGTGAAATTATTCTGTCAGGTCTAATGGCAACAGAAAATGTAGCATTCAATTCTCCCAGAGAACTTTTTCTACAATACATGAATCTACTCCTAGCAGCATTTTACAGTCTAGTCCATCATGAATCATATGATTTTAGAGCAGAAAATATATCAGTATGGGTTGCTAGAGGAGTTTTCAATCTGTACAATGGATTAAAAATAAGAACCAAAACATGGCTTCATAGGAGTGTATACATACACATTCAGAAGGATAAACTCTGGGTCCTAAACAGATCTATCAGAGTAGCATGATCAAGGAACTTGATACATTTAAGCCAGAAATAATGTGCTTATCTTTCTGGGAAGTGGTCTTAATTAAAACAAAAAACTATTCCTGGCAGTCTGTGCTCAGTATGCCAACTTTATTTTAAGAATTTGTGCTTACTGTTTGTTCTGGTGTATAACATTTTTACTTCAAAAGAATGAACAAAACCATCCGGCTTGGAAACACTTTCTGGAAAAAAAGTACCTGAGGTTTATGACAAATGGCATTGGAAAAACAGTTTGCCAATACATAAATATCTGTGCATCCAAAATACAAGCTTTATTTTCAATGTATCCCTTTCAGTTTAGCAGAAAATAAACACCTTTCCATAAACAATTTTTTAGAAATTTTTTTATGTAAAACGTAGAAACAAAAATGGAAGTGAAATATATGAGCAGGGGCACCTTCAACTACATTAGATTGCTCAGAGCCTTACCCAATCTGACCTTGAGTGTTTCCAGGGATGGGGCATCCACCACCTGTCTGGGAAACCTGTGCCAGTGTTTTGTCACTCTCAGTGCAAATATTTCTTCCTCACATCTTTTTTATAGGCCCCCTTTAGGTAATGAAAGGCTGCTATAAGGTCTCCCCAGAGCCTTCTCAAAGCTGAACAGCACCAACCCTCAGCCTTTCCTCCAGCCCTCTGATCTTCTCCAAGGACCTCCTCTGGAATGGCTCAAGCAGGTCCATGCCCTTCTTGTAGCAGGGACCCCAGAGCTGGATGCAGCACGCCAGGTGAGGTCTCACCAGAGCAGAGCAGAGGAGCAGAATCCCCTCCCTCATCCTACTGGCTACACTGCTTTGGATGCAGGCCAGGCACAGTCAGCTTTCTGGGATGTGACATTCCTGGGTCACATCCAGCTTTTCACCTGATGGTCCCCCCAAGTCCTTCTCAGCAGGGCTGCTCTCACTCTTCATCCACTGAGCAGCCCATCCATCAAATCCATATGTCTCCAATTTAGAGTGATGTTATGGGGGGACCATGTCAAAGGCCTTTCAGAATTCCACAGATATGACTTGTTGGTGAGGTAAATGATACTTTATTCATTTCACCACATAACAAGCTTTCAGGATGCCACAGGAATTCTTGATGCTTAAAGGGGTATCTATTATGTACCAGTGTTTAAACACCTGCCAGAGGACACTGTGTTGTGGTGGCCACTCCCTCATTTAGATCCTAACACCCCCACCAAATGTTGGATTTATCCATTAGGCAGTTGTCTTGATCAGATATCATCTGAATAAAGAAGAAAGAAAACAGGAAAAGAAAATTCAGTGGAATAGAAACAAAAAGGGGAAAATATGGGAAATAAGATTTGGAATGCATAAAAATTTAGGTCCTTTTTAATAGTAATTTTTTCCTACAGAATTTAGCATTCCAATTGACACTAAAAATAAAAAAGACAAAATGAAACAGAAGTTCACTACTACTGCAGTTCATTCCAGTATGAGAGAAGAATGGACAACTATCCTATAATAAATTGAAATATTTAAATTGTATCCTCTGGTATCTTTCACCTTGTAGTGAATATATATTCAACTGCCCTCTAAGTAACCTGAATAACTTAACATTATTAGGATATTCTAATTCACCACTATTGGACTTTGAAATTGCTTTAGGTAATCAGTAAATAGTTATATGTACAAAAGAAATCTACAAGCATTCTCCATCTCTTATAAGGGAATCTAAAGAAAATATTTAATTTTTAATATAGTACAAATTTAGCTTGTTTTAGAAAAACTGCTACTATGGTTTAAGGATTTGTTAGTTGCTCTTCAGACATACTAACGGCATTTCTTAAACAGAAGAATTTAGTTACACTGAAATACAAGATAAACTCAAAAAACACGTTAAGCTCAAGAGGAAACTGAATTTTATTTTTAAATCAAATATATTTTATAATTGTTGATTTCATTTTCCTCAAATATTTCTTCTAACACAGAACAATCATAATACATTTCTCCAAATCATAAAGAAAGAAAGAAGGACCAAGAGGCATATGGAAATATATACCAAGACAGATTAATATTTAATTTTGTATTCCTTTGCCATTCAGACACAATGATCATAACATTATTTTAATATAAATCAGATCACACCTTAGAGAAAAATCTCTGAGATTCATTATCTGTTTACAGTAAAGAAAATTATGCATTAATAATAAATAATTTGCAGCAGCTTAAAATAAGAGATTGTTCTCCCTACAGCTCTCAAAGGGAATAATTAGTTTTAAGTCTATCAGGATATTTCAGATTTATTTTAGCATTAAAAAAGAAAAAATATTCATGACTGAAATTTCTTCTTTAGTAATAATGAAGAAAGACGGATTTCTTGCATACTTGAGTGCTTCTGAAATTCTGTATAGAATGTATTTCTTTCCTGCAGGAATGTACCAAACTTAAAGTCCCAGATGTGTCATCAGTGTGATCCACATTCCTGAGATGCCTGTAGAACTGATGGAAAATCTTATAATCTTTTAGCTACTGTAAATTCTTTCATATTATATTTTATATTCAAGCTATTTCTAGCATAGAATTAATTTATTTGGTCTTCCAGATAGATTGATTAATTAGCAGATGTTCGAGTTTCAAACTATTCACATTTCCTCAGCATCAAGAAAATTGCCTACAAGTTTACAATTAGACAGTCAGAAAGGGGAAGAGAAACCATGGGAAAAGAAGGGAGAACATAAGGCTGTCACCAACTACTTAAAAGATTGGGTCGCCCCAGAACAATAAGATCATTTGAAATGATCAGCCTATGTTAAAATTACGATATTTCCAGTGATATTTGCTTTAGGAAAAAGGAGAAATTATGTGTTTAATTCCTCTTCTTTTGAAAACATCTTAGATTGACGAGAAAGAAAACAGGGTACATCATACTGCTTTGTTAGTTAAAAAATGAAAATGGACTCTTGGGAACCATAGCATCTAACTGGATCTCATGTTGCTGGAATGTCTTTAGGTCAAAACTTTTCCAGGTCCTGGCAAATGTAGGTGACATGGGTCTGCAAGAGTGTGGATGGACCATCCTTATTTTACTAAATGAAGCAGAGGGGATGGACTGCAAAATAATTCTCAAACGTACCCTGAAGCACTGAAATACCCATCTCACAATCTGTTTGAAGTTGCCTGTATTACTTGTATTTCTTATTGAAAGGACTGGGGAGCAAAAAAACTGGATGCCATGCTTTTATCAGTCACAGCCATGAAAGACAGCTTACTCTGTAACACTGTCAGTGTGTCTGAGACAGGAGGAGATCAGTTGTCTCTCTTTGAGGCTTGGGTATGTCCAAAAAATGGAAAATGTTGGAAGCAGACAGGCATAGATAGCTTCAGATAAAAACAGAAATATGTTTCCACAAGTTATTTTGCTCGTAGAGAGGAAGACTAAGACACAGAGGCAGATAATACTGGATATAACAAAGGTACCTAGAACAGAAACACTTGGGAGTTACCAGCAGTAGAAGGGACTGTTGTACAAAGATTTTCTGTCTCTGGATATTTATCGGGGTTATGACGGAAAACTGGAAAAAATATTGTGAAGTAGGCATAGATAGCTGATAATCTGCTGTACAAATAGCAATAGGATTTCCTCAGCATGCTGAGAAATTTCAAATACATGAACTTTCCAGGCTTTAAGAAAGGTTTAAATTTTTCTGAAGCTGAAGGAGAATTTAAGCTGTTTGCAAAGGACAACCTAAAAAGTCAGTTGAGGATTTTAAAGGATATGGAGAAGTTGTTGCACCACTTGATCTGTGAGTCTTTAGAATTAGCTACAATGCTGCAAAATTTTGTAAAATTAAGCACTGTACTGAACAGCACAAGGTCATCATGAGAAAAATGCTTATAAAATAAAACACTGATGGTTTCTTCCCATATGGGACAGACACAAAGAGTGTAGTAGACATGAATCAGTATACTAAGGACTGACACAATAAACTAGTTAAATAAAAGACATTTGAAACAACTTCTTCAGTATCTAATGCTTTCATAATATCTGTGCATCACGGAGATGGTTTTTTAAGGAAAAATTATTTACACAGTAAACATTTTTCTAGTTGTGTTTGTTTAGTGTCTGTTGCCTATCCAGCATTGCACAAAGCCTCCAAAACCATCTTGAACTCACAGCTACTCCCCAGATCTCCTCCTTTCAGATACTACCTGCACAATAAATATCCATATGGCAATATTTGTATATCTATTTATATCCAAATCTTAGGTGATATTGAATAAATTTTCCTGTGTAGATGAATCTAAATCTATATTCTCTGTAAATATTTTTAACAATGAAATTTTTATCTTACTTGTTGAATAGAATGAAGGAATAAAAAGAAAAAGTAGACTTGTAACTGGAAATGACAGTAATCCATAATGCAGTGTTGATAATTATCAGACTAATGCAAAGATAAAGGGCTGAAGCGTTAGTCTTAGAAAAGAATAGAAAATTCTGTATGTGTCTGTAATGTTACCTTTGAGAAGCACTACATCTTAGTCTTCATTAATGCACAGTTTTAAAAATTAAATGTTGCACTTTGTTCAGTTTGCATCCTAAAGTCATCCAACAAAAAGTACTAAAAATAGTGCTTAAAACTGTTCTTGATAAAGAGTTAACATCAGGAGTGAGGGGAAGTTTCTTTTTCTACTAGAAATTTAAGCTCTGACTAGGAAAATGGTTCTGAACATTCAAAATTTGCAAATATTTTGATGACAAAAATTCCACTGAGAAAAAATATTTTTAGGCCAACAAGAATCAACTCTTTAAAATTTTGTACCATTTTTAATTTGATTAATATATGGTACATTGTTGTAAGGAAACCAAAGGTATTATTTGTACCTATAAAAAACATAAATGGTACTGGTAATAATCAGATTGTTCAACTGCAAAGAATTTCACATGCAAATGAAGTCCCCTCTGCACTCAGATAAGATAAACTATGCCCTGCACTAATGGGACTTGTTTAGTGCACTTGCTTGCCAAACACCTGCTGGTCGAGCAAGATTGCTGACAGGTTAAATTGATTAAAATCCCATGTGGGGATATTGTGTTGTTTCTTTAACTCACTGAAATGCAACACCTCACTTGTTGAGTGACAAAATGTTTTTGAGTAGATTATGTGTTTAATAAACAGCTTTGTGGTGCCCTAGGAAAAAAATTACACGGGGGAAATTTCCTTTTTAAATATTTCTTTCTTTTCACCTTTTACTTTCTCTACTAAAGGAAGGGAAACTACATTTATAGAATTTCCTATACTGATTATAGCAAAATCTACTGTGATATACAATACTATTTCACAGTTTTGTCATTTTAATTTCTGTGCAATTTAAGTTGCACATGTGCCATGAGGATGTTCATATTCATGTGACAGAAAAAAGAATTTTTATAGTTACAACATCTCCTTAATCCATCAAAAAAGAAAGCTAATACTTCAGGAATAGAAGTGAGATGTAGATGCAAGAGAAGTAACACTAATTCATGGAAGCCATCAGCTAGTTTAAAAATTTAGAAAAAAAGTGTTAACATATGTTCAACAAATTACGCAACAAAACAGTCATAGATACATAAGGAAAAATGTAGAAAAATAACTAAAAGAAGTTTTATTAATCTGAATTACTAATGAATAATAGATGAAAAAACATTCATGATGTGCAGGATACCGAAGTACCTTTTTAGTATTTGCATTACATACCTAAGTAGTATTTATCCATAGCAGGTTCAATGCTGAATGTTAGGAGTATGATATTCAAAGGACAGATAAACTTATACTAGAATTGAAGGGAAAGTGTTTTGCACCACACAGACCTCAGCCCTGGTTTATCAATTACGTAGATTGTGAACCTGACATAGCACCCTATTTTTCCTTTCTCTCCATGAAACTAGGGTTCCTTTTTATTTAAACAGAAGTAGATTCAAGTACTTTTATGGCACAAAGTAAAATGGCAGGAGGAGGGATGGTTCACATTTCAGTTTCATTCTGACAGGAAGTTAAAGAATGACAAAAGCTGAAAAGCTTTCAGAAATACCACACTTAAGACACAAACACTTCGTCTTTAAAAGTCTCAGTAATGTTTTTACACATCTGACTTTTTTTTTTTTTCCCAAAGAAACTATTAGTCTATTTTAGAGGAAATTTCTAAAAATTTTTACAAAAATTTTAAAATAAAAGCCCGTACTCTCGTTCTGATCTTGCTAATAACTAAGCTAATAGAACTAACAGAGGAAATATGCAGCCTGCTTCGTGGGTTCTTAGTATCAGTGGTTACATGCTTCATTCCATAAATATAATTTGTATCAAAATTGAAATAAAGAAAATATCAAGAAAAGGAATTTTCCTTGTTGAAATATTTCTTCTTCTCTATTTGTATCTTCAGAGAGGCCTTGAAGTGTACTGTTAACAAAAAAAGAGGAAAACCCTAAGTGTTAGACTCCTTGAAAGCTGTCTCTTCCCTTCACAACAATGTTAAATCCAGGTTATTGTTCTTTTGCAGCCTTTTCAATTTTTGGTGTAGTCAAAGAGTTCAGAAAGTGTTTTAAGTGTGTTTCAGGAACATGAAGGTGTATGAGGTCTGAGGAGACCATATATTAAATAGGCAAAAGGACCCATGTGCGTCAGAGCTCTTCTGAAGAGCTCTTTGGTAGAATTTCTTGTGCTGATATTTATCTTATCAAAGCCACAATGTATCCTCAAACTAATAAGCCAGAAAAAACATGTATTGCTTTCTTAAGTGGAAGGGGGTATAGTATGGAAAGCAGCCTTGCTGAGAAAGACGTGGAGGTGCTGGTGGATGAAAGACCCAGCAATGTGCACTTGAAGTCCAGAAAGCCAAATGTGTCCTGGGCTGCATCCAGCTTGGAGATCCTCAGTACAAGGAAGATGTGGACCTGTTGGAGTGAGCCAGACAAGGGCCACCAAGATGGTTAGAGGGATGGAGCACCTCTTCCAAGACAAAAGGCGAACAGAATTGGAATTGTTCAGCCTGGAAAAGAGAAAGCTTAAGGGTGACCTAATTGCACCCCTCTAGTACCTGAAAGGGGCCTACAAGAGAGATGGGAACTACTTACCAGAGCATCTAGAAACAGGGCAAGGGGGAATGGCTTCAAACTGAAAGAGCATAAATTGAGATTAGACATCGGGAAGAAATTCTTGTCTGAGGGTGGTGAGGCACTGGAACAGGTTGCCCAGTGTAGGTAGGTGAGGATTCCCCATCTCTGGAAGTGTTTAAGGCCAGGATGGATGGAGCTCTGAGTAATCTGGTCTAATTGAAGGTGTCTCTGCCCATCCCATGGCAATGGGGTGGGAACTAGGGGATCTTTCGGGTTTCCCTTCCAATGCAAAGCGTTCTGTGCTTCTATGATACCCTGCTCTGGGTTACCATACACAGTCAAAGCTAATGTCCAGGGCAAAACTAATAAAGCTCAATGGCCCTATTCTCTGTGTCTAAGTATAGTAGACTATGTAATACAGAATTAATCCTCATCTCCTTAAATCATCTCTTGAATTTTTTTTCTGTTTAAAGCCTCTCCTTTGCTCATGAAGTTGTTGACTGGTCTGCATTTTAGAGAGCCTTATACACACCTCTGAAAGAGCTTTACAAGATTCTGTGAAAGGCTTACTTGACAAATCGCTATTTGGCAGAAGGTCATTGGCAGCAAACTGCAGACTGATAGATATATAGATATAGCAAGGCATTGAAATATTAAAGGAATCTGTGCAACCCATGATTTGAAGGCTGGCATTTAAAACAAAGTTCAAGAATGTCTTTTCCTTTCCATGTGCAATTTCAACCTGTGACTGAGTTCAGTGTTTATTAAAGCTATCACTCAGTTAAATGGGAGATAACAAAGACAGCGAGAACAAAGAGGGGAAAAGGTAGAGCTGGGGATCTCCAGAGAATTAAAGCAATTTAGGAAAACTGCTGATTTCTAAATTCTTAAAAGTTAAGGCTAGGTTTTTGATAACATTATTTTAAATACCTGAGGAAAAAAACCTCCTCTGTATATAAGCTGTGTGGAAGCCAAGAAGGTAAGACAAAAACAGGTGTAAGAAATTTAAAGGTGAAGAATTATTTGTCTGCATTCTCATTCTCTTTAAAATAGCATTTCTCTCCATAGACAACTTTCATCACGACTCCATAAGTTCACAGCCATGAAAAAGAAGTATATGCATATCTACACAGCTAGCTAGCTGGCTATTTTTATATGCACACAATGCGTTCATGCAAACATACACACAAATGAAGGTTTTCTAATTTCCAGTTTTGACTGGATCGCAAAAAAAGGCAGCATCACATTGTGCATTTTCAGGAGCTGGCAGTGACATGATCAGATTGTTTTTTAAATTGTGGTTAGTGCCAACTTTACTAATAAAGTTTTTTCATGTTTAATAAGCAGGAAAAAAATGCTCATACTGGGAAGAAAAAGGAGGAAAAGAGGAAAAGGAAAGAGGACAACTAGGAGAGGAACTCTAGTAGAGACTGACTCTACTGCTGCAGAGAAAATGCAGTAGAATTAAAGTTTTTATTGTTCACTTAACTGAAAGCCTGGTAGTGAGCATTGTAGATTTTTTTCAGCCCCCATCTTCTGGGAAAGGCACTGGTCTGTAACTTGGAAAATCATCATCATGATGATGATGATGACGATGATGATGATGTGGCTAGCCAGGACAAAACTCTTTCCCACAGTGCAGAATCTTTCCATGTAGAAAACTATAATCAAAGTGCTGGCAAAAGCTTGTTCGTCTTAGGGGGTGATGTTAAAGAATCGGGCTTCTTAGAGTGAATTCAGAGAGCAGCTTCTGGCCCTGCAGTTGCCCTGTCCCTGCAGCCTCTCATGGAAACGAGTAGAGGAAGGGAACCCCAGCTACCTCCATCCACATTTCCCGTGAGTAAGCTTTAGACGCACCAAACAAATTTGTAGCCAAGCAAGAACAGCTAAAGAGAAACACGGACCAGGTCACAGAGATGGAAATGATCTAAAAAACATTTGTCAGTATATCAGTGATTTTGGCCCTTTGGTGTTCACCTGATCTGATCTCTCTCATTCAAAGATACTTCAAATAGGCTATGTAGCAATGTGTTGATATCAGGAGAGGACCTGTCTATGAAACAATAGCGACATATGACTTGTGCTGGAATGACTTCACATACCTGCCTGAAGACATACTCATTCAAAGTGCTGCAGAAAGGCCATGGAATATGAATTTACTGCTGAATTATTGTATCTCATTCATTACTGAGTAATACTTTGGAATTTCTTTACTCCAGATCTATATCATACAAGGAATATATGATGTAGAGAGTAACTCAAAGGGCCGAAAGCACCTGGATCCCCTGAGAGCAGAATACAGATATCTGGTTTACCCTTAATAGTAATGTTTTTAGTATGATTTTTTATTCTAGACTGCCTAAAAAAGACTGCACGTGCTTTCTTTTTGGCAATGACAAAGAGCAGACAGGTTGGAGAGATGCCTCCAAGACATGTTGTCTATTCTGCCTAGAAACTCAACTCAGAGATGTTAAAAGGAAACCAAAATGAAATAATCAACATTTTGTTTCCAAGACCCATGAAGTCCAAGCTTGGTGAATAACAAATTCATATTTCATAGCACAAGACATAGACATTATAAGACCAGGTCAGACCAAAGGTGTATGCTCATGTCTTGTCCCTTCTGTGCTTCCTCTTTTACTTTTCCTAAGCAAGACAATAAAATCCACAGCTACAGTGTTTCACAGTAGAGATTATTCAGGCAGGGAGACAGGGCTGCTTATGATTAACAACATATTTTTCTTTTTGAACAAGTTATAAAGAGGTGCTGCATTTTGATAGAATTAACATAGATTAACTTTCCAACAGAATTCTTTTCCCTGCTCTCTGATGAAGGATAAGTAGAGTCTACTAATCAAAACAGCTTTCTTTTTCCACAATACAGATGTAAGACACACAGTTTATCATTTTCTAATTTTCCCAATTCTAAGTCTGTGCTGTGATTGCCAACATGCATTCCTTTTACATATACATCACGTAAAATAAAGTAGAGACAACTAAGTTGGAAAGTGCAATGGGAAATAATTTGCTTTGCCTGGACTCTAAGATGTGTGACCATATCACCTGAGTAGGAGCAGTTCTGTGCAGTCTGTCCACGTTTGAAAATGTGACCACTTTTAAAGAACAATGACTTTTCAGGGACTGGATGTTGAACACTGAGAAACTATTCTTTTCTTGGTGTGGCAAAATGTCTAGCAAAAAGTTTGTACATGGATCAATGTGTTTAAAAATGGAATTGAATATGTATATCATCAGGTGCATATTTATACTGACAATGAAACTGCATTAAAACCAGCTATCATGTTACATACTGCCATGTGACATGATCACTTATGTATATTTTCATACCCACTCTTTCATCCATTTAATGGCCCCTAATTAAACAGAAAGTGAGAAAGGGGGCAGTATGGTGGAGAGGGTATTGATATTAAAAAACAGTGAAGTCTGTCTTAATGTGTAAGTTTTGAATGCTCTTTTAGGACTGAGATATGTTATAACTTCCCAACAATATCTGGCAAAGTTTGCACACTTGATAACACTGATTGCAAGCTATGTCATATCTGGAAATTTCTGTGTATTCAGGTGGATAAACAAGATCATAGTCTTTGGGATTACCACAATATCATATTTCCTCATAGTACCTGTATTTCATTTTATTTGTGTCATTCAAATAACTAAGATTTACTACCTAAATATTCATATCAGGCATATCTGTGATGACAAGATCATTTTCAAAAGCAGATCATTTTCAAGAGGTAAAGAGAGAAATTCCAAGTAGAAATTGCCCCAAGTCACAAAATATACCCATCCTGGAATACAAAGTTAGAAGTTGATTAAGTAAAGCAAGGCTAGTATGATTCCAAATTAATTCCTAGATATTTCAGGAGGAAGAGGAGGGAGTGGGGGTGTGTATAATAACTTCTTCACATATGTAAATGTACATAGGCATACACAGACTGAACAAGGGCATAAAACTGAAAGGCTGGGAAAGAGATAAGCAAGTGCAATGGAAGACTTTCATTATCTCCACAGTTATGGGAACTCATTTTCTAACTGCACAAACAAAAAAGTGTTAACTTCACTTGTTGATCTCTTTGATAATTTTAATAATGTAACTAGTCTTCATGAATCAAGAATGTTAACATAGATATTCCAGTCGTAAATTTCTTCATGCACTTTTTGAGAATAGCTGATAAATCTTCAAAATTAAAAATGAAGTATTTTGCAGCCTGAAAATTTCAAGAAGTTTCTGAAATGTACAAATATTTATCTTCATCTCTTCAGTTATAAACTTTAAAAATAGAATACTACCCAGTGGTAGTATGGGATTGGATTTTACTTCTGGAAACAGGAAAATATTGCAGGAAATAATAACATCCTTCATTATGGTGATTGCAAAGATTGCCGGATACTATTTTGACCCTGTTGTAATGAAGTTGAAACACAGGTTTCTCTTTAATCTAGCCTTGCATAGCAGCTTCCTAAAATCTAGAATGGTCACGGCATTTTGCATGTGCTACACTGTATCACTCCTCTCCATTATCAAGAGTAACATAAAACTTGTCAGAGTTAAATAAATAGAAAATTTTCTTACCATATCAAAAGTCTTGTTGTTTTAATCTCTTGGTGAGCTACTAGCATGTTCCAGTACACCTATTACAAAGATTGCAGGCCATAAATACATTTATCTATTCTCTACAATATTTCAAAAGGAAATATGTAAAAAAGTGGGATTTCTGAGCTCCTGCAGAGCAAGTTATTCTGAAACATTCAAAGAATCATGGATTTCAGCTTTACTACCCTCAACCCTCAGAATTTATTCTATTTCAGAAAAGGTGAAATAAGGATGTAGTTACTAATGTTATTTCACTGAAACTATTTGTTACAATCAGTTTATTTCCAGCTTTTGTCAAGCAGATATAATAGCAATGCAGTATAATTATACAACAAAACAACTTCTGTATGACTATTTCTGATTTATACACTAAGTTACATAGGTTCTGTGAAAGAAGCAACATTTTTCCCTCTGAGTCTTATTCTCCTTTTGATGTGACTGTAATCAACATGCCACATCAAATCACTGGAGTCACTTGAATCTAGTGCAACTACAAAGTCAGATAAATTTGGAAGTTCATTTCCCTTCCTGGCTGCTATTGCAAGATGTAAAGCAAAATGGGGGCAGGAGGAAATTTTGAGTGACATGAAGAAAGGTGCCTACAGACTGCTGTAAATTACACCTCTTTTACAGTGCAATCTTGGCCGTTTCTGAAGAGCTGTGTAAATCAGCTGATTTTTTTGCAACTGACCTTGTTAACAAAGGCATTCTTTTCCCTGTTTCTAAGACTGTCTTTAAAAATACTAAAACCTGAAAGTCTTTTGGGTATTGAAGAAATTTCATATTTACAAATCCTTATGGGTCTTTTTTTTAAAGCTCTAGTGTGACACATAAAATCAAGATTACATCTCTGGAAATGTCACAGGTTTCACTTCTGACACTGAACAAGGCTTTCTTTCTACACAGATAGATACTTCAGCTACCTATAAATAAAAGGAGAAAACTAATTTTACATTTACTCTCTTTTTTTTCTTTACAGGTGTATTTACTGAATATCATCTGGGATCTCTACACTCATCAGTGATAAATCCTCCAAGCAATATAAATCATTTGGGTTTTTTTCTCAAATACATCCTTTTTCAAGCTGGCTTCCACTCACTTGATTGATATGACTAAGATATGCAGTTACCTGATTGGGAACGCTGACCTCCTGTCTATGAACGCTCTCTGTGCTGTACTTGCACAAAAAACACACAGATAATACTACATAGGAGGAAATACAATTATTTTGTTTGACAGTGACTATTTTAGGTTATTTTTTTGAGCAGATGTTCATAATGACATTTCTGTATTTCATTTTCTTCTAAAGCTTGACTACCAGAACCAATATCCATTAAAAAGAAAAAAAAAAATTAAATATCTCTTCTTATGTTCTTCTTGTCATTAGACACCTTCATTTTGAGTTCTACAAGCTTCATCTGCCATCCAGCCTCCATGGCAATGTATCAGATACCTGTACATTTTGTTAATGAACCCAGAGTCTTCTTTTCTTATTTTCAGAGCTACCACTGTTACCTCTCTGCTAGACCACAGTTGGTAAATTGTTTCTGTTGCAAGGAAGCAAGGTATGACAAAAGTTTTAATTTTTTCTAAGTACTTGTTGAAATTTTGCCAGTTCTTTGCCATCTCCCAAGGTGCTGAATTTTATACTCTAATTATTTTTCATAATATAACTCCAACCCCAATAGCAGCAACACATATTGGATTTTTTATTTTTCCCCCTCCTGGGAGTAGCAATTAATTCCCTTCTTTTTAAGAGGAAAGAACCTTGACTGTGACCCTAAAAACTGTGGTCTGACCTTCAGAAATAAGTCCAAAAGCACAGTAAGTTGAGACAGCAGGTTTCTCTTGAACAACAGCAGCAGCTGTGGGAGCTCTGACAGTTCTGAAGAACTGATTCCTTTCTAGGTTACCATGGTGAGGCTTCTAATTTATAAACCATTAATGTTATGCTTTTGTTCCTCAAAGTCAAAATTAATTGTTTAGCAAATGCCTTCCTCAGGTGAGTTAACGAAATTAATCAGTGTACAAATCCTACAAAGTAAATTAGTAATCTGTCCATTCAGAATCTCTTCCTTTGAAAATCTTACTTTTAAAATTCATCATTAAATTGTGCATGAGTTGTCAGTTGTCCATACATTATTATTTTAGCTAAAATACATTTTTTTAAAGCCTCCTCAATGCCATCTCAGCTCTCATTGCAATGTAGGCATCCTGCAGCCTGTCTTGGTAAAAACTTTATAATTAATATATGCTGGCCAAAGAAACTCTCCTGATTATAAACAGATCACTTATTGAAGTTACAAATTTCAAAGCAACAACTTTATATCAAAAATATGCAAAATTGGTGATTACATCCCATGTCTCTCAGTTCTATTCTTTGAGCATCCTCTTTGCTTTTCTTTAATTTTTACCTTAATTTCTTTAATTTTAATTACCTGCCCTAATTATTTTGTTATAGAGAAATCCTGCCTTCAGTAAACTGACTGCCACACTAAATTTCAAACATACACCACCCTTGTTTCAAATAAATATCACAAGGGCAAAGCTGTATTAAAATGGACCAAAAAACGAACCACAGTGACAAGTGCACTAATTCGAGCCATTAGTACCATAGGAATATGTTCTTTTATATTTGGGGCTACTAAGAACTATAAATTATTCTAAAAGCAGAATTCAATCACTTTGTTCTCAGCTCCTGAAGCCAAAGTGTCTGGCCACTGTGATTTATATCTGGTGGCTGAATCATATATGCACCACTACAGCTTCATTTCAAATGATGCAGAAAAGATTGGTCCCCAGGTATTAATCCTCCAGAAACTGAACATTTAGCTTCTCAGGAGCACCTATTTGTTAAAAACACAAGCATGGCATAGGAATTAGTTAGTGACTTACGGTGCTAAAGGCTAATCAGTGATATCTGTAATATGAGAGAGCATTAACTCAGAATGTTTTTCTTGATGTCAGCATCTGAAGGGTTCATCTGGGATGGTACAAGAGAAGACAGCAAAATAAATGGAATGAAGTGTCGTGAAAAAGAGACATTTCAAAAGGAAAAAAAAGGAAAACATGCAAAACCAGCTGTACATAAAAGTGAAAGAAAAATATACTCATCAAATTGAAATCTTATGAAGTAGCAGTACATGGAGAAGTGATAGGCAGGGAATAGTCAAACAGCCTGCTGAGGAATCACAGCCAGAACACAGATGCTGCAGATGGCCAAGCCTTCAGCCTTCAAGAGTATTATTCTGATAATAGAGTGCAACGTTTCTGTTGAAATGAACAATGAAGAAACACACTGGGACACAAGTCAGCTGCTGGTCTAAGCTTATGGACCACTGCTGTCATTTAACTTTACATACCTAATGTACTAAAAAACTAAAGTTTCCAAAGAAAATTAATTCATGTGTAAAAATTATGCTTTTAAGACCTGAATTGCTGAGAAAAATGTAGAGTAGACAACAGTTCCTGTCTAAATCCCATTGAAATTAACGTCTAGTTTAAGCATCTTTCTCTGACAGAATTTACAAGTTCCCATGATAATGAAGTTATGCTTGCCATAACACAAAACCTCAAGGAAACGCATCTAAATTAGGTGGCAATATTTATGTCTCTGAGAATATCTTCCATCTCTCTCATATATGCATTATTGTGTCTTATGTTGAAAATGCACATTGCTGAACAGTTTTAGCACAATTACATTTTTCCATGAACTGTTTTATCTTGAGTTCAGCAGTTACGGTAGCGACTCCAATCAGACAATTCAGAATCTCCTTACATCTCTTCATGAGTGTTTGAGAACTGGAGCACTGCAGTCCCATCATCTGTCCACTTTCTCATACCCATTGCTGCTGCTCTCTTCAGATGCAGTCCTTATTTTTTTGAATTATCTGCCTGTGACAGAAATCCTTCCTCTTTTTCTTCTCTCATGTTTGTTTCCATAAATACTGAAGACATCTCAAAGTAGTCCAAGAAAATCCCTCCTTGAAGAAAAACGGAGAGCAATGAACAGGTTCAGGTAAGTTCTCTGAAATTGGAGTGATATAGGCTTACACTCATGAACCTGAACACCCTAGGGCAACCTGATAGAAAGCACCCATGGAGCAGGAAGGCTCTCCAAAGGTACCAACTTACTCCTATAGATGTGATGGCAAAAGTGTGTTCTAATGACAGATTTTGAAGAGGATGAAGTGGTAGCATTGTGAACACCTACTGGGACCTCTTCAAAGGCATGAGTGACAAACTTGAAGTACACATCCAAGTATTTGATTGAAAATCTTGTCAGTGTACAATGCAAACTGGCAGTACAGATTTCACTCTATCTGAAGGAACTCTCCACTTCTAAAGGGCATAAAGACAGAATCAGTGTCTCTTGCAGCTTTTTTTTTTTCATCCTTTGAAATACTGTGAAATATCTAATTCCCTGACAAATCCATCAATATCTATGAATGAAATAGTCTGAGGCAGTTTATGTCTCATGGGCTCCCTGCACACAGCCGAGCTTCTAATACACATTTTTAATCTCTTACATCAATAAGGGTTGGAAATATTTTATTCCCCCCAGATGAGAGCTCTGTTTCTCCAGTGTAATGGGGTAATAAGTTTGTAATTTGTAAAGCAATTTGATGATTGCAAAATACACATTATACTGTGATTATATTATTTTAAAACCATCAATGATTTTAAACAAAAACACTAATATTTCTGTATTCATTTAACATT
Organism: Aphelocoma coerulescens; assembly: GCF_041296385.1. Taxonomy (NCBI): domain Eukaryota; kingdom Metazoa; phylum Chordata; class Aves; order Passeriformes; family Corvidae; genus Aphelocoma; species Aphelocoma coerulescens. The sequence goes on from NC_091015.1 coordinate 109,703,833, forward strand.
TTTATTACTCACAGACTTTTTATATTTTCTGTCTAGTGTCAGATCACTAACATTAATGTAAAATGGAGTTTAGGCTTTGACAAAGATACCAAGCTCATTGTGTTAGGCCGAGTCATGTTAATCCATGTTCATTGTACTTTATTGTGTTTCATGATTTCATAGAACCATAGAATGGTTTGTGTTGGAAGCAACCTTAAAGATCTTCTGGTTCCTACCTCATTGCCATGGGCAGGGACACCTTCCACTAGACCAGATTGCTCAGAGGTCTATCTATCCTGGCCTTGAACATTTCCAGAGATGGGGCATCCATAGCTTATCTGGGCAACCTGTTCCAGTTGACCTTCACAGTCAAGAATTTCCTCCTAATATTTAATCTATCTAAACTGATGTTCTTTCAGCTTGAAGCCATTCCCCCTTGTCCTGTCATTACATGCTCTTGTAAAAAGTTCCTCTCCATCTTTTTTGTAGGCTCCCTTCAGGTACTGGAAGGCCACAAGTAGGTCACCCTAAAGCCTTCTCTTTTCCAGGCTGACCAATTCCAATTCTGTTCACCATTCCTCTTGGAAGAGGTGCTCCATCCCTCTAACCATCTTGGTGGCCTCCTCTGTACTCACCCCAATAAATCCATGTCCTTCCTGTGCCGGGGACCCCAGAGCTGGATGCAACATTCCAGGTGGGGTCTCATGAGAGCAGAGTAGATGAGCAGGTTTTATACATTACTGTTTACTTTGGTCTTTTTTGAAACAAACACAAAAATAAAGGCAACTGAAAACAGTAGCAAATGAATATTTTAAAATATTACTGCTTTATTTTTTATGTAAAAGGCTCCAGTTAGACAACCTCATGGAAACTAGGAGCAACATCTCCTCCCACATATCTCTTGAAAAATCAAGGGATTTTTTTCTTCCATTCTGACATGGATTTGGGTCCTGAAACATCCATTGCCATTGATTCAACAGATGTTTTAAATATTTCTATGTTTTGGGCAATCATATTGGAATAGTTTGTCATGTACTTTCTGTCTCCCTTAAATACCAATGAATATATCCAAGAACATCCTGAATTTAAACAAGCACTTTCAGACTTTCATACTAATTCTTGAGTCATGGTAGTTGTTTCATTATTAATAATGTAATATTTATAATGTAATATTAATGTATATGTAATAATGTTGATTACAGGAAGCCCAAGCAGTCAGCTCTTATTTTATTTTCCATAAATCTTTCATAAAGCACAACTGTAGTTCATAATTTGCTTTGCATCCATACAAAAATAATACATAAACACTTCATAAAATAAAGCACAATAGTAGCTGTTACAGCAAGATCTTTCCATAATTATCTTTTCCTTTGTATCAAAACCTGTGTTTTTTAAATCATAATCAGAACTAGATAAAGTTCTCCAGGAGCGAGTTTTCTTCTAGGGTTAGCTAGGAAAGCAGGGATCCTACCCTTATTGCATGGTTACAACATGAATAAAGACTATGCTGCAGGGAACAGGTAGCAGCTGTAATTCTGATACATTATTCTGTAAGAGCAGCACAAGGCCGTGTCTGCAATTCTTTGAATGTCTGGGTAAGCACTCTTCTCCCTGTATTATTAATGTTCATGGGAAGTTCCGGTTCATGCTTAGCACTCGTTGTGCCTTTCCTTCCTGCTGCATGCAATACACAGTACAGTGGCATTCATATCAAAACCAAAGAAGGCATTTAGGTTTACCCAATTTTTACTTTTATAATATTATAATTTTTATTAAAGAGTTGCACTTTTTTTTGAGTGAATCAAAGACAGGCACTGGATACCTTTTTTACAAAAATCCCTTGCTGAAAATATTTACGTGAAGAATTTAAATTAAATTGTAGCTTATATGTTGAATATATTAAATACCAGTCTTTCTATTTTATCAATTTTTTTTCTTTCAAAGTCTTGGGTTTGGCACCTTGGGTAATCTTAATATCATGTCAATCTGGAAACAAATCAAAAAACATAAGAACTTCTGCTCTCAAAAATTAAAATTAAAATTATCATATCTATATCTCTCTCTACCTTGCTTTAAAAATCCTACCCCCTGTAGATTATACAACTTTTATGTGTTAAAACCCACAAATAATGTGATATTATATGACACAAACTGAACCAGGAAAAGTTGTTCCAGCATGATTTTGTGTGGTACTCACTTTTGCTATATCATTGTGATAAGACTTGCCTACTAATATATAAAACAGAATATTTTTTTCACGTCAAAATATTATAAGAGTGTAAAAGGTCTCAGCAGTAATAGAGCACAACATTTTAAAATCAGTGAATATATTTAAAGTGTATCCAGCATTACAAAACTATGTTTAATACATAAAAGTATGAAATATATAAATAAACAAATAAAATTTTGAGCTTTTTTGAGGGTTGTGCAACATATTGAGCCAGGAATGTTATATGAGACAATCAAAACTCAGAAAAAAAAAAAATACTACATTTTTGAAAGATTCCTATCTACTTCTGTTTCACTCAAGGACCAGTTTCCTAAGGGATTTTTTTAATATATGGCATATAGGTGTTACATAAAAATTATATTATATTCACTCTCCATAAAAGCTTCTTTTAAAGTTCAGAGTCATCTTAGTCATAAAAATATTTCAATCAGACTTTATCAATCAATCAATCAATCAATCAAGTTTTTACCAAAAGCTTTAGGCAAAGAGGAGTTATAAATTATCTGTATTCTTTGCACTTCATCTTAGCTTGTGCAATAAACCTTTTCTAAGTGAATGTACTTGAGTGGGGCATTAAAAACTTCTGGACAATGGAATGAAAAAAATTTGTAACAGCTAAATATCTTGTTCGTGCAGTACAATCATAATCAAAATGTTTCTTCTCATGATTAGTTGGGGCTTCACTAGATCCTCTGGATTCTATTTGACTTCTTAGCTGAAAATGAACATAAAAATTTGTACATACAAAAAGCCACAGGGCGCACTGTTTGTGCAAAGATTTTTTTTTGCATTTCAGCATAAAAATATGAATATAAAATAATAAATATATTCAAAAAAATTCATATTTTTTCAGAAGCAGTTGGGATTTTGCAAAACTTGTCCTTCTTATAGCTATGTCTGTTTCTCCTAAAATCAAGTGGGGACAATATTTTATGCACCTGTTCCACAATACCAATGTTTAAGACCAATCAACATAGTGGCAATTGCCACTAAGAAGGCTTGAAAATATTTAATGTTTTAAGATCTTCTGCAGTTTTTCTATATTGAAGTAAAAGCGCCTGTCCTAATTAATTTGCTAAACCACATTCCCTCCTGACTCTGAAGCAGCAAGAGTAGTATCAAAACCCCCAAAATACTGTAATATTGTACAAATAAGATGTCAAAATTAAATTAAATTTCATATTTCAAAATATGAAAACCCTAATAAGCTACCTTAATTCTAGCCTATAAAAGTATTTAAGATATGCTTTATAAATATTGTATTTTATCTATAATTTTTGATAGAAAATATGTTTAAATAGTAAGATTTTCATAGATAGTTTCATCATAGACTGATTTCAACAAGAACAGTACTCAGAAATTCTCTTCTCTGCTTCTTCATCCATTGAACCCTATTCAAACACATTAACTGGAAGACAATATTAATTATCCACTGTATGCCAAAAGAGATAAAACTAAACTTAATCTTTTTAAAATCAAAAGGTAGCGTCTCAGGACTGTATTTAAATTAATGGGAGTAGAGCAGCCACTGTCCATGAGATAATAGAGTACCTTTTGAAAGTGTCCTGTGCTGATTTTCTCTGAGTGTGAGACATCGAGCAAATTAACAAAGCTACTAAACAAGAGCCTTTCTACTTTAAAGGTCCACCACAGCAGAAAGTTGAGGGAAAGCAAAGGAGAAAAGAATGTAAAGATTATCTGTGAGGTGTATTAAAACAGTTATTTACTGGAACAAATCAGGAATTCTGCTTCCATGGTCATTAAATGTTAGTTTAATGTGAAAATACGCCTGCAGACAGTGTGTGAGTTATAAAAAGACATAAAATATATTGAATACACCATTTTTCTAAAGCACTTCAGCCCAGTTTTTATGATTCATCAAACACCAGTTTCAACATATCACCCAGAGTCTTCCCAGTATGATATGCCCAAAAGCAGCACAGTAAAAAGGAAGTATTTTTCTGCAATATACATCAGGGTTCAGACACTCCTTTTGAAACAGGTTTTTAACTAGATTAACTAGTCAGCCTGAGGGCACACCTAACATTCATCCTGGCTGCATCTGTACAACCTGGTCTACAGCACATCCTAAATATGAGAAATTATACAATCAGAATGTTTAAGGATCTGGCATTCATTTTCAAAAGCTGAAAAAGAATAAAGCCATATTATTGCTCTAACTCTAAAAGTGCCAAGCACCTAGCATGAGAACCAGGCCCATATAAATAGACACCCCAAAAATAGGTATTAGGAAAGGCATTCTCACTGCAATATTAAGGTAATGAGTTTGTGAATTCACGTCAAAGGAAAAGCCTCTGCATGAGAAACACAGACTTAAAGTCTTATGGATCAATATTAACCTTTCTCCATACAGGCATAAAATATTTAAAATTGTATTTGCAGTATGCCCCTTTTTAAAGACAAGGAGATTAAGCTGATAGTAAGGTTCAACATTAAAGCTAATCACTGTGAAATTCTTAGTGATATATTGAATAAGCTTCTCTTTTTAGACTTAGGTCCAGCTCAAAATTTGCGTTTGTTCAATGGTTGATTTATGTTTAAATATTCCATTTGCAGTGAGACAATATTAACACTGCAGGCCAGATTCTATTGTTGGTTTCATATGGAATAGATGGATTTATTGTATATTCATGTATAATTATTGTAAATTAAACAAGAATTTGGCTTTGTAATAAATATTCTTTAAAACTATACTCTGATGTCTCTGAAGCTATTTTGCATGAAGTTTACATCACATTTTCACAAAGGTGACTTGTGTCTGGCTTTGGAAAAGTCTGTCAAGGGAAGTGGTGAAATCATCCTTTGACATGTTAAAAAAACGTGAATGTGACACGTGGGGACATGGTTTAGTGGTGAACTCGGTGGTGCTGAGTTAATGATTGGATTTGATGATCTCAGAGGTCTTTTCCAGCCTTACTGATATTATGACCCAAGTTCTGTCATGAGGTTTATTTAGAAATATCTTTTTTGTGCCAGGATAACCTAAAATATTCTACCACTTACACTTGTGTTGCATCATTTCTAAAGAACAGACTCGATTAGAAGTTGAATTTTGAGGAATTTTTGTTGTGGTTGTTCTTGTTGTTTGGTGAAATATTGATCCTTTTTGAAGAACAGATCTATCTGGATGCATTTTCAATATGAACCAAAGGAAAAAAATGCAGCAAAACATAACATTTCAGAAGGAGTAAATAGCTTTTTATGTGCTTAGGGAACTGCTCCTTTCTTTACAATGAGCAAAGCCAACCTAGAAAAATAAAAATACTTGATTAGGTGAAAGAAACATTTGTATGTGAAATAAAGGCTCTGTAATTCTTTAAAACTATGTGTGTTAATTGAAATGTGTGTGTCTATGGGTGAGAGTGAAGTATGTGAATATTTATACATGCTCACATACAGTCGTGTAAGTACACCCCACTGGAAATTAGGAGTTGTTATTATTGATACTATTATTTATATTATCAAAGCAGCAGTTCATGTCCTGATTCTCAATTATTCAGCATTTTTAAGTGACTGAGTCACATACAGTGTATCATTAACTTGACAAGGACAACTTCATCTAAATTTGACATCTTCCTGCTTTTCATATGTCCCTCATTCCAGTATGTCCTCTTTCATATGCTGAAGATTTCTATTGTAAATTCTCATTTGGGAACAAAGAATGTCAAAACATAGTCAAATTATAAAATAAATACATTCTCCAGAATCTACATTTTGCATAGAAATGTAAGTAGATGCTGGATGCTGAAGTAACTGAGTAAGGTCAACAGAGATAAGTATATCTTCATTTTAGAAGTATAATTGTCATTTTAAGTAAAGATTATGTAATAAATAAATCAAGAGGTGTGGGGTAACTGTGACAGCTTATCCTATCTTGTGTTTAGTATACATTTTTATACGTACTCACATGTGATTTCTGTTAGGTGTTTTTTCTTCTGATTATTATGTATTTTTTACTATATTGCTCTATCACATATGTCCCTTATATTACTTTAATTTTCTTTGTTTTGAAGGCAATTCAGTTTTATGGGCTCGGTTTTGTTCATTTTTTCTTTCACTTGTCCATCTTTTCATGATTATTTTAGTAGGATTCTGCCATACTTTGGTTTTGTTCATTCTAGACACCAAACCACATTTAATCTCTCCAAATTTTTGCCTTTGCCTCACCTGATATTTTCCAGGGATGACTAGGCAGTCTTTGCACAGTTTATCTGCTTTGCAGTCTGTCTGCTGCTCTTCTGTGCTGTTTGTCATGTGCTGTTTGCTCACACTTCTCTGGGTAAGAAGTGAAAATATCCTTGATCAAGTGATCCTGCAAGACTGGTAAAGGGCAACAGACCTTCTTCAGCTGAAAAGAGTCTAAGAAGCACAAAATGCAGTTGCACCAAGATACCCAGAACTTTGTGAGTCTGAAAAAAGCTACAGAAGTAACTATCTCTATTTGTGTAGTCTGAGGAGTGAGTTCACTAACACTGTCCAGGTTTTGCCTTCTATTATGACAGAGAAGGCCGTAGAACTATGACACAATAAAAGTAAAAATGGCAGTTCATTTTTATGTTTGAACCTTCAGGGTTTCCTTTTCTCTGCATGAACATCTTACCAAATTCCACCACAGATTTTCATTTAATTAAAGTATTTGAGCTCTTTTAAGAAAAGGTAAAAACAAATCAGTTAAAAACTCCTTCTTCTTTTACCTATTTCTCCACTATTGAATCATCTTTCTGCTCATCCATCCATCAGAAACATATTATTTCCACTGTAGCTCATATCCTTTCACCACTTGAATCTGCCTTGCCTTCCAATTTTTTTTTTAATTGATTCCTTTCTTTTACCAAAATGGGAATCCAAAAGACAGTTTGTCTTTTCCAGGACTTCAGGGAATAAGAAGAATTCTTTGGCGGGTTAATCTAACTGCATTGTTTCTAACATGTAGTTCAGTGGTACTCAAATATCTGGGGGCCTTTCCAAGGGACTCTTCTAGCTATTTCTAAATCTAAACGAACCTGCCACTATCAGACACTGTAAGTGCAATAATTTGTTGGTTTATGATCCTCTGTCCCATGTAACAGGGCCCACAACCACAAAAGTCTGAATACCGCAGTTTAGGAAGGGAAAATATTTTCTACAGGCACTGAGACTCTCTCTCAAAAACAGAACTCAGTATCCTGAATCAGAGAGAAGAAGGGAACTAAGTGGTGATAATAACAAAAAAAACCAAAGCAATTTAAAAAAAAAAAAAAAAAAAAAAAAACTAACGTAGAAAAACAAATCAATTTATGTAATTAAGGCATTATTACTGACACATTGGGTGTGAGATGGATGCACAAGCTCTAACATGACCCCTCACAGAAAGAGAAGTAAATGAATCAACCAGTAATCCCAGGCTAAGTGGCAAGAGTATAATCAAGCCCATGTAAATTAATTACTCAAGGGAGGAATACTGACAGTCCTTATACATGGTAACATAGGGATGTGGAAGCCTGTGCAATACCATTCACCTTTACCTCATCTTCTGCAAAATTTTTGTTCTTTTAAATTTTAGCTTTCATAACACAATACAATATACAAAATATAGAGAAAAAATTATATCAAGTCATGTAATCTTAATTGATAATGCTTACTAAGAGAAAAAAAGCATTTAGAGAAGAATGCACATCTGGGAAGAAGTGGAAGACTACCAGTTACCTGTACTAAAATAAGACTAGGACAAAATGACTTTTAAAACTTCATTAAATGGTTTCCATCCCCTAAAATAAAACTTACAATCTTGTTCCAATTTGAGTAAGTTTGGTAGTCCACAAAAAATAAAAAAAGAAAGAGAAATAGAAATAGAAATAGAGACATCAGGCTAAATTACCAGGCTAAGATTGAAGTACATTAGGAAATCTGAAGGAAAGTCAGTCAGGAACATTTAAATAGAGAAGGTTTTCACCACCAATGCTAAATCAGCAGAATTTGGCTGTTTCATCGCTGCCATCTCTCTTGACAAACAGGAGAATCTTGTCTGGGCTAATGTCAGTTTTTGTGCCATCTTATGTAGTGTCAGGCTTCACAAGGTCTGCTGGTCTGAGCTCGGCCCTGCATGTACACTGCCTTGGGGACAGGGACCTGGTGCTTTCGGAAACCGCTGCTCTGGAAAGAGCTGCCAGGTGGACAGATTGGGGTCACAGCCATGAAAGCTTCCAGATTTCCAGAACAGCTGGTGCTCTGCACTAACTGACATCCACAGTTATGGAAAACATCTGAGCAGACAGGGGAGAACACAATTGCACAATTTCCTTGCTACGATATCATCTTTTCTGTAAAATCCACATTAAAAAGTTACAATTTGAGTCAGACAGGTAAAAGAACTTTTGACCCTTTAAGAATGTGACAGCTAAAAAGTCCCAGTAGGAGACTGGGAAATGGCTTTCCAGTCCTATACTGTAGCCACACTCTGTTTTCCCTATAGGTAGTCCCTCCTTGTTCTCTATTCAAGGTATTGCTGCATTCTTTTCCAGATGGGAACCTCTACTACAGAGAGATATTTTCTTAAATTTCATGCACATAACACAAATGTGGACATAAATGCCAGTACTGAATCAAATGAAATATGCCAAAGGTAAAATTTCCCAAGTAATAGATAGAAATTTATGAAGTGTTTTGAAATTTTGTTAGAGGTCAAAGGTCAAATCATTAAATCTGAATCCTTTTAACCATTAAGCAATGATACATGTATTAGCATTTTTAGAAAGCCATTCACAGAACAGTTTATAATTTTACTTTATAGCTCTCAAAAAATTTTGCACTCTCACTTATAACCTTTCACCTGCAAAACAGTGGAAATTGGAAAAAAGTTTCCAAATTCTTTAATTTGTATTGTAGTTCCATGTCAATAAAACTAATCAGGACCTCATTTATCATCAAGAATCTCTTTGCTCATGATACAGCCCTCAGACAAAACAACAAGAATATATAATACAATTGCAAAAAATGGGGGCTTTTAGAATTTTCACTGATGTCAACTTCTGTGCATGTTTGGGAACAAGGGGGGAGCTAAAAACATGTAACAAGATAAAGAAGGCTACATTTGTGAAGATACCTATTTAATTTGATACAGAAAGACTTTAAAGTTCTCACGCAACAGAAACCCTGTTCTCCATTTCTGGAATCATAGCAAGTGAACTTGCTTTATATCAATAACAAGCCATAATATCTGAAAGTCAAGGTCTGTACTGAAAAGGTTCCTGCCTGTCTGTGGAAACTCCTTGCCTTCCAAAAGTTTTGACAAATTGCGATCTGCCATTTTAAAAATCTGTATCCAAAACTGTAACCTTCTTTTATTTGACTGTCCATGACCATACACAGATCTCAGAGTCTTCAGATGTATTTTCAGTAATTCAGCACAGGAACCTGTAGGAACATGGTGAGTCTCCAATTTGGCCCGTGCACACATATCCCAGCATACAAGTATAAAGTTAACAAACTCAGTGGACTTTAGATCCCATTTCAAATGAAAAAGCTTAAAGATATCAGAAACTTTCTCAAAACTGAAGCATCCAATGCGTCAAAAATATCTTAAATGAAAAGATGAACCCTTTTGTCATGTTCTGTAGGAGAAAAATACTGACAATAGGAATGTTTAGGTTTTTAGTTAAAACTCTCTGTACATCACAGCACTAGCAAAATTTGGAATTCTATTTGATGCTAGCTAGTACAACTTTCTGAGAAAAATAGTAGGAAAATGAGAAACACAGTTTGACAACACACAAAAAAAATCTTCAAAGAAAACACAACAATATGTACTGCAACACATTTCTCTTTTAAATCAACACATAATTCTACAAGCATCTTAACAAAAGGAAGTACTTAGTTATCAAAATACATATGATATTGCACAAGGTTGTACACATGGAGTAACTTTTTTTTTTACATGCATAGAGTCAAGGGAAAAAACTGAGTTCTTTTCTTTCAGTCCAAAACATAATACCTGTATTTTTTTATTTTAAAAAGAATTAATCTTAAAAATATATGTAAATAAAACCCAAAAATGTGATTTCCCTGTCCAAATTCAGCCATTTTTGATAGCTGCCTTTAGATGCAAAGCATCTGCACATGGTTCTTATGTTACTTTATTTTATTTTATATCTTATGCTATGTTGTTATGTTACACTATGTTATGTTTGTTATGTTATGCAATGCTATGCTATGCTATGTGATGCTATGTTACGTCTTAGAAGCTGGTCTTTTACAAAATTCTGAATACATTATTTTTAAAAATATCAGTCTAAAAAACTTGAGATTTTGATTACGCTGCCTTATCTCTTACCACCTTACTTCTGCAATATTCCACCAGAAGGAAGACTTCTGAAGAATTTTTTTGAAAAGGTTAATTTATTAAAAAGTAAAGTTGTTTTAAAGATAATTCTAAAGAACTTTTAGAAAGAAGACAGGGAAATTTCTGGGTAGAAGGAAAAAATATTCTTGAGAATGCAGCTTTTGGTTAGCAGTGTGTTTATTTGGAAACATTGAAAAAGAAGTGTGAGGGTGTTGGGTTTTTCGTTTGTTTTGTTGTTTGGATTTTTTTTTTGAGGGGGATGGTTTCTGGCTGTTATGAGGGATATACTCATATTCATGCTTAGATCTTTATGTTTTCTCTGCCAGTGTCAAAGTACTTTCTATCAACTTCCTTTTCCACCACCTAGGTTTCAGTACATATCTGTTTTCAGATTAGTATTTCCCACTGAATAGCTACTCAGTATATTTAATAAGTGATACAGGGTCCCTTGTTTCATTCATCCTTTTTTAGTTTGCATGTAATCCTAAAGCCTAGCTATTAATTAGATCATGCCTTACTTCCCTATAAGACTTTTACATTATGGTCATCAATACTTACTCTTTGAAATCCTTCCTGACGGGAAAAATTATGTTCCACGGGGTTAATATAGATTAAAATGTCCATGGCAGAACATCTGTGTGAGACTGAGAGATAAACTTTTCTTGCTCAGTAAACAACGCTTGGGAGCACATTCTGTAACAATGCAAATAATTAGAGAATTGCATGAAGAGCTTTTATTCTCCTCCAGAAGAGAAATTAAAAGAAACTACTAGCTCTGGGAAAGGAATTCAATTCTTTGTAACATGACAAGACACAAAGCTACTCAAGAAAACATAATGATCCCATTTTTAAAACAGCAGAGTGACTTCTAAATATAAAAGTAGTTCATCCCTAAGCATTAAACTATCTAAAAGTGTGAACCAGATTCTGAACATGCTAAATGTTAATTGCAAAGTAGGAATTTAAGGGAAACTAAAAACCATGGAACACAAAATATCAATAATTGGAGTTGCCTCAGTATCAACCCAAACATCTTTAGCTCTGACTGCACTGAATTCTCTGGTATCAAATAGATTTTTTGTACTTGTCAGTATTAGAGAAAATAATTTTTATGGCAAAATCCTTTAAGAATGTAAAATGTAAAGAATTTAATCTTTCAAATATAAATTGGAACTTGGTATAGAAACAGAAACAAGAGCTTTATTTGGCACAATAAAATATCAGCTTAATTCTTTGAACTAGATAAAAAAAAAGAAAAAAGAAAAGGAAACCTATACGTGCAATAACCTAAAGGAAACAACAAAGGGCAGTGAGCCACATGACTGTATTGTGATCCATGACACCCATAACATTAGTCTAGACAGCAGACAATAAATGACTAAATATTTTATTCTATGCATCTAACAACAGCAGGCCTGAAAACCTCCAGAGACTTGAATTTGCAGTAAAGGGGAAATACTTCTCATGAATTTTTTTTATTTTCTTGGGTAGCTTCAATATGATCCACCCAGGAAGTCTTTCCTGGAAAATATCTACATTCTGTTTGCTTCCACCAGCTTGGTGAGATGCATTATGTTCTTAGTGTCAATCTTATGACATGGTTCCTTGAGAAATCTAGTCCGTGACAGCATGACGCGGCTTATGAGGATATCAGGAAGTAAATGTAAAGGTATTATAGAGAATTACCAATGCTAAAGGGTGCTATAAAGGTGATTACTTTGAAGCTCAGGATAAGCTACATTTCTAGCTATCTTTCTTACAGTCCTAGACTTCTAATTTGAAAGAAATATTTCAGTCACTCTTTGCAAAAGCAGATTTTGAAGCAGCCTCGGGAGAGAGAAGAAGTGCTGGAGCATTTATTACAGTCTGTCCAAGAAATAACAGGGTTAATAATGTTTGATAAGCCTACGCAATGTAAAGAGTGAAAAGAACTGATGCATTTTTAAAGGGATTGTCAGTCCCACTTGAGGCAGGCGCAATAGTCATCCAGAGAACTCTGTCAGTAAGCAATGTCATTAATAATGATTCATGGATATGGATATTCACAACAGCTGTGTCCTCACCTTTAAATACCTCATACAATATTTAGAAAGTGCTGGGAGATATTGCAGCAGGGAAGCAACTAAATTGCTAGGAGGCAATACTGGTTTAAATTGTTTAATGTTCCCCCTTGAAACTGGTATACCGATTTTTCAGAGTGAATCTCTCTTTTTCCATCTCTCTCCAATAAACTGTGGCAAGCAAAATGAGCAACATGCTAATCGTCTAGCCAGTGAAATCTTACAATGCTGTGATATGTTGGCATCAACACAAATATATATCATCAGCTTATGAATAAGTTGTCACCAATCATCCTTCCTCCATTAACATAGAATAGAAACATATGGAGCAGTTTCCCAGGAACATCTTGAATTTTTAAATTCATAAGTATTTAATGTTCCTTTTTTTTTCCACTCAGAACTGTTTCAGTTCAAAAGCATGAATTCATTGTTTTCATGAAATAAGATGTATTTCATCATCAGACTCAGCAAAAATAACCTAACTGCAGTCTCATTATTCTTGAAAGCAGGACAAATATCTAGTAAAATATTCCTCTTGTCTTCTTTAAAGACTATAAAAAATGAGCTCTAAAATTACAAAGTAAAACTGCTTAAATGTTAACAGTATTGCCAATATTGCAATGTTCAAAAGAACATAGTGAATATTTTGTAGGAGACAATCACCATAGGGCGGGTCCATGCACAGTTCCTGGGCCCTTCCCATCCTAATTTACTGAATGACTGAACTTTGGCCCCAGAGCTCACTCGTGGATGGCATGCAAGCAAATACAAACACAAAAAAGTTACAATTTCCTAGTTTTTGTAGCAAGTCAGGACCATCTTCATGCCAAGGTCTGATTCAATTTACCAGTATATATCTCAGAAAGTATCCTAAGCGCATTACTGGTGCTTCAAGACATGGGCCACAGACTCTACAACTTCTCAAATTGTGTTCTTCTTCTGCTGGTCCTCAGTGTAGTAAAACTGACAAACTTTTGCATTGTCACTGTTGGCTTTGCACTAACAATGCATGGCTGTCACAGGCAGAGTAGGAGCTTCAGACAAAGCTGATTAGAGAAATCCTTCCATTGAGTCACAAGGTGCAGGAAGGACCCCCTTGCTTTCTAAATTCTTTCACAGAGAGTCGCCTGGGTATGGCTGGATCCAATCCTAGACCCAGACTTAGTCAACAGTTTATGTCTAAAGAATTACACAGGTATAACTGAACCTTTATACAATCTTGTTCTACAGGATTAAGCATGGTAAACAAATATATTTATGTAAATATAATAATTTATTTAAATTGATTTAAATAATTAAAATGATTAGACAAAAATACCTTAATCAGAATTATTCACTATGCAGTACAGATATTTGTAACTACTAGGAGAGCATAATGTGTTTTGAAGCAATTTTGAAGCAATTAGATAAAAGAAATTATAGTGACACTGTTATATTTAAGCTAACAAAAGAATTATTAAGTAGAGACTGATGGTATTTACCTGACTGATGATACCAATGCCTGTGGGCAAATCTCTTTCTCTCAGCCTCAAGTAGTAACACTGAGGGGAATCCCCACTCAAGGGCAGGATCTTCACACACCTTAGGCAGGCATGCTAGAAGTCCTCACTGTGTAAAAGTGGGACTGGCCTTTTATCGTATAAAGTGATTGTCAGTCATACGTATTTTTTAGATTATGTGTTGTCAGGTTTACACAGCAAAATATGCTTTGTACTGAAAAAGGTGTCAGCAGCTCTTTGCTACATTCTGACCCTCCCCTCTCTATCGGCGTGCACACTCTTGCTGCTTCCTGAGTCAGTCAGGGAGCACCTGTCTTGCATGTCCTCATGGTGGGTCTGATAGTTGGTCAAGCTTGTCTCAGCATTCTTCGACACTAAAAGCAGCAGAAAGACCTTCCTTGCTTGATCTTATCCCTGATCGGATCTTGCTTGCTCCACCAAGCAGCAGACCCTCCTTGTTCAAGCCATCACTGAAAACTTGTAAAAAGTGTGACGACCCACTCCTAAGGTTAAGGAACATGATCCATTTCAAGCTGTTGCAAAGCTGTTGCATCCCTGCTTAGGCAGAGTATCCTGCTACAATAGCATGGCATTAATGGTGTGCAGCAACAGCAGGATGACTGCTATGAAGAAGGATTCTTTCACCCTGGCATAAGCCTCCTGCACCAGAGCCAATCCAGCAGCAAAAGCTGAGTGACTCTCAAAGTGATGATTGGAAACGCTGCTTTGTGGATCAGAAAAATCACAGACGTAACTCTCCAACTATCCTACCTCTAACTACTTCATGCCTTTAAGTAATATTCTGCACCAGTAGCTGGAACACCGATTCTGTCAGTGTTGATTAACACCAGGGGCATTATTGCCAAGTGATTCCACTCTCCCTAGCATCTAGTCGTGTAAGAGCTTGGAATGGCACACCTAATCAGAGCATGCTGTTTAACAGTTGGAGCTCATAGATGTACATATCTGGTGATGCCACTTAGTCTCTCCATAACTATTATTCATGTCTACCGAGCACTCACTCTCTTCCCACCTCATTCTTTTGCCATTTTCATACAGGCATAAACAATTCTTTCAGTCAGTATGAAAACTTTGATACAGAGAAAACACAAATAGAAGTGTCTATTATTAAGAAACAAATCAATCTTCTGGGGAACCCAATTAGACTGCTTTTCATGGGCCAGTCTTCTACACTACGCTTTGTTTATGGAATCCATGGAAACCTCTATACTAAGTGGTATAAAGAATAATAGTTGTTAAAGCATCTATTTCATTTTGATCCATAAAATATTATAAAACATTGCAACCTGTATTTTATTTTCCTAGAAAATTCAATTTTCTACAAAACATCTATTGGGAGTCTAAAAGGTAGTACTTGTAAAGACACAAACCCTAGTAAAAACATAAACCTCAGATTTCAGCTACTAGCATTTTCTGGGAGAGGAAACCCAAAAATTACCGAAAAAATAGTTCAATCACCAAATAAAATTAATAACTCTGCCATTCTCTTTCCTGAAATCTTGTTCAGTATCACAGAACCACAGAAACACAGAATAATTAAGTTTTGAAAAGATCTCTGGAGATTGTTCAGTTCAAGAGCTCTTCTCAAACAAGGTCAAATACATCAGGTTGCTCAGTGTTATGTCCAGGCAGGTTTTGAGTATTTGCAAAGATGGAGCCTCCACAACCTCTCTAGAAACCTATTCCAGTGTTTTAATGCCCTCACACACAAAGAGAAAAGTGTTTTATTTTCTTATGTTTATGTGCAATTTCTTATATTTCAGTCTTTTTATTAAATACATAGTTGTGGATTCAAATTATGGTACTCATTTTCATGTGTGACTTACATGGACATTCAAACTTCCACTTGCAGAAATGAAAGTCATATTCATTGCCACCAAAACTTTGAATATTTTTTCTTTATTGAGTTTTTAATTGGATTGATAACCTACAGGGTAACCAAGGGCAGAAATTTATCCATTGGCATAGGATTTTTGTCTGCTTTTGAGGCAAAGATCAGTGAAATAAAGTAGCTCTTTAATCACACTTCTTATTAGTTTTGCCTCAAAAGAGGACAACAGACAGTTGGCTAATTCAATGCCATGAGACAAAATGCACACATGCCCTATGCTGAAGATCAGCCAGCTGTCACAAACAGCTGCACCAGGCAGGTTTCCAATTTATGAAGTGGAACATTTAACATATTGGTTCAAAACACCTACCCTCTTGCCAATCATGTGAAAATGAAATTAGCTATGGTCAATTTAGCTATGAGCAGAACATAGAAGGATAATCAGCCACCTTATTTAGCATTATCTCTTTGTCCCCAAGAGTGTACACATCCCATGCCTGTTGAATTATCAAAGGAAAAACACATTTCATTACTAATTTTTGGAAGGCAAAAAATAATCTACACAATTTTAAATTGGACCACCTCAAAGCCAGGATAGAAAAACTGTAAGAAGGTCTTGAAATGTAAATCTAGCATTTAAAATTCAGAAGGAAATGTTAAAGCTCATTGCCATCAGGATTTAAATTTTCTTTGCTGGTCTGCTTTTAATATTTTGTCTCTTGAAGATACCTTGTTTAATAGTGCAGAAATTAGCTTCACAGAAATAAATGGTCAAAAGCATTAAGAGTAGTTAGTCATCTAAATTCTATTCTCTTCTATTCTCTTCTATTCTATTCATCTACTTCATTAATGAGAATTTACTTGAGTAAAATGGTTTCACAGAATCACTGAATGGTTGTGGTTGGAAGAAACCTCTGGAGATCACGGAGACACCCTGCTAAATCACATTCTCCTGGAGCTGGTTGCACAGGACTACATCCAGGCAGGTTTTGAATATATCCAGAGAAAAAGACTCCACAACCTCTCTGAGCAGCCTCTTCCAGTGCTCTGGCATGCTCAAAGTAAATAATTTTCTCATATTCATATGGAACATCCTGTGTTTCATTTTTTGCTTATTGTCCTGTCACTGGGTGCCACTAAAAAGAGTCTTCACTGGACACCACCAAAAAGAGTCCCATCCTTAAGATGTTTCACAGAATCACAGAATATTCTGAGTTGGAAGAGACCTCCAAGGATCATCAAGTCCAACTCTTAAGTGAATGTTCCCTACAGAGATAAAACCCACAAACCGTTGGCATTGTGAGCACCATGATCCAACCATCCGATCTCATCTCAGGGTCAGTTGTATGCATACAGATAAGATCACCTCTCAGTCATCCCTTCTTCAGGATCAACAGTCCCAGCTACCTCAGTATTTCCTCATAGGAGAGGTGCTCCAGGTCCCTCATCATCTTTGCAGCCTTCCTCTGAACCCTCTCCAGAAGCGCCACAGCTCTCTTGTACAGAGGAGCCCAGACCTGGACACAGAACCCCACATGTGGCCTCATCAGAGCAGAGTGGAGGGGCAGGATGACCTTCCTTGACCTGCTGGCCACAGTCTTCCTGATGCAGCCCAGGATGCCATTGACCTTGGCCAACCCACCTCCCTGTCCACTCATGTAACCCACACTTCCTGAGCTTACCTGTTGGAACCCTGGGTTCAGAGAATTTAGGTTTCTGGGATATAGTAATAGACATGTAACAAGATGGAGGATTTTGGGTGTAGGTTAATTCTTCTTTCTTCTTCGCAAGTCTGGGTGATCTGGTATTGGTTCAAAAAATCCTCAGTGCAGAACATGAATGACTAGTTTATTGGATTGTAAGCAAAAATAAATTAGTTGGCATTCCATAACTGGGTAGTTTGGGCTTTAAAAGGCCTTGGAAGGTCAGACTCGGGGGCCATTTCCACCTTGTTAACTTAGAGGCACATTCCGAGCAGCTGTGCCATATAAGAAATAATAAACATCTGAGTCTGAAGAAAAGCTCGGCGTCTCCTGCATTTCAATCCAAACTCTGAGTAAAAGAACCAAGAAACAGAGGCAGAGAAAGAAAGGAACAAAACAAAGAATTTTAATACTTACCTCTGAGGATGTTATGGGAGACAGTGTCAGCAGCCTTGACATCCACACATCCACTGCTCTCCCCTCATCAGTCATCTCATTCCATCACAGAAGTCTATCAGAATGGTCAGGCATGATTCCCCCTTGGTGAATCCATTTGACTACTCCTGATAACCTTACTTTCTTTAGCGTGTTTAGAGAAGACATTCAGGAGATATTTTCAACATCTTTCAGGGATGAAGGGGACAATGGAGGGACAAGTTTTGTTTGTTCATTTGTGGGGGAGTTTGCCCCTGTGGTTCTTTTCCTCTTCATCAGCACAAGGTGACACAATAATTCTATTTCATAATAATTGAAATTCAGGCAACTAGATGAATTGACATAATTTTACAGAATATTGTAATTTTGTAAAATTAAGATTAAGTACTAAGACTCTAAAATGCCAGATAAAAAGGCAGTCCAAGGTCTACTGATTTAAGTATCAGGATAAAATTAACAGAGCTACACCAAAAAGCATGAAATTGTATAGCAATAATAAAGTTACTAACAATAGGGAAATAACTGCAGGTCACAACCTGCTCTTCATTAAGTGCTCCATCTAGGCAGAGTTGAAGGCAAAAAGAAATGCACAGGAGAATATGAAGTTCATTCATTTCAGGTTAATTCTCTTTTTTTCATCTTATGATTCACTTTTAATTCCATTGGGGTAATAAAGTTGTGGTATTTAACTCCAGGGAAGAACTATGAATTACTGGGGTGTTGTAGCAGGTTTGGTTTGTAACCGGGCAGAAACACCAATTTAGTGTAGTGGTTTGGTCCAAAATACTCATTACTATTTACCTTCTGTGAGATAAGAATTAGGAGAAAAACAAAGCAGGCACCAAACTTGAAAGAATATAAAGAAGTTTATTAACAGACCTAAAAGAGGGAAAAAGAAAAAAATAAAATCATACCACACCTTCAGAACTCTTCTCCTCCCCCCACCTTTCTCCCTTCTCCCACTGACAATATAAAAAGACAACCCTTAAGATGTTCAGTCTGTTTACCACTTCCATAATAACCTTGTTCAGTTCATTTAGGAAGAGGAGTCTCTCTTGCTCATGCTATGGAGAAATTATCACAACGAGACAGCCACCCGGGTTGGTTCTCTGCTCTCATCATGTGAGAGTCCTTTCCCATGACTTGCAGCTTTTCCCACAGCTGCTTTCAAGGGTCCAATCTTGAGCTACTGAGGTGCAATTTTAAGGTTGAGCCATTCAGAAACAAAAGTTCTCTTCACCCATCTCTGGGAGCATCTTCATCTCTAAGAATAGAGGCCCTCCTCCTTCCCCGGGAGCAAAGGGTCCTCCTCATCTTCATCTCTAGGACTATCTCTGGGAGCATCTCTAGGAACTGAGGTCTTCTCCTTTCCATTTGGAGCAAAAGTCCTCATCGCTTCCATCTCTCCCTGTTCAAACTTCTCCTTAAATTACAGCTGTGCCAGCATCTGTTATCTCAGCACAGGTGCTTTTGCTCACAAATACAAGTTGAACGCTCCACCCCCCATATCTTCATGAAACTGCAACGGGATACTCTGATACGTCATAGCTTTACAACAGAATTTCAGCTTTAAGCATCTCCTCTTTCTCCTCCCTCAGGTTTTCAGCTCTTCACAGCACTACAAGGGTTAATCTCACCTCGGCCTTGCAGCTGGAATGTGGCTTATTGCTGTTGGTCACATGATCTGTGCTGGACAGCAGAGCAGCTTTCGGCTGAATCTTGGCAGCACTGGAGAGGGGGAGACGGGCCGTGTCGTCTGCACAGAGCAGGGCTGGGGGGGGGGCCGCAGGTGGAACCGGGCCCATCGGCTCCAGGACGGCCGTGTCCCAGCCCAGCCTGGCCCCAGCAGGGCCTGGTTCGGGCCCACTGGCCCCCGCACAGGGCCCTGCAACCACCTGCCCCAGCCCCGGAAACGAGAGAGAGCTCTGCCCAGGGTTTGTCTGTGCTTAAGCGTGGATCACAGAGGCGGTCAGAATTTAAGTGGCTTTAAAAATCATCCATATTCAAACTAGGCAGCTGATAGGTTCTGTCAGGTCATAGAGGAGCTGTAAGCACCCCTTTGCAAGAACATCACTTCCAGGACTATGCTTTGCTAACCCATGATAGGTGTTTTTTATAACCTTAGTAGATACACAGAATGACAGAATCATTTATTTAGGAAAACACCTCTGAGAACATCAAGCCCAACATTTGACCAGACTTGTCAACCAGACCACGGCACTATGTGCCATGTCCAGTTGCTTCTTGAACAATTCCATAAAGGTGAATTCAAAGGTTTAACAGCCCTTGCTGTGAAAAAATTCCTCCTGATGTCCAGCCTGAACCTCCCCTGGCACATCCAGAAGGAATTTCCTTTCGTCCTGTCATTTATTACCTGGGAGAAGAGAGTGATTGCCACCTGGCCCAGTCTCCTTTCAGGTGGTTGTAGAGAGTGGTAAGGTCCCCCCTGACCCTCCTTTTCTCCAGGCTAAACACACAGCTCCCTCAGCTGCTCCTCATAGGACTTACCCACTAGATCCTTCACCAGCTTCCTTGCTCTTGTCTGGACTCACTTCAGCACCTCAATGTCTTTCTTGAAGCTAGAACTAACTACCTTTTTTTTACATTCATTTAATTACATTTTGTTAATCTTTTTGTGATGTTAGAGGAATAATAAAGAAAGTCTATACTAATTGAGCAAAATAGTTCTTTACAAAGACATTCCTTGCATTCGTCATCACATGTATCAATCACTATTATAAATGGTACAGTGAACTTACAGACCTGTCTTAAACAAAATAAATTATTCTCAAAAAGAATTGTGAAATATGGGGAAACACTCTCTCTTACATGCAGTTTGACTCTGTATATATTCTACATCAACACACAGAAATCTTCTCAGGTCATCCCTGAACAAGTACAGTGCAAAGTACTATTCAGAAAGAACTTACCATTCCGCAACAAAACTTTCATTTGCTTGTTAGCAGAAACAGAGTGAACACAAAGAATAGAAGTTTCATTATTTATTTATTCATTATTTCTGGATAAAAGCTAGAACCTAGTTTTTCCTCTAAGCCATTGAAACTTTATTGATGTTAAAAGGTTATGTGAGTTAGGCAGAAAAAAATGAAGTTGTTACTTTTAAATGCTGGGGTAATGGAGCCAAACTTTCAGCAAAGAAATGTGTTTCTAAGACCTTGACACTTAAATCTTTTGTATGATCTGTGGTTTTCCATTTCTCTACCACTATCTATTAGTGTGCCAGGGTTTATTTAGGATTTCTCTTTCTAACTGAACGGATACACATATATAATTAGACCTGATGTAAGCTTACTCGTCTATTTAGACAAAACCACTTTTTCTTCTCTGTCATCATCTCTCAGGTGTAACAGTTTCATATTTTTTGGGGTGCTTTTGTTGCTACACCAAATGCTTTATAAATCAAAAGTAACAGACTTACAAATTTTCTATATCATGACTATTTCAGACCAATAATACAATAGACCAGATCTACATTTAATTTTAAGCATAGATCGAAATTATATTAATATCAATGCATTATGTAATTTAAATAATAAACCATTGGTTTACTGAAATGGGATTTGATTTACTATTCAAACTTCTATTGATGTGTATAGAGGCATGGACCATACCCAGCTACCAGTACTGTTCACAGCATGGTGTATTAAATCTTCAAGAGAGGTACTTGTCACCATAGGAATTTGGAAGAAACAGTCTGAATATGAAGAAAGGAAAAGAAAAACAAGTATTATCAACAATGTTGTACTAAAGTGGTGGACAGGGCATGGCTGGTCAGAGGAAGACCTAAGGGTGTGGGAATACTGAGTGGATCACTGGGGTTTTTCTCATCTTTACAGCTGAGATCAGATGGGGTGTCTGTTGTGCCCCTTGGTGTAACCAAGCAGATACTGTTTGCAGTTCAATGGGTTGTGGTCCTTTTTGACTGGTAGTGCTCAGGATAAAGGAAGGGCCATGGCAGCAGAACAGAGCTTAACAATGCAGGCACATGACAGGATTGCAGAAGAAGTCTTCCTGTGACTGCTTAGCTGATGAGAAGATGAAGGAGTGAGGGGAAAAATAAATTTCCTTCTGACATTTCTTCTGGATAAAATAAGGCTGAAACTGTGGAGTTCCTGTAGGGTACCAGCAGCAGGGAAGTTTTCAGGTCAGGGGGACCTCACACAAAGATGTGTGATTGATCTGCTCCATGCAATACAAATGCTCTGCATCAGGAAAGGTACAAAAGGGAGAAAGGGGGAGAGCCTCACTACTGCAGATAATACAGACCTCAAGTGGCCCTTCAGCTGCGTCATGGAGTAATGAATCATGGAGTAAATTTCTTTGCCAGTTTCAAGAGTTTTCAGAATTCCAATACAAGCTGTTACAAATCACACTAGAATCAATAAAAGAGTTTGAAATTATAACCTTTCTTTGAGTTTGGAGTGAAGTATCTCCTGGTAGAACAGTCAGACTTTCAATGAATGAGTAAGGCACAACTAGAAAATATTCCCACCATTTTGATGCTGAAGAAACTCAAGCCTGTTCTGAGGATGTTTTGGTAAATGTTAATATTAAGCCATCAGTTGGGTCTTGGTGTGTGGCATTCGCCATTTGTGTGTGGCAGCCATAAGTAGATGTGGATCTAGTCTTGGTCCAAAAACTGTAATATTTTCTTTATTGATTTTTTATTACTTTTTGCAGTTTATACATACTACTGATTTAAATCTGCTAGGTTTCAAGACAAACACCAGTGGAATGAGTTCCATCTTTTCTGAGATTGCTACCTCATATAAGTGAGGCCCATATTTAAGAAATTCAATTTTTACTTTCAGAATTCATGAATTCTGAGAAAACAGGCAAGTCAAAAAAAAAAAAAAAAAGTGCTTTTCTGGCTGGAGCAGGAGGCACACTTGCTGGAAGTGGTAGCATGTCTTTTGCCTTGTGGTGGAAGAAGGTTGGAAGGACTTTCTGTGAAGCTCCATATGGATGCCTGCAGGCCCACTTAATCAGAACACTCATCTTCCAAGATGCTTTCCACTGCCAGATCTTTCAAGCTGTCGGCCCTGCCAACACCATTCTGCCCAGCATGGGGACACCACTGAAATTCAGGCTGGCCACAGCTGCCTCCCATGCTTCACCTGCGGCTGTGAGTACATGCTGGCTCCATGGCAAACATTCCCTGTCTGTGCCTAAAACTGCTCAGCCACACAGCATGTGTGCCTTTCTGTCTCCAAGCATATGGATTTTTGACACTTTCAAGAGGTTGCTTCCCTAGCTAGCTCGAGTGTTCTATGATGTCAAAGAGTCAGATAATAGAAACTAGTAATAATTTTTAAATAAAAGATCTCACAAAGAAGTTTGTTCCTGTAGCCATAAAGCTTCAATTTTTTTATTGCTTAAAGATATGGTTTCAAAAATATGTCTAGCAGAAGAAATATGTCTTGCCACCTTAATTATAAACATGTTGGGAAAAAGGTGTCTGGGAACTTCTCACTCTCCTTATAAATGAACTTAGTCTGGACTAGACTTTCACAAAACACCTAGGTTTGAGCTCAGTTGCAATGCCACCAGCTAATTACACATCTTTCAGTTATGCTTTTTATAAAATTATCTGACATTATTTCACTGTCAGTTACATGTCATGACACATAATATAACTATGACTTGTCAGCAGAGAAGACAGTTAGAATCACTCACTTTAATGAAAGGCAGAATAGCTCGCATTTTTTCCCAAAAATGTTAAATTTATGAAAATTGACCTTGAATTAATTGGACATGAAATCCATCTCAATGGAAAGATTATTATTACATTGTATTACTTGTTAAATCAGCCTATCACTATTTTTTTCTTTTTCCTTGTACAGCGTTCTTTTTTCCTTCTGCTGCCTTTTTTTTTCCCGCAAAGACAAATGAAGTGACAATCACTTTTGAATTGCTGAGAGCTGTTTTCATGTTACCTGGAGATTTCAGCAGTGACACCTTGCTTATACAGGCAGTGCTCATCATCTATTGGCAGACAGTGTCAACTGAGAAGCCACACTCATCATTACACAAAGTATTCAGCCTTTTTAAGGGAAATCTTTTTTTGGCTCTCTTTTTGGAATAGGTAGTGCTAGAGCAGAAGACCAGGAAGGGGAAATATCTGCATGTCAGCTCTGAGGACAGCTACTAGAGTTGGCCCTCTTGAAGGCTATGAGCCTGGGAAGAGCACCCTGTTGCTCTATTCTTCTTTTTCGAAAATAATAACAACATTATTAGGGAACAGCACAAATTCAGGACACTAGTGCACAAAAGAAAAAGAAGCTCTCAAACCAAAACCAGACTTCTTTTATGCTTATTGATTTCTCCTGTCAAAACAAAGTGGAGCTCGAAAACTACTGCTTTCAATACCTTTACGTCATTTTTTTGACAGTACAAGCAGAATATCTCTCTAATGGCGTTACAAACAATTAATTTTCTGCTTCTGTTACAACAGAAAAATTCTTTTGTTCGCATTCATAGCAAACGTGCTGATATTTCAAATATGCCTAGAATTCAGATATTTGAAAGATCTCTATTTAGATTATTTTTTAAAGCCTCGTGAAAACTAAAAATAAATATTCCCCATAACAAATGCCTAAACAAATCACATAAAGGGTAATGTTCATAAAATAACTAATCATATTTTCATCTGTTCTTTTTGTGGCATAAAGCAAAGGCCATAGAAATCTAAGGAACATATTTTGCAATTAGCTCAATTGATTTTAAAACAAGGTTTGCTTACATGAAAACGGTAAATCTGATACTAATCTTAATTCTACTACTATATAAGTATTCACAGTATTTAGTCCAGAGATAATTGTGTGACTTAGACAATGTGGGAACTTTGTGGTACATTAACTGTCATGTATCCAAGGACTGCAAAGTGCTAGAACTCTACACTCACAGAATAGCCCCACTTTTATGTCCCCACTAAAGCTGAATGGATTAATATCTTGTTTGTGAGGACATAAATAACACATCTGTTTGTGCAAAATGAGCCATTTGGAATTGGACTCTCATAACAATTTGAGGCAACAAACACTGTAATGCCTACTCACTTCCTGAAGACAGGAGTGAGAGGCCTTGGAGCAAATAAGCTACTGAGATTGTGGGCAATTTAGAAAGGTTTTACTGCAGCCAAACATGAGATTTAGAGACAAGATGGATTCCAGGAGTCATACTGGGTCAGCTCTCTTACTGAAGTGACCCCCATTTTAAACTTAACTTGATAAGGAATTTCATAAGCTGCTGTACTGGTTTTGGCTGGAGTTGAGACATTTTTCTTCACAGTAGCTGGTACAGGACTGTGTTTTGGATTTGTGCTGTGTTGAGAACACATGGATGTTTTTGATATCACTGAGAAGCACTTGCACAGAGACAAGGCCTTTTCTGCTCCTCACCCCACCCCACCAGTGAGGAGGCTGGGGAGGCACAAAGAGCTGGGAGGGGACACAGCCAGATCAGCTGACCCAGCTGACCAAAGGGACATTCCATACCATATGGCATCCTGCTCAGTAATAAAACTGGCCATGAGGAAGGTCATCTGTGGCTGCCAGTGTTTGGGGAATGCTTGGGCATGAAGCCATGAGCAATTGGGGTTTTTTGCATCACTTATCTTTCTTGGTTTAATATATTTTCTCCTTAAAAATTTTTCTGTGGTTTCTGATATTTTGGTTTGTTGGGGTTTTTTTCAATTAATTAATTGTCTTTATCTCAACCTACAAGTTCTCTCATTTTTACAGTTGAGTCAACGAGTGGCTGTGTAGGGATGAGCTTCTGGCTGGGGCTAAAATACAACAGCTGCATTGCACTAATCAATAGATTACTACTTTCCTAGGAAAGATTATCTTCAATGCCATATTTCCCTTGAATTGTAAAGGAAATTTCAGGCAGTACAGTCAAGGCTGTTTCTTACAGAAATTCCTTGTAGGAGTTCAGACAGACAAAGAAGCATACTTAGTCCAGAGGTTCAGACATTCAGAAGTAGCTCTCCCATTAAAAAAGCCACTAAGATATAGCACTGAAATCTAATATTAAAGACATTACATTGTTGGTTTAGATTTCACAGGAATTATATTTAATCAGAAAAAGATTGCAGGCCAAAACAGACTTTCTTAGCTCTCTCCTTAGCTGAGCTATCCTTAAGTCATCTACCTTTAACTAAAGTTGCAGTACTTTAGCTTTTCTGGAATAATAGCTTCTAAAAAGCATTCTTCATTTGGTGATATTTGTGTATAATGCAATCGTCTAAAAAGAAATTTTAGTATAAAATTATTGAAATACAAAGCTTGGAAACAATATGATGTTTTTGCATCCCCAGCTATATTCTCACTGCAAGAAAACACTGATCTAATCTATATTTTTAGTGTGTGACTTTCTTTTCTTACTTTCAACATTTAAAACCATTTGCTTTTCAAATTATTCTTAGCAAGGCTTAAAATACTGTTTTGTAATTTCTCGCCTAAGGATTTTTTTTACCAAGTCATAAATGTAAGTGGAAAACATACAGCAATAATAACTTTAGAATGAAAGTCATAAAGGAAAAACAATATTCAAATTCAGATTTGCCCTACAGTTATAATTGTGGTGTAATTTGGTATCAGAGCAAGGCCTATGTACACACCCAATGCACTAAGTTATTATTTGCCTGGTCCAGGAACTCCCCAGATGGTCTTTGCATAGAGACTGAATAGATATAATGGACTGGCTTGAGATAAAAAAAAGGTGATTAAGATGCTTCCCAGCCTCCTTCACAACAAAGTTTTTGACTAATTGCTGCAGGAACTCTAGAGTTGGGAATTTTGGAAAGGTCTAGAGATTTCCCTAGGCAGTTTTTACTGTGCATAAACCAATTGTTTTGTTTAAATATGTAGATCTCCTGGTGGAGACTT
This sequence comes from Aphelocoma coerulescens, assembly GCF_041296385.1. Lineage (NCBI taxonomy): Eukaryota > Metazoa > Chordata > Aves > Passeriformes > Corvidae > Aphelocoma > Aphelocoma coerulescens. The sequence goes on from NC_091015.1 coordinate 109,730,841, forward strand.
GGACTATCACAGAGAATCTCAGGTGATTCCAAATTGTAGAACCAGCCATATTGTACATAACAGTAAGTACAAACTGTTACCACAGATGCAGCATCATAAAATAAGTCCTTTGTACATCGATAAGATAGTTAGGATATATTAAGATCAATACAATCAATAATGAAGGATTACAGGTGTTGCTGAAGAAGTTATGTAGGACCTTGGGCAGCTGGAGTACAAAAAACAAGTAGAAAACTGATTCAGGACATCTATCCTGATTAAGCTAAAGATGTTACAAGGACCACTGCAACAGATTTCTATTACTATCCAGACAGCAAATAGTCATTATTTTTTAGAGATTTCATCTTCTGTGTGAGCACTGTCTTGTGCAAAGACGAGTTCTTAGCAATTTCTCTGTGTCTTCACCGCAGTATAGAGTTAAGGAAGATGAGAACCTAAATTTCACTTCTGTTCATTTGAAAAAAAAAGATTGAATAAATGAAATAACTGAATAAGTGAAATAACTGAATAAATGAAAAAGAAGACTAAAACCAAAAAACTCTACCTTGGACTGCCTGCCATTTCATATTTTTTCTAGAAAGCTATCTTTATGATTAAATGCATTTTCTGATTATAAGAAGCCTTCAAAATTCACTACCTTTATTTTATTTGAACACCCCTTGTTAATACAAATATAATAAAAAATATAATAAAGTTAAATTCTTTTATAATAGCTCACATTATGATAAATGTATTTTATAGGAAATTTTATAACAACTTGCTTCAGAGTTCAGGTGACTTCAGTTAATCCTTCAAACATTGCTACTTATGGTATTCTAGCTGTAAGGCACGTGAAAAGAGAGAGGGGTCTGTCAACTTTCATCATTAGTTCATCAACTTTCTCATTAGCAACATCTGACTGACTAGGTTAACCCAAACAGAGGAGCAAACACCAATCAGACCATTTGCATACTATATCAGTGGCATTCATAAAACACCATTTGGCATTCCTATGGGAAGTATAATAGCACAGTCTGATAGCTTTTGCATTCACTTGTTGTTGCAAAGAAAATGGCAGTGTTTACCTCTAATATTTTAAGGATACCATTTGTTTATAATCTTCTAGGAATGCAACTCATTACTGCAAAAGAAAGAAATATGCCTCTGGATGATCTGTGACGGAAAATAAATTAACTGAAGAAAGAAGTTTCAAAATTTATTCTAACTCACTTAAAAATTTAGGTTAAAATACCCACATTGAACAAATCTCCAAAGATCAAGCAATGTGTCCTACCTTGGTCAGAGGCAATCAAAGCAGGCAATTGTTTTTGAGATCAAAAGCTCATAAAAACACAGGGTGAGAGGTAGCTCATTGTATATTATATACAGTAATTATATAACCAAATGTTAAAATGCAGCCTGTAAAGGGGTTTTTTATATTATTATTATTATTACAGCACTGGGTATAATTTCACAATCTCAGGAGCAAAAGTTTGACAGACTCAGTTCTATCCCTGTTCCTTTTCCCCTAAAATAGTGTACAAGCTGTAGCAAACTCTGCTTTATCATACTTCATTCCCACTCATTTATGAGTTCAGAGTTGCTGCCCGGTGTGAGAAAATTGAAGGAAAAAAAAAGTCTTATTTCCTTTCTTTCCTTCCTTCTTTCTTTCTTTCTTGTACACCTAAATTAGGAAGTACTAGAATATAAATAAATATGTATTTTCAGATGGAATTACTCAACTCTGTGCAATCTAAAATTGTCTTACATTTCTTTGTGATATTCAAGCAGACCAGAGAGCACCACCAGCACTCAGTGTTCCTGTTCAGACTTTCCTGAGGCCTCCTCAAGCCCTACGTGTATGAATATATATCTATATATGTATATATGTCTATGCGTGTGTATATTTGGCATATTCCTTGTATAACCATGATTTGTAACTGCATCTGGGAGATTAGTAGTGAATGGAATGAGTCATTTTTTCGCATTATGGACCTTTCAAAACATGTTATGGATCTTTCTCTTCAAGGGAAGCTATTTGTAAACACTGTCATCGCTACATTCCACAGGTGCATTGCGTTTACCACAAAACCACACTGTGCCTTGGAATGTCATGTGCGTATACATAAATAGAAATTCCGTGCCTTTTAGACTGTGCTGAATTCAACTGCAGGCATAACACAGTGTGCTTGGGAGTCAGTTCTAACATGTTATTGTCCTCCACATTTATGCTGTCTTTCTACAGGAAAATGATGGGAATAGAGGAGCAGGTAAATAACTCTCCATTTCCTGCCGTCATGACTTTAAGCCCAGTTGGAGATTAGGCACCACACAGTCACTTGCTCAACCTTGCCCCCTCCTCCCCTCTAACCCCAGTGGAATGAGGAGGACAGTCAAAGTAAAACTTGTATGTTGAAACCAGAAGAATCTAATAATCAAAAATAACTAAAATACAGTAATAAGGGTAAATAATAATAAACAAGTGATGCACAGTGCAATTTCTTACCACCTGCTGACCAATGCCATACCTTCCCTTCATCCTTCTTCCCCCACTTTATATACTGACACAATGCCATATGGTCTGGAATATCCATTCAGTCAGTTTGGGTCACCTGTCATGTCTGTGTCTCCTTCCAACCTCCCAACCATCCCCAACTTCCTTGCCAGTGTGGCTGTATGAAAAACAGAAAAGGCCTTGATTCTGTGCAAGTCCTGCTCAGCAACAACAAAACCATCTCTATGTTATCAACCCTATGTTAAGCACAAATCCCAAGCACAGCTCTGCTCTAGCCACTGTGAAGAAGATTAACTCTGCCCCAGCTAAACCCAGCATATCTGCCTGTGACAGCACCTCATCTGATGTTTTCTTCTTTTTCTTTTTTATGAATCTTGAAGCTCTGATGAAATTTTTACTGCAAGTATATGAATAAACAAAGTATATACAGAATGAGAAAGTGAAGTTGAAATTAAACTAAATATGCACACATATATGCTAAAAAAATGTAAAGTAGATTAAGGAGCAGATTAATGTGTTGAATAGAACATAAAGATACTAATAATTAATTGTTGCACATTTGATCTGTACGTATACTCTGCTGCCTTTTTCCAAATACTGATGCACTTAACCATGAGTAGGCAAACTCCTGCTTTCTATATTCTCTTTAATACATAGTACTCAAGCTTTGTAGAAACTGTCATGGAAAACAAAAGTATAAAAGTGCAAAGAAATTTGAGGAAATCCCTGGGGACATGATCTTTTACTGCTTACATAACTTTGAACTGATTACATAGCTACTGAACTTGTCATTTGTAAGCACTATACCAGTGTTTGATAGCTACACTTCTACCAGTCTATGGGTTTCTAATTAACAGAGGAGTTGTCTTCCTAAATTTAAATGAAATGTTTACTGGAGACATTTATACTCAAGTTCTTTCAAATATAGGACCTCGTACTTAATGTAAAGTATGCATATTGATATTTTACTGATTATAGCTATATTTTCATATGTTAATTTGAAACCTAGACTCAAGAGATTAAATTAGAAGAATAGGTTAATAAAAAGGCATTTACATATTTCACTTAGTATTCAGTCCAACTTGTTTTCCAATTAAGTTCCATTTTTCCTGTATGTCCTTAAGCCTTAGAGGGGTCTCTGATAATGGTGTCTGAAAGCTGAACACTGCCTTGTTCAAATGTGGATTATCTTTGTAACTGCCACCCCGTCTCAGTAATTATTAGGATTTTTATAGTTTAACCTGTGCTTCAAAACAGGTGTTCCCTGCAAAGCACAGACTAAAATAACATGTGTAATGCTATGCTTCTGATTGGTGTAATTAGTATCTGTAGTATAGAATTTAGAACTTCCTACCATGATGCTGTCAAAAGAAGAAGACTTGGAAACTTCTGGGAAACCATTAGGAAAACACTGTGAAAGATTTCATTATGGATTCAAATTTTAGGGCCTACATTGTATTCATAAAATGCATCTGCTTATATAATTGCTATTTGTTGGGTTTCACACCACTGTCAGACACAAGGGACATCTGCAGCACATAATAGTATATTTATGCATCAAGTGAAGTTTTGAAAACATGGTCACATAAATAAATTATCCCTCTGAAGGATGAATTAGCATAATTTATATCAACATGAACTGAAATCCATATAATTTTTTTTCTTGTTTAAGTAGAGCAGGTGAATGTTTTCTTGTACTTGTCATGCCAGCATTCTGTTTTACAGAATCAAATCTGTTTTACAGAATAATCACAGCCAAACCAATAAAGATTTTTTCTGCTTTCAATATAAATAAGATTTGGTTTTCTTAATGCTTACCGAAGTGTTTATCCAGTACTTTTACTTGACAAAATATTTTTTAAAAATTGTTATATAGTTTCCTTAGAAGAGCAAAATATAGGGAATTGTGAGACATGAAAAATTACAAAGAAGTTGTTTTCCAGGTTTTTTATTGTAAGCCATATTTTAGGCTGGGGGAATTATTGCTCTATACTTAACTTTTCCAGTTTCTGGAAGTCATACTAAAGTAGTCATGTTAACAGACTGATCTAATGATAACTTCTAACTAGCCAAGCTGAGAGCTGTTTTGTGTTTTGAAGGACCTGAGGAAGATTCTTTCAATGGACAAGGCAGTTCTTGTGACTTCTACGCAATTTCACATATTCAGTGTGTCACCTTGCCAATTCAAGACCTCTTGCAGAGCTACTCCTTGTGGACTGCTTCTCCCAGCATGACCTGGATGACCAGAAACCCTGTGGGAAAGGCCAGCAGTTTCAAACTTCCTTGAACGTATAGGAAGTGACTGACAAATTAAAACGTACATTTGTAGGCATGTTCTGTGGGTGATGCTTCTATACAAGAAAAGCATGCTTTTTTAGGAAGCAGTTTCACTTGTGGGCACTAAACCACACCAGTAAGAAGGCAGTGTGGGGTCACCTTAACCCAGTGGTGCTTTGTACAGTCACCAGGTACTAAACCCTCAGTTTTGCCATCAGTTCTGTTTTGTATTGCACAACAGACAGGGTTTACACTCAGAACATCTCTATTTTGTACAAAAGATTGTCTTCTTTCAGGAAAGACTTTGATCCTGAGAGACAGCTGTCCAATAAGGTTTTGCGTAGAAACGGTGCCCGACAGATTGATTGGCAGAGCTGCGCTACAGCTTTGGATAAAAGGATTCAGTAACGGTTTAAAACATATCAGAATTGCCCAACAGCCACCTCTCCATTGACTGCTGCTCTCTCAGCTAGGCTAACAGCCACTGGGATAATGGACTGTCACAGGCAGTGCACAGCACAAACACCTTTCAGCCGCTATCATCCAGAGAGCCTGGCACTCTGATTACAATGAAATCCTACTAAATGTGAGGCTGACTCCATGTAACACTCCTTTGTAGTGATTTATTCATGCTCTCTATGGTTCAGGGAGGCCTAATGGTCTCCCTGCACTCCTAAACACCCTGCACAACACAGAACTTTACCTTGGCACCTGGAGTACTTCCTCTCCCTCCTTCTTCCCCTGTTTAACTACCTTATCCCAAAGGTGCTACCACCATCGCTGATGGACTCGGCCAGCAGTGGGTCTGTCCTGGAGCCAGCTGGCAGTGGCTCTGTCAGACCTGAGGGAAGCTTCTGTCATTTCCCCACAGAAGCCACCTCTGGAACTCTCCTCTACCAAAGTCTTGCCACACAGCCCTGACACACTTCTCTCTTGCAGTGCTCAGCATTTATAGTACCACTGTACTTCTGCACTGAAAGTTAAAATTTGGTGGAAAGCTAGGCAAGGGAAGACAAGGCTGATACTGCAATGAGTAAGGGGAGAATAAAAATTACACTTATGTAGCTTCTGGTACTTAATAATGAAAAAGGCTGCCTCTACAAATGACCATCTCATGCTATAGAAGTGTTTCAACATGTTTTATTGAAAAAGAAATTCTTTTGCTCTGAGTATATAGCTACACCATGTGTTAATAACTTTATCTCTTTGTGGGAATTTTTTTTCCTAAACAAAAATGATACATAAAGTTCCATTATAGCATAAAAGAGAAATCTTTAATTGGGAAGACACAGACCTTTCACTGCTGCAGTTCCCTTATTAAGACCCCTGAAAACAGTGTCTATAAATGTACTCCACAATCTAAACTATCTCAGATGCTGACGTGCCAGTATATTTTCAAAGTCCACTTCTACATTAAGAGAAATGCAGCCCTTCAGTACCTTTTAATATCTGTAATTCCACTCCATCTAAATCAGACATACGCTTTCCATATTTACTAGTTCCATTGAAAAATCCCTTTTATCCACACGCAGTTAATGTTGCTCACAAAGCTTAGATACCGGAATGGCAATTTGCTTTTACATTGACAAGATCATATAAACACCCCTCTTTAGTCACAAACATCACTTCAGATAATACAGTATTATGCTATTACTCAATATTTCAAAGGAAAACATAATTGAAAAATTATTGTTAGTCTTGAATGGAAACTATTTGTGCATTTTCAGTTACCAAAAATAGAGTGTTCTTCATGGGGATAAAGAGTCAATGTATACACAGCCTATATATATATATATATATATATATATATGTATTTAATTATGACTTATTTTCAGTTTTACAAAGCATTCTTAAGATAATTCCAGTGTTCATCTCTCAGACTTGCATACATACCCAGTTACTCTGGGAGCAGAAGAGCTCAGAGCCCAGAATGACTGCATGTAATGGAAGTGTATATACCTTCACCTCTGACTTCTCAGGAGTGGGAAGGGTAGACTAAAGTATTAACCAAATGCTCTCCTGTTTAATTCTATTAGATGTTTTTGTAAATAATCTGCTTTATCATTACTATTTTATGCAACCCTATAGCACCAAAAAAATGTCTTATTACTAGCACCCAAATTCTGGCCATCCCATCTTAGTGACAAAACACCCAGCATGCTGTATTTCACATTAAGCTATCAGTCTTCTTTAGTAAAACTATTTCCAATTCTTTCTGTAGATCTCTGAGGCAGCTCACTATAGAGCAGATCCTTTTGTCTAACAAGCTGATTAATGAATGAAACCTTTTTCCTTTTTTTCTCTCTCCTTCTTTTTCTTCACCCTTCTCATGGTAGACACTGAAATGAATGCTGTCATTCCCATCAGGAGCCCACTGGACAGGTAATATTCAGACAAGCCTCTGGAAGTCCACCTACACAATCACTTTCTTGTCAAAAGAACATTGCTGAATCTCACATTTTCTCTCCTTCACTCTTTGTCTTCCCACATCCACCTTCATAATGACTGTCTAATTTCCAGACCACAGCTAAAATATTTTTTTTTAAATTCTGATCTTTATTAGTAGATTCAATTACAACTGCATGGCATTTGGAGCTGTTAACAGTCAGAAAAGTAGGGGACTAAGATCTCTGAATAAATAAAATACAGTGGTGTCACTTTTCTATGAGATGATAGAAAAAATATAATTTTTGAAAGTGGCAGGAATATATTGGCAGATATGTGCATTTAGAAAAAACCTTTGGTCTTACTAATAAACTATTGTATAATATGTATGTTTTACATCCATTAGCACATAGTAAAACACAAACAAAAATTAGGACTTTGGGCCAAAACTAGCACAATAATGGTGAATATCTGGAGTTTCAGGAAGCTGTATTCATGTCTTCCTTCCTGTTTCAAACTAAACAATCCCAATTTTCTTGATCTCCTTTTGTATAGGGAGTGGGTTGACCCTGGCTGGATGCCATGAACCCACCAAAGCCATTCTATCGTTTCCCTCTGCAACTGGGCAGGGGAGAGAAAATTTAATGCAGGGTTCTTGGGTTGAGATAAGGACCAGGAGAGGTCGTGTACTAATTACCATCACAGGCAAAACAGACTTGAATTGGGTATATTATTTGAATTTATTATTAACAAAATCAGAGCAGGATAATGAGAAGTAAAATAAATCTTCAAAACACCTTTACCCCACCCCTTCCTCCTTCCCAGCTCTACCTCCTACCCCAGAAGTGCAGGGAGACAGGAAATGGGGGTTACAGTCAGGTCATCACAGGTTGTTTCTCCTGCTGCTTAGGGAGATGAACCTTTCCACTGTTCCAGAAGTGTCCACAGGAGACAGTTCTCCATGAACTTTTCCAATGTGAGTCCATCCCATGGCAGACAGTTTTTCACGAACTGTTGCGACATGGGTCACTCTTCCATGGGATACAGTCCTTCAGGAACACCCTGCTCCAACATGGGTCCTCCACAGGATCACAAGTCCTGCCAGGAAACCTGCTCCAGCATGGGGTCCTCTCTCCATGGGTCTGCAAGTCACTACCAGGAGCCTGCTCTGACATCGGTTTTCCACAGGTTCACAGCCTTCTCTTGGGCATCCACCTGTTCCAGCATGGGTTTTCTCAGTGGTGGATCTCTGCATCCCTCTGATCCTCCATGGGCTGCAGGGGAACCATGGGCTGCAGGGGGATCTCAGTTCCAGTGCCTGGACCACCTCCTCCCCCTCCTTCTCCACTGACCTTAGTTTCAGCACAGTTGTTCCTCTCACATATTCTCACCCTGCTCTTCTCTGGTCACAATTATGACTGCTCAATAACTTGTTTTTTCTTCTTAAATTTGATATCACAGAGGTGTTACCACCATTTCTGATTGGCCAGTCAGTGGCAGGTCCATCTTGGAGCCAGATGCCATTGACTCTGTTGGACATGGAGGAAGCTTCTGGCAGATTCTCACAGAAGCCACCTCTGTAGCCCCCACACTACCAAAACCTGGCCACGCAAACCCAATACATCACATTTCTTAGAGCTCTGCCTATTCTCACTTGCTGAATAGGACAAAGCGCTCCAGCTCAGGTGTTGCCAAGGCTCCCTAGAACAGAAGACTCTTCATTCCAGGGAGGAGTTTTCCCTTCTCTGCAATGGTATCATACTGACTCAGGCTCCAGATTGCCATCCAGTGTAGTGTCCCTGGCCTCTTCTGTAAAACAGGTTCCTATCATGCTGCTGCTTTTCCTTTCAATGTTCGGGGGTGACATAACTCTTCAGTAGCTGTCTAGGGAATCCAGGGCAGGAGTTGCTGATGCTACAGTGGTACCTTGCCTTCTCAGCATAAAAATTCAGGTTATTAATCTTACCTTTAGTGCATTAATCTTAGGTGCATTCATGTCAGGGAGAGTCCTCATTTTCCACTACCAGAGCATGACAGATTTCCATTATGGTTCAAGCATAGACATTATTCATGTTTTTTTATTTTCTGTTCAGTATATAAAACTATCTTACTCAAAGCAAGAGTCTTACCTAGGATAACAGTAACACCTGTAATAACACTGTGATGGCAATAAGAACTTTAGATCATATTCACTGTCCTACTCACATGGTAAAAGAGAGCTGAAATTAAAAATAAGTGGATGTATTAAAAGTTGTTTTGAAAAACATAAAGAAGCCAAGAAAACTGAATAGCTTTGATAATTAACAACTGGATTGTAAACTTAGGGAATGAAGTTCTTTATATATTTTTAGTATGGGCTGATTAAATACTGAATATCTTTAACCAAAATACATTGCTCTCAGTCCCTTCTGTGTAAATTCCAATATGATATAATACAATTTACATTAATTAAAAACATAAAAAGCTTCAGTGAACAGGACCAGAATCATTTTGGCAATATACACAGTGACACTGTAAAAAGCAGTATTTCAGTAAACATAAAGACATGAATCAGAAGACCAGAATTCAATAAATATTTTTTAGACAATTTGGTATAGCCACATCACTCATCATTAGCAAACTGTCAGTTGCAGGTCTTTGGATTTCAGAATTAATTTTTCAATCATTGCAGCAAGTGAACGCAAAGTGAGTGCATCTGGCCATATGTTGCAGGTTCATAATCACTGGCAAAAGCAAGTACCTGTCAAGCTCTATTACCAGTAAACCTACCTTTTCAGTGAGAAAGTAATTGTCTGCAAACATTGTATTTTAATCACTCCAAAGCAAATTTCTCAGGAATTCTTTCCTTTAGCCTCAGGATATCCTGGGTCCAGCTCACATGTTTGATTGCCATGATCTGTAAGTGGTCCTCAGTCATAGACATTTCTCTCAATCAGCTCTGCAAATGGAAAATGCATGGTACACAAGGTCATTCCAATCCTGTATCTGGACTCTAATTATTCTGGCCCATGAACTCTGAAATGGCTATGAGACACCATAAAAATAAACAAATGTTCATGACGCTTATTCAGGGAAACAAAACAAAAATAAACAAGCAAACAAAAAACCCAAATAACAGCAACAACAAGCATTTAGCACTTGGGTATTACAGAAAAAGAAAAAATATGCTATAAGATTATTGACTCATATCATCCGGACTCTCAGCATCTGCCTAGCCTTGAAGGAGGAAACTAACCTTTATATCAGAACCATGAAAGACTTTTAAGTTGCTAGTGGGGAGATTTCCTGCTAAGTGAGGCTTAGACGCAACAGAGCAACTGTTCTACCCAGAACAAAACAAACCACAGCTAAAATGACTCTTCGTTTACTGTCTACCCACAGAAAAGAGGAAGGATTCACTTTTCAATCAATATACACCCTGTTTATTTTCTAACTCTAAAAACATTGTTTTAGCTCAAAGCAATGACATTGCACAGGAACACACACAATGGATTAGCTAATGAATAAACCAGCACTAAGAATAAAACACATGAAATGACAGACAAAATGCCATTTATAACTACATTCTGCACCCAGGAATTAAAAATTCAAATTACTATAAATTTTTAAAATACAGACTTGTCAAGAGGAAAAACAGTAAACATAAAAATGGGGAAGGAGATATTCTGAACAAAAAAGAAGTATATGTATAAATATTCCTACTGAACAAATTTTTTAACTTAATAAATCTCTGGAATTTCAATAGGAATTTTTGATGCTTACTTGTGAACATTTAGTTATTTAGTATGCATATCATTATGACAGATAGACAGACTGGACATCATCAGCAATATCCACAGCTGTCAAAACACAAAAGCAAGAGCATATTCCCTTTGTAGCCATGCCAGGTAGCTGGAATAGGTGATTTCAGTAGAGGAATTAGAACTGCTCTGTGTGAAACTGCTGTTCATCGTGTAGAAATGTCAAAATAAACTTGTCATGTATAAAAATGGGAAGAAATTAACATCTTATTTTCATGTAAGAAACAATGTGATGTAAAATTGAAGTATTTTCATAACAGAGAAAAACAATCCCTTAAATATGAATTAAGATTAAATTGAATATAAATACTAAAATGCAGTAGTACACAATCACGGTTACATTTTCAAGTGGTAATGTGATCATGTCTTCATTTTTGTCCTTTATATTATATTAAAATTTATATTAAAGTACCAGTATTTTAGAATCTTTTTTACTCTTATCTCATCTGAACCTCTCTTTCCTTGGATTGTAGATGTTGCAAAAACTTTGCCTAAAAACAACTGATATTGTACTTTGACATCAAGTCAGTGCATTTTAGTTTGATAGTTATTTCTGGTATAGGTATTATATTTGAGAACAAAAATTATTTGACATTATTTATTCTTCCTTATATGTAATTATAACAACCAAAGTACATTACAGAATAACATGATTGGTTATTTTATTTTCATTGAAATGCTGTGGGGCAAATGATGTCTTTAGATATGCAGCCAGAGGTTTTCACATCACCAAAACACACATATTCATACCCAAGACAGAATCTTTCTATTCCTTTTTACAATAATGTCAAGTTTTTCCATCAAGTTTTCAAAAAAAAAAAAAATCACATGAATATGTAAATGTTTTAAACAGCTAAGTAAATTAAAATTCCTATAAAGATATTTGGTTTTCATATGTAAGAATTAAAATGTGCAATGTCTCTAACCTGTAGAAGTTTGAACAAAAGATTCTGTTCTCATGCAGTTTCCCAACTATAGATCATATATTTGTCTGATACTCTTTAAAAAGCTGGAATTCAGGTGTGGCAATATGGGACAGAATGGTTAACACATTTTCAATACAACTGCACAAGGAAGTGCAGAAATACCAGAACTGCATTTCTCACTTCTGTCTTTTAGTTTGAGTTTGTTGGTTTGGAGGTTTTTTATGATGGTAACAGTAAAGCTGAAAACAAGGCTGTATTCTCTAAGGAGATATCTCTGTAAGTGTAAAAGTAACAGTTGACTGCTATTTTAGCCTCTTTTTATTTTTGCTTTGGTGGCAGAGAGGTTTTCAGCTTAAATTTCAAGAATCCTTAGTGTTTGTCCTTTCTGAAGTACAAATGGACATCATAGCTTACACCAGTCAAAATTTGCTAGATTATTTTTTAAATTGATTTTGCATCCCTCACTCTCTTCTTGAAATCTCTAGTATTTGAGTTAATATTGTTTAACATTTTTCCAGTAATTTTTACTTCAAGAACATCAGGAATGCCATATTAACTTTTAACTAGTTTATACAAAGGACTTTAGATAAGTCCCAGAAAAATGAATCATCTAGTCTCCTACTTTCTTTAAAAGAGAAAGAAGTAAGAACATCAAGTACTTTTTCTAAGATTTCTCTAAGATTAAGTCAGGAAGTGCTACTGGAAAAAGAAAGCAAAACTTTTCCCAGAAATTTAAATTTCAGATGTTCTTTTCCAAAGGATGAATTGGAAGAAAGAATTATCTCATTTCACGATTGTAACAGTACAGGGTGAACTTCAGTGCTTTTTTTGGTGTCTTTTTAAGATCTAGTATATGTCTTTTAACAAAAGGGGAACAAATAGCATACAATTTTCAAGATGGGGCCCTGCTGAGTATACTCAGACAGGTTTTCTGCTTTGTTACCTATTGCTTTCTGAATCACTCTAACTTGTTTTACTTTTATAACCATTCTTGAGCCAGTGCTTATGCAAAACTATATGTCAAAACACCACGATTTCTCTGCAGAGAAAAAAATGCATGACCACCACTGCATGCATAAAGGTAGATGTGGATGCAGAGGGAGGTTTCTCTTGCCTGTCTTATTTTACCTTTGTATATGTTGACCTTTATATTCCCTACTACCACCTAGTCACTTAGTTGCATAACATTTCTGTAATCCTTCATTGTCGGCTTTCTTGAATATGAATGCTATACTGAAGAGCTTACCATCAACAATAAGTCGTGTCACAAAGCTCTTTGGGTTTCCTTTCCAGATCTTTCATGAACATGTGTCATTCTGTAGTAAGTATCGGTTTGATAAATATAGGCTAATGACTCAGGAAATGTTTACAAAATTTGCTAAACTATGTCACACAGATCCAGGGAAAAATGGGATTTAATGAAATCTCACACATCCAGTGTGAGATTTGATTCTTAACTTTATACTGTATGTTTTTATACTATGTGTGAGCATAGATATTTTCAAATTATCCTCAGTCAATAAAGAAAGAATATATACCATTTTGAGTACTTAAAATATTTTTGGCCTGGATACTGTCTCATGTTCACTGGATAGTATCACTGGATAGTGTCTCATGTTCTTCAGACTAATGATGAAATAAATAACTTGATTTGTAAATAAATTATAAAAATATAAAATCTTATGTTTTAAACAATGATCTATAGCATAAAAATCATCAGAAAATGAACAAAAAAAGGTCTAGACTCACTGGATTTCTAGGTTGTATTGTGAAATGGGACAGAAGGAAATTTCGCTTTTTTCTGGCTCTCCCTGCTTTATGTATGTCTACAGAAACCTAATAAAAAAATGTGATTCCTGGCTGCTGGATTTTTTTTTTTATTATTATTTCATCAGCTTCCTTTTTCTTTTTTCTTTAATAATGAGCATCACAGAGCAGTTGAACATAGAGAAGTGAATTAAACACCCAAGTCTTCTCCTTTTTTGCAGGCTGAACAGCTCAAGTAAAGGAGGCACCAATATTTCAAGTCTTCAACAGCCAACATGAGTCGGTTACTGTTTGTTTCCCCCGTTTTCCTGCTTATAAAGAAAAGTATATTGTAGCCTGTGGAATAGAGAAATGATCTATAAGCAGGACCTTTTTCTGCTTGCCAGGAGGACTTATCAAAAAATGAGTGACAGTAATATCTACTAAGACATTTAAATCTCTGCATGGGTGAGCAATGGGTCATTTTAGTGCAGGTGTGACTGATGGAGTTAGCAAGTCCTATAACTTTACATCGCTTTATTGTTTTACTGAGAACTGCATTCAGCTCCTGGCACAAATGTATGCCTCTCTCAGGGAAAGTGATTGAAGCTATTTTGTAGTATTCAATTTGGTTTGAGGGTCTGAAAATTCAACTGTTTACTGAATAGCTCATTAGCCACTTAGTCAAAATAAGCCAGTTGGACAGAGATGCATTTATTTAGTTGGTTGGCCAGCAAATTATGGCTGACATGGATTACAGAACAGTTTAGCTGGTAGAATACACTGCAAGGATATCTCCAGTGAGAAGATATTTAAGATAAGTGTGTGGTGCCCCTCCACCCATGCAGAGGACCTGTGGACATATACTTACAGACTGTGTAGACTCTAGGTCAGCATATAGAAATATTCCACCACAAAATCTATGCATATTGTTTCACTGTGGCATTTGTAAGGAAATTTCCACTACGTTTTTTGTTTGGGTTTTTTTTTTTTACTATTGCTCACCAGAATCTCAATTGAAATAGGTTAATGCATTTTTTGTATGTACTGGTTTGGCCAAATTTAGAAATATATCCTCTGAGAGAAGGCAGGCTACAACCAGCCCTCCCCCACCACGTTTGGGAAAAATTGAGTTTTCCTCAAAGGAAAGTGAAAGAGATAAAAACTATTTATTTAACAAATACACAGGAAAAGAATAATAATGCTGCATAATAAAATCTCTTGCTGTGGACAGAAAAACCTGGGGAAATTTCAGAGTCCTTCCGTAGTCTCTCTCTCCCTCCCCTTGGAGCTGGGTCGTGGTGGGCCCACCTCCAGGGCCAAGGCCTCGGTGGAAATTCCTCCAGATGTATTCCGACGTTGAAACAGCCCAGCAGAGAAAAAGGGGGGAAAAAAATGAAGTCCCAGTTCAACTCTCTGGAGGAAAAGGAGCTTAAAAAAAACTGGCTGGCCGAAAGCAGGCTGGAGAGCAAACAAGCTGCTTCTCCCCCCCCCCTGCTCTGCAGAAGCAGACAGGGTTTATCTCTGTGTCTTCAGAACATGAAAACAAACTGCTTTGAAAAAGTACACTTTTCTCTCTCCCCTCTCAGGCTCAGTTTAAAGGCACAGAAAGGCACATATACTAATTTCTGGGCATAGTGCAGTGATAGGGAATACAACATCAAGTCACCCCAAGACACTGTAGAAAAATCAGCAAGCCTTACTGGAATTTCCATTCTAGTTTAACTTTGACCAAAGAGAACAAACAGCTGGCCTAGTGATGTCCTTCATTGTCAGAAACAGCAAAAATTATTTCTTGTAAATGTTTTTCCTTCCAAAAAAGTGCTTTTAGCTTCATTTTCATGTTGAAAATAGATTTTCAACCATGATTTTTCAAAGTGGTGTTTGGAAACAGATGTGTGAGTGAACAGATCACTTTCCTACTTGTGAAAACATTGCTCATGTCAGCACAGGAAGGATTGTTGATATGTGTGCCACAGCATACTGAGTGTCATTATTGGCACAGGTCAACATCTGGAAATTTTAATTTCTTGAATTTAAAAATATTGGAAGAGAAATAAAAAAGGATCCTACTTTTTAAAATAAAACCAACAATAGATAGAACCCTAGTTAACCTGTTTATGGTTTATGCAGGCTCCCTACTTTATGGAATTAGTCAACAGACATTTTGTAATTCTCATTTTTGTTCATAGGATTGCTCCCTCCATGAGATCTGTCATCTTTTAAACCACCTAGAGGTATGCAGCATCACTTTCTAAGTTCCTATCCTACAGAATCACCTTGGCTGTGGCAAAAGGGAGCAACAGGACGTTGTGGATGGGGAGCAATGGAAACAATGCATGGCCACTACAAGTGAGCTCCCCATCTACCTCCTAGAGCTGCATCCTTTATTCCCTCACTGTGACAGTAGACTACTATGGGGCCTGACGTCTGCTCAACCATAAAAGCTAATTTTGCCTAGTCCAAATGATTCCTGGAAGATGAGACAAGATCCAGTGACTAAAAAATTTCAGATGGCCTGAAGCTCTCATTCAGGCCAAATTCAACTTCCAGCTTCTGAGAGCAACAGCTTGCAGAACAGACTTCTTTGCCAAGGGATTTACCAGATAAAAATTACTTTGAAGTGAAGGGGCTGGCCATTTTTTCTCACATCATTTCAGTTTTTAGCTTGAGAAAATGCCAAGACAACTGTGGATCTTGTGAGACTTTTTTATTTTAATGGATCATAGGTGCAAAGGAAGTTGTGTTGGTAAAGCTCTGTGACTATACCAGGAATATCAGCCTGAGATCAACTATGATTTTCTTATACTTTTATTATTTGCAACCCATGCCAGTTATTCATTTTCTTCAACTGTACATTCTTACTGAAACAGAATTTTTATTTCCCAAGTGCTGAAAAGATGACCTAAAGCAGAAGAATAATCCGTGTCTTAAGATACTCCTTTAGAGCCCAGCGTTTTATTTGAAAGCTCCCATGCTAAAAGTAAACATAAACTGAGTCTCAGACTTCTCAACCCTCATGAACAAAAAAGTTCAGCAGTTTTGATGGGCTTTTAGATATTATTAGTGATGTGCACAGACTGAAGAGAAGATTCTCCTTTCAACAAAGCCATTAACACCCTACTTTATGTACATGAATCTTCTGTGATGTTTTAGTTTCTCCCTCCCCTTGTGAGAAACTGCAGGAAACAAACTTCTAGGACTCATCACACAATCAATATTCAGTACATTAAAACCTCAACATATCTCAATGTAGATGCTGAACATTTAATCTCTGTCACTAGCCCTGTGTACTTTCTTGAGTACACAGAAGGAATTTCAATAAATATTTTATAGATCTCTTCAAAGGCATATTTTTTTCATTTTTTTCATCTTGTGTTTTATGACTCCTTTTTATCAAAAGGTACAATAATCATATGGACAATGACTATCATATTTTTGCGGTTCCATAGCTTGATGCTAACCCCTTAATGAGGTTCTTTTTATTTTAATTTTATCTTCCCTGAAAAAAGCATTAGATGCTTTCAACTGAAAGCTCTCTGGTTTTAGGGTTTAGTTTTTCTCATCTATAATTACCATTAACACCTCTCTGAACTATCCTTCTGATAGTTTTATTTTTCAATACTTGCTCTTTCACACCTTTTTTAAAGCTTCAGTATTTATTGTGGTGGGAATTAACTTACCACTTTAAGAATTCCATTAAATTTCTCATTTAATTCTTGGGTTTTTTGAACAACTTTAGGAGAAATCCAATAAACCGAATTTGTCTAGAGGTTCTACTAAGGTTTTTCCTCTGTCTTTCAGAACAATTATCTTCCCGCATTTTGCTCTGAGATGGATGAAACAAATGAATAAAGGAAGTAGATTTCCCCTGTATACACCACCACCACTTTCATGAACTTAGATATCATTCTAGCACTTCCAAGCATTAGAAGTACAAAAGTCAAAAATTCCCAAAGTAGTAATGAGCATATGATTAAGAGTTTGTTGCTGCATTTCACAGATTTTGCCTTTTTATTTTAAACAACTTACTGCATCTGAAGAAAACATGGGCAAGCCTATTGAAGTGGAGTTTTAGTGCTGTTTTGAAAATGTATCATTCATTATTGTTACAATCATTCATTTCTCAGTTATACATAAAAGGTGTCTGTTTCACTAAATTGCAAGTGTTTTATTGTTTTTAAAGCAGAAGAGAAAAATACATGCAAACACAACCTCTCAAGCACTAAACATCCAGAGATAAACCTGAATAGGATATTACTGCAATAATTGAGGGAAATTTTACTTCTCAGCTTTATTTACAGTTTCCTAGTATACTGTCCCTTTCAGTCAAGCTCTCTCCATCCAACAGTTTGTCTAATTAGGTCCAGGGTTCTGATTAATTTTCTGTATATTTCCTCTGACATTTGTACTTCATTGTTTGGGTTTTTTTTTTTCCTGAGGGTAGTTTGTTTGCACCTACAGGGATCTCATATCCCAAAGTAAAATATAAAATAAAAGTCACAACAAACAGCTCCATCCAGTGGTTCTCTTTGTGACTGTATTTCCCCTGTTCATTTTGAGCATATAATTTAGATGAATGCTTTGGAAAATGTGTGTGAAGGATATGAATATCAATATGAAGTAAGCAGACATCCCCCAAAAGTTTTTCTCCCCTAACTTCACTTTCTTACAACATCAATTTCCTATTCATGATTAGGAGAGACAACAGCAAAACACTTGTAACCCAAAGAGAAGAAGGAGTTCACATCCACAGAAGAGACACTTCCCTATATAACATTTTTGCTTTTAACTTGGAAATTTAGAAGCAAAGGTATTTTAGCTTTACTTTGATTTTGAGTCAAAAGATTTTTTTTTTTTAATCAAAGGAGACCAATATCTAGTTTGTTAGTAAATAAAAGGCAATATTTTCATTCCCATAGTCAGTTATGTGTGCCTTTCTGCAGTAACGTTACAAATAAAATTATGAAAAAGCTTCAAAGCATCTTGGAAGTGTTAGAAAGGTGGTGTAGTGGGGATTCCTACAACACGTATATACAGCGAGGCCCGTGGAAAAGAAATATAAGGACCGATTCTTGGTAGATGTTTTCAGAGGGATGTTTATTCTCCAGCAGCATGGCTGGCGACTTGCCAAAGAACTGAGGCAATCACGGGACCAGAAGGTCCTTGCCAGGCAGGGGAACACAAAACAACCAATGGAGATCAAGGTTGACCAGGAAGTAGGGAAATCCTGTGCCTCCACCCCGGGGCCCCTCTCCCAGGACCCCACGCCAGGGGGGAGGAACCCCAACACTTCACCCTTTTAACAAAAAGAGATTTAAAACTTAACATTGAAAGCAACCGGATAAACATGAGATAACAAGAACAGTTTCAAAACAAAACAAGCCCCCCTCCTGAGTCGGCAGAAGGGAGACAGGACTCTCTCAGCATGCTTTTGGGGAAACTGAGGCAGGAGAGGGTTTCTTCCATTTGTACATGTTAGAACTCTAAACAAAAATAGTTAATTTCTTTCTCTCTCTGTTGTCATCCCCCACTCAGCATTGGAAAGGGATTTTTGGGGAAAAAATTGGCAAAGGCATGGTTTTGTGAGGGAAACCATAGGTGAAAAAAACAGATTGGGAATACACTGGGGATAATAGGATATAGGATAAAGGGAAAAGGTAGGATTAGGAAAGGGAGACTGTATGGGTTGCTAATAATGTCTAACATGACTACGATTTTTAGTGTATATATATATATATATATATACTGCCTTTCACAGAAACGCCATCAGGCCCTGTAACATTTGTTGCTTGTAAACCTTTCCTTCCTTGGACAATCCTGAACTCTACCACTTCTCCATCTCCTAAGCTTGGGAGGTATTTTTCAGCGTTATTCCTTTTAATGGCAGTTTTATAAACGAATATGTCTTCCTTGTTCTCACATCTCATTATAAAACCATAATTTTGTTTAACATTATACCATTTTACTCTTCCTAAAACCTTAGCTACGATGATTTTTTCTTTTTTCCTAGTTGGTGCTGTTTTCTGCCTTGCTGTGTTTTTGCTTTCACTTTCGTTTTCACTCGCTCCTGCGATGGGGCTGCCGGTGCTGCCAGGGCTGCCGGGGCTGTCGGGGCTGCTCGTGCCTGTGCACTCTCGCTGCGAGGTCTCGACTGCTTGGAGTCGCATTCAGGGCTGGGCAGGCCGGGCCGGGCCGGGCCGTGCCACTCAGCTCCTTGCGCACCACCGCTGCTGCCTCTGGTCACAGCTGCGCTGCTGCTGCCTGGGGCCGCGCCCACGTCTCAGCAGAGACCCCGAGTGACGGGCCCCCCACGCCTTGCTCTGGTGTGTGTTTAGGCTAGGTGCGGCTCCGCTCCACCGCCATCGCTGCCGGCCACCGTCCGCGCACCGTCCCTCTCAGCTGGGCGTTCGCGGGGCTCACACCACCATGCGCTGCACAGGGTCAGGCGAGCACCACCGGCTGCTCCCGCTGCACCTCGCTCCACTGTCAACACCACAGCTAGCGCCACTCTGCCCGCGTGCGGGAACTGTCTCGCTGCTGCTTGCAGCGCACTCGGCGCACGTGGCCAAGGCCGCACGGCCCCTGAGCCAGGCTTCCCTTCGCAAGGACACAGCTGATACTGTTCAACAGTCTTGGTAATTAAATAATATACTTCCATCGGTGTATATTTTGATTCAGAATTTAGCTGCGTCCAAACAGTCTTCCAACAGTCTTTGGTAAGAATCAAGTACCAAGAAACATGGAAAAACTTCTTAAACAACCATGCCAGGAAGGGTTTCAGTTCCTTTTGAGCCTGAATTAAACTAAAATTTACATATCGTTGTTCAAGAATCTTCTCAAGTTTAAGATAAATGTCCTTTTGCGGCTCGGAGAGCCAGGAGATTTCCCACGGTTCCTCCACAGTTTAGAGATGATGCCTTTTCCTGGTCTTAAAATCAAGAGTCATACTCGGTTAGAAGGGGAAAAGGGATTTTACCTTGGTACTTATTTTAAGGATCCTTAGGTGTACACGTCCAGGTCATATGCATCGAGATGCACCCTGCCGAGTCTATCTCTGTGTCTCCCCCCCTCCCCAACACTGGGTATAACATTATAGGTTTTACTAATTAGCATATCTATCAAAGATTCCCCAATGAGAGGCTCAAGTGAGCCCCCCTCCCCAAGGAACCTTCCCCTGGATGGTTTTATCTTGGTTTACAGAATGTGCTCTGGAGAGGACCTTGGGGTCCGGGGCACACTGATCTCTGGCTACGAAGGTTCTAAAATGTTTAGTCTCTTAGCTTGACAAACAAGTCCAAGAATGTAGGCAAAAAGCACTAAGATTACAGAAATTATAAAAAGGTATGACAGGGGTAAAAAAGAAAAGGCAAAAAATCTTCATGGCATCACAAAACGAAAACAAAAAGAGAAATCTAAAGAGTTTACTCACAAATCAGTCACTGTCTATAGGGAATTGTTCTGCTCGCATTGTCCACCATTTGTTGTAGTGGGGATTCCTACAACATGTATATACAGCGAGGCCCGTGGAAAAGAAATATAAGGACCGATTCTTGGTAGATGTTTTCAGAGAGATGTTTATTTTCCAGCAGCATGACTGGCGACTTGCCAAAGAACTGTAGCAATCATGGGACCAGAGGGTCCTTGCCAAGAAGGGGAACACAAAACAACCAATGGAGATCAAGGTTGACCAGGAAGTAGGGAAATCCTGTGCCTCCACCCCGGGGCCCCTCTCCCAGGACCCCACACCAGGGTGGAGGAACCCCAACAGGAAGGGAGACAGCTAGCATTGCTTAGAGACTAATCTGAAATGACCAGATTTCTAATTTATAAAACCAGGACAGCACATGTCAGGGAACCATCAACAGTGGCTTTGCGAAGATACACCTCTAGCCCCATCCTTTGTCCCATGGACCCTTGTTTACTGAGAAATTCAAAGGACTGTGCTTGAGGAGAGGACTTGTAGAGCAATTCATTCAAAATGAAGGCATAATACAGGTTTCTGAAAACTTTTGCATACCAACCCATTTGAAAACCTTTACATATCAAATCTATCATGCTAGTTATTTCCTTTTGTGAATGAAGTGTAACTGTGAGGAATTAAATATATGCAAGCAGACGTACATTGCTCTGAGGCTGAGGCTCCTTCATTTTGCTAGGCCATTTTCTTTTCAGGTTAAATATTCTTTTCTGTAAATTTGACATGCAAATTACAAATAAAATTACTGTGGTTTTAGTTTGCAATGATAATTTGCTGAAATTATCTGCCAAGTAATGTTTTAATTATTGAAGAATTGCATTATGACCACTAAAATACTGCTCAAGGCTGTGAATTTATGCATCTTCACAAACTCTTATATTGCTCTTAAGTGTCTCTTTATACTTTTTCTCTTTGCCATCAAGTTTTGTATCCACTGCTATAGATTCATATGTATTTGTTTCTTTTCCTTAATAGAAATATCAAACTGTTCTGGAAGTCATTCTTGGATTGACACAGAATAAATGTAATTTGTTTACTGAAAAGCAAGACATAGCTATTCATTATGCCTAGAGTTAAATACGGTATTAATAAAAATAATCCTGATTACTCTAAAACTATTTTGGCCAAATTATTCTCTGCAGTAGAGCAAGTAAAATTAGACAAGCAAGTACAAAAATGTATCTTTAAAGATATCTTCCTCTGGGTAAACAAATAAATTATCCTCTTTTTAAAAAATACTATGCTGTTTTCTCTTAATTCTATATTTTTAATGCTCTACTAATATTGAAAATAGCATTTGTTCGCTCAATAAAAGACACCAAAGTCAGTGGCATAGAAATACAATTTAAAGCATTAGGGTACTGTACTGTCAGAAATTATAGAAACACAATACATTGTTATTCCAACAGAAGTTTGGGCTGAAATGCAAGAGAGTAGAAAGACTTGTAGGTAGTCCAGCTACAGGTGATAAGTTCTCCAAAGATCAGCACATTTCTCCATTGAGGATAGATGTAGTAGTCTGGGATCTGATATTCAATTTGTTGTTGTTTTTCTTGTAATAACTTGCCAGTTTGAAAATTTCTCTAACCAAAATTTATTTCCATTCCTGCACCATATTATACACAGTGCCAAACCTGCTGTTGTGGAACTGGTCATGAAGTGAATGGGGAAAAATACAATTCAACTTAAAATGAGAAGGCAGTAGTACTTTCCAACAGAAGAGCCATGCAAATCCATGACAAAGCAAGAAGTCTAGAGATGGCAGCTGGTAGTTCCAATTACATCTTACACAAGGGATCTTCTCTTGTTCTAGGTCAGAATTATCATAATTTAGGAGCAACAATATGTGATAAAAACATATAAACCTGTACAACGCAAGTTAATGAGAAGAACTAGGTATTTCATCATCAAAAGAGCAAAATCTACAAAGTATTCATAATATATGTAATTTAAGGCGTGTTAATAGACAGTAATTCACGGCTTTATTTAAACACGAAAAAATCCCAAAGAATTCTGATTTTCCACTTATATATGCAGTACCTAATAAATTTTTATGTTTGGACTTGTTCATGTCTAAAAAGAATGCAGATTTATGTTTTAGAAAGTTGACAGCATTGCTGCAGTAGTTATGTGAGCCTATGTATTTTTTCACCTTCCTGGGCTAGAATCAGTAGGCCAAATACTGAGTCTGAGTTTTACATGACTGCAAAGCAGGTTAAATAACACTATCAAGACTGCTTGGAAGAGATATGTCTGGACATGGCTACATGCTGTCAATGTCACACCCATCACAGCCGCCAGTTTGATACGCCTTCTAGGAGGATGTGAGCTGCCAAACTTTCACCACAGTGCTATTTAGAAAAGGTGCGTGATTGTGACACTAAAACACTGCAAAATAAAAAAAAATTCTGGCCAAAGAGTCTTTTGACCAGGGTTTTGGCTTTTGCTTCAGAATGTGCATCACCTGAAGTACTCTGTACCTGAAGTACCAATTATAGCTACTTAAAATCAAGGTCTGTAATGAATTATACATTCATAGGTGAATTACATAATTTCCTCACATTTTCTTTGAGTGGAATTCCTATTTAAAAATAATAATTGATTTTAGCTTTAATCTTTGAAAGAGTAAAAGAAACAGAAAATAAACATTCCCATTGCCTTTTCATTGATTTTTAGCAAGAAATTTTACATCTGCTGACAGAAAAATAAGACAACTATCATTATACGAAGTATGCATTACTTCCCATGCTCACTGCCAACCTTAGAACTATCATCTAAATCATAACACATAATCTCCCAGAGCTGGCACTTCAGGAAAATAGCCACTCTTCCGATTAGATGCTTATTATAGAAAAACGCCAACAGAAAAATAGCAGGAAATTAATATATTACATACGCAATTTTCACTTGCATATTTGGGAAAGGTGCAGGAAGAGAGAACTATGAAAGGGCTCCTCTAGATTTCAGTACATGTTAAAGTACATTGAAATGGGAGGAAATGTTCTTACTGCTCCATCAAGAAGGCAAGCTGTACCTCATAAGAGAAGTCATAACGAGTGGACAAGGCTTCCTTTGACTTCTTCAGCTCCTACATCTTTCAGTCAGAGGCTCTGTTAGAGATGCAATTGAGATGTTTATCCAAAAAATGAAAACATTTCTTTCTCTGCCAACTGCAGTCCGGTGTCCTACACAGACTACTCTTTCTGATTCACTTCCAGAGAGTATTAATGTAGACTGACCACACTAAGATGTAACCTAGACCTGCTAATGAATTAACAGGGCTTCTCTTTTGCTTTCATAGCCACAGACTATTGATTTCTGCAGCAGTGCAATATATGAAGTTAGTCTGTGCTATAAATAGATTTGTCTTGCTGGATTAAATCTTGTAAAATTGAAGGATGGAAATTCTGTATAAGCCCATTATTCCTATATTTGCTTTATGTATTGTTTCAATAAATCAAAGATGGAAACTACAAGAGGACTTTACATAATTTCAAAAAAAATTAAATGATCACGTACAAGAATTTTTTAAACTAATCTTTTAAATACTGGTTTCAAATATCCCAGAGATCAAGTCAAGAGTAAAGAGTTCTTTTTCTCATAGTAAAGAGAGTTAGCAAAGGGTTTTGTTACTCAGAGAAACTGAGATCAGAGAGATTTCAGTCTTGTTAACACTTGTGTGGAAAATATTTTATAGTGTCCCTGCTTACCCTAGAATATAAACAACTTTCCCTAAAAGTCACAATTTTATATAGTAAAATTTAATATAGTCACAATTTTGAAGTTGTCTCCTTAGCCTCTCTTTGCCTGGCATGTAGTGGACCAGCTCATTCTCTCTTTGGGAACTGGTCTCAAAGACAGCAAATAGAACAATTAGTAAATAAAATAATCAAGATTTCATGTGTTGAGGTGAAGGGAACAGGACGCAGCATTATAAAACCGTTGTGCTTCAGCTTAAGACTGTAATTCCTTTTCCTATGAAACCCACCTTTACAGTTACCAGGCAGCCTGCTAGGCACTCACAGAGATTGCATGTTGGGTCATTTCAGGTATTTTTGCTTTGTTTCAGCTACCAGTGGTTAGAGTGAAGAAGTTACAATCATGGAAAAAATATTTCAATTATGCAAATGGATAGGGACGATCATGCCACTCCATTAGACCTGTGATGCAGATGATGACTTCCTCCTTGTCCTTCCCTAAATTTTTTATCTAGTGCCTCTCAAAAGCTTTCATGCTTTTAGTCAAATGAGTCACTTCTCCATTTCACAGATATTTGTTTAGATAGAAAGCCTGTATTCTATAATACAGAAACGGAAGAGAACCAGGATGCCTCAAATGCACACTGTGTTGTCATTTAAAGAACTTTTCCACAAAGAAAAGCAGGAATGATGCACAAAGCAGAGAAAATTCATATCAAGTATTAGGTACTGGAAATAATATGACCAGTTCTGTCTCACGGTTCCCTCAGGTATTCCATAAGCCGAATAGGTGTTGAAGTGAATAAACTATTCAAAGCTAAGTCTTCACAGCCTGAGGTGTTATAAACACAGTTAAGAGGAAGCTGCAGAGACTTGGACAACCATCACCCATATAACACTGGACTCCATTCACCTGCATTATCAATACAGTATCTCTTCCTCAGAGCTACATTAAAAAAAGAACTGCTTTTCTCCCTCCAGTTCATGATTTATTATAATAATAATAATGTTTTTAACATAAAAATATAATTCTTCTCTTAGTCTTTGCTTATTCCTCATTACCTGATGGTTTTATAGTATGGAGATTTATAAACAATAGCAGTTTGTTTTCGAAAAATAAAAGTAACTTATGCCCTTCTAGCTATTTTGATGGCTGCATTGGGAAGCTTATTCAAAATTAAGTCACCCAATTTTATACATAAAATAAAGAAGCTGATCAAACACATCGCTATTAACTTCACAAACAGCACTTCCTCTTTGAAATTATAACCATGAATGCAATAAACCCATAATCTCTAGGAAAAAAAGTCCTTTTGAAAATAATTGAAACAAATATCTCAGATATATAATGACTAAGGGATGCAAATAAACTAGAGAGGTATGTATCAAAAGTAAAAGCATACATTTTGTAATGAGACAGGACATGAATATTGTTCCTCACATACAACTCATAAAGTTATGCGCCTTAGGCAGAGGCAACAGTCAGTAGAGTGTAGTCTGAAGTCAGCAATTACCTCATTGAGGTATCTAACAGTAATATTAACATGGAAAGAAAAGGAGAGAGAATTAATATATTTCACCAAACCATGTGATGCCATGCCCTAGCATCAAATCATAACAAATTAAAGTCATATAAATCTAAAATAAAAAGAAAGAGGTTAATCCATCTTGAGAGGATAGAAATTCCCAAGCATATGTACTGTGTGATTCTGGACAGCTGGAGTTGAAAATATGTACTTTTCTGTAAGGTTTGCAGTCAGTGATGCAGGATGTGGTGATTCGATACTGTACCTTACATGTCAAGTTGGTGTATGCAAGGAAAATCCTCACACTTGAGTATAACTGTAATAACTTACAGTAGTTTTTCAATCTATTTTTGTACCTTTGTTCCATTATTGCAAAGCATATGCATTGATATAAACGTATTTTTTAGCCTAAGTTGTAAAACAAACTCTGTAAACATAAACGAAAGTATTTTGTTCACAATGTGCAACAAGCCTTAAAACCAGGATGCTGATGAGCAGCACCAATCACGCTATTTACCAAAATGTGCCAGAGCCTCTCTGACCTGCCATGTGAATTGATTTGGAAACTGAAAATGTGAGAGTCCTTGCAGAATGGTTGAGTGACCAGCATTTACATAGGAAATAGTCCAACTTTCAGCAAATAATGGGATGAGCATTCAACCCAAAATATCTTAACAAAAAGTTTTTGCAATACTATGATAAAAAATATTTGTATCTCTTTTTCTTTAAAACTAGGAATCTCAACTGGCTGCTGCAACAGATAATCTAATGTGGTCTGGACAAAACCAATTTGCTTTAAAAAAAGAGCAGCACAAAACCTAATTTCTTAGATTTAGGATTAAAATCATAAAGACCCTTCAACTGAAGTAGTCAAGTAGGAGGCAAACCCATGCCATGCTAATCTGGTATCTGAAACTGCATCTAGCTAGAGTTAGATCTTGACTATCAACTCCCCAGCTCATCCTCCCGACCACAATTCTTTTGAAAGTCTTTTCCATCATACCTTTCAGTCCCCAGGGAAGGGAGAAGAAGTATTTCTGTGTTCATGTCAACCCGGCAATGAACTCCATGCTCTCTCTCTCTGGCTTAAGCATTAAAAATTTCAAATGGTCTCTAGGCAAGCAAGGAGGCATATTGTGCTGCTCTTTTTATTACATGAAAAATATGGACAGAACATTCCATTGTTAAAAGAACCTGCAGCCTCCAGATTCTGAAATAGCACTTCATTCCTCAGACACTAAAACTGTTCCTCTCTGAAGAGCCTTTTGTGACACAAACACACAGAAAGCCTTCTGGCTGTTTTATTATCTTACAGAGCCGTGTGTTCTTTTGCAGAGGCCCCACGCCTGCTGCAGCACCAGCACCATAAATAAACAACACACTGCCACGCTGGAAAGGATGAGCCCTTTCAACAGGCCTCCACAGAGACAGGCGTCTCAGGGCTGCCTGCTGCTTGCAACAGTGAAGTATGATGAGCAGCAGGAGTGGGGCAGGCACGGACATCCCCTCAGGAGAATGCTGGCTGGGAAAGGTTTTTAATTTATCTGCTTGCCTTAGTGATCGTCCTGAGGATATTAGACTTCTGCAAACTGATGGCCTTCCCCTTGGGTGCTTTCCCTCTTTGCTTGCTCCCTCCCCTCAGATGTACATGCACAATGCTGACAATGGATATACCGCTAGGACAGGTTTGAAATCACCTAAAGCCAAACTTGGGTAACAGGCAGTCTGCAGGAAATCATGAGAAAAATCTACCATCAAAGGTGGTGGGGTGCCCTTTTGGGAGTCTCACAAAGGTATAAAGCACACTGTCTATGTAAGTATTTTTGCTATCTTTTCATGGCTAAACACTGAGCACTTTCTGCTTGCTTGAACAATTGATGGATTTTTGTCTGGTCAGATGGCAAGGCTTGTACAAGTTTAGATCAGAAAAGCTCTGATGTGCTGCCATGCATAGCGTCCATATCTCCATGCTGTCAACAAGAGGAGGACTTATGAATCCTGCACCTACAGAGGTGATATTTGCATTCTTCTGCATGTCTCAGGAACAGCTGCTAGAGGTCATCTGGCTCCTCGCTGCTTAGTCAATAGCAAATGGGATTTGGAGATGCTGTCACTTTAACCAAGGCAAACCAAGACAGGCTATGAAAGCTACTATGTCAGCTGAAACAGGGAATCCTGAGCTTCTGTAATACTGAATAAATTCTGGACATCTTCAACAATTATGGAATTATAGAATGGCTTGGATTGGAAGGGACCTTAAAGATCATCTAGTTCCAACCCCACTGCCATGGACAAGGATACCTTTCATTAGACCAGCTTGCTCAGAGCCCCATCCAACCTGGCCTTGAACACTTCCAGGGATGGGGCATCCACATCTTCTCTGAGCAACCTGTTCCAGTGCCTTGCAATCCTCACAATCAAGAATAATCCTAATATCTACTCTAAACTTACCCCCTTTCAGTTTAAAGATATTCCCTCTTGTCCTGTCACTACATAGCCTTCTAAAAAGTTCTTTTCCATCTCTCTTGTAGGGCCTTCCCCTTTAGATACTGGGATGCCACAATTAGGTCACCCCAATGTCTTCTCCAGAATGAACAATCCAAATTCTCTAATGTTGTCCTCATAGGAAAGGTGCTCCAGCACTCTAATCTTCTTGGTTGCCCTCTTCTGGACTTGATCCAACATGTCCATGTCTTTTCTGAGCTGGTGACCCCAGAGCTGGATGCAGCATTCCAGGTGGGGTCTCACCAGAGCAAGGGGGCAGAATCCCCTCCCTTGCCCGGCTGGCCACACCGCTTGGGAAGCAGCCCAGGATAGGATTGGCCCTCTGGGCTGTGAGTGCACATTTCTGGGGCATGTCCAGTCTGCAGAAGATTATCACTATGCCCATAAATAAAGCCATTTGTGAGCACATTGCAGCATCGCTGAGTAGCCTGGTGACATGAGTTCTATCGATGTAGGGCACAGCTGGTGTCCCTTGAGCTATACATAGCAACTCCTGCAGCCTCTCAGGTCTGATGTGGTGAATCCTGAGGTCACATCAAATTCCTTTTACTCCCATTTAGGAATTTTCTGTACACAAATTAAATATTTGGTTCGTAATCTCTAAGATTACATCTAAGAACCTTCCCATGCTAGAGACTTAATATTCTTTGCGACCTCAAGGACTGAAGAAACTAATATTTGACACAATCTTTCTGAGAAGGCTGGCTGACCTACCTCCAGGGTACTAGTCCTATCTACCTTCAACCCCATTTCTTGAGACAGAGAGTATTATTGCAATCTACTATATACAGTGGCAGCTGTACAAGAGATTGATTTAAAAAATCAAAATGGATCCATCCCAGAAAGTCAGCTACCACTGAGTAGAACTAAAAAAGAGATATGTCTCCCAGGCAAGTAATCAATGAGTGGAATTTGAGCCATCACTGGCCATCTTTTCAGAACTCGCTAGCAATTATTATTCAGCCACAAACTACCATAGAATGATATTTTATATTTGTCTTCATGCATGATATTTTTTTCTTTATTCCAGATTTTTCATCCCCATCCAGTGGTGACTTTTCAAAATCATCTGGCATACCAGATCTCTATTTCAAGTCAGTTGTATGTCTTTCTACCTGGTGGCTTTTCTTTCAGCTGTCAGCTTGTAAAAATGGATGTCAAATCCTTCACAGTGGACTGCCTCTGCCACTGTCATTCTGGTAATGCCATTCAGGTCTGATAATTCCTGATGAGAACCTTGTAGGAATAAATTCAAACAATTATGCCCACACATCAAGTAAGAACTGCTATTTCCCACAGTGTAAAGTTAGTTTCTTAAAATTCCATTGATAACAAAGGAAGTTATGAGAAAAAAAGGTGGTGCCCTCTTTTTTCTTTCAAAACAGTAAAAACATTCATACAGTCAATGTTACTAATTTACCTCAAGCAAGTCCATATTCATATATATTACTAAACAAGAAGACAGTAGAAACACTATCCTGTCTGACAAGTAATAGAGAAATTACAGGGCTTGAAGGGAAATTTGAAGATCAAAGAGCCAAAACATGATTTCATTGAGCAACTGAAAATTGGAAGAGAAATGAGGGAACTGTTAAGACATGAACATAGTTTACACATAAGCTAAATAGTATCTTAGCAACAATTTGGATTTAATCACCTAAGTCAATAGTTTAGCAGTAAGTGTATATCAAAAAGGTGGTACTGAAGAGTAAACTAAAAGGCAGCAAATAGGCTGCTTAACAATTTTAAAGTATATTTATGCTTGCTAGGTCTACTTATCTTGTAACTAATGAGGGAAAGTACTCAGAGGGAAAGGATAAAAAGGTAACCAAAATCAAAATACTGTACAATAAAGGAGAAAAAACATGCCTTTCTTTCTTCTGAAAATTTGGTCAAATTCTAGGACTCACAGATCTGTAGAAAAGAGACATAGCGCTAGCTGGATGAATCTTCCAATAGAACAGGCTCTTAAATGCTAGATCACTTTGAAAGCCTCTGTTTGATGGCACTTTCAAAATTGGTCTTTTGTCTGTTGTTGTCCCCTCACAGATGCAAAATATGACAAGTTACTGTTAAAATCTTATTCTTTTTATTATACTTAAGATATGTGTAAAGTTCTAGTGAATTTCCTTGCCTGTTAAACATCTTTCCATTACACTGTGATTTGTTCTTAAAGATCTGACTAAAGAAAAATGCTTCTTTGACCTCCTCCAGGTTTTGCTGAGAACAAAATTGAGCTGGGTTTCTAAGGTCCTCTTTGAACTTGATTTTACTGCTGAAGAAAAGCTACAGTTAAATTAGGAACTTCAACAAGTTTCTAAAACTTGTATAAAACCCTGTCTTATGGACTTCTTCCTCTGTCAAGTTTTAGTTTTCAAATGACATAGTGCGTGCTATTTAAAGCTTTTTTTCCTATCTTTTGCAAAGTGTGTTATGGAGTAATAGAGCTATGGCAGCAAATTTGTGAGTTTTTCATACCCTTTATTCCAGAAAAATCTCCAAGTAATAAAGTGATTTTGTGGTCTTGATAGCAAATGAATTATTTTCAATGCTTCATTTATTGTTCCATATAAAATGGGTACCATTAGTTAAGAGCAGCAAAAAAAAAGATATTTTGTTCATTTGAAATCAAAATTTATGGAACATCTAACTTCTCCAGGGAATAAATTCTTCTTTTTCCCATGTGCCTAAGAATAACCAATAATTAGTGATGTCTGTGAAATTAATGATTCTATGAACATCCCAAATTCTCTATTTTCAGGCACAGCTGATATTTGTGGAATACCACCAAGTCAAAGAACCCAAAGAAAGAAGAGAAGGTACAATTTTTAACTAGGAGGGATCTCTCTTACTCTGGAAACGTGACTGATATCTGTTTGTCTGAGCTTCACTTCATCCTTTGACAATCTGGGTATCAGAAGTTATTTTGATTTATTATCTCATCATTTTTACCAGCTCTCAAATTGTTGTTCTCAAGGGAATCATTTCCAAAACACATTTCAGCAGTGGTTCATATGAAAGTACTTCCTATTCATCAGGAAGCAGTCTGCAAGTGAAAAATCTAACATGTCTCTTGTCTGTATCCTCTGTAACAAGATCCAAGACTTCAATATTGGGAAGTGCCTATGTTCTGAAAAGTTGATTCCTAGGGAGGAAAACTATTTTATATTTGACATGTGATACCTGGGACTTGATGCAAAGCTTCCAGTGACTCTACCAGGTGCTGCACCATGGGTAACTTGCACCCAGGTAACTATTTAAATATTGAGGGTTTTGCTTCTAATTTTCAGAAGCTACTGAAACTTCTGAAAAACTTCTGAAAACACTCTGAAATTTTTTTCCAATCTTTTTCTCACTTTCAATTCTGGACCAGACACTGATAAATACATGGGCCTAGAGTTGTGCTTTACACAATTCTATTCTGTTTCAGTTTAAATCACTCAATGATATCATCCTATTGAATAAAGTGTCAAGCCAAGTCACTACACAAGTTGGTAAAGAATGCTTTGGAGTAGATTACAGGTGAGTTGTGATATATAGCTATGTCTGGTGCAAATTTTGTGTGAGTTTTATTTAACCCCTTCGGGTTTTTGCTTCTTGAGGGTTTTATTTAACCCCTCTGTTCTTTTGCTTCTGGATGAAGGTAAGCAAGATGAAAGCAGCACAATCCCAGGAGGAAAGAATAAAAACTGAGATTGGAGAATAAATCAGGGAATTACACCTGGTGGAAGGAGTTGAGGAAAAGATATGGCAGAATCAAGCTTCATTCCAGAAAGATTCAGAAATACTGGCTCAGAAAGACATCATAAGGCTGAGATATTAGTTATTTGGACAAAGACCAAAGGGTCTGTTCAGAGGTTTGTACAGGGAACTGTTACAAAATAAATACTGATAAAAAAATGCATACTTTGCAGGAAAAAAAATAGAATTACTTGTTTATGGTCTGGAAACTGAGTTTGTATGATTTCCACTTGAGTTTTTATATTTTATATTACTCCTCTTCTACAGCTCTGTCTATGGTAAATCCAATTGCAGTGTAAGAGATTTGTTTACCCTCAGCATCTGTTCTACACATTCTGCTGGGAATCCTGAAGTGAAAAATTAATTAATATTTTCTCCTTTTCCATTGGCTCTGTCCTCTGTGAATAAATAATGCTGGTCATTTATTAAATATTTGTTGTCTCACATTACTTGTATCTCACATAATTAAAAAATGAATAACTGCAGTACTAATCTCCTGTGAAACCTTAGCAACAGTCTTCACCTTTGCTTCCGTTACGTTGCCTAGTCTCAACAGTCCTCTTCTTATCTGATGTTTAAAACTTTTCTAAGCTTCACTTTGACCACAGGTGATTTACGTTTTTTCCCGTGGTTCATTGATATTTGTTTTTTAATTTTTCTCTCTTTGAGTATCATTTTCGATCTCTCAAGCATGTGCTTGCTTAGCAGTATAATTACTTTTGTGTGTGTATTGCTCTTCCTCTTACCACTACTTCTGGCTCCTCTTGTATAGATTAAAAGTTCTTCTTTTGATATTTTCTATCTTTGTTTTCCCTCCTACATGACTATATGACTTTAATGTCATATTTAGGCAGACTTTGGTTTCTCATACCTGTGCCCCAGGATCATTTCCTAACTCAGTATTACTGAGGCAGATTTTCATGTTAATCAATGTAAAACTAAGAACTGCTCATTTCTATAGTTTGCAGTATCTCTGGTAAAATAGATTTGTATTTTATTATATTTCTGACATCCACAGGATAATTTTGAATCACTTTTTATATGTAAGAGATCACAGTTTATACCTAACAGATATATCTCATCACAACAATAGAAAACAATGTAGGAAATTTTATGGCATCACAATCTCAAGTTAACTTCTCCACGTGTGTCATAAACTCATCTGTCCTCAAATCCAAGCCAAAGACTAATAACGTAGTGAAGAGTAGAGGTGACTGGGTTTTTTTCTGCACCTAAAGAATCAGGACAGCACCAAGGACCGACCTGTTTCTTTCAGCTGCACTGTGTTGTACTCCAAGACTAAAGTAACAGCCATAGTTAGCACCTCCCCACATGGAAAACTCCTTTCCTTTTGGTGCAAGATGACTCTCACAACTGGCCCAGCATTACCCTCCATTTGTAGTCCTGAGAGTGCCTGGGAATCAAGTACAGTTTGATTAGTCCTAATATGCCTCACACATAATGGCTGCACACAGCACCCAAATGCAGATCTGTCATTTTACACAACCTGTGTTGGCACCATCCCTCATGAATAAAAGTCTAGTCACTCCATATGAGCTGAAATTCCAGGTTAAATTATAACTACATTTTTATAAGATGTCCTCTGTGTAATCTTTTTGATTGGGAAGCTGTTGCAGTGATGAGAAATCTGATAGACTATCAACAAATCTGCGTGCACTAATTGAGCTGATATCCATGTAAGGCAAAACTAGCTGACCCCTTCACAAAGCCAAGGCAGAGAGAAAGCTTGTGAGGCTTTGTGGGTCTTATCAGAAGGTCTTTCTATATTTATTCCCTGAAGTGGCTTTGGGAAGAGGAGAGAGGAGGGTTTTTGCTTCAGAGGAAAAAAAAAATCTTCTGTCATAAAAAGGGAGAATGAGGTATTCAGGGAATATATGTCTTTCCAAATATTTTTAAATTTTTGGAAATTTTATTTTTAAATTTTGATTTTCTGGGTTTCATTCTTATTTTTTGAAGGGGCAACAAATTGATCCCATGGATTCTATTCTCTCTTGCACTTTTCTGTTCGAGGTTACCTGCACTTATGTTTACAGTTCACATTTTTAAATTATAATGCTTCTTTTACATTCCAATTAGTTCTTCCAAAGTTTCATGCCACTATTTACAATTTCTTATTTAACATATATGAGGTTTAAGCCACAGTGGTCTCCAGGCAAGGTCAGTGCTAAGCAGGAAGCATAAAAATGAGTTTTAACTGCTCTTGAATAAAAATAAATCATCACAATTAGAGGGATGGTCTATGCTGCAAAGCATCATGCAGTTCAGTAGCAGGGCTCTGCCATGTACTGTGCCTCTTTTGCTGTAAAATTCCTAACTATTTTGTTTGCTCCTATAGAATATTTGAGTTGTATCCATTCTTACCAGAAGACAAAATTTTTCTTTTCAAAACACTTCTCAAGGGAGATTTAAGGTCATCTTACTATGTATCTTCTGGAAGATTCCATGTATCATGGAAACGGGGTTAGATTTTAGCTCTTTGAATTTTTTAGAAAATCCTTGGTGGGATTCTGGCCACTGCGTGATGAAATGGTACTTGTAAATCTCTGCTACAAGCCCAGCTGAAGCATTCAAGGTTATGCTAATTTCAGCCCATGACTCTCCTGGTGGGATGAGAGAGGTTGTAAAATTCAAGTATTGGCTAAGGTCTAAAATGTGAATATTTATGTCAAGCTTTTCAATTGCCAAGCAACAGGTACTCTACAGTTACAAGTCTTCTAAAGGTGCCTCACTGCTCTTACAGAGGGAACTAGAACAGGTTTCCCAGAAAGGATGTGAACTTCCCATCCCTGGAAGTGTTCCAGGCAAGGCTGGATGGGGCTCTGAGCAACCTTCTCTTGTGGAAGGGATTCATGTGTAAAGCAGGGGGCATTGGAATTCAATGATCTCTAAGGTCTCTTCCAAGGCCATTTTTGATTCTATGAAAGACAGTCGTATTATCAAGAAAATAACTCTCAGAAAGTACGAGCTCTACATAAATATTCAATCTTTTAATTAACATATGTGAGAATGGAGTGATCTGAGTAACACCTTTATGAATTGTCAAGTATAAAGAGCCACAAATCCTCATGGCTATGATGTTGGTTTCAGTGAGCAAGTCTTGCTGCTGCTAGGTTTAGAGTAAATCCTATACACCAAAAAAAGCAAGGAGAAGAATAAAATATATTCTCTTGGGGATGAATAAAGACAGATTTTTAAATTTTTTAAAATATTTCTATATATATAAACACATACAGATATATAAGCAATGAAGACATCGAGGGGACACTATTTCTCCCCAACTGGCTTTGCCCCCTACTCAGCTATGAACCTATTTGAAATGCCACTAAAGTAGACAGAAGGGCCTCTACTGTCTTCAGCAAATACTAAGTCAAGCCTAGAATTACCTTCATAAACATCATTAGCTTAAACATCTCACAAAATGGCAGCACTGATATCCCAAACCCCAGGCTAATCCAACTCATTTGCTCAATCAATATCTCCTCTTTGACTTTATCCCTTGAACATGTAACAGATATTTCTTTGGGAGCTGTGTGCTAAATGTGAAACATTGACATCCTGGAGGCTCACAAAAACTCAGTCGAACAACTTGAGATTTTTATTATTTCACTTTTTTTATTTTTCTGCCCCAAGGAGGAGCAGTGCAAAGCTTTCCAGAAAGCAGAGTGACCCAACACTTGACAGAGAAATCTTAAAGTTTCATTGCAGTCTTTGTATTGGTACAGAGACTTTATTAAATGAGAAGAGGTTAAGAAAAAAACAACAAAATCTGACTACCATTTCACACTCTGGTGCAATTGTAAATGATGATTACGTGCAGTCCAGAAGCATATGCAGTCTCTGACCTTTGTTTTTAGGGCCATAAAACTCTTCTAGTTATAATGACAAATGCCTCAAAGACTGTTCTATTTGGAACAAACACTAGCTGCAAGGTGATTTGAGCCATCTCTTATTTCTGCCTCTTATAGATTTTCTTTAGATTGGAATGCTGTGATTAGAAAGCTCTCCTACCAGCAATATGCAAGCAAACAAGTTGACAAAAATAAGAGTGGCTTTAGAATAGACTCTTGCATCTATGATCTGATTAAGTGCAGAAAAGACCATTGTCATTCAAACATTTGAAGCAAAAAAGAGGGAGGGAGGGAGAGAAAGTGTTTCAATTCATCCTATCTGTTTAAAACAACATTACACCATCAGCTGTGCAGAAAGCAATTTTTTCTCTGTTACACTGTCTGCGTTAAAATCTCTTGGACCAATTCTCAGTAAAGCAAGTATCAAGTGAAGTCAATGGAGTGTCACCTTGCAGGAGTAGATACAGATCCATATTTCAAAGTTTGTCTTTGTAATCCTTGTAGCAACAACATCACTTTCCCTCTGAAATTTACCCATTCCCTTTCTAAGCACAAAAGGATGCTTGCTAGCTGTGCCCATGAAGAAAACTGCTTTAGCCCAGATAACTCACCTAGCTCTAAACCTGCATGTTCTTTTTCTCACAGTAACCTGTGACCAACGTTGCAAATTCAAAAAATAATAATAAAAAAAGCCAAGTCATCTACTCACATTTATTACACTGTTGTAGCTGAGGTTATGTTAAACTTATGTTTAGTTACTCAAAAGATGTGGTGTCTGCCTAACAGTGCTAACAAATTTAGACTTATGTTATACTTTGTAATGATTCACCTTATTCCTTCATAAAATGTACAATAATTCATCAGCAGAGGAAAATAGAATCTCTTTTAAGTTTGATGTTCTTACAAGTACTTAAGTTTTGATGATTAATAAATCACAAAGAAGTCCAAAATTTAGCTTTCTCTCTAAGTTATATATGAATTCCCATATTATATCAGTACAGCATGCAATATATGATAACTGCATTACTACAGATAGCATAGGAAGATTTTATTCTTGTAAAGCTGTTTTGAAATAAGTTGAGGCCTATGTAAAATGATGATTCATTAAGATGGCTATTAATTTCAAGAACACACTTTCTATTCCCAGAACTTGTCCTGGCCAAAAGCCTGTATTCTCTGTTTGATATTACTCAATCCCCAGTTGGTCTCACTGTAAGGACCCTCCTGGGAGGTCTGGACAGGAAACCCCTGGTAACAAATTACAGATTTCTACCTCCAGAGCTAAATTAGTAACCTTGTTAGATGTAACAGCTGAAGTCCGTTATCCCTTCTGGAAACATGAGCTCCTCCATGGTTCCCAGAGAGGGATGTGACAGCTGAGAGTTGTATTACTTTAATGGATTTTCACTTGTATCTTGATCATTCAGAAATATTCCTCCTCTTAATCATCCAGGCTGTTACATTTTTTTCATTTTCTTTTTCTGTTGCACACATTTATTAGAGCTGTTTTTTTCCACAAAAATTTATGAGGAAGGGAATTCCTGCATCAGTCTTTTTTTAAGGTGACCCTATGCCCTAACATCTTCACAAAATATAGCATTAGCAAACTAAGCCAGGCTGTGACTTAGCAAAGTTCAGAGCTAATTCAGGCAGTGAAATCACAGTGATAGAGTGTCAAATGTTTTCTTCTGCACTATAAAGGAAAACATTCTCTTTGAACTCAGCAAGGACTTTGTAGGACAGGAGGATTATTTGAACCAATTTTCAGCACACTCTTCTCAAACTGTTCTGTGTGTTGGAGGAAAACTGCAGATCCCTTGAATGTAAATTGCAAATTGTTTCCCCCAGTCAGATAAAGGACACACACAAGGTTCTCCTTGTATTTATGTGTCTGGTGGTACTTGAGTCTGTGGCAAACACTTAGTCAATAAGAGCAAACATCAATAGCAATAAAAAAGGCTTGTCTTTCCTTTTCCTCAAAGTCAATGGAATCTGTCTCATGTGATTTACTTGCCCCCTTTTGCAGGTAAAATAGTCCCAGGGCTAGAACAATTCTGTTTGATAGGCACATTTTACAACTATTTAAATGGCTGTCAATATCATCGTCCATCTTCTGCCATCAGAAGTTTGCCTTGCTTTTTTATCACATCTGAACTGATCATATGCACATAGGGACTGTGTTGATATCCCCTTAATTTCTCTAATTCAGAAATTGCATGGCAATTTAGATGCCACTAAAACCTATCCAGCATTGCTACATCTTCCTAAGACCAGCTAGTGAAGATAAACAATCTTCAAGATCCACATTATCTGAAATGCCCTTTTATGTTTGTCATTTATTAATTACAGAACTGGTTTCTGTTACATAGCTTTGTTTGCTTTAAGAAAGGATGATTGTCTGGTAACACTGTGTGGTTAACCAAATGCCATTTCCCAGCTTCTAATTTAAGTTTGGCTTGTGAAGGAGAGAAACAGAAGAGAATGAAGGACAGTCAGGGCTATCCAATTTGGTTTTCATTTGTCAAAAAATATGAATGGTGTTATTCTGTGTCACCTTAGCCTGGCCCTTGTCCCTAATGACCACTGTACCTTCACACATTTTAATGTCTCAAAAAGAATTCACAAAAGGGAGTTTGTTAAGTACAGTCTTGCAGAACTAAATGGACTTTGGTAGTATTTGTGTGCCATACCCTAAGCATCAGCAAACATTTCAGCAGGCTTCTGAGTAGTTCCCTGTGCTAAATTAAAAGCACTCTGAGATATATTTTGAAAAGAAAGCATTAAAAGAGCCTAAAAATACACCAAAAATAGGAAAGGAAAGCAACGGGGCCAATGAAAACAATAAAGCATTTCAAGAGAAGGTGATATTAGAAGGACAGAAGGGGGAAAAGGAAATAAGCAGAACAATAGCTGTGTAAAAGAAAATACTCAATCCGAGTATGAATATGATGAGTCATAAACTAACAATGTAAGTGATGTCTGTTATATTAATTACATTGACTTTTGGGGATGTGTCTGGAAAAACAGACACAAATTTTGTAGATGCACATAGCAGTTACACCACAGCAAAGTTTTGCTCCAAAATATTTCTACCAAATCTGTTATATTACATTGACTATGTCTTTTCAAGTAAGGACCTGACAGTAAAGCTCTCAGTGTCTGTGTTAATCTGGCTTTCCTGTTTCATAACAAACAGATCACACTTGTCACATACAGTCTGACCTCCCTGAAATTTTTCACTTTCCTCATCTTTGCCTATGCTATTGTTCAAGCCTATTCATAGGCCTGTGTCCCCCATCTGGAATAAGCGTCAGTATGATTTTTTAAAAAAGTCCCTCATCTGTTATCATACACAGGAATGTGATCAAATCAGGAATTTTCCTTGATATGAGCCACTGTAATGCTGAATTTCCTGCAATGAATCTCAAATAGTTGTATCTGTTTTGTGCATAGAACTGGAAATAAGTTTTTATCTATTTTGAAGGTCAGTAGATCAAAGACAAAGGTATGGCTCATGATTTCTCAGCCTGTCCCAGCTAGAAAGTAAAATTACTTCACTTGAGCTACTGTGACAGTGATTGTTCAGCATCCTGTCCAGGATACAAGATGGAATTTTACACTCAATTTGCAGTGGAAGAAATAAAGACATAAAAATTGCTAGTATAAGATATAGAGACAATATCAAGTCATGAATAGATTGCAGTAAAGCTTAAAATCAAACAAAAAATTAATCTGATAGTAAACAAAAAGACTTCTGTGGCTTTATTGCCAGATGCTGTAAACTCCCTTTAACTGTGAATTTAATTGATGTTCTTTTCCAACATCAATAGATGCTGTGGCAGTTTGACAGTGTCCCAAAAAGGGCTCTGCAGAGTCCCAGAGAGCACAACTAAACCTTGAACTTCAGAGAATGATACATTAGAGCAAGAGGCTCAACCTTAGCAACCAGGCTTACAGCATTATACTGGTTAAAGACTATTTCTCACAAAGAAAAGGATTAGAGATTCTTGTTTAAAACAAAAGCTGACATTGTGCTTTATAGTTATATATCCCCAAGGAGAGGAACAACTGTACCAGCCAACTGCACAGACCAAACGAGCTGAGGTGTTAATGTGGATTGCACCTGCACTCATCTATTGTGAAAAGAAGTCTCTAGACCCTGTCTAAAGAGAAAAAAAAAGGCGTCTTCACAAAGGTCCTGGCTTATTAATGCCTTACATCTACAGTTATTCACTTAAACTTGTATAAATACACCAAAATCAGTAGCGATAATGGACCTGCATTTCAATGCCCTATGAAATTTGTGCCTCTATATCCTCTAACCAGATTTTTAACAGGTTTCAATTGCAAAAAAATTTTTTTTATATTGTATATAAACTCTTGTCCGGGAAAAAAAAATATTGGAAATAATACAAAATTGAGTATCAATGAAAATCCTGAAAAGCAATTCAGTTTGGAGAAATTGCATGTTTTTGTACAATCATCCCAGCCTTATCTTATATGTCCTGCAGGAAGGTATGTCCAGAAAATTCAATACCAGGAATGTAACAATGAAGCTCAAAAATAGCACATTACCTTTAAATTGCATTGGACATTACATGTGTCTGGATAGACAGTAGGATGCAGTAACATATTGTGCAATAACAATTACATTTGTAATTCCAGTTTTTGTGACAGTTGTGTGTGTAGCAGGATGCTCTGCCTGGAATGTGCAAAACAACTCAAACAGTGCTGTTTTGCAAAGTTACTAGTGGTGAACTGAGAGGGGGTGTCATGCTGCTTTTGGTATTGAATTATGTTAAAACCTGCCTGACTCATCAACCCCAAAGTTAAACACCCTGGTCTCAAGGTGAAGATGTGGCAGACATGGTAAACTATCCTTATCTAAAAATGCTGAGCTGGCACAGTTGGCCTGAGACATATGACTGACAGTCAATCACTTTAAACTCTGAAAGTCCAGTCCCACTTTCAAACAGCAGGCTTTTCCAAAACACCCCTTGAAGTGCATGTGGAGATTCCTCCCTTGGGTGGGGATGCCCCTCAAGGTCACTCCTCCAGACTGAGCGAAAGAGATGTGCCCAGGGTCATTGGTATGGGTGAGTAACATCAATCTCTACTTAATAATTGCTTCTTTTTTTGCCAGCTGTAATATAGCTGCTTTAATAGAGCACACTATACTGTACTATGCTAGACTAGTAGCTTTAGCTTCTATACTGTGTAGCAAATAATGCTGATTAAGATCTTTTTGTCTCATCATTTAGCATAGTAAGTCATTCATTCTTACACAAATATATCTGGCTTGCCATCTTTAATCCTGCCAGACAAAGTTGGACAAAGGTTCAACCACACCTCTATAATTCCTTAGATTGAAACCACTGACAAAGTCTGAGTCTAGGATTGGATCCAGCTGCACCCAGGCTCCTCTCTGAGAACTTTAGAAAGAAGGGGATACTTCCTGTACCCCGTGACTCAATGGGAGGGCTTCTCTTATTAACTTTGTCTGAAGCTCCCTCTCCACCCACAACAATGTGATACTATTTGCTGATTTATCTGTGACAGATTTAATGTGCTGGCAGATACAACTTTCAATGTCATGACAGCTGTGCATGTCAAATCTCAAAAGTAGTCAGTATAAGTTCTCAGTTTATTGTTGCGCATGAGCTGTTGTTTTGGACTTTCCTCACTGTATACTAAAAATTCACAGTCTAGCAGGTATTTTTAAAATATGTATACAAAGGATTCAATTGCATGCTCTATTCTGACACAGTTCAGTGTAGGCTGTTTCTACCTTTTCTCTGAACTGGCTCATAGTCTAATATAAATTGAAATGTCAATACCTTGTATGACATTTACCTTGGCCTAGCAGGAGATCAAGAATAAAATAATAAATGGATTTTCTTCCTGTTCAGCCGGACTCTACAGAATGAAGTTCATATTTTTAGCCAAGATTTTTTTTTAAATATAAATTTTACTTATTTTTTGAACGCTCTTTTTCTAATTTTTGCCACGATCCCCTGGATCAAGAAGCAGTAGCTGCAGAGACATTGGCATAGCCGTATTCCTGGAAGCATCTGCGTTAAATCACCACTCCTATGATGAAATGCTGAAGGAGCTGGAGCTGTTTCAGACTGAAGAAGAGAAGGCTCAGGGGGATCTGATCAATGTGTACAAATACCTGAAAGGAGGGTGTAAAGATGATGGAGACAAGCTCTTCTCAGAGGTGCCAAGTGGTGGGACTGAAATAGACAAGGCTCCCTCTGAACACCAGAGAACCCTTTTTCACTGTGAGGATGGCTGAGCACTGGCACACATTGCCCAGAGAAGTGGTGGAGACTCCCACCTTGGAGATATTCAAAAGCCATCTGGACATGGTCTTGCACAAACCAGCTCTAGGCAACACAGCTTGAGCTGGGAGGCTGGACCAGAACACCCTCTTCCCACCTCAGACACTTCTGTAATTCTGTGTTTCTGTGAAATCTGCTAAGATGGACTGAGTTTCATAAGACAGTCAAACCAGCATAAAAAAACCAAGGTCTTTTATGGAACCTTTACCTATAGACCTAAATATCCTCGATTGTGTACATGAGAAGAAAGATGAGAAGAAAATTAACAAAGGAGGATAACATAAACTAACTGGGTTTTGAATCACAGTGGAAAAATGCCATAAAAAGACAAGCAGCAACTCCCTAAATTAGAATAATATAATTCATAAATAGTTTAAAAGCATTTTTCACCATTCAGGATTTCTTTTTTCCGGCTATTAGTATAAACAGACATCCTTGGACACTAGGAATGCCATTTTATGGCTTTCAAGGGCAAAATAAATTTGCACTTACTAAAGAACAAATACATGAAGGTTGCCTACTGCTCGGTGATTTAACTTCTAGAAATGTTCTGCATTTAAAATTTCATGCATTTGAAAGATTTTTTGCTTTGTTTTGTTTAATTACCAGGATGACAATTCATTATTATAGCATCCTACTAATGACGGTGGGTACATCCTTTATTTATCCCTATCCCTTTGTTAACCATACTTATGAAGTGCTACGTTTCAAGAACTGTAATGACCAGTGAGATAAAGTGCTTATTTTAATTATTTAAATATTTACCAAATTTGAAGCCACATAAGTCTCCAGAAAGGCAGCCTGCCTAACTGAAAGCTTGCAGCTGCAAGATGACAGTGGGCACACCCTTCAGTTACACTGAACTGCATCTCTTCCTCCTCAGTACACATTTGGAGAACTTATTCTACAAAACATGTAAGGATGGTTTCAGAGAGTGTCCCGCGGGCTGAAGTTGATAAATTGTGAATTACTTTACCTGGTAATATTTCATTCCTGATCTGTATTGTCTGTGAACCTCTCCTAGTAAATGTGGAGCTTTTTCACTCCCTAGATAATCTGTCTGCTGCTGAGCCCTCCGAACTCACATTTTTCTAGGCAACAGGCAAGCAAATCTGTGTGAGTAAAAAAGAACACAAC
The DNA here is from genome assembly GCF_041296385.1 of Aphelocoma coerulescens. Lineage (NCBI taxonomy): Eukaryota > Metazoa > Chordata > Aves > Passeriformes > Corvidae > Aphelocoma > Aphelocoma coerulescens. The sequence goes on from NC_091015.1 coordinate 109,774,769, forward strand.
CCACCTCCACTAGGTAAGACTAAAAACACTTTACAGGTCCACAGGAACTTCCAAGAGATTTCATTTTTGAAGCCAATTAGGAAGTTTGGATTTTGGGGGGATTGGGGAAAGCAGTGGAACATGTAAACAGAAAATCACAGCTTTCAGATGCTCATCAGCATTACAGAAGCATATGGCTGCAAGTTTATGCCGTGTATTAGACTATCCTATGAGTAAAAATGGCATGCCCTTAAGACATATTTGCAACAGAGCATGCTGCTTTAATAACTTCCAATTTTGTTAATATCTGTAGTTGCTAGATAGAATGTATTTTTCTTATTACTCCGTGGATGGGCTTTTTCACTCTTTCCCCTATCCTGATCCAATATATCTTGCCATATATAATCTAGACAGGGCGAGTAGTGCCCAGCCTGAAATCGTTTGGAATGGTTCCCGAGCGAGCCGCGCGCTCACGGCGCTTTGGGACCGGGGCCACCAGGAGTTACCGTCAGTGCGCAGCGCCCTCCTGCGGCCATTCCCTGGAACTGCAGGAGAGCGGCGCTGCTCTCCCGCACTCGGCAGCGGGAAGGGCAGACGGCGCTGGCACTGATGATCCGCAAGAGTCGGCAATTTTCAAATCTCTCTTTTGCCCAGCCTTAAAGAAGCATTAATAAAAGAATAAAGCACCAAAGCCATTAAACCTAATTGTTAATTTGATGGCATATGAGTACAAAACACAAACAGGCAGATTGTCCAAAGCCTGCCGAGATATTGCTTTGTTATGTCCTAATAATCGCTCTTGGTAAATCTGATTAACAACCACAGTAGATGACAGAAACATTTTCAGGTCCTTCGTTTCTTATAATAAAAGAAGGATTTTTATCAAGAAATAATACATGGACATGATATTATAGGGGAAAGTTATCAGGAAAAACTTCATGCTCTGATCTAAAACAGCAGGGCAAGACTACTTTCAGGGAGGCATAGGCAAGGCAAGGGTAAATTATCTGAAGGCTGCAGCCACGCAGCTGCTCAGGGAATTTCTTGGGTTCTGTGGCTCCTCAGAAGCTCTTCTTTGGCCTTAATTTGCAGTGCATCAGAGAAAGCAGATTCAGTCACAGCTCTGGATAATTACTTGAATTAATGAGACAGTCCCACAGCTTAAAAATGCACAAATACACAAAAGAGATGTTTATATCAAACTGATATATCCATTTAAATAAAATCCTGGTAAGAATCTACTTACAGGGCACCTGCAGACCCCCTGGCTGGGAAGGACAGAGTGTACTCAGGACACATCACATCCTCATGTGCGGCGGCACCTCTTGAAATCAGCCTTGGTTAGGGACATCTTTAAAAAAGATCAAGCAAAAATGAAGAAACCACTCCAGTTTTCAAGATTCTCACACTACCCATCCTCTTCCTTTTACTCTGGTGAGAGTAGCTTATTTCTGCTCCAAATGTATTTACATCTAACTAAATGTTCAGTGGCATCAATGATGAACTCTGAAGGGATTCAGCTCCACACTGTCTGCCTTGATGCAGACATGAGCAAAACAGCAAACAAATGGAAAATATGCTCAGGTTTTCAAAGAGAGTCAGGTCTCTCTGCCAAAAGAAACAAACAAGCAAACAAACAAAAAATGCCACCTTAATTCATCCTTTACTGGTTGCACAGAACTTAAAAAAAATACCAACCAACCAACCAACCATCCAAACCCAAAAAAATTAAAAAAAAAAAAAAAAAAAACACAACAGAACAGACTGCCTGAGAAAGCTCCACTGAGTCCCTTTTCTGCATGTTTTGCTAGTTCACACTCTCTTTCTCCTGCTATCTCTGCTTTTACTACGCACACTTTGCCCTTAAGTACTAGCACAAAGCAGTACAGAAATGTAAATGTGCCGTCATTTGGACAGAGGGAAAGGAGATAGAGCTATATAGGACATCTCAGTTATGCATGATCTCTTGAAAAGTCCTGCTTTCACTTGCCACAGACCGAATTTGTCACCTTAGGGCAATGGTGAAACCCACTAGTGCCAGCAGAATTCAGGCACTCCAATCAGGCTTCCCTCCATTAAAAAAAGCAGTTTCTGTATGTAAGTCAGGAGAAACCTGTGAGATTTGTCCATTGCTACACCCACAGAGATGACCAGAACTTACCAAACTGCACTGATCTGAAGGCTGCTGCTTCATGCAGAGCACCATGCAATCTTCCTAGAGGCTGTGTGGAGTGGAATGCAGGTAGCACCAAAATCAGACACAATTCATAGTTGTTTTAAATACTAAAGTTTTATAGACAGATAAAATACCTATAAAAAGTAAATTTCTCCATCATTCCTCACTTTGCTGTAAGATTTATTACACATATAAACCAGTGCAGTGTCCTCAAAAACCTACAAATTTTACATAGTGTCATGTTGTATCAATCTTTGAATAATTTAGAGCAATAGTATATCTGAATGCTTACAATAAGGACAAGTTTATGGAACTTAGTATTTACTCTGGTGATATGGGACAAAGAGGAAATATACCAGTTATATAATTGCTAAACTGTAAGAGAAAATATTTCCAAACAATCAGCTGGATAATACATTTATCTTTTTATAATATATATACCAGATTCTACAAATATTTTGCAACCTTTTTTTTAGTGTGACATATTTTTAAAGGTAAAAATAATATATGGATTAACAAACTTGTGAAGCCCCGTATGTCACAATTCCCAAAACTGAAGAAGCAACCTGAAATCACTTTATATACTTCACTTTCTAGAATATACTTTTAGGTTTATTTTAATGTAAAAATGAGAAGTCTACTTCTCTAAATGTGACTCATAATTTTGGTACAACTTTTACCACTCCTGCTCATTTATACATCTTCTCCTGGCATCTTTAAAAAATGGTTATAATTAAGCTGAGTGCAAACACAAGTCCAGTCCTGTTACATTTATTATGAGGAGGTATTTGTAATCTTTATTGTGTGTTTTTCCCTTATACTGCTGCTTTCTCTAGGAAGGTGCTTGAAGAAGATATTCCTGTTGCAGTTTTCTCTGGAGACTTCTGCAGCTGGGTGTGGTGAGTTTATTCACCAAATGACCAAAGAATGTTAATCATAACACAGCATGACAAAGATACCAATCTCTTGGAATATTTAGCTTATAACTAAAATTACAAAGCTTTTGTTTATTAGCATCAATGTTGATTGCCACAGCTGGTAATGAGGCATGAATGTTCACTTTTCTTGTAAAGTCTTGAAAATGCCAGAGGAAATAGCAAATACTTGTTTCTCTCTCTAGACAGATGCCATCAGTTGCACAGACTGGCTAACTGTGGGTGTTGGTTTGCTTAGGAACTGAGTATTCTCAAAAATAAATTGAAAGCAACCTAGGAATTCATTAAGAGATCAGATACAAAACCCATAAGTCACTAGAATCTGGTTGAGAGCAGGAAAAACTATCAAAAGCATCTCTGTATTCCTCTAACCACTAGAAATGCTGTCTCTACAATCTGTATTCTACATATATGTCCATAGCACATAAAAAAAGCCCTTCCTTTTCATTCATTTTTCAGAACTGGTATTCAGAATAGTGATAGATCCTCTATCAAAGAAAGAAGACTATTCTAGAAGGATATTTCAATCTGCTTCTCATTGCTAGTCAATAGACTGCCAGATAATAGGATGTTCATATTAACTGCAACTTTCTTACTGAAAATATATGTAAGTGACTGAGCTCTGAGACAGTGTGAAAGATCTCCAAAGATTCTTGATAAGACAATTTATGGAGTTGCAGTCCCTGCTTGTTGCCTTCAATCCCCTATGAAAACTCACATCCTGTGCTGCAAGTCAGTGAAACCAAATAAGTTCTTGTACACTCTGGCTTGGGCCCAATTTGTATTGAAACTTATCACAGTGATAAGGTAATTATTTTTGTTTATTTCTGCTTTATATTACAGCAAAACAGAGTTAAAGAACACTCTGGAATTGTTTTTCAATCTGATGCCAAACAAGTTCAAAATCTGACAGGCAATTACCTTTTGGGCACAAAAGTAAACAAAGAAACGGAAATGTTTCATGCTTTGTTATACATCTTTAAGTGCATTTATTTGCAATATAATATGTACTTAAAAATCTTGCTCTGACTAAATGATTTTTTATTCCCACTACTGGCTTAAGTCTTGCAGAACAGGCTACTTTGCACAGGCTAGCTCTCATGTCTGAACAAAAACTGAACCTCAGATCTGAAAAGTCATCTGGAAGAGTGGAATAACCCAGCAATATTTCAAGGGAGGTGGGAAATACAAAAAATTCAAGCATACTTGAAGAGAAATTATCATCAGATCTGACTATATCTGATTATGTTCTGTATCAGCACAGTAGCACAGGTATCTATTGCATTTCCAGAGTCTAGTGCACGAGGTGGAATCCTGTTCCTTTTCTAAATATTGTCTTTTCTAAGGACATAGGCCATATTTCACCCATCACATAAAAGAGTTAAGATGCATAAAAATGGAGAGGTTTGTTGGTGGGTATTTTCATGTCTGTTTATTAGAAGTCTGTACAATAAATACATCAATTGTAAGTGTCATTTCTGTGGGCTGAAGTATACAATTTTATGCTCTGTGTTAGATTGCTAGTAAAACCAAATATTTCTGGCATTAGTGAAATAAAGACTCTCTAAACACAGAAATGTGAAGAGAATGGCCCAGGATACCCTAGAAATAATAGAAAATTATTTTTTAATACTATAGAGCATTGAGAGCATGGTTGGAGTAGTCAGATTTTCAGAGAAAACCCTGCCATTACACTGAAGCAGTCAGAACTAAAATGTGTCATCTGCCACTTCTGTCTTTTCTCATTGTTTCCAAAGTCAAACAGAAATCTAGCCAAAATTATGAATTTTCTAAACTTGAAAGAGTTTAAAAGTAACAAAACAAACGTGGCCTGAGAATGCCCAGTGTGTGGAGGGGAAGGGACAGGTAGCAGACTTTCAGGCTTGGGCGACTTCCCATCAGGAAGCCAAATTTGTTAGCACTTTGTCATGGGCATGTCAAGAGTATGATGTCTTTAGACATCTTCAGCATATGCAAACAGAAGAGATAATGTAAAATAAACATAATAGGTAATGCTTTGCTAGTTAGTTATACCTGAATTCCAGTGGTGATCCCAGCAGGATTTCACTCCTGCATGGAGTTTGGTGCATCTCTTACCATGCAGTCAAAGATCAAGGTCCTTCTTCTCCATCCCTTCATACCTGGAATGACGCTTCAGAAAGCTTTGTTCAAAGGGGTTGTTTGTCTGCTAGAAAAATAATAATAATTAAAAAAAAAGACAACAGATTAAAAAAAATTATGGTATGAGAGAGAAAAAGTATTATGGTCAATTTAACATCACTTATCTCAAGGCAGCTTGTTATTTTCTTTTAAAATGTTCTTTTTCCTACTGTTTCTTACCAGGCTAATTGTGTAAAAGAGTTATATTTCTGGCCTATTGCAGTTGGTACTTGTTGTCAGTAGAGATGCACTGGATAAATTCCCAGAGATCATCTGTGACTTTCCAAAGAGAAATACAGAAAATAATAGCATTTGCTTTCTGCTTCCTTTTTCCGCAGCTGTGAAAATTACATTTTCCTGGAATATTATTGCACAAATTCTGAACTCAACATTACTTCCAAGGTCCTCATAAGTATAATTTAGTCCAGTGGGTTTCCACATAGGAGATCCAGATGGGTGCTATACTATATACTTACAAATTACTAAAAATGTGTAAGGGAAAATTAAAAAAATTAATAGACTATATCATTTGACACACAATTGTTTCTACATAACTTACAGGACTATTTGCTGATAGATTTTAATGATGTGTCAATCAGAAGTTGCAGAAATTCTATTGCTGATAGTAAAGCCCTTGTATTTTTGGCATATTGCAGCATACTTCTCTACTGGATCAGAGCCTGAGTACGCATTCGTAGGACAGACCTCTTGGTTCTGACAACTGTGCTGAAAAGCCTTTTCTCATGATAATGGGTAAAAAATGCTTTCATCACTTCAGTTAAAGGAAGTATCTTGGTTTAGATGTTGGATCAGGTAGCAGTTTGGTTCATTCAAATGTCATTTTATCTTCAAATCAATTTCAAGTCAACGCAGTGATTAAATGCTTTCACTATCTATTTTTTCCAGAAAATAAATATTCTTCCTTCCTGTTAGAAGAGCAGCTCGTTTCAGCATCTTCAGAAGCAACCTGGTGAGAAAATATTTTAACACCCTTTTTCCTTCACAGCTTGCTTAGGTACTTTAGGTGTGATGCTCAAGTTGCTTACGACTGTGACTTCTTTCGATGCGTAGTGTTCCATACCACCACTGCTATTTAAATTACATCTCATTTGCTGCCGATTCGAACATTCACACTGATGATTCAGACATTCATCTGAACATCCTTCAGGAAGTAGCAAATCACAAGTGATCCCAGTTGTACAGAACAGGGTTACAAAGAATCAATCACAGATGCATGCAAAGGTGGGTCACTGCCTGTCACATTCGTAGCAGCATATAATAGCACAGAGGAAATGGTGCTTAAAGTCATTTAAAGCACTACAGTTAGTGGCATTTGCCATAATATATTTCATCTGAAATTTCAGAGCATGGTGCTGCTGTACTGACTGTATTTTAACCACTAAAGTCAAATGTCAGCTCTTCGTCTGCAATCAAAGCAATGACTACAACACCCCCCAGCTGAGCTAGCTTCAACCAGCTGATGATAGGAAGCAAATTTTAGTGTTCATTGAGCATAATCCCACTACTTATTTCTTGCCATTCCTTCAAGACCCACTATTCTACTAATTCTGAAGTGTGTATCTGTTGTTTTCAACAGACTGATGAGGTATGTAAGTCAAACATTCACTGTGGTACTTTGTGCTTATTTGGCTTCAATATATGAAACAGTAGTCATACTAATGAGCTAATTCTTCCAAACATTAATTCATTAATTTTTTTAATCACAAGTTTTCTCCATGATTCATCCATTTCCTAATTTTGATCATTCATTTTATATTATGTTATTTTTACTTCACTGAAAGAACACCAGATACTTTTTATGGATTCCTTGTTTTCTCAGACATTGTAGCAACTTGCCTCTGTGAGGGAAAACTGTGATGAGGCAAATAAAAATACTCACACTTAGCACTGAGTCTGAAGTTTTAAACCTCTCACAGAGGACTGAAATCATTATTGGAGAACAGTGAGAAGCATTCACAATGAAGTGAGAAAAGAAAATGCAGTCTAAAGGGCTGGAAAATAGGTCACCTTCACTAGACAACATAAAGGACCTACAATGCAAAAAAATTTTCTGAGAGCTCAGCCCCCTGTTGTACAAAAAGAGATGACACCATGAAGAAAGAGAGTACACCTGAAACCCAGCAACACACTGTCTGTCCTGCAGAACAGATGGAAGGGACATTGGTTTTCACTTTCATCTGCTCCAATTTATACATGGTGTGAGGCTCGCAGCACTACTTAGGCACTACTAAAACATAACTCCAAAGTGCACAGTACTTTTATTACAAGGTTGTATCTTTACTAAAGGAAATATGAATATTTTTATTTTATTTTATCTCCAGGTGGAGAAGAAACAGATATTTCTCAGTCTTATGTACATTTTTTTCCTTCTTGAAAACAATAACCCTTTTCCAAATAATTTTGAAAAATGTTTGGTTCATTTTCAGGTTGCGTTAACTGAGTGCCTTTTCCTAATAAGCCGAGCATTGAAGCACAAATGCCAGCTTCAACCTTGCTTCCATCTCATGCATTAATACAGGCAAAATTCCACTCTTTGTAACCCAGAGTATGGGAAAACTGAAGAATATGTGAAATATCTGCATCTGTTAAATTTAACAATCAAATTACTAAGGATTTTTCCAGTAACTTTTACCTGTAATGACTAAATACCATTTTTTGAGAAATCTATCCAACAAAGTTATCAATGCCTATTCTAAACTACTGAAACTGTTGTGTGCCTGATATCTGAGCTATATGTAATCTCTTTTCCTGCAGAATGCATGTTTACCTCTATTTTGTTCAATTAAAGTGTCTCCTTTGATCTACTTGCTCTGGCACTCAGATATGTTAACTGTCTGTTCTTTAACTGCTTTGCCATAAATAATTAAATTAATTTAACAAAACCATGATTTTCACATTACTCTCTAATTTCATATAGGAAATACTGTATCTTGGCACCATAAAAAGTATGCACTCCTAAGATTAAAGAAGTGTCACAAGATAGCTGGATTAGCTGAAATGCTCACCACCCCATCTAAGGAGTAGTAAATGGACTGTTACACCTAAGCTCACTTCTAAGATATACAGATTCTCATTTGAGAAATCTTTTTTCCTTTCATCCCCAGGTTTGAAAATATGTGCATTGGTTAGATAATTTACATAAGATCTGACATTTCTCTCCAGCGATTGGGACTATGCTTACATCATTCATCATACTGTATCCCAGCTGATGATATGCTGTTGAATACGGACTTTGTAGGTACCTTAAAATACAGTTCAAAAGGTCTTACAAGGATACTGGCTGTCTACTTTTCAAGAACATAACCTTAATATATCAGTGCATTGCCATTTTATTGTTCTTATTAATATGAATGTTTTCTCTCATATAAATTATATTCATTTTTATATGCTTATGCTTATGTCCAAACTCCTGCTCCTTAGTTTTGCTGTTTAAATTATTCTTGTACATAGAAGTTAAGAGAGTTTTATCTAAACATTTCCAAAATACATTTGGGTTCTATACCTTCCAAACAATCATTGCTATAGGCCTCAATATAAATGATAAATAGTTTATCACAACAAATATAAAGCTGGATCATAGCCAGTCTTCAGAACTATACCATAAACTTATTAATATTGTGGACAGTTCCGCTTAAGCCCACCTACCAATAAGTAACTGTTTTGTTTTCTAATAATAGTTTTAAACCTCTACTGACATATTCTACTTCAGCTAAGGCTACAAAAGTTGGAAATCCCCCTGGGTACAGAGCAGTCAGTCCAAAGCAGATTGTGGGAAGACTAGTGTGAATGTCAAGGCTCACAGCAGCATCCAAAACTCAGTTGCTCCCCTACAGCATTTCTGCAGGTTTTCTGTGTTATGGTTAACAAAATAGGACTGCAAGATTTGCAAGCATGAAATTTTGCAATAATAGTTGCACAACAAATTTAGGTAAGGAGGAAGAAAAAGGCCAATAAACCTATCTAGAGTTTTGAAAATTCATTTATTGTCAGTATTTCCTCACTGCCATTTTATGCCATTTTGAATTCTTGCTGACCCTGGAAAGGCCTACTATTTGAGAAAAAGATTAATACAGATTACAGCAAAGCTGACTGTTTCTGACACACATAGAATTATTTACATCCCATACAAAACAAGCAGGACTGTCAAGTACCACTAGTCAAATTACTGATGATCTTCTTAGCAGAGTTCAATAAAGACTGTTTAATAAAGACTTTATGAAATGTTTAATATTTCATGGAGGCTTTTCTACAGGATCCTTTCACTAAACTGATAGTAAGCTTTAACCATCTCAGGTCAACTCTGTAAAAAGTTTTTGTAATTAGTATGGAAGAAAGGAGGAAACTTAACATTTTGCATATCATCATGTATATTGAACACTTAGAAATTTCTGTAGAGACATTGATGTAAAGACGATCAGAACTTATGAATACAGGAAGTACCAATAGTATGATTAAGAAGAGAGAAACTGGTAAGGTAGAAAAGTTAATTTAGCTGAAGCAATATAGGATAGATACTGAGCAGTAACCTCAGCTTTTAATTAGGCAATGAGACAGATGAGGTCAGTTTGGACAGAACTGTAATTATCCTGACCTAGTTGCAGATGTCCCTGCTTATTGCAGGGGGCTTGCACTAGATGAGCTTTAAAGGTCCCTTCCAACCTAACCACGCTATGATTCTATATACAATGGTATGATGGACAGACAACAATGTGGACCAATCCTATTACAAATCTGATAAAAAAGTGTATCATCTTACCCAGATATGAAATGAAAGACAGTATTTTATGGGGTTTGATGATTTGTACTGCATTGTATTTGGGGCTTTTTCTTTTATAATTGATCATTTTAACAGATTAGAAATCAGTCAATCAAAATTGTTAAAATAGGTCTTGTGGGTAAGGTTCCCTGTAAATGTTTAATTAAGGTCTCTTTCCTTACACCTCTTATTTCCTGTGACGCTGAAGGCCATTCCTGGACCCATCATTAGTATACTTCCTAAGTGATAATCATTAAGTATCTTTTTCCATTTCAAGGCTTTACTGATATCTTGAAATAAGAATAGACTTATTGCACAATTAGTTAACAGGTCTTGTGTTTGTGTCAGGAGAAAGGAGGTGGTGGAAAAATGCTGAGGTTCACTGCAAGATTTTTTTTACAAAAACCTAACAACAGCAGGGGTGTGAAGGGAGGGCAGGGTTGCCATCTATACCACTGAGACAGCAGACTGATGTTACACATATATTTGTACTTCAGGCCTGATGGGCTTCTCAGCTTACAGCTGCTGTGCTCAAACAAGAACATAAATGGGTCTCAGGTGGGATATGTGACAATGACTAAATGAGCTCAGCTTTCAAAGTGTCCCAAACAAAACTGGTGTAATCTCACTGCTGCTTATAACCAGCCTCTTTTTAGCAATAAAGCCTACTAGTTTACTATAATTCATACACAACTCAACCAACCTGGACAGGTGATTGGCTGGTGCAATTAATTTTATAATGTAATCAAGTCCATACCAATGCAAATTTAAGATACCAGAGAGATTCACCCATTCCTTTCTCTTTGAACCAACAGGAAATCTTCAGCAGTACCAAGAAGCCAGTCCTATATTTCAGATAAAGAAAATCTGATATTTGTGGAATCATAGCCACCTGCTGTTAGCAGTATAGGAAAATCAAGGATTTGTTGGAAGAGAGGAAGCTTGCTTTGAAAACACACAGCTGAGACCATGATGATTTAACCGTTCCGGAGACTGAAGCTCCTTTTTTTTTTTTTTTTTCCTTGTGAAACTACAGAAAAACTAAAGTTGTAAGAGATCAGGCTCAAAAAAATCACTCTAAAAAGCAGAAGAAGCCATCTCCTGGAAATGTCATTTCTTTTCTCATGTATACACGGCTCAAGAAGTATGTGGGGATACTGAACTCTGTGATAAACATGATACTCTAGTATTGTCCTAGCACAGCTCCTTGAAAAAAGCTGTTTTTCCTCCTTAGACCCAAATACTTCTGCAAAAGTTACTAAAATTAAGTCTGCACAGTATTAGTTATTTGTTAACCCTCATTGCTGCTGCTGGCACTATTAATGCCACGTTTCCATTAGTAACTGGTGTGTTTCCTTCCATGTGCTTGTACTCACAGTTAAATTGGAAACAGCCTTTAATTTTTCAAAAGAAACTAAAGAGGATAATTGGATTTTATTTTAAAAAATCACTCACAGCTTTTAATGCAAATGCATGGGTAACATCAAAGACACTGAAAAGCTTCTGAAAGAAATAATAATAAAACAGTGGATCAGTCTCACAAGTTTAACTGGCAACTTTTCCCCAGCCAGAGGGCCTGTTCTATTTAAACATGGCGAGTACATAGCAGCTGAAAAAGAATAAAGAGAATTTTCAAGAGGTGACTGCCAGATCAACACCACAAGAAGTTACTGAGTTTCATAAAGAAATGATACATCTAGGGTGGAGGGACTACAGAGTTGCCTTCACTGTATAATTATCAGAGAGGGCAAAATGTGCTACAGGGGGATAAAAACCAGGGTAGCTTGCAGGCAGAGTAGTGCTGCAGTTGCAGTTTAAGACCCAGAGTTAAGATAGCATAGCATCCCAAACTGATGAACAAAAAGTCCACCAAAAAAAGAAAAATTAAAGGAAGGATAAAAGAGGTAAAACTTTAGAAAACTGCAGGTCAAGACCAAGCCACCAGAGAGGTGTTAAACTTTTGTGATGATGAGCTCATCATTTGAGATTCACAAATGTAAGTCAATGCCAGTTGACATTTACTGGTATTTACATGCTTTACTGAGCTTTCAGATCTCAAACTCCAAAATCTGTTTCTTTCACACACTTCACGTCTTTCATCTTTTCTTATTTTTTTCTTCATTTCTCTTCTCTAATGATTCCCATTCTACCAGTAACCATTCCATTTTACAAACCTGCCTTTCAAAAATAACTATAGATCAATACTTGAGAAAAAAAAAGCAAAAAAAAAAAAAAGCGACATCTACAGGGCAACTATTAATGATCAAAAGAACTTTACAAAAAATGTAACAAGATATGGAAAGGCATTAATTAAATTTACTAAAATACTTGAAATATCAACACCATTAAGTAAACATTAATGGATATTTTCTTTGGTCTTGCCTATCCTTAAACTGTGCAAAGTGTTTGTGTTGATACAGAGCTTCATAAATATGCTGACCATTTAGTATTTTAACTCTCTTAAACTAAAAGAGTGGAGTGAATTATTTTGTCACTGGTATACTAATGCATTAAATTCACTATTCTGTAGAATTAGGTACCGTAAAATTTTCCAAGACTTCAGAGGATAAACTTTGGTTTTATTTTGCTTGAAGATCACAGAATCCTGACAGAGGACATGGAAAAGTTGTCATTGCAAGACCACTTGGTGATCTTGGAACAATCATTGTGACTGAGAAGGGTGCCTGAGGACAGGAAGAAAGAAAATCATACTTCTATCTTCAAGAAGGATAGTAAAATAGACCCAGAGAACCTTGAGCCTTGGAAGGTGATGAAATAAGTCATACTGTAAGCCACATCAACAAGAAGCTCATCAAGAGTAGTTTTCATGGTACCATCATTGGAAAGTGATGCTTGATCAATCTACTGATCACCTTCCATAGTGAAAGACTAGCTTAGCAAACGAGGACAGAGCAGAGGATACTGAGTACTTTGACTTCAGAAAGGATTTTGACCCTGTCTGCCATAAGATTTTCAGAGAGAAACTGATGAGATATTCACTGGACAGACAAAGAGTGCGACAGATGGAAAACCAATTGAATGGACAGGCCCAGAGAGATGGTGGTTGGTGACCCGTAACACAAACTAGTTGGAGGACAGTGATTAGCAGTGTATCCCAGGAGTCAATACTGGTTCAAATCCTGTTCAATTAATGATCTAAACAACGGGGCAGAGTGTAGCCTAAGTAATAACCATGAAGAACTGCATTAGGACCAGCAAGTCTGACAGGAGATAGAGGTTAGATAGCGGGCAATGAGAGAGACTGAAAAGTGTCTGAGCTTTTGAGCTCTATGGGTTGGGATCAGAGACACAAAATCCCTAGTTGCATGCTCCAAGGATTGCTGCTGGGCCAATGCTGTGTAACTGCTTCATTAATGACTTGGATGATGGAACAGTGCAAATGATATAAAACTGAGAGGAGTGGCTGATACACCAGAGCCATCTTGCCATTCAGAGGGACCTCAGCAAGGTCGCAAAATGGGATGACTGGAAATTCATGAAGTTCAACAAACACCAAATCCTGCACTTGGGTAGGAATAGCCTCACACACAGGATAGCTGGCAGTTGACCAGCTGCCAAGAAGCCTTGCAGGGAACTAGTACAGGGTCCTTCCTGACCACAAGCTGACCATGAATGAGCAGTGCCTCCTCTCAGCAAAGAAGGCTAGAAATGACATTAGGTCTGTTAGGAAAATGCCTTCCCTGCAGATCAGGGAAGGCTCTGATGAGCCCACGTTGGGAATACTGGATCCAATATCGTGCTCCTCAGTACGGAAGAGGCATGAACATACTGGAGAGTGTTCAGTAAAGGGCCATAAAGATGACTAAGAGAAGTCTCCATCATTCTTATCCACATGTGTATATATATATATATATACGTACTCATGATGGAAGAGGAGGAGAAGAGGAAGTCAGACTTCTTGGTGATGCTCAGTGGCAGGAAGAATGTCAGTGAACACCAACTCAGAGAGAAATTCCACTTAAATGTAAGAAAAATCTTTTTCACCATGACTTTTTTGGAACACAGGTTTGTCAGAGAAGTTGTGGAGTCTCCATGCTTGGAGATACTCAAAATACAACCAGACACAGCCCTTAGCAATTAGGTCTAGTTAACCCTGCTTTTAGCAGGAACATTTGGTTAGAGCATGCCAAAGAATCCCTTCCAACCTCACTGGTGCTGTGATTCAAAGTATAAATACCACACATCAGTATTTCAGATTTTCAGAAGTAGAAAATGTGACTTAAAAGAAAGCCCCAGAAGATGAAGTTGATTTCTACATTGCTGCTACTGTAAAATATTCACAAAATATTTGCCTTGATAAATGATTTTAAATCTTGGGATTATCTATTTATTTGCTGTGTTAAAACCACCTTCATTTTAGCCCACCAATACTGATTTTCAATTTTTAGTTTCTTTTGAACTTCAGAAGCAGAGAACTTTCTGCTTATTTCAAACCTGCTCAGGTGGGTATACAGCAATATTACCAGAGAACTTGATGAAAATAAAGAAATAGTCCTGTGGCTAAAAAAAGATTGTGTTTTTTCTAAAAAAAAACCCCTATAAGCTTGCCCTGCAGTTAAACTGCTATAGCAAACAGTAATAGTCCATTCACATGTATTATAAGAGCAGTATCACCTGCAGTTTTATTGACTGTCAGAAAACAGGTCCCATTTTGCGAAACAATAAAAATCAAATTTAGTGTAAAATCTCCCAAGGTTGTAGCCTGTAACCTTGTAATATCAGAAATGACAGCAGTAAGCCTTTTTTTCCTCCTCCTTTTTTCACTGCAGATTCCAAAAGAAACCAGAGATTATATTCCAGAGCAGGGAGTGCTGCAGACATAGACATATTACCATGCGGAGGCACAACAAAGATACCAAAAAATGTTCTCAATTTCTTTCTTTTCCCAGCGCTCTACACCTCTAGCCAATACAGAATGGCACAGCCTGTTAGTCCAAAACTGACAGGTAAATTTTAAGGACAAAACAAAATATAAAGCATTAATGACACAATATAATTTTGCTTTTCCTAGTCTTTATTGTTTCACCACTTGCATTTACATGAATAATTATGCAAACACAGGGAAAGAACATATGGAAAGTACAACTGAACTCCTCAAGTACAAGGTTGCTCTGTTAGGTTTGCATGGCAAAGTTTTGGTCTAGGAGGGGCTATGAGAGGTGGCTTCTGTGAGAATTGCCAGAAGCTTCCCCCGTGCCCAACAGAGCCAATGCCATCCAGATGGCTGAATATTTCACCCCAAAGTACTCAGTAGCTCCATTCATTTCAATTCTCAATTTCACATGCATGCTGAAGTAGATAAAAGTTCCCCAAAATTAGAAACAGATAAAACACGCAGTAGTACAGATTATTAGACACACTTTAAAGGAACTCCACGAAATAGAAAATTGCATGCTTCATGGAAGAAGGAGAGTTATGTTTAAAAACAATGGACCATATTTATATTGGTGATCTATTGCTTTGTCTTTTCAGAGACAGAGTCTTATCTGTAATGGAAAGGTTATCAAAAAAAAGGAATGCCAACTCAGAATCAAACATTTAACAAATAGTGAAATGTCAGTGTGAGGTGCACATATAAATTTGGGGTAATCTTTACAGATGTCACACTGCTGATTGCAAGATTGGAATTTGTACCTGAAGATATACACACAAAATATTATAAACTTCTGTGAGCAATCTTTTATTTTCCATCAGTCCTGACACAAAAAAATGGTGAAGAACTGCATGGGAACAAAAATTCAGACTACCCACCTACTCCCTACCTGCCTTTCATCAGCATCTATTTTGGAAAAGAGTAAACCTACTTTTCCCGCACTTAATACAGTGTTCGACTCCTACTCAGAAAACTTTAGGATGGAGTAAAAGTTCGTATCTGAGTTAACAATTTAAATATGGATCAAACACCTAAATGTACAGCTAGAATCACTCAGATAGTCCAAAGGTGTCCATCAAGAGCCATTTCTTGTACCTTTCAGAGCAGGTACATTCCACTGCATGTCTCTTGCTAGATCCCAGTTAAGTGTTGCAAGGGGCCTTGACCAGGCAACCAAATAAAAATAACTCAATATAGAAGATGGACTCACTTGATTCAAGCAGAGGTTGAAGCAGGTTATCCAATTTCAGGTTTGCCCAATTATCAGTTTGGGCTTTCTTTTTTAGCCCAGCATGAGTTCAGATTTGAGCCTTAGTCGGGTAAATAGCTGCCTCAAACAGGAGCTGAACAAGCTATCTTCATTAAAACTTCTCTACAGAGAGTTTGAGTGTTTGGGCAAGAAAAGAAAGGGAAGAGGGGAAAGTAAATGAGGCTCTCAAACTAAGAGTTCCCTTTCATCTAGGCAATGTAATGCAAATCTTTTCTATAATGCATTTTAAGATGTAAATTGGATTCAAGTTGATGTCCACCTGTCTTGAACCAGCAGGGATGTCTTCCCATTTTTATCAAAGCATTTCTCTGCCAATTACTGGCTGTTGTGACAGTTGGAGATTTTTTGTGTGTGTGCAGACTTTTACAAATACAAACTCATTAAAATTAGATCTTTCACCTTCTGATTCCAAGAAAAACTGTCACTGAAAAATATCAGGGGTCAAGTGATCTGTATAGTCTAATTACATCCTATAAGACCTAGAAGCTTATGTTTATGAGGAAAAAAAAGGGGTCCTATTTTCTTGGTATTTTCCATTTTCAAAATTTTATTCTTTTTAAGAGCAGAAAATTTTATGTAATACAGAAAAATACTTATATTGTTTACTCACTGCAGACAACTAAGCCTCTATTCATTAAAGTAAACTTTATTTAATAGCAGCAAACAAAAATTTCCCAATTAATTTAATTCTCTGCCATTCCATAGAAAAATAGATGTTCATTAGAACAGCTATACAGAGTTCATATGCTGGAATTCACCACATCATTAACAAGAGATAACAAGTTCAGATCAAGTTGCTACGATACCTAACTTGTTTAAAACCACAAACTTTCATTTCACTGGAAAAGAAAACAGATATGACTATAATTTGTTTAGCAGTGAAAAGGCAAAAAAGGGAGCAATTTTTTTTCATCTTATGAAATTTTTCAGCAGATTGGCTTTAAAAGTTGCATTTTATTTTTCTTTTTTTTTCACAGGTTAAATTATTCTATTGTAATATCTTAGTATGAGAAACATTTATGACCAATCTCTTGCTAATGCTCTGTATTTGAAATGAGCATTTGTTGGGGTTTTAGGAGTTCTCCTAGTTTTTTTCTGTTAAAGGAATTTTTCCCCCACACTGTTTCTAGGAGGACAAATTACTGGATATTTAAGGAAAACAAAGAGCTACCCAATACGGGTGGGGTGCACCTGGCTACTCTTTTGTTTCACCTGGGTGTGTGGGCAGTTCCGTCCCGGAACGCCGGAGAGGGAAGCTGTTTTTTCATCGGCTGTTTTTTTTTTTTTTTTCCTTCTGTGGAGAAAGACCCCACGATCCCCGGCCCACCTTCTCTGCCCCGCTGGGAGCCGGGCCGTGGCCACCCTGCCCCATCGCTGCTTCGAGCCTTCCCTGCGTTGTAGCCCTGCTCGCCCTGCCTGCCTGGACCTCCAGGGGGGTCCCCATTTGGATACATCTCATCTGCCATCTGGGATTTGTGCTCGTCCCTGCCGCTCCAGCCTGCTGCTCCAGCCTACTGCTCCAGCCTGCCGTTCCAGCCTGCCGTTCCAGCCTGCTGTTCCTGAGGGTCCGGCCGGACACCGGGATCGGCTGCCCAGGGGTTTGTGAAGCCTTTGTTCCATCCCTTCCCGGGATCCCAGGGCACCGGTGCCGCGTGCTCCCCGAGCTCGCTCCGGAGCGCCCCCTGCAGCCGCGGGGGAACCATCGCACCTGCCCTGCTCACCGGGAGCCGCCAGCGCCCCTGCCGGCTGCGAGCGGAACTGCACCCGAGGGGAAAGGGCCTGACAGCCGAGAAGGCTGGGACTGGGTTTGGGATTGTTTGCTGTTACTGCCAGAGTTATTGCTGTTTGTCTGACTGGATATACACATATGGATATATAATAGTAAAGAACTGTTATTCCTATTTTCCACAACTTTGCCAGAAAGCCCCTTGATTTCAAAATTATAATAACTCAAAGGGAAGGGGGCTGCATCTGCCATTCCAAGGGAGGCTTCTGCCTTCCTTAGCAGACACCTGTCTTTCAAACCAAGACAGCATTGTAAATATATTCAATTACCAAGGATAGGCACATAAGTCACAGCTTCGGCCATGGTCTCAGTACCAGTTTTCCAATGTGTTGAGGCAGATGTATTATCTGCATGCAGCAGTATTTTGATGTACAGATTTGTCATTGTAGCTATATTTATGACAGATTTCAGCTGTTACTGTAGATTTTTTCTCACTACCCTTTTGTACTCTTTCAGCAGAAAACATGCCTGAAAACTGTTGACGGACAGGTAAAGGTGCAAATATTAAGGGAAAACTGAAGGAATTTTTGGTACATGGAAGCACCAGAGGTGGAGAGGGAGACCTTTCAAGGTCTAGAATATCTTGCTCTGGATCTTAACCATGATGTGGGGTACATAAAAGCTTATTTAAGGACAAAGTTGATCTAGAAAACCTCCTGAGAGGACTTCTATATTTCATTTGGCCTTGCAATTCAAACATGCAATAAAATACCAGGAAAAATTTTGGAAACAGCAAACACAAAAAATTTACTTGTCAGAAAAGTATGCCACAGAAGATGGAGTGCTCTTCTTTCCCTCTTTGCACATATGTTGGTCAAATCTGTAGGCTTTTTTTTTTTTTTTTTTTTGAAGGGGAGGAGGGAGCCATGTTTTGGCTTCAGGACATGCGGCTTTTGGTGGGAGGAGGGGCCCACATTCTCTCTCAAACATACAGATTGGCTAACAGATTACTAGAAATCATTTATCAATAATGCAGATAATGTTTTGTTAAGATGAAAAGAAAAATCTACCAAGATGGCACTGCCAAGAATATCTGGGACATTTCAAGTTCCAGGCTCGGTGTGGCCTCCACCACATCCTCCCTTGTCCAAGCATCTGTACCTCACTCCTCAGAGCATTTCCTTACTTTCTCTCTCACTATGCTCTTCCACTGGAACATTAAATAAAAGCTTCTCTGCAAAACCTCAAGCCTGATGGAAGGAAGCCTCTGTGGCTCAGGAGGAGCTGCTAGCAGATGTGCCTCTGCATGGAGGAGCAGTACCACCTGCAGGGCTGGCATGGCTGGAGCTGGGAACCAGGCTCAGGAGAGTCAAAGGCAGTGACAAAGCACAGTGGGGGAGCATGTAAACAGGAAAGGAAACAGGCGTGATCCAGGAACCACTACTTCTCCCTTTCTAAGGAGATGGGCAGCTCAGTTTCTTGGACTGTAATCCCAGCAACTGCTGCATCAACAGCAGCGTGCTCCTGAGGAGGCCCCAGCCAGGACAGGAGTTTACTGGGAATGAACTCACCCACTGCCTCACAGGGACCTGCTGGAAGCCATCGTAACATGGGCAGATACCTGGTGTCTCATACAGTAGAAGTTAGATAATTTCAAAGTTGTTAAGATGAGAAACAGGCATTTCCCTCATGTATCGCATTTCCCTCATGTTCTCAGATTTGTGACCTCTCCTCGAAAAATGTAAGTTAAGGAAATTAAACTCATCTGAACTAAGCCTCTCCTTCTGCAGTTAAAAAATAGTTACACTAGCTCATCTGCAGTTATATACTGCACTATCTGCATTAGATGTTCCCCAGTGCCCACAGGATATTATTTTCGGTTATATAAACTGTAGTTGTGTCTCTTCCACTGTGCCACTCTGACAAAATGGAAAGGAAAACACTAAACCTCTATAAAAGGGAGATCAAATTAAAGGGGTTAATTTGAAGACAGGGCAGAGATATTGAAAAATAAAAAATAATCACAGCACCTTCAAAATAAGGAAGTGATTTGAAAAAAGCTTCCAGAAAGGCTGAGTAAGAAACTCTAGGGCAGAAGATTGGAGGTCAAAAAATATATCCTGAGTACCTTCACACAGTGCTCCAGATCCAGCAAAGGATTGACGTATATCTTAGATACAGCAGAGGAACTGTAAATTTTAACCATTAACCAAGCTTATATAAAGCAAAAAGAAATCATTAAAACCCTCTGGTTTGAAAGACAAACATCAGCACAGGAAAATCAAATTATTTTTCTCAGCTGAAACATCCTTATGTTCTCAGAGCAGATTAAGATTCCATCCACCTCTCCTGACTTTGTATTTCAGAGCCCATTTTCTGTAAGCTCTGAAATGTAGTCACATACTGTTATTTTCAAAGCAGAGCAATGTTATGGAAGAATTTTCAAAACAAGATAGATCTCTACAATAGGATAAAAACAGACAAAAATTATTAACCTCTAAAGCCTTTATCTGTTTATGTGTCTGCATTGTAAATGTACGAATATATACAAATGTACCTATGTACATATATATATATATATATATATATACACATATACATAGATGCTGGTATATTTATATCAATATAGATATGGATATAGCTACAAATACAGAAGTGTGTGTGCATACACATATTTTAAAGCAAAGAAAAGAATTAAATATTTAACCACTAAATTCTGCACCTTGAAGGAACTGAAACTTCAAAACTTCATGTAGGAATGCCACACATTGAAAGAGAGGGTCCAGCTTAGCTAAAGCCCCACACACATAAATGTTCCTCACAGGAATTGATTGCATTTGTCCAGCTGCTACCAGGGCAAGCTGACCAGCTGTACGTAACAGACACTAGGAGGATTTTTTTTTTTTTTTACATTACATTATAAAAAACAATAAAAAATGTCAGCCACAAAATCTTTTACAGTAACTCAGCTGAGATGCTCTGCCTCTTCCTGTGTCTTTCCTGCTGGTGTGCAGAAACACAGGGTAACATTTTCTCACTTTGTGAGATCTTTTCACTGTTTTGAGAATTAGAAATTTCCAAGCCATTTTAAAACCAGTCTGTTTGTTCTGTTTCCTCTTGTTTTTCATTTCTTCTTTCACAGCAGCTAGTCCTGAGGGATTCAGTGGAATACGCACATCCTTTTTAAGGATAATTATGCTGCCATGAGGTGACTTTGTCACTGTTCTATATCCTGCACTATATGCAGTCTTATTTTATCTGCATAAAACTATCCTTCGTTTTCTCAAGGAGCATGTTAGATTTGCCATTTACTGGTGCAAACTACAGACATTTTTTGATCCAGCTCTTGCTGAGAACAAAAGGAGGATCACAAGGGGAGCAAGAATGACAGTCCATAAACGCTGTAAATGTTCTGAGCAAAGTTTACTGATGGTTAGACAAGACTTCCCCCTTGTAAGTAGCACTATGGCTACCAAGCAACCTAATTGCCACTAGGAACGAAATCATATTCCTCATCGCTACCCACTGCTCTTGCAAACACAAAGTAAACTTAGAATGAAGGTCAAATCATTAATAGTCATGCCAAGTCAAATTTGTGCAGCAGCTGCAAAGCAGCTTGAGCCAAGGCATTGTAGGAATATCTGAAGATCACTATTGGAGCAAGAAGAATATTCCTTTTTCACTCTTCTTTTATAAACCAAAGGATCACAGCAAAAGTCCTCAGAAAGCCCTTCATTAGTTGTACTCCTGAGAGGCAGAATAAGCTTGGACTTTAAGAGTCTAAAAAATCCTATGCAGAAGAATCAAAGTTCTTTATTTTAATCTTTTCTGACGTTTTATCTGATAAATGATTGTTAAAAAATTGATTCTTTTAAGCTCAGTCACTGTTGCTTCTTACCTTTCTTCTAAAGTTTCCAATAATATACTAGCTTTTTTTACATATCCCACCTGCTAAAACATGTTACCAAATCTATCCTTTCAAGAGAGGGTTTTTTTTCCTACATGTTTTGAGAAGCATATATTGCTTGACCAGTGCTGAAACTAAACTATGACTTAACTTTCTGTATATCAAAAGCCATGCAGTAGAACAGAGTGAAAAAAAGGGTGTAGTGTCCCAACTGTTAAGGCATTGGAGTTTTAATGTGACAGCTGCAAAATTCATACATAAAAACTGCAGTTTATTTTGCTAAAAAGAGTGAAAGGCTGAGTCAGCCGTGAAAGAATCTGAGTATCTGGCATTAGGGAGCCTTATATCCTCGAAACCAGAAGATCAAACCACTGCGACACTGCCTTGAGCAGAAAAGAGACAAAACAGAGAAGAAACCCATCCAACCACCAGCACAGCATCTCTGCCCAGAAAACAAAAATATAGCAAAGCACTAACTAAATTTTATTGGAACAAAAATGAAAAACTATTTTAAAAGCAAAAGGACAAATGTAGACCATTACATAATTGGGAGTGGAAAGGTCCTCTTGAGATTTCCTGGTCCCTCCTTCAGCTGAGACAGGGCTAAATTCAGCATTAAACTGAGCTGCTCAGGGTTTTGGTAATAAACTGCCTTGTTTAATTGAAACAAATTGTAGTAGATGCAGACAAGATAACTGTGGAAGATCATATGCAATATAACTGAATGAATCTCTCATCCTGAAAGCATTTCTGATGGGATCAGTTTGTCAGGATATTAGCTACATAGCAGAACTACAGAAAATGGCAACAGGATTTCTAAAACTCATATTACCATAGTACCTATTGATCTTCAAGAAACATCCTAAGCAAAAACATAGTATAAAAACCTAATCTCTGTTCCACAGAGACTGACATCTACATGTAAGATACAGCAGATCAATATGGACAGGTTAGGGAACAACAGTGAGACAGTCATGGCCAACATGACACGCACAAATCACAGCAGATGGGAGTTTGACCTGCTGGCAGTTTTTTTTAGTCATCAATACATCTTAAAGTTGTTACAAGAGATTTGAGCAAGGACAATGTTCTGCTGTTTTGTACAGGTTTATAAAGTGCCCTTCTCACAGGCATTGGAGGAAGGTTATTCTTTCAGGGACTCCAGAAATCTTTGAAGAAGATAATCTCATTCTCCTGGAACATAATTTCCAATTAACCAAAAAAAAACCCAACAAAACCCAAACTTACAAACAAAAAAACAACCAAGGAACAGAAGAAGATCAGTAATGATGTAGTGCTTATTCTAGAATCCAAATTCTTTACCTAAGGGTATACCTGGAGATTCCCAGAAACCTAAATTATCTAAACCCAGGGTTCCAACATTTAAATTTTCTCTGTTGTTCAAAATTTACCTCTTTGATAGATCTTTCTTGTTGATAGACCCTCCATCTACCAGCTGATCTATAGTCAGGAGTCATTTGGGAGGGGAACAGATAAGCAACAGATGGGGTGGTCACAAATTCAGAAGTTTTGAGACAGCTTGTCAATTTATAAGTCATTAAGTCACTCCTGAATACCTCAGTTTCATAGGGAAAATATTGTCAGTAACTGGAAAAGAGAAAAATAAAAACTTATTTTTGCTCTAGCAATGACTAGCAGTCATAGGTTTGAGGTTTTAGAGGACCTTTCAATAGAAGTTATGCTCAGCAACTCTGCAACTTCTGAAAGACCATTCTAGAAAGCTGTGGCTAACAATTCATGTTTCACTCACCTTGTGTCTTGATTTTTAGAGTGCTCATGAAACAGAAGGGGCTGTGGACTGTGGGCTTGTCTGAGAAACCTGGTTGAGAGTCCTGTAAGAACAAGGAATTAGTTACAAAACCTGTGTCACTCCAGCTGAGGGACTCTCTCAGCATTCCCAGTTGCTGTAGGTTGCCTGACTCAAGTGTAGCACAACAGCTTCATATACAAACCAGATGAGAGCTGTACAAGTTACAGCAGAGGCCATACCTAGGAAAAAATGAACCCAGAGTAATGGGTGATTTTCACATGCAGTATATCTAAATATAAGGAATACCAATCTCTTAACAACAACAACAACAAAAAATACACAGGTAGTAAAGTTTCTGTTTTTTTCATAAATAACCCAACCTCCCCTGAGCTACTGGGTTCAAAGTATGATACTGCTATAAAAATATAAATGCATTGAAAGAAGTCTAACAGCATGGTCTGGAAAGCACTTCTTGTAAGAAAACAAAGATAATAAATTGAAATTGTTCAGATTTGTTGAGGGAAAGAGGAGAAAGCTGATTCTCGAATTCTTAATCAAGTAACTGCAAAGAAATGGGAAGAATTATTCTCCGTATCTGGAAAGGACAGAACAAGTACATTTCAGTTTCAAATAAGGAAAGGAAGGAATGTCATAGCTTTCTAAAGTTAAGAATAATAATGTTTGGAAAGTAGTTAGTTATGGCAAACTTCGTTTTCTGACACTGAGGGTCTAGGTTAGACATATCAAAAGTGGGTTAGCTATAGTTAATCCTGCCTAAGAGTAGTCAAATACATTGTAAGACTTTCTAAGGTCACCTTAGGCCTTCGAATCCTGTGATTTTGATCATTATTTTGAGTCAGTTTCAGGCATAAATTTTTGGTTACTAAAAGTTACTTTCCTACATCTGACCTAAATTCCAATTAAAATTGATCTTTGAGTAGTCCAAAGATATTTTCCACTGTCAATCACACATCTCAGCATGACCACAATTTTACCTTTAAGAAATATCATATCATGCTGAATTCTACATTTAGTTCCTGTCCTACTTTCAAAGTTGGTACAGTGCTTGTTCCTTACAGTTTTCTGTTTCTGCAGGTTAAGGTTACATTGATTTAAATTCAAAATTTGAGGTTGGAGCACATTCATGACAGAGCTAAAACCCATCGGTTTACCAGCTCAATTTCCTGTGTTTCCAAGTAAAGTTCTCAATATGAATTTGCCTGCACTAACAGCATTATTTTAAAATATTCGATAAGGATTTTAACAAACTACAATCACCACTTGCTAAAAGACACTTTGTATATTCCTCTGTCCATCATATTACCAGTGGCACTCTACTGATGAAATACTGCTACTGATACAAACACTGCTCTTTATTGCTTTTTCACTTTATGATAAGAACAAGTTTGAAAAGTTTTATGAAAGCTTGACATGAGAGCTTAAAGAAACTGAGAGTTTGCTTAGACTAAAAGTGACTGAGGGTTCCCTTGCAGTATCAGGGAACCATGTGGCTCCTCCACAGCCCCCATTTACCATGACCCCCAGGCTTCCTTGTGACATACTAAGGGCCTTTGAACCTATTTTGTGTTACAGGAGAAGAGGAGAGTGTTGAGTCTTCAGAGTTCAGTGTAGTTGAAAGTTGCATCTATAAGTCCTACAGTTTTCATGAGTAAGTGCAACTAACATGGTACTCTGGAGCAAGGCAAATAATCCTGGTACAGAGAACAAGTTTGTGCTGGCATCACCCAGAGGAGGGGTTTTTAAAGTCCTTCATGCCTGAAGCCATGACTTCAACATGTGGCTTAACTGGGTTCAAGGGAAAGAACAGCACTTGTTGAAGAATGAAGCTGTGGTTATTTCAGAGTTATTTGGAAATTCAAAGAATGGTTTTAGTTGAGCACATTTTTTGAGGGTTTCATTTAAGGCTGGTGGAAATCATCTTCTGGCTGAAAGATGTAGCATCTGAATTATTCCTTACACAGGGGAACCCCAGCTGAATCTCATCTCCACTGGAGAGTCTTAAACCACATTGTAGGGAAATGCAGAAATGTCCATGATATGAAGTACTCTGAAATAAAATGTTTTCACTTCCTGCTGCTGACCTTCTCTCACTGTATTCACACAAATGCGGTTTTTAATTTTGCAGGAAATTAGACCCTTGAGAGGTCCACTTAATTAGAAGGCATAAAATTTACTGCATTCTGCTATCATTTCTTTGTTAGGAGAAAGATTTCGTTAATTGAGAAATGGGGAAGAAATGTAATAACATGTTTGACATTAATGTATAGACCTAGAAGTGGCTTAAAATCAGATATTTTTAGAAAGCCACCAGGTGCAGTCACAAAAAAGGGTAACCTATTACTGTTAATGTAGAACTGGCACAATTTTAAATAACTTACAAAGCAAACAGATTTGATGGGCTAATATAGCAAACATTTTGGAATTGATTTGAGAAATACCATGAATTAGAATATATAAGTAAAATAAGAGAAAAGGGTAAGTACTAGTGCTTCTTAGGAGCTTTTTCCACGGAGAAGCTTTAAAATCTTCTCTGCCATTTGCCAACTATGGAAGCAAGGGTTCTAATGCTCTGTATTTTTACCTCTCTGCATTGTATCTGAGATCATGCTGAAGTAAGTCAATTCCTTGGACATGAAGGCAGCAAAATAAAATTCTTAGATTATCATGGAATATTTTGCATGAAATAAATACAAGGGTTTATTCAGCAAGATAAAGCAATTTTAAATCCAGTTCAAAGCAAACTAATCTAAACCAGTGTTTGGGGTTTGTTTTGCTTTATTTCCTGTTTGGCAACCAGAGAGAGAGATGTGGTTTTGCACAGGACAATCTGGTGGAAGTAGCTCTTCACAGCTGCACCAAAACAAAATCCAAATTAAAAATCCAATTCTTTCTAGGATGCCCACAATTGTTCTTTGCATGGAAGCACATGAAGCAGTACAGCATGGGAAAATGAAGGTAACGGTGATGGGAAGTAATGCAAATCTTGTTTCCTTTTTCACAGTTGCCTGAGAATGATCAGCTGAGAAGTCTAGCTGTCACCTGGCTATGGCAAAGAGTCAAACACTAGACAACACCTAGATGTGAGATATATTCCTTCACCATACCACTAGCTGAATTTAAAGCAATTTTCATTTTCCTGATTTCAGATGTTTTGGAAAAGGAATCCAGGAACAACTTCTTTCTTTTTTTAAAAATTTTAACTTTAGGCTTGCATTTTCTCTCTTCTGCCCTCTTTTGATAGCTTTTTTATTCTTCTTCTGCCTGAGTAGCAGGTGCTTAATTCTGATATAACCAGCGTTCAGTGAGAAACAACTATTCTCAATGTAGTTCTCACCTCTTTAGGTGAGACAGCTAGACAAAATTTAAAATCTTGTAGGTAATTTCAATTCAAAAGAGAAATTGGTGTTAGATACAGAAAGCAACAACATTTGGATTTCCTCCTTCCACACCTCAGAAAATTACAATAGTCTGCCTTCTGAAATATGGCAGACATCACTCTACATTTTTCTTGCTGAGAGCTATGAGCTTCTTTTAGTCACTGTCAATCAAAAGTAATTAAGAATGATAACTGACATATTTTGAGATGCCCTTCTGTCTTACTGTTTTCATGTGCTGCTTTTCCCAGATTGGCCCATTCTTCTCTAGCAGCACCTGTCAAAGTCACACTGTCAAGAGTTCTTTATTCCTGAGCAAATTAATATTTCCCCTTCACTTTTTGGAAGATATGAAGGAATTACTCTGTGCACCATTACAGCTATATTAAGTGAAGATTAATATGTAAGCCCTCAAGCTCTGCACTGGTAAACAGTAAACTAGGTGTGGGAAATTGTCTCTCTGGAATAACAGCTCCCATATTGATCACACAGTTTGGGTGCACTGCCCCAGCACATCTGATCTCATTTCCCAAGAGAAATTGATACTTACTTCCTATGGAGGCGTTCAGGCAGAACCTGAAGTACCAGGGACAGTTCAAGTGCTTGTGTTGGTTCCCTGAAGCCAATACCACAGCTGGTATCCAGAGAAGGGTGAAACCAGTCATTGCACCACTACCCCTATACATTGCAACTGGGCTGCACTGATGGCCCAGTGAATTCTTCTGGAAAGAAAAGTACACTCAGCACTGGTGGAATGAACTACCCATTATCGTGAGGAGGAAGAACTATGAAACAAATCCCCAGACAAAACACAGCCACCAAAAGAGAACCACATGACAGACACATAATAACCAAAAGTGCACCCACTGCACTGACACTTCCTGCAGACTCCAAAGAGGACAGAGGCTGTGGAAAGCAGCATTGCAGAGGCCCCTCACTCACTGCATAGCCAAATTGAGTGGAAGAGAAGTGGCTTTGCAGAAGCCAGAGCTATGCAGGTAGAGTGGGATGAATGGGAAAAGTGGCCTACAAGCCATATCTGTAACTACTCCTGAATGGCAACCACAAAACTGTGTGAGAATGAATAAAACATTTGAAAACAGCAAAGGTGGAAGCATCAGGCCAGCTGAGGTGTGTCAATGGGTAGCTCATCAGAGACATTGAAGACCATCCGTATGAGTTCACCATGTCAGTGCACCCATCCCAAACAACAAAACTGGCAGAGAAAAGCAGAACAGAGGTATATTGGGTCTGACTGAGGTAAAGTTAATTTTTCCCTTAGCCCTCACAGTGCTGTACTTCAAATTGGTAGCTGGAAGGGTATTGATAACACACCAGTGTTTTGGCTATAGCTGAGCAGCGCTGTCCCTCTAATATTCCTTCCTCCCATCAAGGGACTGGGAGTGGGAAAGATCCTGGGAGGGCACACAGCCAGGCCAGCTGACCCAAATTAACCAACAGGATATTCCATGCCATGTAATGTCAGCTCAGATATAAAAGCTAAGGGAGGGAGGAGAAATGGGGGAGCATTTGTTATTCTTCAATGTTTTTCTTCTGTGCAACCACTATGTGTGCTGAGGCCCTGCTTCCCGGGAAGTGTCCAAACATCACTCACTGATGGGAAGTAGAGATCAACTTTTCCCTGGCCTATGCATGCACAAACTTTTGCTTGTTTCTTTCTTTTGCTTTAATAAACTGCCTTGTCTCAATCCACTGGTTGTTCTCCATCTTATTCTCTCCCCTGTCCCACTGGGAAGAGGAGTGACAGAGCAGCTTAGAGGGCTCCTGGCACCCAGGCAAGGTCAAATCACTGTAACAGGGGCAGTCGGTGTTCCAAGTGGAACAGTGCAGCCAACATGGACTTATTGCCAGGAAACATTTGCTTCTTGGCCTTCTGGAGTTCGTGTATCAAATAGACATGTGGATAAAAGAAATCAAGCAGACTCCTTCTAAGAGATTTTTAAACAGAATTCTACCATTAAATAAAACAGTTGACACAGGACTGGAGGGGGAAAAATATTTCACAGCTTAATATGAATCAAAACACAAGGCTTAGTGAACACTTCTCAGGATAAAGAAGAGTCAGCTCCTGTCAAGTTCCCCAGGGAATTATGCTGGTTACAGCTTCATTCAGCTTTCTTTATCAATGATCTGAAGAAACTGCTGTACTGTGAAACCTGCAAGCCTGAAACAAGTTCCACTCTTGGAGATGGCCCAAAGCCAAGTCACTGGCCCAGAATGCCAAAAAGTCTTGACAAGCTTTCTAAGTGGGTAAAAAGGTGGCAGATGAGCTAACAGAAAATGTGCAATAAGGAAAAAGTATCCTAAATCTTGCATACACAATGCTGCATTCATAAAAACTCAGTTGTAATTTAGGATGATTTTAGATTCATCACTTGCAGTTATCTGAAATCATTGTACAGCAATAGCCTAAAAAAGCCAATAAAATATTGGACATCAAGAGGAAAGTGTTCAGAGCAGGACATCACTGTGCCATTTTAAGAATTTTTTTCCATGTCCACATTAGGACTGCTATGCCTAGTTCTGGTTTCTGCACCTGAGGAAGGAGACAGAACTAGAGAAGGTGCAGAGAAGGGCAACTAGACAATCAAAGGAGATAAAGACCTGCTTTATGAGAAGAGATGTGAAAGGCTGTGAGTCTTCACTATGGGGCTAAAGAGGTCTTAAGGAATCATGAAGGCAGGGGAAAATCTGAAGACAAAACTGCTATTCACAATATCTTGCAATTAGAGAACTAGGTAGTGCTTGTTGAAACATTAGTAGGAAACTTACTGAAAACAAGTAAAATACTTCTTTACCCAGTGAGCATTAAACTTATGGAAGACAGGAAGACATGGAGAGGAAATTATATCATCACACACACAAAAAAAAAGGGATAGACTGATTCATGGACCGCAATACAAGACTAAAATGAGAGAGGTTGGGATGTAGCATCTAACATTCCTGACACAACAATTGGGAGTGCTAGGTGAGTAAAAGGGGAGTGAAGCTAAACATGACAAACTGAGTCTGCCTTGTGCTGTGCAACGTAAAAGAAATATGAGATATAGCCAATTTTTTAGTAGGTTGTGCAGTATTAATCAACCAAAAGATGAAATACTTGTGAAAAGCTGTAATACAAATTCCTCCTCCCCATTTCATTCCTTTTCTTCATTAACTCCTTAGTGACATCTACCCCCATTTTTGACACTGGTTATATATGCTCTGTAATGCCTTCTTGACTACTTTAGGGCTGGTATGTTTTGATCTACTACTAATAAAAAGGGAAATAAAAACATCTTTAGAAGATATTCAGATAATGATAACAGAACTAAATAAGGTTGTCAATCCATCTTAACCCAGAAATAGATGTTAGTAGAAGTGGTTGACATCTGCTCAACTCCAAATTGTCAGCAAGTGTTTAAGTGTGCCACACGGTACTGAAGCTGACAAAATTTGAATATTTTGTTCCCAGAAGAGATGTCAGCAAAGAGGAAAGAAACAGGACCTGCTTAGAATCCCAAACACAGAACCAGAAACACTGAATTTGTAAATTCAGTCTATTCTACACTACACTACTACTACACTACTACTTCTACACTTCTACACTAGTCTGGAACCTCTTATACACACCATTTCAACCCTGCCCATCACTTTGATAATGTTTAAAATAGTTTTCTTATAGCAAGTAGAGAAGGAAAACACATGGAATGAGGTGAGAAATGCAGAACTTTGAGACTATGAGACTGCAGGGTACACCCTTGCTGATGTTTGACTGCTCTTTTGAGATTTACCATATTTCAGATATGAGACTTCACAGGACACTGAAACTAGTAGTTTTTACCCTAATTCTCTGTGGGAAGTCTACAAAACCATCACATACTCAAAAATCGGATGTGTCAGGGAACACAGGTACTCTGGTGGCCACCAAAGCTGATACACATAACCACAGGTCTTTCAGTGGAGAGAAAAAGAGAAATGGTTGGTTGTATACACCCTTCAAAACCATAATATGACATACACAGTACCAATAGAAACTTAAGTGCTGTAGCTTCATTTTCATTTCCCTTAATTAATAGAATTATCTTACTTTTAATATCTTCACTTGGTCAGGTTAACAAACGAGAGTTTCTTACTAACTGGTTATGATTTTGGTCTGCCTAAATTACATTGAAGCTTTAAGCATATACTGTCTGCTTTCAGTATAGGAATCTATTCTGATTAAAAGTGACTAGTTTCAGCAGAGAAGCCTGAATATCAGTGAAAAACAGTGGAATTTAGCCACTTGAATCAAAGAAGTCTGCTTCTTAAGTGCTTTTATGTGTTTTCTAACAAGATTTAATTATCAATTGCTTTAGACATAATG
This sequence comes from Aphelocoma coerulescens, assembly GCF_041296385.1. NCBI lineage: Eukaryota > Metazoa > Chordata > Aves > Passeriformes > Corvidae > Aphelocoma > Aphelocoma coerulescens. The sequence continues at coordinate 109,806,125 of NC_091015.1, forward strand.
TTTAATTATTCTAAAATTTAAATGAAGTAAAATATAAATGTACAGCAGCAACATACTTTTGAAAAGGATCACATTCAACACAGATTTTCGGTATAACCCCTTCTTTTGTATGCAAATTCCAGCTTCAATGCCAGGAAAAAAATAGTAATAATAAGGGCTTCATGTCTGAGAATGAAAAACTTCCCATCTTTATATTAAAATTTTGCTGCAAGCATTCTAGATTCAATAAAAGGGGGGGGGGGGGGGGGGGGGGGGGGGTGTTCCTCCCCTCATCTTTTTCATGCCAAAATTAATTTCTAAAATTTATCATGCAGGACCTGTAAATATCGTTTTTCCACAGATTGTGTATGTTATAAGGCATTACCAGAACTTTGATCTTCTACTCCGTGCGAGCAAATCCATCAAAAAACTTCTGATAAGAAAATAATATATTTCACCGCGAGGGGGTGCTGATGGCAAACCAACAGAACTGTTTTGTCTGATACCTGCGTCCTCATCTGATTTTTCTGTGTGAAAACTTCAGGTTCAGATTAGAACTTCATCGCAAAACACAACAGACCAGACGTTTGCTTAAATTTGGTCAGCGAAATCCTGAAAAAAAAAAAAAATTGAAATATTCTATACATTTGCATTTAGGAGAACAAGGATGCTATATAAATAATGGCCCAGAAGTTTCTTAAGTGTTGATATACTGCAATGCATTTAGCACTGTTTCTCATAAATTCCCATTTACATTTATGCAGTCAACTGAAAAAAATAAGGTCTTTTACTAGTTCTGGGCTCTTGGTGAGTAGGATGTACAGAGGAGGAAGAAAAATGCAGAAACAGTTTGGGGGGGGAAATGAAAAATAGAGCTTTATTTCTCCCAGCAATTTTAGTTTTGGAAGCTGTTCAATACTAAAATTAGGTCAAAACCTAAACTGATGTAACTGAAAGAGACAAAGTTAAGATATTGTTTTACTGTTAACATGAAAGATCATCCACAAGAATCAAATGATAAAATGACTATCAAATATCTAAAAGATGCCTGTCTAATCACCAGTGTGGTTTTGAAGCTTGTACATTAGTGCGCAGTTCAGGAAAAGATAAATATTTCAAAACAAAATTTATTGGTGAAAGAGGCCAAGATGTTTTTTTTCTGGTTTTACCATTAAGATCTTTTCCTTGGCATTCAAAAAAATTATCTATGTCCTATTTTTCTTAAAGTATTAGAGTCACTTATCTTTGCTGCTACAATGCTGTTTTCAGTTGGTATTTGTAGTCTTTGGAGCCACTAACTTGACACTGGAACTAGCAAGTCCTCATGATTTGGCCAATTTGCATGGCTTCTTGAAAAGAGGAGGGAAAAAAACTTTAAACTTCTAACTGCAAACTAAAGCTCTCACCTAGCAAACATGGAAACTGTCCACTGAAATTGAATGAGCACCACGCGTTACTGTGAAAGCAGGGCTCACAGCTGAGCTGTGGATTAGCTCTCCAGCCTGGTGCTAGAGTAGAGAAAGAATTAGAAATGGGATTGTTTACAAGACAAAGCTGCTTCAAAGCTATGCAAGGACCTGCAGCTGGCCAAAAATCGAATTGTATACAAGCCCCTTCAGAGAGAGCTGAAGAGAGTACTACAGTGGTTTAGGGTTTACTGCTTTGTCATCTACCCTGTTCCACTTGGTACACCACCTGCTGAAATGGGAGCAGTACTTTCCTGGGGAAAGGAGCGAGAGATAGGTAGGATTTACTAATAATTGGCATGAGGTTTATATGAATATATATGATCTGAATTATCTGGGTGTGTGGAAGCAGACTAGCTTTCTGGTCATTTTTATCATGATTTGCTAGCAGCAGATGGAGTTCACTAAGAAGCCTTTTTAAAATATTGAAGTCATTTCTCTTCCCTGCTGCAATAAAGTTTGGATCTGACATTTATAGTCTATAGGTCAGATTCTGAAGGGTACAATCACACACTTGCAAGAATATCTGGCCACTTCACTGTATGAAGAAAGAGTCCAGTTCCGTAAGTCTTGTGGAACTAAAGTCCCTGTCGGGACTTCCTTGACAGATGCTTTTAAGAATGAAAGGCATTCAAGTCAGATTGGACTAGTTTTCTGCAGGTTTGTGGCTTCCTATGGAAAGAGAACTTAGGGCTCTAAAGCTGTATCTAAAATATCCTGCTTTTCTAATGCTACCATTACATACTGGTGCCTGTATCATATTCTTGTATGCATGTCATATTCATATAGATTTGTATCAGACTGTCTTTTTCTTGTCTAAAGTCAATTGAACTGAGCCCAGAGAGACCATCAGTGGCTGGGAACTTGCTATTGACAGCTTACTGCTTGAAAAGCAGTCACAAAATTTTGGTGGCAGCGAGCTGGATGGGAACGAGTAATGAAATCTGATACTTCTTATATGCAGAAGGATAAAGAATGTATGTACACTGTGTGCACCAAAACTGAGCATAGTCTGTGACTAAGATGTATTGATGGGCAAAACCACATTTATTTCCCATAATACTGATAACAGAAAAAATGATACCTTACACATCTTTTCACAGCTGATATTTGTGAAAACATAGGTCTTCCACCTTTCTTCCTCTCCTCTTCCAACCTGCCCTTCCCCATTAGTCAGGAATTAAATGAGCTACAAATTGTCTCCTTTACTGCTTAAGGGTTTTGGGACCTCTTACCCTGTCCTTTTCATTGCCCAGTCCCACAGTGGGATTTGCAGGCTCCAAACAGCCCCACATATGCTGTAGTTCTGCTCCACCGTGCTCCAGGGTTTTCTTAAGAAGGCATAGGAGTGGGATGACCAAGGAGAAGACAAACACAATTCCTTCCTCTATGCTGCTGCTCCAGCAGCAATTGGGAGGTGAAAAAAAGGGAAGAAGGGGATGCTTCACAGAAGCAAAAGCATTCAGGGTTTGCATGCTGTGTGGAGTAGTACTAATAATGTCAACATTAATAATGCTGGCACCTCCTCAGTGTAATCTGGATTGGGAACAGTGAAAATATATACTGAGCATCAACAGAATAATGTAGTTCTACGTATCCACACATGAGGAAATCCAGAAATTCAAATCCGCCCTTTTTTCTCATTCCAATACATTGCCATGTATAAAACGTATGCTCTGTGCACTTCTGTAGCACTCTTGCGCAGGTAAAGGGGACAACTGCAAAACAAAAAGAGAGAACAAACTCTCCATATGTAGTAGGCCTGACTGTAACCATCATTTCTCTTGCTCCATCTCATAGAGAAGTGGAATTTGAACCAGATCACTTTATCACATTTCTGTTTGTCAATATGTACACAAGCCTGCTAAGGAAGGATGCAATTCACCATCTCTTTAGGCTGCTTACCTTAGCCTAACAGTTTTTCCCACTTATATCTCTGTTCCATCTCAAACAGGTAAGTTTCTATTTATTCAATATTCTGTTCATTTGATTTTTTTTTAAGTTTGTAGGATGAAATAAAAGCATAAGTGATATTATTTCTGTAATTCAACTAAAAGTAAAATAAACTAGAACCCTTTTATTCTAGATGCAAACAATTTATTGTGCAGTTGTATTAAATTAAATAGTAAGTGACATCATTTTGTTTCCAGGGTGCATATCTATATGTATTTATCTGATTATTTCTTCTAGAGCTGGATATATGCATAACAGTGTGTAGTGGTTTGGTTCAAAATACCCATTACTTACTTCAGATTTGCACACAGGCCAAAGCTAGACGCACACTACGTTCTTTTCACCGACGGTTCTTGTCGAATCGTAAGGATGAAAGGAAAGAGGAATCCGTGAGCTGGAGTGCCAAGGGGTGATCAGCAAGACCCACTCACCCTTCAATAGTCCCATTTGGGCATAGTGCAGCGATAGGGAATACAACATCAAGTCACCCCAAGACACAGTGATATGCAAGTGACACGGCAACAAGGATAATTGTCCTTACCTGGTTAGTACCACATACAGTTCTGGCCATGTTAAGCAAAAAATTGTATGAACTTCATCCAGTTTGTTAAAACTTTTTATCTCTAAAGCTGGGTGAAAGAAGCAAGACTCATTAATTTCATTCTGCTTTCTAAACTAAAATCTAGCCAGCAATTATCTGCTGGATCTACACCAATAAACTCTGACACAGGTGCAGCCAGATCACTGAACATACTTACAAATCACAAGATCATCCAGATCCAGCCCACATGAGTTAGTCATAGCTGCCTTAGAGAAAAATAAGAGAAGGAACCTTGAGAAAACTAAGTCAGTAAACCTGAAAGAGAAACTTTTATTAAAAAAAAGCCCCAAACCACCAAAACCAAAAAACCAGCCAAACAAACAGAAATGCACCCACCCACCCACCCCACCACCACCCCCAAAAAAGCCCAAACAAACCAGTCCAAGACAATCTTGACCGGGACCTCAGTTGTGAGCAGTGTGGTATAGGAGGCCACATTTAGGTTCATACACATTTCCCCAGTCATGCCTGTGCACTACAGACCCCTCCAGATTCTGACATTTAATTCATTCTCATGAAAACAAGGAGTCAATATGTCTGTGTAGCCCCAGTCTCAGAAGTACTTTTAGATCCTTCTGATTAGAACCAGGTTTGGTAGTTAGTCTTAATGACTGGGGAGCACAATCCTTGACTGTCTGCCAGAACAAAAAAAAAATTAAGACATATCGTGAGAAGTTTGCAATTGAAATTATTAATGTGAGCCTAATTAAATAATTAGGGAACATTTTAGATTTCCAAAATAAAGAATGAAAAAGAATTAAAGAGGGAAAGATCATATTTGTGAAACCTGAAGACCCTTACAGAAATGAAGAGAAAATGAAACAGTGGGAAAACTTGTACCAGTATTAACTGCCAGACCTTGCAAACAACACAGAATTCCACAACAAGATCAGCACATCTTACCTAGAAGGTAGCCTCTTTAGCTTGAACTCCTGTTCACACATGATGGTCTTGTAAGGAGTGCTCTTTGATTTTTGAATCAAAGAACTCTTGCCTTGACTCTCTGACAGCTTCAGGACACTGCACCTAAATTATACCTATTCTAATGCAACTTTCCTCCTCCTCCAACTTGCTAAATCTACCTCGAATTCAGGAATCTTATTAGCCCATCACATCTGGATATTTAAGAGGATAAAAACCACTTGCAATATGTGAGGAATTTTATTTCTCATGGCTCTACCTTGCCAGAGGCAGCAAGGAACAGTTATATAAAGAGTGTTCTCAAGTGTGAAACAATGTCCTCAACCACCAGTTCAGGCTGCCTCTAAGCAGCAGGGGCTCCCACAGCTTTAGTGCCGTGGCTAAACTGGTGAAAATCGACAAGATGTTCACCCAGAAGAGACATGCTGAAACTGAAAATTAAGAAAAATTGCAACTGAGGACAAAAAATGGCATAAATTGCTCTCTGATGAAATGCTCTTGAAGTTAATGGAGAATTTTTCCCAGCAGTCAAGGACTGGAAGTATCATCCTAAATCTTTTTTTGGTCCTTATTGTTGCTAGCTTTTCACCAAGAATAAAAAGAAAATATAGAAGTATTTCCAATAATGAATTTAACTTGCTTTTTTTCAATATAGTTTCTGTAAGCAGTTAATATCCTTGAACATATTCATTTAATTAAATGTATTTATTACTTTAATTTGCTCAACAGAAGCCAGCAAGAATTATTTCATTTAATCTCTAGGCTGCACACCCACACACACTTTCCTGCAAGAATTTTAGATTTAATGTCAGAAACCTGAGATCTTTTTAATTGCAGAGGGTCATGAATATTGTTTCTCCGCTTTAACTGGCTCCAGTCATCAAAAAAGTGTTGAGGGAAGCAGCTGGGACTGGGAATCTCTCAGGAATAGAAAAGCAGTACTAGGGAATGGTAGTAAATTTACATCTCTGAGTGATTTGAGGGTAGTAAAGACCTTCCTGGGAAGCTGAATCCATTTTAAGATGGCATGCATACATAGCTGCATCCAGAATTTAATTTCTGAAATGGATTTTTTTCCTGTAACAGTCATGAAAACTTTTGACCTCTGCTGTTTAAAGGCTCTGGCACAGGGACCATTTTGCTGTTCTGATCATTCCTTGCACAGATACTGTAATCTCTGTCATTCATTGAAACATGAATTTTCTTTGTGTTCCTGAATGTTGTCTTTAATCACTTAAAAAGTGAATCAATCAATCCTGTTACATTTCATAGTTACATTTTTGAGAGTGTTTTTAACATTAGTAGCTCTTTCTACAATGCAAGGGTTTTTGTTCTTTTATTAATTATTTTGTCTCTGCTCATACCATGGCATTTTAACAGCCTGTTCTGCAAAGCTGTGATATTACATTATTGGATGGTATTTCTAGCAGTTGTAGAAAACTCGCATGAATCTTCAGTTAATTTTTGAATACATTTGCTAAAAGCCTTGATTCACTTGCAATTTAGAAGACTGATTTGCAGCTGACAATAAGACAGATCAGGTACCCACAAATGCCTAATAAACATCCTTATGGCTCCCAGAGGAAGACCCATTATCAACGAACCTTAAAAAGGAACATTCAAAGGGCTCTGATGGTGACCTAGGATGGATCTCACCAGGCTGCAGTGTGGGAACAAACCTGCTCCTGGGAGGCTGTGGAGAAACCTTGACAGAAGTAAAAATATAAGCAGCAATTTCTCTCCTGCTATGGTAACTATGGCCTATCAGATCAAAGTGAGTCCATAGGACTGCTGGTTCTTACGTGATGGACACAGGCAGTGAAGGGGTTACCATGTCATATTTTTTCCCCATTGCTGTAAATGTGGCTGGCTAAGGATTCAGGAAATATTTGCTATAGTTCTATGCTAGCACCTGATTGTGAAAGTCTGATTAGACTGAATTACTGAATGTATTGTCTGGTTTGTATAATAGAACAAAGAAAGGACACACGCTTCTCCTAATCCTATACACAGTCCTGGTGCTGTATTTCCACACTGAACAGATTTGCAGGTTTTCTACTTTCATTTACTACCCTTGGATGAAAATATAGGTTGTATTTAAAAAGTGTGTCACCACACTAAGTATGACTCTAGCTTCAGCGCTATTTTCTTCTAGCCAATCCTAAGGTTATCTACCCCCAAGCTATCATGTTGTTACCCATCAATGCACCATTTACCAACCACCATGTAAATCACTGCTCTCCCAGCCTAGACAAACCCACATCAGTAGTCCAAGGACACCTACCTAAACCTCAGCCTGGCTTTATTGTACTGTGACAATATTAAATATAGCTCAAGAAGAAATTTTAATTTTGCCAGCTACGGGGAAGTCAGAAATAAACTGCGAAACATTCAAAAGACTTTACTTTCCCACTGGTTGCTTTCAGCCTCATTCTCTGTGGCATAAGCACCGTTGGAATGTGTTTTCACAGATGACTCTTCTGTTTGGACTTGGATACATGTGAATGGATTGTGCCAGTTCATACAGACACACCTCTCATGCTCTGGGGAGTTGGGCATTAATCTATCAGGTACTTGATGAATATAGTGAGCCTGTTAGGCCATCCTGCAGTTTCTGCTGCAAAGTGCCCTGCTGCCTCAGTGGAGCTGCTACTTTTGTCTCTCTCATTTGTTTAATATTTCTTGCTTCCTGTCTCATAAGGGCAGAGCTGTGTCTGCTGTGATAACACAGATCAAACATTTTTGAAACAATGAAGAAACCCAAATGTGCAATGATTTATTTTCAATATATGTGATTCACAGTCAGAGGACTAGGAAGTGGCAGGTACAAGTGTTAAACTGCAAGATTTGAAGTGTAGCCTGCTTTATATATCTTGAACACAAATGACAAATGAAGCTGGGAAGCTGCAGCATCCTGCAGTGAGTACCACAAAGCTAGTCATTTATAGAAGACAGCCACAAAACCATGAATGGGTGGAGACAGGAAGAAAATCCACTGATGTGAACAGAAGAATGATGTGCTTTGGGACACTGAGGTCATTTCATCTGTTCAAGAGGACAGAATCAAACAAGCATGAGAAACCTTGCAGGAAAGTCGTCATAACTGTAAAAATAGGAACTCCTGTAATGAAAACTGATATAGTCCAAATGACATCAGGAAGGGAGGAAAGCAAACAGGATTGGTGTCATCTGCCATCAGCCAGCTCTACAGTATAATCAATAATATGTTTTTTCAATTTTTTTCTTCAATGTACTGTAATTTAAAATAACCACCAAAGGTCTGACAGCCTTGCAGAAAATAGAGCTGTACTCTTTGGTCATAAATGCTCAGTTACTATGTAATTCTCATTTTAAAGGTTCAAACCAATAACTTACAGGATAAGCAGCTTCTAACATGCTGTGGCAAAACTTGTAATGGTACAGTGGTGTTCATGACATCAAACTACACAAACCTAGAAAGAATCACAGAATCATTCAGGCTGGAAGGGACCTCTCAAGGTCATCTAGTTCAACTTCCTGCTCTAAAGAGGTCCACTTCAAGTAGGTCGCTCATGTTCTTGTCTAACTGAATCAATCTCTTAAATAATGGAACTTCCAAAGATGCTTTGGGCAGCTTGTTCCAGTGCCTGACCACCCTCAAGATTACAAATAAATATCTCTATTTCTTACATAAAAGAATATCTGACAATCATCACATCTATAAGAAAATTCTCACCTACCAACTCGTGCCTCTCGTCTCAAAACCATGTGTCTCCAAGAGGAGTCTCACTCCATCTTCTATACAGTCTCCCACCAGGCAGCTCTGGACAGCAATAACAGTATTGTATCTCAGTCTTTTCTTCTCCAAGCTTTCAGCTCAAAGCTGGATTTGTTCAAGCCCAATCCTCTCAGCTTTTCCTCATACACCTTGTGCTCCAGACCCTTGAGCATCTCTCTGGTGAGTCCAAAATGGGATGCAGTACTTCAGAATTGATTTCACAAGCACCAAACATGGAAAAGGAGACACTTCACTTGGTTTGCTGGCTGCAGTCACGCTAATATAGCCCAGGGTGCAACCAGCCTTCTTCAGTATAATGACACACTGCTGGCTGATGGTCAGTTTGTTGTTCACCATGATTCCCAGGGCCTTTCCTCCAGCTAGTCATCTGCACACTGTACCAGTGCATGGGGTTATTCAATCCCACATGCAGGACTGTACCTGGTAGTGTTTGACTTCTCGCAGTACCTGCATTGTTCCAGCCCACAAAGATCCTTTTGAAGGGCAGCCCTGCCCACTGTCATCTGCTGAGAGCACAGCAAATATCTTCTCTGCCTCATCATTCAGTTCATTAAGACCATATTACACAGAATCAGCCTCAGAACTGACCCCCAAAGGACATGACCAGTAAGCAGCTGTCAGATGGACCTTGTGCCATCGATCCCTCTGGGAACAGAATGACATGCCTAAAAGAAAAAATGGGCAATTACAGCTCTTTCCCTGCCTGTGACTGGTGAGAGTGTATGACAGCATTGGCACAGGCTGTCCCAGGGCAGGAGCTGCTGGACAGTCCAATTCCCCAGCTGTGTGAGGGAATGACTCATCCAAGAATGACGAGACCCACACTAATCATTCATATGATGCCACACCATTCATTCTACAAAACTAGACACAGCTGAAGCAGTGAACCTTTCTGCAAGCTGTTATCATCTCCCTAGTAGTCAAAAGCATGGTGACTTCTGATCTGGGTTCTGTTCCCAGTTTTGCAGTAGATTTCCTATATAATATTAACCAAGGCTCTCCTGAGCCATTTACTCGGTTAAAATCTATGCAAAAATGCTATCACAACTTCAGCAAGAAATCCAGAAAGTGACTTAATAATAGAAAATAGGATTACTTCTTTCACTGCATGTTCCATTTTTATTAAAAGCTATTTATTCTTATTAGTGAACACTTGAGTCATGGTATTTGCAAGAGGTTTGAGATACTTGGTGGAAAATATAAAGTATTACCATTGTTTCTTAGTCAAGTACTGTGTCAGTTATTTCATAGGGTATTTAGATTGAGGCATTGACAAACCTCCAAACCAACTTCCTCCACACCCCAGCTCTTCCCGAGATGGTGCAGGGCTTGCAGTGCTCCCATCAGCTAGGCGGGGCCTGTCACCAATAGTACGAGTGAAGCCATCCAACATTTCACTTTGAAAAGGGAAATGCATTTTCCTGAATATGTGCCAGGTTCTACTCCACCCCTAACTCTCTGCGCTGCTTAGTTACACACAGTTTAATGGCATGAAAGCTACAGAATTAGTGATCCATTACTACTCTATCACTGCCTTCTCAGTGTCAATTACTGACTTTATTGCATTATAAATAAAAGTATGAGAATAGGTGTAGCAGTGAACCGTGTAGATAAATGAGCCCATGAATCCTAGAAGATTCTAAAACTTTCTTTTGCACCTGGCAAATAGAGAACAGATAGCTGAAATGAGACAGGTCGTGTTCTAAATATCAAATATTCAAAATGTGTGAAGAACATAGAAAGCATACTCTGTCTATATGAATATTGAAAGAGAGATAGGTTATCAATGATAACAGCTTTGCAAGCTCTACAAGAGGTAATTAGTAGATACAGCAACTAATATGAAGACCATTATATCCAAGGTAGACCCTGTAAAGACACAGAGCAATGAAGTAGTTGTAAAGAGCCATGACAATATATAGCAAATAAGAGAGATATGGCTGCATCAATTATTATTCCTCTGTGTTAGTAACCTTCAAAACAAAACTCAGTAATTCTGGAGGGGTCATCCAAAGAAATTAAAAGAAGGGGTAGTAGCAAAGGAAGTTACCATTGTCTGAATTCTGCTCTTGATTACCAAATAACTTAGCCAGAAGCTTTCTGAAAATACCAATTACTTGTGCAGCAAGAGTAATCATTATTCATCAATAATGAATACTATTGATGACTCCATTTCATTTCACACCAGTCCAAAGTGCGTGTTCATCCTCATTCATTCAGCATGATGGAAAAAAGAATACCTCCCTAAACATTTCATTGAATGTGCTATTCACCCTCTTTTCAAAATAGTACCAAACCATTTCAAAATAAGATGGTGAAAAATTTCATTTGGAGAAGAATGACATAAAATATTTTTATGCTCTGAATTTCTTCTCCTCTTCCACTCTGTTTTTCAGATAAAACTACATGCCAGATTCAAAATTCCTGAAAATATAGCCAGAACTTTTACACCATCTGCTTTCTGCCCCTCTGCTGAGGTAGCATCCTTTATGCAAATTTATGTCAGCAGAGTTTATGTTAAGACATATGCTGAAAAATGTAACAGCTAATTTTTCAGAGAGGCTAATCTTTTAAAGATTTAGTTATAGGAGTAAAATTTGTCTTAAAAGGGGTGGGTTGAATTTGAGGTCTCCATATAAATATAAAATATAAAAGGACTAGTGTGGCACTATCCATCTGGGGCACCATTGTGAAATTCCACTGACTGGGTGTCAGGCATATAATATTCTGAGCTGTATATTTCCTTCTATAAATAAGGTTTCCAAAGAATAATTGTAGGAGAGGAAAAAAAACAGGGGATAAAAATATTTTTTTAGTAAAATAACCTTTAGCTAAGTACACACAAAAAAAGTTAGCTGTGTTATTACCTTAGATATATTTTAAATTAAAAAAATAAATTCCAGGTTTTTCTACCAATTGCTCATGAAATCAGAAAAATGGCTGTTACTGAAAACTATTATCTCTAGGCCTTCTCACCAGATGCATAAATATCTCTTGTCTTAAGGCTCCATGATTAAACAGGAACTGTGTGCAACATGTTTCACAGAAGTAATTAATAGGTGATTCATTTTGTAATTCAAAATTTAGGCTCAGTAATCCATAACACAATTGGCTTGAAAAGAAGGCACTTGAAAATGAATTATTTGTTGGAGGACACCTGAAGATATCACCCTGTTCAGCATCATTTTTTATATGAAAGATTAGGAGGTTTCTTTTGAATTTTTCTGAGCACTTAGTTGTTAATTTTCATGCATGTACATTTTGTTTGTAAGTTTAACCCTCAAAAAGTGTCCTAAAGCATGGGACTAGAGCTTTCAAGTGGTTTAACTTCCTTAAACGTTCCAGACAAGATCCTGCTTTCAATTATGAGGCCATGCTTACAATGAAATTTCATTATTTTCTCCTTAATTCAGAAGACAAAAGGCTACTTCTACCTGTTTGGTTTCCCCAGATGTGTCCCCTTCTTCTTCCATATGGGATTTGAGGACTCTGGACACTTTCAGGATTTTTACTGGCTTCCAGTAATGCCATCATGTCACATGCTTGAAAAATCATAGAACGTCTCTCAGATCCACCTTGCTGCAGTGGAAACCTGCCCATGTTTATATCTCCAGAAACAGACATTCTCAGTGATTCAGGCTAAATTTACCACAAATCATCTCAGTACTGAAAGCAGTAACATTTTATGTACATGACAATAGGCTGCGTGGCCTTTGCACAGATCCCTTATTTCTAGACTTCATTTACATAGGTTTGTATTATCTGTGCTTTTCTCTTGGGCACCAAAATCCTCCATTACCCAGAAAACAGTGTTAATTACAACTGGTTCTCAAAGGAGATTTGGTTTTCAAGCTCACAGGCACAAGAGTGGCAGAGAACTGCCTTCATCTCCCCGAGCCTTCATCTCCTCTGACCCTTGCATCCCAGGGATCCAAACTGAGCAACAACATTTTCATCCAAAAGCAAATTATAAATTTGATCTCAATGCTGCAAATCCTTACACATTTAGATCATTTCACAGCTCATATTACTCGTAAGGAAATTCACAGCTGTGGTGCATCATGCCCCTAGTAGCACAGACAAGGACTCAGTGACCCCAAGATCCAGATACCACAGGTTTGAGGCAACTCTGAAAGTAACTGAAAGAAATAAGTCATTTTTCAGAGTACTGAATATCACTGCAGTTACTAATACAAAGATAAAGCATAAAAAAATATGCTTTTTATAAAAAAGATAGTGGTTTGCTATGACTACAAGACTCCTGTCACATAAAGATATACACTGTTCTCCTGTCACCAATAACAGGAGACAGGTTTATGACAGCACTTACTACTGGTTGAAGGGACAGGTAAGAAGAGGTAAAGGGAAGAAGGAGCAAAAAATGCAGCTATGGAAGCAATACTCGAAAGAGGTGGAACTGAAACACTCGTATTTCTTGTAGTTTATCTTCTTTGCTTAGAAAAAATGTAGTAGCAGCAAACAAAGCTAAAATAATTCATAGTAACTACTTTTCTTCTGATTTTGCAGTTTTCTTACCTGTCCGTATTCCCCGTGAATAAAGCCTGAGGCCCCCAAGAAACACTAACCACAGTCTCTGATGAATGCAGTTAAGAATTGTAATGAATAATTATGAACCAGTCTAGATTTGAAGATTTTATGTACACAATCACTTTAGGCTACCAATAAGGTCATTATTAAGGTTCTATTTAATTTGATGTTTTCATTAAGAACTTTAGAGAAAGAGAGCAAACCACATAAATTTAGGGATTATGAAAACATCTGGGAAAAGTGATCCAAACAGTAAAAATGGCATTTCTTAAATGAGAATCAGTTCTGCTGAGTTACCAAAACCTTCTGTGCCCCCTTCTGGATTTGAACCCCATCAAGTCAAACAGCTACTGTCCTAACTTCATACCCCTCCTTAAAAGACTGTGCCACAGTTCTTACTTTTTTTCTGTTTGTTTCTCCCACATTTTGATATTTGCATATAGTCACATTTTTCCCTAAAATTTATAGGGACAATTTAAGAATACACAAAAGTTTGTGCTGTGTTGACAAACCTTTTCCATATTATGACAATAAATAGAATAGTCCCATACTTCACCCCACCAACATTCAGAGAAGTAAATAATTAAGGGAAGAAGGATTAAGAAGGCAGGGTTAATCTTCTCTTTGATATAAAGGAAGTTTTAGTCTGATTTTTCCTTGTACGTGGCAAGAGAGGCACTGGCTTGTTCAGCTGCTTAATTCAGGGGCTGGTCCCAATTACTCTTCACAATGATTTAGGTGTGTCCCCTAAGCCTGTTATTCTACTTCTGTGCACAGAGTATGAAGAACTAACATATTTCATTTAAATAATCAACAAATCCCTCTTTGCTGTCATTTCAACCAACTTCCTGCCTGATGATACTTCTCTTCCTTCCACAGCCCATGCCAGTGCAGTAGAAAAACTATGTTTTTTCAGTTATGTTTGTGTACTTTCAAAAAAAAAAATTTTTTTCCCCAGAGAGCACAACTTGTGTTATTGCTGCATCAGCAGGTTCTTGGTTGCTTCCTGTGATCACTAGGCAAGGAGCAGTAGCCACAGGCAGAGTCGCTCCCAAAATCAACAAACAGCCAGGCTGATGGTCAGGATCTGGTTTTAAACTGAGAGCAAAGAACTGAGCTGTGATTTAAATCAGAACTAGCAATCAAAATTGTGGAAGATGAAAGAGGAATGGGAATAGACTCAAATATCTGGGGACCACTATAATAGCTTTCATTCTACTGTGTATTGAAAAGTATCGGGTCAGCTGATAACAAGAAAATATATTCTAATCTCATTATTGCTGCTGAATATTGAAGTGGGAATAAGCTAGGTAAGCCTGTCTCAACCTTCCCATTTTGTGTCATCTTAACATGTCAAAGACAGAAGAATTAAGGGCTTGTCCTTGAATAAATTACCTCTCTTACACATACAGAAATGCTGTATAAGTTAGTGTCTCTCTCATTTTCTCTTTCAACCATTCTTTATCACAATCACAAATCTATGGCTAATTGTCAAATGGCACCCTCCATGACTAATTAACTATCAGGGAAGCTAACATTCCCAGGAATAAAATGTTTGATGGGGTGTTTCCCTCTATTTCACATTCAAATAGCCTGTTATAAATTGATGATACCACAGCTGACTTTTCTTTCAAATGCCAAAGCCTTTCCTATATAATAGAATGTGAATTCTAAGTAGAAAGGCATTATCCTTTATGAACCATATCACTGCAACCCCATAAATCACTTTTCTAAATGATTGCTCCATGTTACATGAGTAAAATGCTGAAGCTATCAATCCCTCTTGCTTTATGAGTCTCGGGACAGCACAAAGGCGTGAAAGCTGAAGGAGTATATATTAATCCTTCTGAAAACTCACAACTCAGCTAATGTAAAGAAGTGAGCATGCCTGACACTGCTCCTTTGAAAGCTGCAAAATGAGTAACTCAAATGGGGAAGGTACTGCTATCACATTCTCACAAGGAAACAACAAATGGCAATATACTGAGTATATATCAACGAAATCCAATCATGATAGTAAAAACATCTATCGTGGAGCTGTCAGCACAACAAAGACATGAAACTGTTGCAGCGTGTTCAGAGGAGTCCACAAAATTTATCAGAGGACTGGAGCACCTGTCTTATGAAGACAGGCTGAGAGACCTGGGGTTGTTCCGCCCAGAGAAGAGAAGGCTTTGAGAACACCTTACAGCACTTTCCAGTACCTTAAGGGGGAGTATTAGAAAGACAAATTTTTTAGCAGGGCCTCTTGTGATAGCACATGGGGTAATGGTTTTCAATGGAAGGAATGTCAGTTTAGATTAGATACAATGAAGATATTTTTTTACAGTGAGGGTGGTGAAACACTGGAGCAGGTTTCCAAGAGTGAATTCCTCATCCTTGGAAACATTCAAGGTCAGGTTGGATGGGGCTCTGAGAAACCTGATCTAGCTGAAGATGTTCCTGCTCATTGCAGGGCAGTTGGACTAGATGGTGCTTAAAGGTGCCTTCCAACCCAAACTATTCTATGAACCTGTGGTCTTCCTTAATATATTTAGCTGGATGCTCTTGTTCTTCCCTTTCTACTAACTGGTAATTGTACACTGCTGTCAGGCTCTACAGTACTTGAAAAAGATTATTATATCAAGATTTTTAAATTGCTAACATTCTAACAGTATTACTAAAATTGAAGTGATTATCTAATTAATTCTTTATTATAGTGAAATGATGGTTATACAAATATTCCTTCCCCTAACAATTACCTTCCATAGTGACCAGCCTCAAGACTTTGGGTCACCTCTTTCATACGGAGGTGAATGAAGGAGATGCACACCCCACAGCACCTTCGCCTCTCTGGAGAAACCTGTTCAACCTTTTTGGGAATTCAGAGATACTCCTTGGATATTAGCTACACCAAATCCAAGTGTCAGTAGCAAAACCCAGACAAAGTATGCTTAGCATACTTTGAAAATTTATTTTAAGTATGTCCCTAATTTCCTCCAAAGAGCACCCAAGACTGAGTGAAAGGTTTTGCTTTTAAAACATTTTATCTTTAACATCCCAGCCTGTGGAATCAGCACTTGGCCAACTGCCAGGCAGCTTCACAAAGCAGGCCCACTGGTGTGTAACTTCTCCTAGGATTGAAAGAATCCTTGCATCACTTTTCTCAAAGAACCAGGAGACAGAGCTGTAATTTTTGATTGTGTTTCTTTAATAAAATAAACATCTAGATATATAAATGAAGTGATGACATGCTGTTGAACAGAGATTTCTCTTGGTACACTGCAAAAGCTGTATGGAGCACTCCACAGACACATAAATTACTGACATCCATTGGAGGATATTATGCATGAATAGTTTCAAATGGAAAGAGTGATTCCATGTATCTACTGATCAATAGTGATCTGACAATCCTTCCAAGTACCTGCACATAGATACTGCCTCTTTGCAGACATATTCCAGCTGCTAAATTACATAAAAAATAAAGTAGACTGTACTGTGAAATTTGAAAAAATACTCAGTGATATTCTAACACCTCTGAAGGCAACACACTTTTGATTTCAATGAGAACAGAACATGAATTCTTTCCATATTGCTTTCCAAGAACACACAAAATTTACAACATGGTGAAGTAATGAAATCAGCTACAAATTTCTAAACCATTTTTCCTTTAATGACTGTACCATCAGAAACTTTGAAACCTCTAATTAGGAACAAGATTGTCTCATAATTTTTGGAGGTTTGGTCACTTTTAATTTTTCTATTCAGCAATCTGGAAAAGCTAAAATGATAGACATAAATTTCATACTTCAAAATACACAACTGAGTACGTTGTATATTACTTTTCACCTCCACAACATCACTAAAATAATTATCAATGTACTTAGAGAAATCACAGTTGACAGAACCTAAGAGACAAGTAAGCCTAGCAATATGAAGAAAAGGGTAGTTTGATATTTAAAGCTCTTAGCAAATTCAGGTCCCCTTAAACAAGTCAATATCTATTGGCATTGGAATATTATTAAAAAAACCCAAAACCCTCACAACACAGACACAAGTAGTTTCTCATACTGTCTGACAAATTAGCACTTCTGTTAAGTTGGCACAAAATTTTGGTTTGAATAATTTCTTAGAAGTATTTCCATTATGGTTTGATGACTGTGGCTGAACAAATTTCTCCCTTGAATAGAACATACAGATGAACTACTATTGACACTCACAGAAACGTAATTGTCCCCAAAATCCTGACTAACAACAGCCTCTGAACTCTGCAGTGCCCCACCAATGTTTGTCAGCTTACACTGGCTTGCTAAATCAACTTGTAGTTTGTCATAAGAATATTTGTCATTACATTAATTGCTCCTGATTTTCTAGCCAGAAAGATCAAATGGAATTACTTGTCTATATTTTTGGTTCAAATTTCTTTTAATTGTGTTTATAGAATGCAATAAAATAAGAGCATGCCTCAGTCACCAGTCATTAATTCATTAATAATTTTTTTCCTTAAGTCGTAGTAAGAAATACGGGCCCAAAAAGATGCTTATGCAGTAATTTAGTTTACAAGAAAAAACAGAAAAAGTTTACTAGTTTCCAGAGTTCCAGGAGTCATCTTTTAAGCAGGATCCATTTCATATCATTTAGCCAAATCTTTTACTTCAATAGTAAGCTACTCGGCTTCCTTCTCCAGATGCAGTTTCTTGCCCTGAGTCTTGTTATTTAAATTCAAGTTACACTTCATTAATACATGCAATGCAGAAATCTATTATATTTTACTTTTAAGCCATTTTTTGCTTTCAAGCTATTAATACACACAGGTGATTACAGAAATGTCCATGCAAAGTAAACATTTGTCTGCATGTCATCGTGTTGCTTATGATGGCATGAGAGTAATTCACAATTGTAATCACAAGGTCTTAAATGCTCCTTTGACCTGTCTGAACTTCTCCAGCATCCTCTCCCACACAGACATGAATGTGCACAACCATACATGCATAAAAATGGATGGACAGATTGCATTTCAGATCAAAAACTCAGTGGGATTATTCCTTTGAGTAGATTGACTTACCTGGAGAGTTTAGGTGATCTCTTTGGAGTCTCATCCAGCCCATTGCTTGCTTCACATCCTCCCTTCAAATCACTTATCTCAAAACATAGTGCTTTCTGTAAAATTTATTTCCCTTTCCCATCTGTTTTATCCAGGGGTCTTATGTTCTTGTCTGGTTGTTCTGCCAAGCTTACTGACACTCAGGGAAATTAAACAACTGGTGCAAGGTTACATATGTGTTAGCTCAGCCAAAATTAGCATGGAGATTTAAAAACAGACATATAGCTGCACACAAAGGGAGAAAAATGTGGAACCTCATCACTTTGAGGGTTGTTGGGTTTGGTTTGGTTTTTTTCTACAGATAAACTTAGGCAAATTATGGTCCGATCAAGAAGAGTTATCTTCTCCCCTTTTTCCTGGTAGATCCTTGATTGTGTCATACAACCATCTTTATGCACAGAAAGAGCAAAGTTCAGAAGAGTTTTCCTCTTCTTGCACCACCTCAGAGGGACAAGTTGTAGAAATGAGCAATGCTGTATCCAATTTTTAAAAAATGAAAGACATAAGTATCTGTTGGTACCTACATTAAACTCTCCACTAGAAAACAGAGACCCACTGTTTGTTGTAATATTTCTTGGATGCTGAGAGAAAAACAGTACAGTAGTTCACTAAAGAGAAGAAAATTAACCTCTTTTTCTGTCCTGATTTTTAAACTTTCCTTCTTTATGCCTGTAAATAACTGCATTTAAGAGAACTGTGAGGTGGATTTTATGAGGTAATAAAATATTTTCTGTATTAATATAACTGTGTGCCTAAGAAAATAAATAGTAGGTTTGAAAAAAAAATTCAAGTAGGATCTGTGTGAGGCATGCACAAGCTTCAGTTTGGCTCAAAAGGTGTTCAGATATAGTTCCACAATAAAGCATGCATTACTGTTAAGAATATATGAAGATATAATACTACACTATCTTACTGCTAAGGATAGATGAGATTTTAATAATATATCACTTCTCTATATATACAAAAGGTTTTACTTCTTGACATCTTCCCAAGATGCATGCCAACAGCATCATGATTATTTAATATGTGTTTGTAAGTCCAAGATTTGAAACTTGTAAAAGGTCTTCTAAGGAGAAAAAATTTGTGCTCATCCTTAATTTCTTTTGTAATTCCACAGCTCTGCAAAATAATTTGTGTTTAAAATGAAACACTGACTATCACCTTCTAGCAAAAGCACGAGCATCTGGTCTCAACAGATTCCTAGAGAAAGGCAAGAATTTCAGTCGATTGCCACATTTTCACAATATCCACCCACTCAAATCAGAACCTGAGATTAGAAAAAAAA
This sequence comes from Aphelocoma coerulescens, assembly GCF_041296385.1. Classification (NCBI taxonomy): domain Eukaryota; kingdom Metazoa; phylum Chordata; class Aves; order Passeriformes; family Corvidae; genus Aphelocoma; species Aphelocoma coerulescens. Next base: position 109,825,739 of record NC_091015.1, read on the forward strand.
GGAATAAAAATTACTTCTTTTATTATATGAAAGATTCCTGATTTTTTTTCTTGCAGTACTATTGACTAGCTCAGTTCCAAATATGGAACATTTTCAGTTTCTTTGACCTTGAAATGGAACAGGTGATGCATAGGCATTTTTGGCTCTGCATGCATGAGACTCCAGACTTATTCTTATACCTCCCAGTGCTTCAGATTTTTCTAATACCCTTTTTGAATTTGGAAATCACTCATTATGCGCTTACTACTTTTAATTACTTCCCATCACTTAAAAAAAAATCTTTGGTCAAAATCCTTGGTGGTTTTCAGTTTCTCTCCTCGAGAAAAAAAAGCCCTGCAGTATTTGACATGCCCTTCAGCATTAGTACTTTCAGAATAAAATATGTGTTCCCTTTGTTCGTTATCAAAATCTATTTATATATTTCCATTGGGAAATATCTGAGAATCATAAAGCAATGAGAAAAAACACTAATCCATTCATTAGCTGAGCATTTGATCTTTTCCAAGACTATTTAGGACAAAAATCTTGGACTTCACTATTTTTCTTCTACAGCAATATAATCTTTAAGAGAAGAGTAAGAACCAAAACCACAAAACTGTTTTCTGATAGGTCTTTGAAAATATAATCTCTGAAATTCTCTGAAAGCAAGCTGCAAAATGCCTTTGAGAAGAAATATATACAGGTGCCAAATTATGAAGCTTAGACACTAGGTACAGGGGTAGCATGATCAAACTCAGCCATGCACACACTGAAAAAAAAAGACTAAATCCCTGTAGTGTTAATCTCTACCCAAGATGTCTCCAACCCCTCTAGTAGTATTTCTTCTCTTTTTTACTTGCATATAAAAATAGAAGGATGAAAGATGTTTTCCTCATTCCCCTCCCCTCCCTTATTTTCATTTCCCCCTAGCTATTTCAACACCTCAGCAAATTAAAACAAACAAACCAACCTCCAATGCAAGAATTAAAATACAACATGAAATAAATGTCGTTATGTTTCAAATCAATTTTAAGGATAAGCAGGTCAGATTTTCTTCTGATACTGATAGACAGATTTCTATCATTTTCTGTGCAGTTAAATATGCTTATGAAGCACTGCTTTGGCAAACACAGGAGAAATAACATAATTTCAGATTTGCTCTTGTTCTTCTTGTGTGCTGAAATATTTATACTACACAGATTCTATGTTGGTTCAAATAAAGTGTCTCTCTCGGATGTGATATTTTTCAAAGCTTTCAGTGCTAGAATGAATCTGAAGCAGATCTTGAATTAATTTTAACTCTGGCTGTGCACTAAAAAAGTACAGAAGAGCTTCATGAAAAATCTGTTAGATGCCACAATTGGGGACAATCCTTTGCCTTGCAAAGGCCAAATTATTTACTGTTCTGTTTAATGTTACCTTAAAATAAATTTTAAAAAGTGACCCTTTCCACAGTGATCAAGAAGGTACTCATCCTTAAAATACCTACTAAACCCAAAATATAGAAACAAGAATTCTTAGACAGTATTTCAAGATTTACAATTTCTCACCCAATGTAAAAACATAAGCACAGGTGTAGAGTCAGACTACAGACCCTCACAGCTCAACATTATGTTTGTCCAGTTAGAAACCAATTCTGGAAAAGATGACCTGCATAGGAAGTGAAAGTAAAAAAGCCAGTAAAAAAGAGAAGAAATACTACTAGAGGGGTTGGAGACATCTTGGGTAAAGATTAACATTGCATTACAGGGATTTAGTCTTGCCTTGCATAAACAATCTGCCCTTCAGATGCCCTCCTAGCCATCCTGTGCCATCACTGCATTTAGCAGAACTACACAAGTATTTCTAACATATGAACTTACTGTGTTCTTGCCCACACACATTCTTAGCACCTAAAAAATCCCATGAAAACAAGCTTCACACCTCAAGACTGGCTGTATGAAGCACATATTCCTCTTCTTTCTTTTGAACCTCTTCCTCCGACTTTCCTTTTTCCCCCTTAGATCTTGTTTTGGGAAAGACAATGAATCATTGATCCCAGTTCACACACACAGTTCATCAGCCACCTGAAATAATTCCTCTGTCCTTGGCCAGCAACCTGCACGTTACATCCACAGTGGGCTGGTTGAGGCAACCCTGAGTAGATGCAGGTCATAACTCAGGGCAGGTAAAGTGTGATTAGCATCATCAGTGCTAAACAGAAGCTCATTTCTCTTATCTATTATTCTTATTCTTGTTATGACAACTCTTGAAAATGCTTGTCTTAGACTGCTAAAAACCTTAAGCATTAATACATGTGGAAGTTTTCTACAGAAACTTCTAGAAGCTAATAGTTCATCTGTTCTAACTTTAGGATTGCTTCCTTCAGGTTGTCAAGCAACAACCATTACCACATTCTGAAACTAGACAAGGATTTAAGCCAGCGGCCTTGCCTGGAGCCTCTTCCCAGGGCGGCACAAACCCTGGAGCGGCTGACAGCATGGACAATGCCAGTCAAATGTATGATGGTTGTGTTGTTCTTCCTCCCATATGAAGGGATAGAGGTTACCTTTAAATCACATTGCAGGTTTGAATAGGAATATCCCACACAGCTAGCACGTCAGAGATGCTGCAAGGGCAGCTGGGGGAAATGGCACCAAAACAAGTGATTAAAGCTACAGGAGAGATTGAGCTGTAAATGATCAGGCTGCGTGAAGTGTGGGGAGGAGAAGTGACAGAACTGAGTCACAATGCTGAAGAAAACTGCTGTCTCTACACAGTGGTTATGCCCTAAGGTAGGTAGGTAGATAGGTATGAGTATGAAGAAGTGTCAGCATTGTAAGGCACAATTCTCCTTCCTTACTTTAAAGAAAATTATAATTCTAAACCACTGTTAATCTTCAAGTAGATCTTCTTAAAACCTGTATTTTATGACAGAAAACAAAAATATATAACAGTACAATCTCTGTTTTAAAAGCAAACTATAAAAACTTTTCTTCAAAGTTTTATTTTAGGAGCTCAAAGCTATTATTTTTGTAACTATTTTTTTTCCCTTGCATTGCATTGTACATCACATATTCTACACTATAAAATATTTAGTTTTACAAGGACAATAACCTTCCAATGACTGAACACATTATTTAAATTTTAAGAAAAGCTAATCTCTATGAAACTAAGCAGTTCCCTGTCTCAACACGTGCAAAATGTATCTTTAACATTTCTGAAGCAGCAGAGCTGACAACAATGTAAAAAATTCTACATCTCCACAAAAAACCCTCTTAGGTCCCACCACAAGTTTAATTCTGATATAAGTAAATTTATATAAAGTCACCAAGTAATTTGGGTATTACCTAGGAGGCGTGACATCTTAAAGTCTGTCTCGACTGAAATTGAAACTGGATCTTGGAAGCATAACTAATTAACTGAAACGTTACTCGAAAAAAATTTTATGTATGTTGTATGCTTTTCTCAGGGTCATTAAAATTGCTTCTATTTTCAGAATATATCTCTTTTAAATGACACCATCATTTGTGTATTAAACAACTACACCCAAGGACTTCTCTTGAGCACTGATCTATTTGTGATATATGCCACTGAACTAGATTAGCTGTATTTGAACAAATATCAAGAGTTTATTAATTTTGTTGTAGTTCCTTCACAATCCTTTTACATTCACAGCTGTGCATGGCAGTCACGTATAAAATAAAGGATTTGGGATTTCAGGGTGGCTGGAGGCAGGGATTGCTTCATTCTCTTGAGACGGACGCGTTTTTGCCACTAAACGATGTTAGCAGATCTTAGGAAGTTACCAGATCATCTCAGCAGTACAGTAGGATAACCTCAGTGAAAGTAATATTTAGTTCTTTCTTGTATGTATTACAGTTGGAAAACCTTTTATTATATTAGAATAATGTAATAAATTCATACATTACTGGATTTTGAGACAATTAATCTTTAAAGATTACAACAGCAATTACCATTTCTGAAACAAGCCTTTCAGGCTAACATTCTGCTTCTTGGCTATGCGTAGGAAACTGTCCTAGGATTCCATTTAAAATTAATTAAACCTGAAAATTTATTGAGGCCAATGTTCATTTGAAGATTTGACTGCGCCAATTTTTTTTTTTTTTTTTTTACATGTAAGGAAACTTCTTTTTCCCAAATACCACTGTTGGAAAAAAGGTAATGATCTAATTATGAGAGGCTATGGCTTTTATTCTAAGCAATAAATTATCTTCATAAGAAACTTGGATATACAGTAAATTAAGTACCAAAAGATGACAGTGAGGTTATCTTCACTTTCAGTACTAGATTAACCCACACATGATTCTTTGATGAACACATCCTAACAGTTAACTGGTATGAAGATGTTAATGATGTCAATATTGAATTTTATATAACAGCCTGTAATCAGACAAAAAAAATTCTCCCTGAAAATACAGCAATAGTAACAATTTCCATCATTCAATAATTTTTAAATTTGGATTTATCCACTGAAACTGAAAAGGTATATGAAGAGAAAAAAAACATAAGGTGAAGTTAGAAAACTTTAAATTTATCAATTGTCACAGATGAGTGACAAAAAGGAAACAGTCTGCCATGGACCTGTGCTTTGTTATTTCCTACCTTCACTATAGCCAAGAAAGACAGGAGTTTCTCAGAACACTGCATTTCCAAACTTCATGCTCATGAGAACTACAGAGTATCTTGAATTTGTTGCACAACAAAGCCTTGAAACTGAGACTTTTAGAGATTTCAGCATCATAAGACTGACAGAAAACACTGCTTGACTATAACAGTTCAGGTAACTTTTCCATTAGCTGAAAATAGGACTGTTTAAACCTGAAGGAGTTTTTCTTCAGAAAAGATCAGGTTTGAGGAAGGCTAGAACATTCACAGATTTATTTTCTTCTTGGAGTGGTACAGGGCAAGACAACCAAGGAAGAAAAGTGCTCTCCAATAAAGTAAAGTATGCTTTTTCAGGGGAAACTTGAGTTTGTAGTAGTGGACACAGAAAACCTTTTGACAAACAAAAACTCCAACCAGAAACTGTACAATACAGCTGCTCTCTCCTAATGGAAGCAGAGAGCTGGGACAGAAGAAAAAGGGAGGTATTTTGTTGGAAAGCAACACTGCCAAAAATCTCTTCAGCCCAGATAGCCCCTTGGTTGATGTGGCGTGGTCAAAGACAGAAGTATCCAGTGGCAATTTAAGACATTCAAGTAGTGTTTTGCATTCTTTCTTAGTTGAAAGCTGTAAAACTGAAAAGCCATGTGAATTAAGACATAGATACAATGATGATCACAAGATAATAGACGCCCTATTTTGTGAAGGGCTGGAGCATCTCTCCTATGAGAAAAGAATAAGAGAATTGGGATTGGTCAGCCTGAGAAGAGAAGGCTGACCTAATTTTGCCCTTCCAGTACCTGAAGGGAGCCTAAGAGAAAGCTGGGAGACTTTTTACCAGGGCATGTAGTGACAGGATGAAGAGGAATGGCTTTAAACTCAAGAAAAGTAGGTTTAGATTAGCTATTAGGAAAATTTTTTTCCTTTGAGAGTGGCGAGGCACTGGAACAAGTTGCCCAGAGAAGTTGTGGATGTCCCATCCCTGACAGTGTTCAAGGCCATGTTGGATGGGGCTCTGAGCAAACTGGTCTAGTGGAAGGTGTCCCTGCCCATGGCAAGGGGGTTGAACTAGATAATCTTTTAAGTCCCTTCCAACTCCAAGACATTCTATGAAGTTGAACTAAGAATCTGCTCTGAGGCAGAACAACTCCTATTTCTAAGTCATTCCTTAAAGCCTAACAAATAGCCATTGTTCTCCACTCCCTACAATATCCTATCCCTACTTCACATGGCATTGACAGAAAGCACTAGTTATTACCTTACCAGAAAAAAATCAAAGTGCATACTAATGGTGCAAAAGATGCCAAAAATGGCTGAATCTTAGCCTTTAAAAAGGAGAAACAAACAAACAAACAAACAAACAAAAAAGGACGGACTGCAAGCAAATTGCATATGCTGGGGAAAAGTAACAAAATATGGTTTCCTAAGCAGCAAGGACTTCCACTAGATCTTGCAGCTTTGTAAGTTTTGAGGTCTTAATTGCAGAGGGTGATTTAATTCAGCCCCTGGCTGCCAAGCCCTGCTTTGGTCCCAGGATTAGACATTCAGCAAGATTTTTGCATCAGGCAGTGTCTCATTCTTTCTCTTCTACCACAACTATGAAGATTGAATGTGGGGTAGAAATAGTACTGTAGGCGTCTTGACTGCATAAAAAATCCAGCTCTGTCTGGATCATGCAATTTTACAGGTGGCTGAAAAATTACTTCTTACTCACCTTTCACCACTTACCATGGAAACATTTGAGGGTACGTTTATTTTTCACCAGATTTCTGGAGTGAATAGAACATAGAGAAGAACATCATGCAGATCTAGTAACAAAACCCGTGCAAGATCTCCCACGTACCAGGGGAACAACCACACAATGTACTGAGCATAAAGCAATACCAGCCCCAGCAGCAGGAAATAGGAGAATGGGCTTTTCTCTTAAACAGCAAAAGCTATGAATTCATCCTGGTTACTGTTTGAGGACTTAAGTTACAGAATAAACAGAAAAGTACATACCACTGTGGACAACATGAACACTAATTACTTGCTACCAAGGCTGGGCTTTTAGTTTGTTTGCTTAAAAAAAACCAACCCAAACCAAACAAACACCACCACTACCACACCTGGTTATAACCAAGACCTAAGCAGCTGCTGGTGTTCACTTGAATTCGAGTAGCGATCCAAATCTGAACTACATGAAAACATGTGAACAATTGCGCATATCTTTTGTAAGATAGACACTGCTTATCTTTGATCTTCTGTTGTATTTGTGTGACTTCCCAGGCTTTAAAATTTCACTCTCTTTTTATCTAGAACAGCATCAAGTGAATATATGACAATCAATACAATACCTAAATTTTTATTTTGGAGCTACGTAAGAACTATTTGGCTGCATGTAAGGCAAGAGACAATATATTACCTTTGAGGTACATCTGGATGAAATGGAGACTTTTGTTATTTGTTATTTGTTATTTGTAATTTGTTATTTGTAATTCTGTAAATTTTTAATGGAAAAAGCCCAACTAAAATTATCAAAAACTTATCCTAATACAGTATTTATGCAGACCCTGCAAAAATCATATTCTAGTTCTATCCCGGCAAATTTTTTTGTTTTGTTTTGAAAGCTAGAAATTAAAATAACTGGTATACAGAAATATTCTGAAGGTCCACTAGCAAAGGTTAAAAAAACAGTATAGTTTAAATGGTAACCATTAAAATTTAAATGTTTAAGTCAGATACCCAAATTTTACAATGTCTCTCAGGATTTTCTTCAGTTTTAGAACGTCATTAATGTATAGAAGACTCCACAAATTTTTTTGTGAATGAAATTTTTATTTACACACTGTATCCAGAAGCAGATACATAAATCCTTATACAATTATTTTTCAAAAATGTGCAAGAAATTACTATAATTTTGTTTACAAACCAAAACACATTAAAATCAATGGACTTTGGATAATTCACTCTGTGGCGTGCTTAGTACAAATAGGGCACACCAGGTCTGAAACAGAGAAAAGTGTAAACTACAGCAATCTGGATTGCAAGTATTAACTTCATGGCACTCCATCATCACTATAAAAATTCTTTAACCCAACAGGTATTCATAAAAAATTCCTTTAGAATTTTTCATTATCCGTGTAGAATTTAGAACACTTTCCAGATACAACAATGCCATATTTTTCACATTATGAACTACCATCTAGGCCATTTTTTATTTATAAAGAATGCCTGTAATTTTTATTATTTGCAGTCATAGAAAGATTTAAAGTAATTAAATTGGCAATCATTAATTCATCTATAGCTTAGCTCAGAATTTGAAAGTTCAGTAATGGAGAAATACTTCTCATCATAGCCCATATATTGCTGGTATGCTGTTTTAAATTTATAATTCCAGTATTCACACAGATGAAATGCATCAAAACAAAAACTGCACAGATTTTACTTAGCCCAGCAGTCAATATTCACAGAAATTGGCTTTAACAAAATGCAAAGTCCGCTCATCTGAGAACAAAGATTTTAATTAATAATTGCATTTCTGATCCTTCTGAAAGAATTACATTTTGATAAAAAGATGGCATTCACTACGTCAACAGCAGGGTAAGTGCTATATCCTTCAAAGAGATGAAAGAATACACATCACTTTCAGTCGTTTATAACACTGGCTTACAAAACAAAACAAAAAACCACAGAGGAAATTGTGCAAATATATTATTTCCAAATACAAGGTGTTGTTCTATTCTTCTAATTGGTAAAGCAGTGTTATCAATAATGTCAATCATTTCAGATGCTCAAAAAAGGAGTTTTATTTTAAAGTTTAATTTTCAAAAACATTTTTCCTCAATTCAATTGCATAAAAAGCATACCTTTTGAACCCTTAAACTGTTGTGCTGAATAAATAGCCATATTTCTACTCTATAATGATCATAGTCTGTTAGCTTTTATTCCTAGTGTATCTACTTCCAAAGGTCCCCAAAATATCCTCCATCATCTCTCTTATTTATCAAGGACACTTTGTTCCTCTAATTTTCATGAAGCAGAATTCAACACAATTTTTGTGGTTATTCTGAGTACTTCTAAACTGACCCATAACTAAATGTTACTGTGTTTCTTTTATGTTAATCTTTATAATAAGAAATTGTACGTATCTTTAATGTTTTCAAAGTACTTTTTCTGGGTTCCTTCTGGCTGGCCAGTTACCTCAGTATGAAAAAGTACTGTGAGGTTCTGATTAAAGAAACCTGTAAAAATAAGTATTTGTGTCTACTTACTAACGATTTAAAGTATTTTGAGCTTAGTAGAAATATCACCACTATTTTTCATTTGGAAGCAAAGTGCTCTATGGTTCTTACATCCTAGACCTCAACCACTTTTAAGTGTTCCTTTCGTGGTAGCTTTATGGGGGGGTGGGGAAATGACAAACGTAACTTGACCTGATTAAGTTCACAGATGAAGGACACGCCAAGGAAGGCAATTCAAAAACGATAGCTGAAACAGAGGTGTTTTTTTTTTAAAAAGCATCATTTATGAGTGAACAACTGAAATTTATAAAGGCATGGGCAAGAATTTTAGCATGTGTGTTCTTGCACGTTTTTCAATTCAGCAATAAGACCAGGATATTATAGCTTCAAATATTTAGGTTTCAATGCAATGACTGCTAAATTAATGCATGTGGTGTAGTATAAACGTATGTTTAATGTATTCAATAGTGGTATTAAATGGCAAAGAAAATATTTAATATACTATAATCTTTCAAAGATTCTGTAGAATGCATAGGCCCTCTAGTATGGGGAAAGAATTTTTAAAGTGAAGAAAATGCCAGAGGTTTTCTTCCAAAAGTATGCATCTGAAATCCATAAAAATTATTTTCTTTTTCCTCCCCACAGACAGAATCAGAACACTGTACCATACAATAGGTTATTGTGCCTTTTTGAATTAAGTTAGTGATCCTGATTCAGGGGAGGGGGGATGGGACATGACTGGGTAGGGGGAGAAGTCAGTAGAGGAAAAAAAAGAAAACAGAATTCATCCTTTCATACATATATCTCCATGGCAGAGCCAACAAATTACATGTATAGACTGCTCTAAATTATTTTATTTTTAAGTTTAAAACTTCATCAGACTAAAGAGGAAATCCTTATTCTCCCTCCCTTAAAAGCAAAGGCAGTCTTTATCTACCTTTGATTTTCTTTATTTTTTAGTTAAACATTATGGTCAAAAAAATAAATTAAAAAAATATAAATTTTGTCTATCAATTCAGGCAACCCAAGATGTAGTGCTACTGCACCACCTTGCAGCAATACTGTATTCACTTCTAAAGACTCATTTTAGGGGACAGAAATGCTAGATGAAATAAGGAGAAAATGACCCAAACAAGAAAGATGTATCAAAGACGGACTTTTTTCCTAAGGTGATCTTTACTCATTAGCCACTTCTACCAGAGATGGGGAATATGACATTCTAAAATACAAACCAGGGAGTAGAGGCAGGCAAAGAAGGGCCTCTCACCAAGGCAGAGGCAGTCCTCCCTCCCAAGCCAGCTATGACCCCTTTAACAAGTAATTCATAAAAGTGATAGAACCATGAGAGAAAAGAAAACCAAAACAAAACAGGAAAATGCCATGGATTAACCTTGCATGATGAAAATATTACAGTGTAGAACCTGTACTCCCCACTGAAAGTCTTTTTTTCCCTACAGAAGTTTAGAATAACTGTAAGCTTCTCAAATGCCAGAATCTTTGACAGATATCATAAACACTTACTTAATTGATTCAACATTTCATATGTCAAAACATATTTCATGACAGTAAACTGAAACATCTTCTGTGGTCACTGTATATCCAAACGTCTCTTCCCAATAATTTGAAAGGCTAGGAGAATAGTGCTTTAGAGACACATTTTAAACATCTTCCATATAAAATGGAAGTTATCAGTCCTGTTTCTTCCTCCCCAAAGGTTATACAAAAAAGGGGGAAATTATCCAAGGGACATTAGTGTATTACTGTACTTTCTGAAGTGGAAAAAAAAGTAGAAAAATGGAAATGATAAAATTTCAAGTAGCTTGAATATAAATATGGTAGAAATCATCCTATTAGAAGTTTTACCCCATCCCCAAAATGGCTTATAAATTTACGTTCCCATAACAATTCCTAGAGTCTTCCTACAAATTCAGGAAACTTCCCTCCCTCTTACTCCGCAAGAGTAAGCGGGAAGGAAAAGGAGAGAAAGAGGGGACCTGGTAGGTGTTTATTTATTTAACTGATGGCATGATTATAAAAGGTAATATTTTACAAGACCCCAACACCACAATTTCCTTCTAGATACTATACATTGACTTTCATAGACTTTTTTTTAAAGGCCATTTTTAGAGGACAAAAGACTGAGACAAGAAGAAGGCTGAACCAACCTTCTCAAAAACAAGAGTGTACAGACAGTACAAGGCTTAGGAGGAAGGCTTTTTTTTTTTCCCAAAGATATGCTGCATAACCATGTTCTTATCACACAGCTCTGTCTATATATTGGGGCTTATGTCTATAGAAATGTCTAATTACGACACTAGGAAACAGTTTTTAACTTAGATGTAAAATCAGTAATTTAGAATACCAATATGTTCTTTATCCATGGTCATTTTTTTCCAGAGTTTGTTTTAAAAGAAAAAAAAAAATCCATTCAACAAGTTTCATTTGACTTTTACTTATCGTTGAATACACATGAAATGTGCTTTCAATGCATAAAAATCACAGTGGATAGCAGCAAAGGACTTGGGGGAAATTAAGGAGAATTTGATCATTCACATTGTGATTAATCTGCACATTGATGAAAGATAGCTATTTCACACTTCTAAAAATAAACTTGAGATCATTCTTTCCAACAAAACAAAACAAGAAAAAAAAGCCTCCCAAAATACACAAAACCCCCCAAAACAAACATAAATCCAAATGCATTACTTTTCTTTTACACATAAAAATGAAATATTTTTATGGCAGCAAAAGATTTTGATAATAATGAAAGTCTGTAAACTGTAGTTCAATCTCTTTTTGTTGTTGTTGTTGTTCCCAAAGTGCAAGATGCAAGATTCCCGTAAGCTTTCAGTAGTGCTTTTCCTGTAAATAATCCTTCATTTTGTTTGGCAAAGGCAGTTTTTGAATCAGGTCTATTCTGGTGTACTGACGTATTACAAAACGACACAGGTACTGTAAAGAGCGCACCTGCATAAACCGGGATACTGGATTTGTCAGTCTCACTGGGTAAGTTGCAGATCCAGGCAGCCGGGATCTCGAATAGCAGAAAGCTCCATTTTCAGAGTCCCTGATTGAATGTTCAATTAAGTCAACTATAGATGTATGTCCCTCCACATCTGGCTGTTCATAAAAACTAAACCTACCATTTGAGTGTTCAATTCTAGTGTGAAGAGTTTTTCCATGGGAACGAAAACTCAAACTTAAAAGATAACGATCATCAGAACTATCTCGAACGAGAAACGAGCCATCAGGCACATTAGCTAATTTTCCCTCTGCCTCCCAGCGTGTAATGGGGCCCCAGTACCATCCTTGTTTTGCAAGTTTTTTCAGTTCTTCTGTGAGACTTGTCACAACCATAGGACCGCTGTTCTGTACAGAGTCATAAACTCTTCCAACTCCTGGGGCAGTGTTAGGATCAAAATTCAAATGGCAGCGCATACTTTCAGCCACGTGGGCATCTGTGCCATTTAATCCATTGAAGTTCCTTTGGATTTGATTATTCTGCATTGGAGGTAGCAAAGGTGAGAGTGGAGGGACATCGCTATGGTTAACTCTTGGGCTTTGCAACATGACTCCTGTGGTACCAATCAACAAACCATTCACTGTCTGGTCCACAAAGATATCTGGTGCAACGACTACATCCTGATCCACTTGGCTCTCATCTTCATGGAAAGCATTTCCCCCCACTTGAGAAGAAACAGTCGAAACTTCCATGGGTGAGGAACTATCCAGACAGTAACTACGTGATCCTTCCAAAGGATACATTCCCTCATCTAAAGGCACAGTATACTGAATGTAGTCCTGAGGCATTAATCCAATAACTACAGGCACATGTTCATCAATATGAAGATGCAAGTCCCCGTTCTGAGATTCCGTATTTTTTAATGCATTGTTTTGTTCCTGGAACACGTTTTCTGACTGCAAGTCGTGGAAGTCCTTTCGAACACCATTCAGTGCTGGGCTTGGATTAGAGGAATGGACCAAGGCCTTGACTTTCACTTCCATTTTGATGCAAGTCTCTTCTGAATTTGTAGGTCGAAGGGGCCATGGAGTTGGGCTGTAATGGTGATTCCGGAGGGAAGTGGATCTCAGAGGTCTTTGAGCTCGCACATCTTTGAAGGTTATTGGAGCAGATGAGGAAGAAAATGTGTCATCATCTGCAGAGCTTACAGATGGTGTGCTGCCTTTGCCTTTCTGTTTTTGTTTTGCTGAAAGCCTCCTTTTTAATGTACCCATTAAACTTTCACTTTTTGATCTATTTTTGCCTCCTTTTTCATCTTCACTATTGACTTCACAGCTAGCCAAATCTTTACCATAGCAGCTGCCAAACAAGGAGTCATCTTTTCCAAATTCACTTAGTGATGGCTGCTGAACCACTACAAAGTCACTTTCATCTTTACTTTTATTTAAGTTAAAGGACTTGCGAATTGTTTTGAGACTAATTTTCTTCATTATGACAAGTCACCAAATCCGGCTGATCAGCAGTGCTTGCGGTGATATAGCCCTAACACATGAAGAGCAGCTTCTGCTTCATTTATGTATTTTATCCAGCCTCATTTAACTTCAAGAGCCATTTCCTGGAAACAAATACAAAACAATTAAATTCACAAAAGAAATATTTCAAAAATTATCTATAAAGGTTTCCCCCTCTCCAATAAAAACAGAAATTGCAGTACTTTAACAATGGGCATCAAATAAAAGTAAAAACAGGGAGCTGACTTTGAAACAATCAGGCTCAAAAAATGAAACTCCTATATCTGCCTTGGAGATTTCCACAACTTTATTCTGCTTTCAGCATGGTATTTTCTGAAATGTACACATCCCTTATATCACACACAGGCACATATATTTAATGCATTTATATATAATTTTCAAACACAAACAGTCCTCTCTTTCAGAAGGCTCTTAAAAATCCCCACATAAGTAACTACAGAAGATAAAACTACAGAAAACATTCTATTCAACAGAATTCCTACATGCAGGTTAAACTGTGATTGGTCCTAAAAACATGGTCGTAAAACGTTATACTTTCTCTACTCTTTCTCCATAAAGTTGAGTAATATTTAAAAGGTTACATATTTATAGGAAAACTAACTGTAGTGAAAAAATAGAGGGACATTAACAGCAAAGTAACATACATTTAGAGCAAGTCCCCTCCTGAACTTCTGTGAAAGAAAATATTTCCAAACTGTTTTAGGCACAGAAAACCAAGTCAGAGGTTCTTATTGCCTAAAACTATTAGAACTTTTCTTCCTCTGGTACTTCTGCCAAGACCTAGTGGACACAGCTGCTCAAGTTCCAGCCAACTGCTCCCACCTGGCATCTTGCAGAATCAGGTACCCACAAATTTGATCTTTTAGATTTTTTTTCTTGATTGAGGTTTGACTGCATTTTGGGGGTGCTTGGGAGGGGCTTGGTTTGTTTTGTTTTAATTTTACCTAGACTGTCCAAAGTAAACAGCTCTGCAAAGAGAAGGATAACACATGGGAAAGAGAAGAGGGGGAAGTTGCTACTCACACAGAAGTAGGTACTACAATTAGTAGTAGCCGTTATTCCACATACCTCCAAATACGTGCGATGTTAGCAGCTCAACCTGCAGCAGCAAGCCTGGCTCCAGGCTAAGCATGGCAAGCTGAAGGAGTCTAAGAATCTTTCAAGAAATCTTCCAACCTTGGTGGACTGAGGGGAAAGTAAAACAGCCCTTATATATGCACTTCCCACTTTTCTCCCATGGTATCACAATACAAGCAAACCAAGAAAAACAGTGCAATGGACTGAAGTAAGTTTTATCAACTAAACAATATGGTTTTCTTAAATAAGTATTCAAAAACAGCATAAAAGCATGGAAGAACAATGATTGCTACAACCAAAGAGCAGTCCATTGGCTATTATTGTTGCCCAGCCCAACTTTTGTGGTCCCCAAAGTACACAAAAGCTAAAGGATCATATCCAAAGCAAACTAAAAGGCAATGTGAAACATCTATGTATCTGAATTTCAAAACACCTTGAAAAATTTTAAGTAAAGCCCTGCTGCTGAAGGGATGGACACTGCTCCATAAAAAGCAGAAGCAGCAAAGATTGATTTACTTGGACTGCACCCTAGTCATATCTGCAGCAACCTATTTCAAAGACTGGTTCTGTGTCCTTGTCATAACTGCCAATATTTCCCAAGTCCATCTTTAGAGCACATTCAGATCTTTCCATTTCATTTTTTTTGTTACCAAACTAAATAACACTGTCCTTTCTTTCAATGGGGAGAAACTAAAAGGTTTCTCTTGTCTGTAAACTGATTTACTTTCTACCAGCAAAGAACAAACATGACCAAAACACTTGCTTCCTAGACAAAAGACTAAGAATCAATTACTTGCTATAAATAAATATTAAGACCTTAAAAAACCAGAACCAGTATTTTATGATACATTCACTAGTTATTTTCCACTTTTAACATACCTGTTGTATCAGGAGTCATGAAACCCTAAAACACCATACGCCAGTTACACAATTTGAAGACAATCCTGAGTTATGTGTATGAATTTTGAAAGGTTAAACCACTATTTTACTTTCCTACAAGTGCAGATAAAGGGAGACTTACATGTCAATTAAAAGGAGACTCAAAATGTCAATGACCTTCTAATCCTAAATCATTTGTAGTTTGCCACCTTTCCAATTTGCAGAACACTTTGTCATATGTAACTAAATGAACCTACAAAATGAGTGAAAATTACAACTTCAGGATTCCCTGCTTCTCCTAAACTAACAGAGGATTGATTCATTTGACAAATTTAACTGTGCTTTTGTGTATGTAGTACCAGAAGCCTGGGAACCGTCACATTAGCTCCACCTGTGAAATCCAGTGTTCTCCAACTGCTTCTGACATCTACAAGCTGACACTATTTCCACTTTTCCAGAAATATCCCTGCCTCCTTGTGGAAGGTACTGTCTGCAGATACCAATCTCTTCACTCTTATGACCAGTGACAGGACTTGAGGAAACAGCATGAAGCTGAGTCAAGGGAGATTTAAGTTAGATACCAGGAAAAGGTTTTTCACCCTGAGGATGGTTGGGCACTGGAACAGGCTCTCCAGGGAAGTGGTCAGACACAAAGCCTGACAGAGTTCAAGAAGTGTTTGGACAATGCTTTCCAGGTACACGGTGGGATTCTTGGAGTGTCCTGCAGAGAGCCAGGAGCTGGACTCAATTATCCTGATGGGTCCCTTCCAACTCAGTATATTCTAGATTCTATAAAATGCATGGCTCATTAGTTGTATCCTTGTAAAAATTAATGTCAAGATATAAGAATGGTTTGATAATCAACTGCAAAGCACATAAACAACATGCATCTATCCAGAACCCAGTCCATTCATGCAGGAGAAGGTGATAAAAATTTAGTGACAGCCCAGGTCGAAGCTCTCCAAACTAAACTGAACAGACTCACACCATGAGAGCAAGTCTCTAAACAAGTCTTCCATGAGACCCACTCTATGATACCTCCTACACATATTTTATCCAAGACAGGAGAAAAGAAATACACCCTGAAGTCAAATACCCTAACTGATCCTGATACTCCTCTTTGCACATACTTAAAAAGTACCAGCTAATTCTGCATTGCACATCAATGCATTTAAAAACGCTGTATAAACAGCCCTCAATATATGATACACTCATATGCTTACAAGTATAGAATTCTTTGCAGCCTGCATCTAACAGAGCTGGAGCAGAAGAGCCCTGGCATACACCCCTTCCTGGAATACATTAAAATGAATTATGCAACTTCTTCACAACCCTCAGCACAGCAACAGCTTCACTAGTATTTTGCATTAATTACAGCATGACTGAAGTCTCCAACCAATGTGCTCTTCCAGTGCCATCTGCTGTACAGTGAATTAGACAGCCTAACAAGAGACACCTATAAAAATTCTTCTAGCAGATATTTGCACCTATAAACAGACTTGAACTCTACCAATGTATTCCCAAAGCCTGGTGGCTATGTGTGCAGAAACACCTGGAACACACAGACTGAAAATGAGAGAGTCATCAAATCCAGAAAGAGAATGAGATCGTAGTGCACATAATAATACGGAAGAAAGAAATTCAAACTTATGAACTTTCATCACAAATTCTGCATCTCAGAATCTTTAATATTATGCAGTTTGACAAAATACAGGCCAGGCCTCTGGACAAAAATGACCAGGTTACTACCCAGCAAACACCATGTCCCCTTT
Organism: Aphelocoma coerulescens; assembly: GCF_041296385.1. Classification (NCBI taxonomy): domain Eukaryota; kingdom Metazoa; phylum Chordata; class Aves; order Passeriformes; family Corvidae; genus Aphelocoma; species Aphelocoma coerulescens. The sequence goes on from NC_091015.1 coordinate 109,842,768, forward strand.
GTGCACACAAAAATAATGAAAACTAAACTTGGAGGAAGAGCAACATTTATCAATCACATACAAATGTGAAATTATTAGTGAAGATAATTTGGGCTAAAAGTTCGCTTTACAAGCTGCTTCTTGGAAACCTGAAGAGCAGGCCATGCAATCGTACATTAATTATTATGGTGGCCAGCACTGATGTATGAAAAATTATGAAAGTTTTAAATATATATCAGTTTCTGCAAATCTAGTTTGAATATTCCAGCATTTCAGAGTAGTTTCAGTTTGATGCTACAAAATGCTTTCAGTAGATTGGAATTGCATATCTATCTCGAAGCAGTGTTTGCAAAAGTAAACCAACAAAAAAAGTTTGATTATATTCATGCTGTCTTTATTAATTTCTTATCTTTTCACACTTTTATTAGGCCCATTTATTTCCTGAGACAAATACTATAAACAATGCTGCCAAAATGCAGTACAATAGAAATAAACTAGGATTAACTTTTAGGAGTTAGGACAGAGAACATCATACTGGAAACATAAAGCAAAATACAACTCATGTTTGAACAAAGAATTGTCCTTAAAGAGTTTAATAAAAATATCATCACAAAAATTACTTCAAATTATTAAGTCAACTCTACTTCAGATAACTTTTCTAAAATAAATGTTAATCTGCTTATTTATTTCCATAAAGTGAAACAGTTGAGCACTGAACTTGATTTTTTTAACCCACATCATCCTACATCATTCTTGAAAAGTCTGTCTTTCTCTTAGAAATATTTACGTACTCTTATACTGGATCATCATAAGACATAATTTACAATTTCAATTTATTATATTTTAACATAATGCTTTATATTAAGAAAATAACTGAAAATACCTTGAAAGTTAAAAGTTTCTGCATTCCAGGCACAACAAGCGCTAGGTTCTCATCACAGTCAGATAATGAAGCCTATTCTAATCTGCAGAAGTGTAAGGTGTCATTCCCCTGCTGTCCCCAAATTCTCACTGAAATATACTCATGCATTCTTTGGAAGAATGTGTCAAAAACAGCATCATAAGGTAATGCCAATTTCAAGTGCTATATTTTAGAAATTCCTAAGTGTCTAAATTTTCTCCAAAGATACTAAATCTATTCATGTGAATTATTAAGGAGTTGCTGTCCATACCCATTCCCATCAATTTTACTTCAGTACTGAAGCCTGCATCACTGGAAGTTTTTCTTCAAACCAGTATACAAAATACTGACTCGAGGTATTTCCTGCTATGTACTTAGAGTTTCAGGCTATATGAGTACAGAAACTACACAAAATACTCATTAAACAAAGAGAGATTCAGTATCTACTTCAAACACCATCAATTTCTAAAAGAACATGCACACTTCATGGCAACTTTTGGCTTTTTCGCTATACATGCCATAAGCACACTGAAGATGATGAGGTTTTTCCCTTCCCTGAGCTTCAGGTAAATTCCTACACTGTACTACTTTTTAGTAAGAGTCTTTAAATGAAATAATCTAAATTCCATTGCATACTCTTATACCTTGAAAACAACAAAAAAGGTAGATGGTTTTAGCAGTGGCTTGCTTGCTAATGGATGAACACTGTCCTAATATGACTGCAAATTTTATAAAAGCCCTTCTGACCTGCATGCCTGCTTTTCTAGTGAGCACAAAGCTCAGATGTACAACTTCACATAAATTTGAAACAAGGGAAAAACAGATGAGAAGCTCATCTGACAGTTCATTACACTTATAACAATTCAAGAGTACTTAAAGCCTCCTATTTTTAAGCTAAGTAATCAAAGACCTGAACACTGAGTTATTCACCACAAATTTAAATTTCTATCCTCGAAGATTTGAGCAGCTGAGAAAAGTATGGTCAACCTCTCTAGAGGCCAATATAATTAAACAGGTTTTATACAGATCACAATTTAAAACAAACCAACCAACCAACAGTAATTCAAGTCATTTAGTAGTATCCAATTTTACTTCCTCTTTTTACAAAGCTTAAAGAGAAAACAGTCCATGGGCACTACTGTTCTAACACCGTATAGAGTAACCCTAATCACTAGCAACCTTTAGCAGTGAATAACCGAGGTACACCTTTAGTAATATGTAGAAAAGTGGGGTAAATTAATAATGAAAACTTGACACAAAGGAATTTTTCTTTGTCACTTCTGGTTATGGGAATTAAATGAATGCAAAAGCAGGAACACAGCACTGTAAAAGTCCAAACACCTTGACTGTTTGTCCCTGGCCTGCTGTTGAAAAAAAAAAAAAAGCTCTTTTAACATTTAGATTTCTCTGATTTTTTTTTCCTTTTTTTTTTTTTTGAACACTACTTAATCCATGAGTGCTTGCAATAAGTCCTGTTCTTTCCCATATTTGGTTGCAGAACAGAATATTTCTATCTGATTGGTGGTTTTCCTCTGGGGAATAACTTAAGGGTGTTAAATGGCATCTCTATTATGGTTCATATGTGTATATACAGTCTTGTAACTACAATAATTTCATCACTAGAATAGCCAAACCCAGTTACTAATATTAACAGCCCTCAGCCAAGGTTACATCTCTGTTACTCAAGGATGGCTGGCTGGGATCCATGTCTGCTCCCCAGCTACCATAGGCACACTAATGTGGGGGTGTTAAAGGGAAGTCAGCACCAGTTGGTGTCGGCTCAAGAACACACACAATGTCATGATACCAGAGCTGCTGTTGGAGGAGGAAACTCCAGGGAAGCTGGGTGGATGACAGCCAATAACCACTTCAGCCATTCCTGCTAGATCTCTCACAAACTGAGAATCAACACCCAAACAGGGAAACAAGCTGACTGTACTTTTCATACATTTACTAAAAGACAGACACAAGTACCACCTTTCATTCAACTTTCTTTTAAGCAAATATAAGATAATAAAGCATACTGCTAACAGATTGTTTCAAGTATGGGGAAAAAACATCAGGAAAATGAAGCCACAATTTGGCTCTAAGACCCTGATTAACAGTGAGGGGAAAAAGGAGAAAACAAAAATAAGCCAGTAGTTCTATTTATGCCAAGGCACTAAAAAAGAAAAAAGTGGAACATTTTTGATGAATCAAATGGGAGAAGTCACTAAAGAAACCTGCTATGTTCATGTGTTTCAATGCAGGAAATCACATCCATTGAGTGCAAATAAACCTTTGCTTTTAATTTTCACACAGCTGTGCAGAAGCAGACGAAGAATGAGAATAATGCTCAGTCAGGCTCTGTTTTCATTTCTTACTATTTTACAAGAATGTAGCAGCCAGCCTTGCAGCAGACTGTCTGTCAGCAAAAATTAAATTTAGTTTCATAAGCAAAGGTTAGACTTCCTGGGAGATAATGCATGAGAATTCCTTTCCTTTCCAACTAAGGGTGCATCCCCCACTCCATTCTGACAGAAGATAAATACACGAAAATGTTTCCCCTCTGTTGTAATGTAATGGGGTTGCCTCAGCATGATAACAAGGAGGATTTATGCTTATCCAAGATATTTATTCAATCCTCTTAAACCATAACACAGTTAGGAGTCTGAAAAGTTGTAAAACGATAATGCTCTACAAACCAGCATTTCATTTAACAATATGGACTGACATCACATTCTGTAAAAGGAATAAATTTTGAAACATTTTTGCTCTAAGATGGCAAGGAACAGATTCTGTGCCTACGTATTTGAGAACAACATAAGTGTTTGAAATTAATATTGCGAAAATGAAAGGAAGAACGGGAAAAACACAGTAAAAAAAAAAATGCATTTCTGTGCTTCTTCTCATTGAAAAGTATGCATAAATATCTAAAGGCTGGAACATGTGTTGGAAACAACATAACCTATGTCATTGTATGGATACAGGTACTAAAACCCAAATCTGAATGCAGTTTGGTTTCAGGGTCCTGATGCATTTCCAAACATAATTTTAGAAATGCTGTCCCATCCATTCAAAGCATATACCAGAAAGACAGAAATAATAAAGCAGACCATTCTCTCAAATTGATTTTTTGTGGTCAGCAATAATCTGACCACTCTTATGTTAGTGACCAAATAATGTAATTGTGAGGAAGACTTTTCCAGCCCTTCCCAGAAAAGGAAAGAAAGCCCTCAGCAGACATGCAACAGCTAAATATTACCACTTCACATTTACTTATATTGATTTTGGTTTCGCTTTCAAAGTTCGGGCTGGTGTTTCTACAGCAAGCAGAGAAACACTGTTACTGTGTACCACTTCCAAAACACAAATCAAGACAGCTGAAAAGGGCCTGCTGCAAACAAATATTTTGATGAGAAACATAAAACAGGTACCACGAATTATCTTTTCCTACTATGCTATCAGAACAGACATTCAACTTATCAGGCCAAACCTCTGCTACCAATGAACCCCCCAGCATGAGGAGCATGTACCAAATGGGCAATACAGAAAGACACCACTCAGTTAACACATAATGCTGCATTATGTGTTTGTTTCCTGCCTCCATGGAAAAAAAAAAAAAAAACACTAGAAAATAAAAGGGACAATACTGTGAGGAAAAAGAGGAAAATACAGGAAAAGTAATAGAAAAAGAAGCCTCTCATACCATATGGTACCATTACAGAGACAATTATTCTAGGAGGTATTGAAAAACACCTGGAGGACAACTCTGTCATTGGTCACAGCCAGCACAGTGTCATGAGAGGAAAAGTTCTGCTTGTCAAACCTAATTTCTCTTTATGACAAGGTAACCCACCTAGGTAACCAAAGAAAGCAAAGTGATGTTATCTTTTTGGATTTCAGCAAAGCTTTTGATACTGTCACAGGATCCTTCAGGACAAAATGTCCAGCACACAGCTGGATAAACACAGCATGCAATGGGTGAGCAACTGGCTCATGGGTCTGGCACAAAGAGCTACAGTGAATGGGCTGACATCACATTGATGACCTCTCACCAGTGGGTCTCTGCAGGGGTCCATCCTCGGCCCTGTGCTTCTTTCAACATCTTTGTAAATGACTTGGATGCAGGACTGCAAAGGATACTGAGCAAGTTTGCAGATGACACAAAATTGGGAGGAACAGAGAGGTCCTGCAGAGAGACCTTGACAAGTTAGAGGGCTGGGCAATCACCAACCATACAAGTTTAACAAGGGCAAGTGCCTGATTCTGCACCTAGGATGGGGTAACCCTGGATGTACGGACAGACTGGGGAATGAGAGGCTGGAAAGCAGTGCCACAGAAAGGGGCTTGGGGGTCCTGGTCGATGGCAAGTTGAATCTGAGTCAGCAGTGCCCTGGCAGCCAGGAGGGGCAAGTGTGTCCTGGGGGCATCAGGCACAGCATCACCAGCTGGGCAAGGGAGGGGACTGTCCCACTCTGCTCTGCACTGGGGCAGCCTCACCTCGAGTGCTGGGGGCAGGTTTGGGTGCCACAATATAGGGAAGATATTAAGCTGTTATAGAGCATCCAAAGGAGGACCATGAGCATGGTGAAGGGCCTTGAGAGGAAGCTGCATGAGGAGTGGCTGAGGTCACTTGGTCTGTTCAGCCTGGAGGAGACTGAGGGGAAACTTCACTGCAGTTACAACTTCCTCATGAGGGGAAAAGGAGGGGCAGGCACTGATCTCTTCTCTGTGGTGACCAGTGACAGCACCCAAGAGAATGGAAACAAGATTGTTGGCGGGTTAGGTGGGATATTAGGAAAAGGTTTTTCACCCAGAGGGTTGAGCACTGGAACAGACTCCCCAGGGCAGTGGTCACAGCACCAAGCCTGACAGTTCAAGATGTGTCACATTGTGTAACTCTGGGTCTGTCCTGTACAGGGCCGGAAGCTGGACTTTGATGATCCTTGTGAGTCCCTTCCAACACAGAATATTCTGTGATTCGTATTTCTGCTGAAAATTAAAAGGGTTTACACAGCATAACTACATATGTCACTATACTACAAATTTTTAAATATTGCCATTCTCCCTAAATTACGAGTTGTTAATTTATTACAGTCATCTTTTTTCCTTCTGCCTATCCCAGTCACCTGATGTGAAAATGAAGGCAGAGGAAGTAATTTCAACATACTATAGCACCAAGCAAGCATGACTGACAATTTTGCTTTCTTTAAGATGCAATATGGGATACTGTCTTCTTGAGGAGTAAAAATGAGAAAACAACGTATCAGGAGAGCTGTGAAGTCACATCCACAAGGAAAAAACCAAAACCAAACTAAACCAAGCCTACAACACAACAAACCCAAAACATAGCTAAACCTAACTTTTATTTGAAACACCTCACTAGCCACACTATCTAGCCAACAGGTGGCTTCAGAGCCCATGTTTGTAAAACAATATCTTCACCAGCAAGTGGTAAACTGCTCACTTTCCCACTTACATTTATGTTATTTATGCTTATCTGACAGACAACCAGAAACATATATAATTGGCCTTTATTCCTACAAATAATATCCACCTGGCATCAAAGATATAAAAAAAAAACAGCAAAAAAAAAAAAAAACAAAACAAATCTGCACAAATTAGCTTCAGGTAATACAATTACTTTCAAAATATTATTACTGAAAAAAAAACAAAAAAACAAAAAAACCCCACCACCTTTTTAAAAATACCCCAAAAACTTAATAACTAAATTTGAATTGTTGCTTGAAGAATTTAATTATCTAATATATTCCAGTAGTAACAAAAGAAACACTGTTAAAGTCTAAAAGACAAATATATCAGATAGAGATTTGTCTACCAAATACACAAGCTGAAACAAAAGCACCTGAAATAATTTTTCAAGCTAGATAGCAACTGGTTTGAAAATTAGCTATACAGAAAAAGAGGATTCAATTTTTCTGTCATATGCAGCACAGTCATGTTCTGCAGCTGGAGAAACTGGAAGATTCATTTTCCTATTTTTCAGCTCTTCTAGGAGGTCAGAACATACAGCAACACACTGCAGCCTTACACCATCTTGTACCATTCTGTCTTGGATCTCATGACTGAGGCTGACTCCAAATTAACCTCCTTGCTATAGTTTTTCACTGAGGATGAATGACCCTTTGAACTTGTATGATCAGGTAGAATCTCCAATGTTTTTACAGCTATCACCCCCCACCTGCTTCCACCAGGCCATTTTCAACAAGAATAAAAGCTTTCTTTCCTTAGAAGATAACACTCTATCCTCTCAATTCAAGCTAAGATGCAGCAATTCTTTGAGACAGTTAACCCTCTACATAAATTGAAGGATTAAATGAACCCATTTATGGTCTGAGGGAAAGAAAGTGTCTTGATTAAAGAGAAATAAAAGTGGAAAGATCTCCCACAACATCTGTACAGAGTTCACACATGCAGAGACATCTCCAAGCATGCTGAGGAGGAAGAAGCAGCTAATAAGGACAATCCCCAGAATCACAGACAAGAAGGGACTGACCACTGTTTTGGGACATTATTCACCAAATTATCAGAGAGAAATACAATGTATTTGCTACACAGATGTCACAAAGGTCCACCATTCCCCTCCAGACAAAAATGTTTACTGTCAATACTACATAATACTTGCCTCACATCAAGGCATTTGGTTGCCATACAACTCAAAGATTTAGTAAGTTTTCAGCCTGCAGACTGCTACCTCTACAGCTTTCCTGTTTTGTGCACATCAAATTAGTTTGCATCTTTAAGTTCTAACAGTGGAAAATTCCAGCAGAATACAAACACCAACAACTGATACTATTCACATGTGCATTGTGAAAGAAAGCTAATTTTGTGAAATTATCAAATTATCACAGATTTCTTCCATTCTTTTTTTTTTAATTAAAGACAGCAACATTTTTCCAAAGCAATAACCAATTGTGTTACTACAATGCATACATAACATACATATAATTTGAAAGTTTATGCACCCTTCCAGTAAAATTCCTTAAAAAGAGAAGTAGATATTTATTGAACTATGAACGACTTGGGATGACAAGGCATTGGCTACATTTAAACAATAATTACATTTAGGCAATCAAGGTCATTCTAATCCCTGAAATAACAACGAATACGCAAAATATTGCAACAGAGTGTCTCATATAAAGTAAGAAGCTACTATTCAAGAAACTAAGTTCCCTAGTCACTTCTCAAAAGTTCAGAATTAAACTCACATTCAGAGACTATTGTTTGTTTTAGCATTACTTCCTACAGAAAGAAAACCCAACCATGCAAGGCTTCTGTGTATGCCCTGCAGCCCCTTGAGGGCTGCCTGATGAAGTTTTATCCAATAAGCAGATAGGCAGTGTCCCAGCTGAGAGAGCAGCCATGGAAAAAAATTCATGTATTCTTACATATACAAAAATCCAAGGGCATTTCTAAATACAGGAAAAGCTTTCTCTGGAACTCAAAACTATTTTGAAAACCAAGGAGAAAAGTGGCATGAAACAACTCCATTTCTCAGAGAAACGCTGTTCACAAAAACTGTTTCATTGTAACATAAAAATGTTTACCTCTGACCTTAAAGATACCACCCACATTCACAAGAAGCAAAAGTGATTTGTTACTGCGACCTGTTTTTCAATTCTGGTTAACAGTTAAAAAGAGAAAGGCTTAGGAGATACTTTTTATATCACTGTGGTAAGAAACCAGTAGCACAAATTATTAAACTTAAAAACATTTTCTATGTATCATATTAATTCAAAGTTTGGGAGTCTTTATTCCTAAAATGATCTCTAAATTCCACTAATTTTACTTTCTTGAAAATTTAAGATATTATCTCTAAAATAATCACAGACAACTTCTCTCAGCAAGTAAAATGCTTTGTGTTTCCCCTCTTAAACAGCATAGCGAGAAAAGTCATTTTATATCCTTTATCTGAACCATTTATATAGGAAACATAGTAGACAATTTCATTCATGAGGTTCAAAGTCCAAGAACTCAGAAGCTAAGAAAAGCCAGAAGAGTTTCCTGACCAGTTCTCTGTCTTCTCTCACATGTGGGACAAAAACGTTTATGTTAATGCTGCTCTCCAACATCCTTTAAAATGTACAGTCCTACCATTTACTTACAGTACACCAATTAAGCTCGAAATTCCAGACAAAATTATTGGCTTCATTAAGGAAATTTTTGCTGCTTCTATGTCCAACACTTAAATGTTAGAGCACATGCACTTGATACTCTATTCAAAACTTCATGAGTCACAACATAGAGAGCTTATATTCCACTTTTTTTAGAAGGATTCATAAGCTGAATAATATACACCATCAGGCAAAATAAAGGTAATTTAATTCTGACACCTAAATTTTTAATTCACATAATGTGGAGCTATGGGGGAAAGTGGTGAAACCTCTTGGGGTTTTTAGAAAACACCTACCTACCTAAATCTGAAATCTCCCCCACCTCTCTAAAATGGCAGCAGAACAAAATGAGTGCAGCTCCAGGAGTTGAGTGCAACAGCAAATTGTCTTGTGCTGCAAGAGGTCAGTTAAAGCTTGTGGTCCCTTTCAGGGCTTTGCTGACAATGGAGGAGTCAGGCAAACACACGAGGTTGGGTTTCATCATTCTTTTGAGATATACCAAACCTTTCAGTAACTTTCTATCACTGTCCTCTAGTCATGATTCAACTTCCTGTCTTCTTTAAAACTTCACAATTCAGCAGATATTTTACAAAGTCCTTGCAGCCCAGTTGTTTTGTTTATCAAAGCAGTAAGCAAACTAATAACCCATAATACAGTACCGAGATGTATCAGGTAGCAGGATGAGGAGCAGAAGATCCATCAGTAGAATGTAGCTAAAGATGTTAAAAAGATGCAGAAAAAAATAAAAGCAAAACACCAAAGTTATGAAGGAGGGTAACAAAAAAAAATAAAACTAATCCCCCTCTCCCCACAAAAAAAGCAGCAAAAACCAAACACCTTTCAAGGTTAGTTCCAAACCATTAATTAAAGTGATTAAAGTGCAATCCACAATGAAAGCAAATTCAGACAAACAAATAGGCCAAGGCCCAGAGTTTAAGCTTTATGACACGAGCTCTGAGTTGGCTAAACTGGTATCACTAGCAAGGCACAAAGCATTCTCACAATCCCTACCACGTTCTGCTTGTAACACAACAGATCTGACTGAGGTTGATGGCCTGCTTTCCAAAAATACAATTGAAAGCAAAGTACATTTTGACAAACCGCAAAGGTCAGAACTGCAACTAGTCTCACCTGAAATAGAGATAAGAAATCTGACTTTTGTCCAAATTAGGATTATTTTTCCAGTATCTAAGCATAAGCAACCCCTCTAAGAATCTACAGGAGCTGCAAGTACTTTGGGCATACTACAACAGTCAGGTTCTGTAAAACTTTCACAAACATGAGGATCTTTGTTGTTCATGAAAATCCTTCTCCCTACACATACAGGGAGCAGCTTAACCCAGGAAGTACCAGAATTTCAGAGAGATTTTTTCTCTTTTAATTAAAAGCTCCTCACTAGCCTTTAGCCTTATCTTTTGTATATAAAAAGCAGAAGTACTTAGTGTTAAAAGAACAGTATCAGTGGCTGCCTCGTGGTCAACACCTTTACCTACACATCTAAAACTGTCCATCATCACACAGAATCATGCCACATAAAATTCAGTGGCAACCACAACTTTTTATGGACATCATGAGATGTGGAAGCATGATCATACTATCCCTCTGGATCACATAAGGAGATTGCACAAATGGAAATCAAACTACAAAGTCTAATTACTTGAACAGTGGTCCTAGACACCACGAAAGGAGATTCCCACTTATTCTTAAGATACCCTAGTGTGCAGCAACAGTTTCAGATGCAGGATGAATTGGGACAGAAAGTCAGACTCAGGTTTTCCCTCTTCAAAGCAGTTGCATACTCCACTGGGATGAGAAAAGCACACTATCTAGACCATTCATTTTCAGCTTTGTTAATCTTCTGCAGAACAGCTTTAGAAGAAGGAATAGAAATCTTTTCACACTACAGAGCAGCCAAAAGGCTCGTGTTCAGGGCAGTCCTCATACAGAAGGGACAGAAGTGGAAAATTTCTGTGGCTATCTCACATTCTGAATGAGAGCTCTACCTAACAAGCTGTTATATCCTATATTTTTACATCACTGGGAAATGCAGCCTGTACTGCTAGCAGTCTGTGAAACCTGTACATGCAAATGACAAAGGCATTTTTAGCTACATACTTTTGTATTTAATGTTGTATTTCACTGCAGATACATTTTTTCCATCACATGGATGCTGGTCCAGATGTCCACCTATTATCTATGGCCCTAAATAAATAACAGTGACAACAATCTACTTCATTCACACACACTTGGGAATCCATTTTAAGGGCAAAAGACCATTTAATACATCAAGTGTAAGGAACCCACTCTTACATAGTTGCATCTCACTTCTATTTGGTAGCACCCATACTATTTAATGAGGTACATTCAACTGAGATTGTCAAAAGATAGTCTTTCATAGCCAGGAAAAGAGATCCAATCAGTGAAACAGAAAGCAAGGTTTATTCTACAGACAAGCCAACACAACACAACAAACAAGAAGGCAAGGCGTGGAGGAATAGAATTTCCTTCTCCTTGTTTAAAGATTGGGGGATCTTGAGTCAGGTAGTGACCAAGGGGAAATCTTTCTGAGTACCTCTAATTAAGCAGTCTCTCCTGGAACACACTCCAGTAGCAGAACCTAGATCAGTGAAACTCTAAGCACTATGTGCCCACTGATCCCCCATGTGGCCTGGCTGCCCCTCCAAGGTCTCAGGACCCACTGCAGAGAGTAATCCAAGCTCTGCATTTCAGAAAGTGAGAATGGAAAACACAGTTTATTTAAAATATTTCCTTCCCCGTTTTCCCTGGCAGGAGGCCCAATAAGAACAGAGTAAATTAATTATCTTCTTTACGACTTAGAGTCTATCCACACATGGGAAACAGGAGACATGGTTGTGCTCAAAGTACTGTCAAATACACAGGGTAAACACACCTGTAGAGAGAGCTAATCTTATAAAATTACTTTAACATTTTGTTTCCACTAAACCAGAAGGCAAAACATTACATAAATTTCTAAATTCACAGTCCTTTTAAGTCCAAGGGTGCTTATAAGAAGGCACATACCAAAATGCTGCACAACTTGCACACTGACCAGAATAGGAACAGAATTTTGACTGCACAGGCAAAGCTGCTTAGCCATCCTTTTCACAAAGTCCTGACTTGTCACAGTAAAACCTTTCTAAAGGACTACACCAGTTCTGACAAAGCTTACTCGACAATCAAATTTTCTCATTTTGAGCCAAAATGAGAGAGACTCTTAATTATTCATGATTAAGATTGGGAAGTTCTTTTTTTCTCCTACACCTACACTCTAATCATCTGCAGACAGAAACAGCTCACTATCCCAACCAGCAAATATGATGGAGAATATTTTAACTGCAGTTTTTAGGCAGGCACGGCTTTGTCCTGATGCACACTCGAAGATGTTTGGTTGGGGCTGTGGTGGTTTTTTAAAAATAATGTTGCCAGTAACAGAAAATCATCTTGCACTTAGCCCTAAACTATCTGATTCTGCTAATATTCTGTCCTAACCCAACAAAGATTAATCAACTGGGAGCAGATATTTAACTCAATGGGACTCCTCACTGTACATTGTATTCAGCTTGCACATAAAAAAACTGGGCCTTACATTGAGCATCAGTGTATAAATTCTCACACGCGGGATCTAAGATAAAATTTTCACTGTCTGTATGAAGTAATGTGCTCTATCAGATTTACACTCAAAGCCCTTAAGATAGCTATCTCCAGAGCAAGGTCAAATTTCTGCAGAGCCAGGAGTATAGAAGCCTGGCTGCAAAAGCTAGTTATGCTTCAAAGTTCAACCGTGAACAAAAGTCATGTACATGCACACCGACTTTTTTTCTCCTGTTCTGACATAAGTGTAAAGACACACTATAAATAAAATGAAAAAAAAAGTATTAGTCCAATTAAAAAAAAAAACACACAAGAGAGGATACATACTTTTCAATGCTGATACATCGAACTTCAGTTCCTTTTTTCCCCATCAAACAACATTTAAAACATTGCAAACATTGCAGATTCCAAAAGAACTTATTTTTGTAATACACAGGACACCTGAGTCAGTACTGATATAACAACTTCCATTCACTGTCTTCTTCTGATCATCACTGGATTAGACAGCAACTCAGACCAGTACTGGTGGAGAATATAGACTCTCTTATCCCTGCAGTAAGGGAGCACAGAATATTTACATTTACAGCAAGTATTTTCCCAAGTAACTAGATTTTTTTGCACAAAATAATACCAAAGGCCTATGGCTAATATTTTATTACTTCTCAGCATTACTTACTACTAACCAGTAGCTCTTTTCCTTTCAAAAGCCAAAAAGAGGAGGAAAGTCAGTGTTTCAGAGTGCATTGATCAGCACTGGGTTTGCCTCTGTTTTCCACTGAAGAGAGAACAGGGAGGGGAAGGAATAAAAAAAGCCACAAGGCACCTACCTTACACAGACCCAGACTAAAGCTCTTACACATAACTTAGTGACTCGTACCTCTGAATGCACAAACCAACTATTCTAGAGCCAGTCTCCTCAGGCTGACCAAAATTCCAGCTTGGAAGACTTCCCCAGAACAGGTTTCACCCAAACCGGTATCCCTGCACAAACAGCTTCTGTTCAGTGAATCCAGCGAGAATTCCTTACTTGCCCAGTTCCCACCAGCTCCTGAAAGAACATCCATCTGAAAAGCTGCCTACCCTGTTTTTGGAGTTCCACATAGCTCATCCTGGAAGGCACACCTTCTGTAATCAAAAAACCTTTGCCCTGCTGACACTTGTCTCTGTTTCTCTATTTTATTAAAACTCCTAATCTAATAGCTGATTACCAACCCAAAGGGATTCCAAGGGCATTAAAACCCATTACTGATGCCAAAACCAGTCAACATTACAGCTTGTAACTGCCCTGTCCTCCAGCACTTACTGAGGCAAAGCCAGGAGAGACAGAATTCCTTTAATCAGAAGGAACAGAAAAAAGAAGGCAAGCTTGACCACTGTTTTGGAGACAACTTGGGACCAAACATGCTTCAGAAACATTTGGAGTAGCCTACTATGTTCTCAACCTATTTGAGGAATGCAGACTGCTCTGGAGAAGGAAAAACAATCACCTACTCAAGACTCCTACAAACTACTGTTTTAGCACACTTACCAGAAAACGTCAATATTAATTAAGAATAAAACTACTCAAGAAAAAAACAAGAGCTCAGACACTGTAAAGTGTCTGACTGGAATCTCATTTCCAACAGTGTTTTCAAGAGTACCATTCTATGTACTGTTTTCAGCAATACAGAATATCCTTGAGGAAAAATGCAGGTTTAATACCTTTGGTAATCTCAGATGCTAAAATTAATCACTTTATCCGCTATCTGCATTCACCGCATGAACTCAAGACCATCAGAACCTTACACAACTCCTCTTACAGGTCAGTATCATATACATCCAAGTTAAATAACACAAATACAGCCACTGATTATACATTGCACTAAGAAGAAAAGAAAAATACCATATATCTGTGTGATTTACTTAACAATATGCACAGATTCTTTTTCATGGTTTAAATTTTTAACTACAGACCACTTAAACTCTGAAAAAAATTACTAACATCTACTATTTATACCTTCACTGCCTGAGAAAATGGCTCTCATCCAAAACTATTCGACAGCAGTTTATAGCAAGATTATTGGGTGTTTATAACAAAAACCCACACACTTTACAAACCTAAGATTTTTTAAAACTGCCAACCTATTGCACTTGGCAGATTACAAAAAGAATGTTTCACAGTAGACAGAGCATGAGAGACTATGTGCCCTATATATACACAAAAGGAAGCAATGTTAGGGGAGCAGCACCTGGACAGAAATGTCTTTATACAGCATTCTTTGCTTGGCTTTACCTGCAAACAAGATTTTTTTCATATTCCTTCAATGGAATTTAAAGTCAGAAGCAGAACAACTTAGCCAATGTATCCACATCCGTGCTAAACAAATACTTATATTTAACTTGCATAGTTTTCTTGGTGATGCAGCAACCAAGAAAGAATTTTTTAGGTAACATGTGGCTTACATCCTTGTCATAAACAAGGCAAACTGAGTTCCTCAGAGTCCAAAGTGTTACGTGAATGGTTAAAGAGACAGAAAAGGCCAATGGTTTCCAGAGTACTTTATCTTAATATTTTCCAGAATAAAATTTCATGAGAGATAATAAAAATTATTATCTTTTCAAAATCTTTTAAAAATTAAAAATATGTCAAGATAGGTTCTTAAATCCATGTTACAGACTAATGAATAGCAGTTAGATTTGCAAAGCCATACACCTCAAAGCCTTCTGAAACTGTCTGGAGTTCCAGATGCTTATTGTTTGCATGCCTGTACATGACAAAAGCAAAAGACCATGAAAACTGGCAAAAGAAAGTATCCAGAGCAACTTTTATTTAAGTAAGCTTAAGGACTTGAAGAGCTAAATTTCTGATGCTTTGATCTGAAAATTTTAATTCTCACAATAAGTAGACTAAGCCAGATTTTGCTTCACGTTGCCTTTTCAAATTCAGTCTGTGTAGACTCTAGCAAAGTTTGTGAACCCTTTTCCATAACCTTGATGTATCAGTCAACACATTACATACAGTCAGCTTTCCATTTTCATCCAGGGCAATAATTAAAGGCCAGTTTCTTTTGGGGTTGATTTTATTCACCAGGAGAGGCTGAAGTAGGCGACAGGTTTTTGTTTCAATAGCTTAAGATCATTCAGCTACAGTGGGAAAAAACTGTCTGCAATAAAAAACCCCAAAGCTATGAGTTTCTAAATGTTTCTTTCAAAAGTAATGTAACTATTTTTAACACAGGAATTTATTCAACTTGCATAGTACAGTGTTTTAACTTAGAAATCAATTATTTCAAGAGGAAAACGCAAAAAAAATAATAAAAGAAGGAATGTACTGTGTACCATGAGTCTTTATATTCTGCTGTATCAAAAATATATTTGAGTGGTATGAAGCTACTTGTTAAACCTGGACAATAAATATCCCATTACAAGCACATCCATCTTCTTTCCCACAAAAACATACTGCTGTACATAACTTGCCATCTGAAATTGTCAAAAACAATTTTTAAGAATGGTTTTTTCAAAAGAATATTTCCTTCTCTATTACAATAAATTTATTGGAAGGCACCAGGAAAGAGGTGATAAGAACTTGGGACCTTTGCATCAAGTATAGCTACTGTCTTCTGAAGACTGATATTTATGTCCAGAAAATTAAGCATGCAACAAAACAGAATGAAAACAAATTTTGGAATAAATGTAAGGACAAGGAACATAACAGATATAATTATTTCTCTTCTGAAAAACAAAAAACATGAAGAGTAAACTTGAAGTTCTGTATTTTCTCTCAGTTTAATACTTTACAGTACAAAATATACAGTTACGTGGCATAAGATAGATATCTCTATTCTGTTTTTCAATCCAAATCCTATCCAATTTATACTCAAGATATTTTAGCATTTGCATTACATTCCCTTTTATACTGCTTGTATTTTATTTTCTTCCTTGGAGCATCAGAACTGCTTGAGTAACCCTCTCTAATTTGTTGCTAACACACACTAAAGCCCTATCAACTAAACACTGAGGCACACACCAGCAGAGAACAGCCTCCTTCCTATCTATTCTGTGTTATTGCATTGTACTACCCAAACAGTACCAAAGTAGTGCTGTGTAGGCCCAAGAGGGCAGTAAAGCAAGAGAAAATAAGGCACTTGAGTGAGGGATTACCCTGGACTATGGCCCCAGTTTTGCCAACAATAGCATAGCAAATATGGAGTGAACTCAGGGCAACACTACTAAATGAAGTCTTGCAAATATTTATGTTCAAATTACTGTAAGACTATTAAAAAATCATAAGAAAGAGCAGAAATAATTAACTTGCTTTGTGAGAACATCTTTTAGTTAAGAGTTCACTCTCTCACTTCACCAATTCACTGTGCTAAGGAGAGTCAGAAATTGTAATCTACTCACAGAACAATAAGGACCAGCTACCATTTCTTCAAACCATCCCTCTCCAAGAGTAACCCAAGGTTACTGACTAACTTCACAATCTAGGATCAAAGAAGTTAACAGCATAATATAAGTTAATACATATCTTTTTTTTAGATTTCAGTATGTCAAGTTCTTATGAAGCTTAGAATCATCCATCACATCTCCTGAATCCAAGCAAACACTTTGATACCGCATACATGCAGTGCAATAAAGTGATGCTCATGAAACCCCTGGAAACAAAACAGTGCTTCTCCCTAACTACTCCATACCCTTGCAGCTTTCCAGGGAGCTAGCTAATGCAGGTATATCTCTATAACACTACACTGTTATCACCTATACTTTTAAGTATTAAGGTTTAATTTCCTAAATTTTAACTTAAAAAAAAACCCTTAAATCTCAAAACTTAGGATATAGGGAATACATCCCTGATTAAGCATACAACAGGTGAAACTACTTTGAGTAAAAGCTCAGTTCCAAACACAGTGCAATGCCACAAACCCAAGGAATATCAAATAGGAAGTGAAGACTCCATTCAAGTACTGTTTAACACTTCAAAAAAACAAGCATTTTGAAAAAGCTGAAATTGTCTTTCCCAAGTTACACATAAAACTGTGAGTTACAACTACTGTCTTATTGCAGAAGACTCAAAAAATACCTGCACATTCTCCAGTGATTTAAAGTCTTCCAGCCAAGCTAAGTAATTTATTTCATAATTGCACCAAAGCTTCTATATTTTCTACAGTCCAAAGATGTATCTATTAGCACAAACAAAAACTAGAAACAGAACTAGTTCTATTTTTTCCACCCAGAGCAGAAATGCAGATGCGTTATTCCTTGAGTACTTGTGCAGACAGCAACTCTCCAAGACAGGAGGCCTGCAACAGGCATTTTTTAACTACAGGTGTATTAAGAGGATGGACATGGCATAAACATTCCTGGCCTGCAGGAAAGAGGGGTTGGGACTTCACAGTGAAAGGGCACAAGAATTTTTTAAGAGGAAGTCAGTTTCCCCCTGACTAAAGCATATTCTGCGACCAACTTCTTTAACGCAGTAACCTACTCCACAGGAAAAAAAAAAATTCTGTTCCAAACTAAGATGATTTTGAAAACATAGGAAGACAAAAATAAAGAGATGTCAGAAAGACACAGCCGAAGTACCTCACATCACAGAAGCATCATCCTCTTGCACCTCTCAAAACCCCGTTGCTTTGCAAAGGCTTTTTTCTTAAGCAAACGGGTTGGCATGGGCTAGTTGTTTCCTAAGAGAAGTGGCATCATTAGGGAAAGAGAGATCGAAGAAGCTCGAAGGACAATGAAATCGAGTGAAGTTTGCGGATTTGGTAATTCTTTTTGTTAAAGTCAAGTTCCTAAATGCTGCCTATCACAGAAAGGAGCCTCTCTCGGTCGCCCCTTCAGGAGCTCTTGGCGCACCCTCACTTCACCCGGGTTTTTACCCGGGGCTTCTCCACCGCACAAATCCCAGCACCGGCTGCCCAAATCGGCACCTCCGGACACCCGCCCCGCCGGAGACGGGGATACCCAAGCCTCAGCTGAAGGCGGGTTTCACGGCGGGGTGAAGGGAAATCAGCCCAGTTCCGCCGTCCCCCATAACAGCACCAGTAGGCGCGGGGCGCATTCGGGCAGCGGCCCAGGGCAGGAGGGGGGGAGCCCGGCGGGCCCCGCTGCCGCGACTGGCGGAGGCGAGAGGCCGGCCTTGTCACGGCGGGGGCTGGGCAGCGCCTCGCCGGCCCTGGCCCGGCGCTCTTCCCGCCCGCCCGCCTCGCAGGCCGCGCCGCGGCCCCGGTGCCTCCGCAGGGCCTGGCACCGCCGCGGGCTCGGGGAGCCCAGCAAACAAAGGGAGCGGAGGCCGGGGCCGCGGCTCGGGAAGAGGGCGGCGGGCAAGCGGCGAACCGCACCGGCCCCATCCGCCGGCTTCCCCTCCACCGCACCCGCTCTCCGCGGCCAGCGGTGAAGGGAGGGGGGAGCCGGGCCGCGGTGCGCCCGTTGCTCCGGGGACGCTCACCCAGCGGAGGCCGCAGCGTCCCGCTCCCGGCGCGGGCCTCTTCCCGGGCACCTCGGCGGCGCGGCCCGGCCTGCGCCGGCACCTGGGCTCGGCGGGGAGCAGCCTCCGGGGGTGGCGGAGCGGCACTCACCGAGGAGGAGGAGAAGGAGGAGCTGGCTCTACTGTTGCTTTCGCGGGGCCCGGCTCGGCTTCGGCTCTGGCTCCCTCCCTCGCCGTGCCGCCGCCTCCCTGTTCCTGGCGCCGCCGCCGCCGCTTCCTCCGCCTCCTCTGCCCCCACCCCTCCGTCCTCGGAGGGGCGCACGGGGGCGGCGAGCCTGCGATGGCCGCCGCTTGCCGCAGGCACGGCTACGGCTGCGGCACCCGCGCACAGCCCGGCGGCGGCAGGAGGGCCGCGGGCATCCCCGCTCCGTCCCTCCGCCTGCCCGGCCGGCCCCGCCGCCCGGCGGACTCCACCAGCCCTCCGCGGCCCGCCTGCCCCGTAGAAGCCGAGCCCCTTCCCTTACTCGGGTCTGGGCGCCTTGCCCCGGGCTCGTTCCCGCTTGGCGGCCGTGGGAAACCCGCGGGGGGCGGCCGGGAGCCGCGCTGGAATGGAGGCAGGGAGGCGGTCGGGCTTCGTTAGCCCCGGCCCTTTCCTCGCTCCTCCACCCGCTCCGGTGTGTGACCGCTCCGCTGGGCTACAGGAGCTCATCAATGAAGTTCACAGGGAGCTAATTCCGGCGCCCAGCCGGAGGGGTCCCTTCAGCCGCCCCCCTCTGCCCCGCCGCGAGCTGCTGGCCGTGGGCGCTCCCCCGGAGGCCAGCGCTACGCTGGAGAGAGAGCGAGAGAGGGAGGGAGGTGGTTTCTCCTACGCTTCACCTTCCCTCACACCTCCCTTGGCGTGAAAGCGACGCGCCAGAAGAGGCATTACTTTTGTGCTTAACTCTGCTTCACAGATCTCCACGAGAAAAGTGACACTAAACTTCCTACCAGCTGTGCTGCAGCAACTTCAGCCAAGCAGACTGCTTTGATTGCTTGTTCTCCGGTCTCTTTTTAAAAATAAAATGCTAACTCGATAGCAAGAAAACAATTCTTAATTTAGGATGTGCGAGACTGATGGAAGTGACTAGCAGGGGGCGAAGAATTAAAATCTATGGACAATATGGTTCTTAAAAGTTGTCACAAGTCGTGTTTGCCGACTGATGTAGAGCTAGTAAAATACCTTTGTTTTCTGCTCGTGGTGTATATAACTGATGCAAATCAACAACCCGATTTGCACAGATAAGCATAATTTGCTTACCTATGTAGTCGCATGACAGTCAGTAAGATTATTCGTATGACTCATTATGAAACTACCGATTTCAAGGTTAAAAAGACTGTTGAAACTCAAGATTGTGAGAATATTTATGCACATTCTGCTTGAATCCTTCTATGAGATCAGAGGTATTTGTGAGTCGAGGTCAGTTATTTGTTTAATTGCCAAGGTTACTTGAGATCAGAGTGTGCCCTGATTGCATTTACATTTTTAAATCTCAGGCATTTATAGAGAGTTAAAGACTTTCCTTGAGTCTTATCCAAGGGTCGTCTTCTTCTTTATGTGCCTGATCAACCTCAGTTTCTGGCAGGCCAGGACCATTTCAGGAAATGATGACTAATCAGAGTTGTAGAAAGAAAAATTTTTTTTCAAATATAAAGTTTCTCTTTTTCATTTATATATAGAATGACTTATGTTTTTGTTAAATGTTTTAGATTAAAACTGTTTGTTTTACAATTATGATTACATGTTATCAGTGGTATAACAAAGCTAAGAATCGTTTCAAGTGGATCACATGAAACCTTATGAATTTTAACTTTTGTTTGTAAAACCAATATTGTTGACATGAAAAATACAAATGACTTTCTAGGTTGGCAGTGGTGTTCAAAGAAAGAAAGAAAATTAAATAAGAAAAAAATACTAACTTTTTTTTACAACGTAGAGGGTTCCTTTTTTTTCCCTAGATGAACTGTTGTTAAGTTTAGCAACCTAGTTAAAAAGGGGAATAAGAGAGAGCAAGAAAGGCTCTGATTGGGAAAGTTTCAGTTTAATTTTTATGCAGTTCTGTCATTTCCTCAAACAAGGAGCTTTTCTTTGTGTGGGTGTGTGTTCTTACCTTCTTCTTGGGCCTCCTTTTCCTTTGGATACAAGCATTTGAACAAGTAATTATTTTCAGGATCCTGCTGGCATTCGTGCTTGACACATATAGGCAGTATTAACTTAAGCCGTGTTTTTAGCAGCAGCTGCGGGACAATAGCAGCCGTATGTGAAGAAGCCAACTGGGCTAAAAATGTTTGTCCTTCATTTTGCTTTCACGGAGCTTTTAACATAGGCAACTTTTGCAGTAGTCTATATTGCATGCGAGACAATTTTTTTAAATGGTCTTAGAAATCTTATTCTACAGTCTCCCACACTATTAAAAAACAGTTGAGTCTGGATGATGAGGTTTTCCAGCCCATGTGTTGACCAAAGGTTTCCATGTGTCTGAAACTGCCCCCTTGCCAGTCTTACGAATCCTAGGACTTGGCTTTTTGCAGGAATGGGACTGATAGACAACAGGAAGGTTGAAGAAAAGTAATGCAAAACATTTGGTAGCTTTTTCCCCCATGTCTTCCACACCTTTCTTCTCACTAGGGATGATGTTAAATATGGCTTGAATTAGCATCACTACTCCAAGTACTCACCTTCCTCATTTTCTCTCCATCTCCTTCCCTCCTCCTACCCATGCACACCCTTCACTTTTTTCATGGTGACTCCAGGCCTCATTGGTCTTCTCTAAGCCGGCTCAGGTGGCAAAATCTCTTGAGGTTCATTTTCCTAACAATAAATCATGGCATAAAGAAGAATCCATACCTTATTTCTCACACTGCATTCTTCTCCATAGGCTACCAGTGTGCTCTAGGCTTGTCTCAGCCTTAACATACTGCTTCAGGTTTGGGGTAGACTTTTTCCCATCGAAATGTGGCAGCAAACAGCCACAACCCAGCGAGAGCAACAGTTTATCACCAAGCCTGAATTCTCATAATTATGCTACTGATGTTGCATCTTGGATGGCAGACAAGGAGAATGTAAGCAGGATCACTCAGATTAATTTTTCTTGGCCTAAAACCACATATTGAACTAAATTGGGCTGTTCATACATTCAGGCATCTTGTTGTAATGTTCTCTGTATGTACCACTTATCAGACTTGCCTAACAGTTGCTAACTTTTTTTTAAAATGATGAGAACTAGAAATTTGGTTTTAGTAAACAGAAAATTCAGATCTTTCATATCTGATTTCCTTATATTTGTGAGCTTCTAAAATCAGGAGCTCTACACCCAGTTTTAATTACTTTGGAGTTTGCATGTTGATGAGTTCTCTGTTTTGATATGCTTATGCCTTTTTTTTCATTATACTCAAAAGTGTGATTACAAATTATTTCATTATTTTTGAGATCAGAATGTGTATATATAAATCTGTAGTTCAGAGGGACAGAAACTTAAATTATGAGCATTCATTGACAATAAAGACAATGTTATATCCACGATATCTAATTTTTTTTCTTATTGCTACCGACCTGCCTAGCAGAGGTTATCATCATCTTGTAACAACTTCCCTGGCCCTGGTTCTTTGGCCTGAATTGTGGTGGGAGGTTAGTGCCTTTGTCTTATTGTTCTTGCAGACATATGACTGCGATAGTATTTTAAGGACCCAAATGCCTTTCTTTCCCCTTTTGATAAGTATATTTCAGAAAGGGAGTTTGTTGTCATTTTCCTAAAATGTTCAAATTATTGTAGTGCTTTACAGGAACTTGATCTTTTAGATGGTAATTGCTCAGATGGCCTTGAAAAAAACGTATGCTTTTAAGGAAAACCGTATATACAAAATCAATAAATTGCTGGTCATTTTTTGTAACTGTGGCCTAATTTTCTGATATTTTAATTCCTGTAGTCATTTTAATTATGTGTATTTTATGTATTCCTTTATTTGTGTTTTTAAATAATATTGTATATTTATATTCCTACGTTATAATATGTATTAGAAATCCTTATATATCACATACCGTTTTCAGACACTGTAGGTTGCTTTTTCCACTTCATTTCCTTTATAGATTCTTGCACATTTCTGATAAATTCTATTTCCATTCTAAAAGTTAATTTATGTAAATATTTTCAAAGGGGTGCGTTTTTTTCCTTTTTTTTGAAGAGACTTCCCCCTCCACCCAGTTTCATAGTATTTTTACAAAAAACCCCACCAAAATGAGGTGAAGTATACAGAAAGTTCTTTCACACAGACAAACCTTTTGTCTCAGATTGGAGTTAAATTCGCATTATTTATGGACACTGCTGAAATTAGTTTAATGTATAGATGGCATTTAGACCTCTTACAGCTACTAAAGACTGTCATGCATAAAAATCATCTGCTGTTTTAGTCAGAGTACTGCTATTGCTTCTGCTTCATGCTGTGGTTATGTCATGACATATCTCATTATGGATAAAAAAACAGTCCTTATTTACTTGGTTGTTTTTCTAAAATACTCCTATTTTTAAGTGCCACTCTCACCTTTTCATTTAATGTCATTTCAAGAGGAAATATAATTAAAAATTATTGATGAGCATTTCTGAAATTAAGATTCTTACATTCACTACAAAGTTTTCTGCTGATGATATGGGTTATTCATTTTTTAGCAAGAACACAGCTTAATATTTACTTATATCAAAGTTTTTTAACAATTATCTACAGTAGAAAATAGCATAAATCAAAATGACAAATGTGCTAATAACAGCACAAGGGGACTAACTTCTAATCTGTTCGGTAATTGAGAAAGGGAATAATTTTAATTGTTTATGTACCAAAAACTGAATATTCAGGGTAAATTGGGCCTCACAAATTGATTCCTGCTAAAGTCAGAGAAATAAAATACCACTTTTCTTGTCAACAAAGATGCAGATAAATCATGACTATAGTTGTCTGCAAATAGCTTTATACAGTGAGGTTAGCCTCTGTATCTTATTCATTGATTATCCACATTGCCTGTACACTCACTTGTACTCTGGTTTGGGTAGATTTGGAGATTCAGGAAGATAGGCAAGGTGGAGAACTTCTCCCAGCTCAGACCTCATATGTATAAATCACTGTTGACACAAACAGTCTGAACTTCTTGGCACAGAGGACTTTGACCTGAAGCAGGACATAGCTAACAAAGACAATATATATATGAAGCCTGTACTCTCAGAGCCAATGTACTGGTGCATATATAGCTTCTTTCATCTGTTTCCCCATAGTAGTTCATCCAAATAATATATATAGAAAGCTATGGTCATGTATTTTTCATATGACAGTAAAGCAGAAACTTCACAGAGATTTCCTTCTTCATCCTGTAGTGTTTCTTCTGTTAAAATGTAAAGTATGTATCAAGTAAATATTTTTATGGCTACTGGTCTCACACCCTTTTTGTTTTAAAGAAAAAAGAATTATGTTTGGAACATTATATTCTCCCCTGTAGCCCGATTTATTATATTCAATATCTTAATTGTTCTTTACAATGCAGCTCATGAGCTTGGCTTTTTAGCCCTTACTTCAGTATTCACAACTGGCCCAAGGAGTTCACCAAGAGACAATAATTTTGGAAAGCAAGTGCCAAAGACAAACCAAAACAAATTCAAAGGTTACTTTACTATACTTAAACATTCTGAGCTTTGGTTCATGGTTTTGCCATAGGTCTGAAGGATCAAATGAGATTTGTGTGATTTGACTGAGATTGTGACAAGGGTCTGTGTTGCTCTGTTTTCTAATTTCTCTGTCTGAGGGAGTGAAATTGGTCCAAAAAATGTTGTACGTGAACTGCTTTTTCAGAGTAGAGTTCATGACAAAAGTGTGCTCCAAAATTTTCAAATCTAAAACTGGTAATTTAAAAATAAACCATTTTATTTTTCAGTTTATTGTTCTTAAGCAAGACTACTTAAAAGGAGAAGAAGCTGTGGGTTATTTTGTAATCTTTAAGGGGAAATAGAGGAAGGAATAAAAAAGGGAAAAGGATTTAGAAGATGCCTTACTCTTTCCTTTTTCAGGCATAAATATATTTTGAAACTTATGAGCTAGTATTATTTTTGCATTTTCTTCACCCAGCTCCTGTTAGAGTTATACGAGGACTAAGCATACAGCTGTAGCTAGAATTTTATGAAAAACCTAAATATAAAAGTTTGTTGACATCAAGAATCATACTTACTTCATTAGACCACATAAAAGGAAACAAAGTGTAGGTGCCAAGTCATAATGTTCATTGCAAAGAATTATATTACATTTAAAAAAGTCTAAAAACAGTAGTAGCAGGTGTGCCTTGAAATTAATGTCCTACTTGCTGTGTAACAACTAATTGTTCCTTCTGGCTTTAAGTGTTGCAGCCATTTCCTTAGTTATGAAAAAGAAGGTCAAATGGGTTCTTTTCAGTCCTCTTCTTAAGAATATCCTTTTAAAAACATGCATGAAAGCACAATAAATACTCAGTTCATGGGCAGAAGCATATTAAAAACCAACAAACAAACAAGCCTGCCCCTAAAATGGAGATATGGTTGCAGGAAGTCATTTCACAATACCAGCTGAGCAGTTCTTGTCAAACCTTGATTGTCCTTTCCTTCCAGTTCACAGAAAAGATCCACATTTACCTCAACACTGTAATGTACTGCCTATGATGCCATGAGCAATTTCTCTTGATTTCTGAACTCCCTCTGACTTCACCTAGAGATTCATGGTGCTCCAGTATTCTCATTTCTCAGGTGCTTAGCCTTACACTCTTAGCTAGATCAAGACCTGCCCTGATATTCTTGTTTCTCAAGATCTTATCATTAGAGGATGTACCTACAGCTGCTAGTTTTAATTTAACATGATTTGTAAATAATTTTAACCCATATTTTTTATATTTATAAAGCACAAGTAAAATAAAGAAGATGACTTTGGGCTGTATCAGTCAAGCAATAAAATTCACAGCCTTCTGGAATAAAATTTACTATTGTTGAAGAAACAATGTTTAAATTTAGATGGCTTGCAGAGGTACATATGGAACTTCTCACATTTAGGTCACAAGTTCAAACACGGTCTTCATTAGCTGCAAATTAAAACTATCAATAACTGACATCTGTTATATAGCCAATATGGAATGAGTTGCTTTCTGAAATGGATGGCTCAGAAGACATAATTGGTGAACTTGTTCTTAACTGCACTCTAAACATGCACGCTTAAAAATGTTCGTTCTCAAAAATGAATAATCTTATCTCTCAGAAAGAAGTCAACAGTTCCAACCTCCACAATTTGGCACAACACTCTTATTACTTCTGTAATTGCAACAAGTAATAAAATACTGACATTAAGAAACCTACTTTCTCAATGAAGTCAGAGCTTTCAACTATAGTTCTTTACACATGTGCTGATCTCTCAGTGAAGGTGAACCTGACTGGCAAGCCAGGGTGGAAAAGCCCCTTGTC
Source organism: Aphelocoma coerulescens (assembly GCF_041296385.1). NCBI lineage: Eukaryota > Metazoa > Chordata > Aves > Passeriformes > Corvidae > Aphelocoma > Aphelocoma coerulescens. The sequence goes on from NC_091015.1 coordinate 109,869,276, forward strand.
CACACTAGGCATTTTCAATAAACCTTGGCCACAAGTCAGATCACTGTGAGATCCTGAAATGGCATAGTGTGCATTAGGAAGCAGCCTACTCTGCCTCTAGATACCATTTTCAAAAACATCCCAAGAACATTTATGAAGATATCTATGCAAGTGTAGACCACACTGAGTCAGTTCATTAAATTTGGGTTGTTCTCCAGAAGTAAGTTTGTCAAATTCATCACATAAAGTGCCTAGAAAATTTGAAAAATATGAGAACAAGGTTCAGAAAAGGTGAAAAACCCTCGTATGATGATTGGGTGTGTAGGTTGTTTTCAGTATACAAAAGAGTCAGGAAATACTCTGGCAGCTGACCTGTCTGCTACTCGGTGACCAAAGACAGGGTTGCAGTAGTAAGTGAATCATCTTTTGTATAACCCTTCTTCTTCCACAAAAGCTTTTTGAATCCCTTGAGAACTTCACTGCTTTTCATTTATGAAGCAGTAAATTTTGTCACTGTTGATTATAGTATAGCAAAACTCTTTTTAGTCACACTATTCTGTTACAGGTTTATGTAACTGGAGGCATCTTTTGGAAAATTATTGAAATACTCAGTGACTACAACCTGGACATGCTGAAGATTGTATCACAGCTCTCATTCCTTTCACGCAGGAACTTTATAAAAGAGCAGTGCTGAATATGCAGCGTGTTCTTCCAAAGCTGGAAATTATTACTGATGAAATAACACTGCAGCATCTTCTTTCCATTGCATATGTAGTGTACTTGAATGCGTGTCTCAATACACCACTAAAATCAGCATTGGTAAAGGCAACACTAAGAATGATATAGTCCTAAACTCCAGGATTGAAGGATTTCAGCTGAAGCTGATAAATAAATAACACTATTCTTTTAGAAAAAAAGGAGGTTAACATGTTTGCTAAATGTGCTCATATAGTGAATACACAAACAGTCCCCATTTGTGAGTAAAAATCATATTTTAGCTGGATATCAAATTTTGCTGCAGAAAAGAAAATGCTTTGATGGAAGCAATGGCATTCTACTAAGTAGCATGCATTCAGGGCAGATTTTCAAAGACATGAAGGGCACTTAGATACATCAGTGAGGTGCCTCATGGATCTTCATGCCTTTGAAAAAACATCTTCTCTTGCTCTGTTAGGATTTTCTTAACACAGAATTTCTCTTCTTTTATGACTCATCTCTATCATGTCTTTGCTGTAAATAAAACATATTCTTGGTTTTATAAATATGTTGATAGGCAGCATGGAAAACATTAATCATTGTAAAGCTGAAAGATACTTAGCAAAAGTGAAGTGCATGAATTGAGAAATGTTGATTTAAATAGTATTCAGTGGTTACAAAAAGCTCTATGCAATCTCACTCTTTTCGCACCAGAAATGCCATTTTATCATACAGAAAAAATAATATTTCTATTTTTCTCATCTGGAAAAAAAAAAAAAAAGACAGTGAAACAAAGATATTTTAAAAAAATTTATTCAGCACTAATATTAAGAAGTTATAGAACACATTGACAAATATATAATACTACTTTTTTCATAATGATATCCATTTTTCATAAAAATAAGAAATACTTAAATACTGGTAATATGTAAGTATATACCTAGTGGGAGCAATTTTCATATGTAGATAACTAAAGATAGATGCTTACATATCAATCAGCATTTAATTTTTATAGGTGAAAACTTGAAACCAAGTCCTTATTCTATGTGAATCCTTAGCAAAATTGCTGTTCACTTCAGGATGACTGTGGCTCCCTCACTCCTGTTTAAATGCTAACTAGTATGGCAGTATTATGTATACTACTGAATGCTAAATCATTCCTGTAGCAATGTAAAGACAAAATTAATGGGATTTTATTTTAAAACTTTCCTGCTTCAGATTCAGAGAAAGCCAAACTACTTCTTTTTTTTATATTATTAAAAACATGAAAATTAGCTAAATGGAACATCAAAAGCAATAAACAGAAGTGACAATTTTGGTGCATTAGAAGAGGAAATTGCTCAAAATTGCTCTATTTAATGCTCTATTAAAAATGCTCTATTTAATATTTTAAATTTTTGAGAATTGTTTTACTATTATTGATCACTACATCAAATTATTGCTGGCTGTTGCTCATTCTTGGTTGAACTGGTATCAATAAACATGAATTGTATAACTCTGCTTTTTTGTCCACAGCATTTATGTTCAGCACTGTAAGTGAAAAACTGCCCTTAAATATAATTTCAATGAGACTTAATACACTCATTATTGCTACACTATCTTTTAAGTGTATTAATCAAGGACTTTTTAAGATCAGTACTACGACATACTATTTCACCTAGCAGGCAAACTTGATACTCAAAAAAAGTCCCGTTAGTTTGATTAGACCCATGTGTCATTAAGATGTTTGGCAACTGATTAAATTTCTCTCTTTTTAGTCTTCATTATCGAAACCCAGGCTAGTAATTTTCTACAATTTTTTCCAGTCTTACTGAATACTGAGAGAAGCTCTGTGACTGATAATATTCAACATGTATGGCAGGCTGGGAAAGGAAATCTTTTCAGACTTCAGTTAGTGGTGAAGGCAGAATTTTAGTATTATCTGTTTAAATGAAATGAAATCTGATTTTTTTTTATTTTTGACAAAAATACTACTGTAACTGTGCCTGTGATGTGGAACCTGCAGCTCCTTCTTGAGCTTGCACTTGTCAGGCTGGGAGGAGGGCACTCTTCAGGAGACGTGGTTAATTTAACTTCCTGCCCAATCCATGCTTCATGTAATGCAAATCCAATTCCCATAAGCACGGCTGTGATTTTGAAACTAGTTACAATGCTGGGTGTGATTTGATGTGTCAAATATATTTCAGCTAGTCAAATCTGCAAACATCCCTTCATCCTCCACTCCAGGTAGCATGTCCCTGATGCTTCCCTTGAGCTAAGCCTGGAGATTATGCTGCTGCAGGGGACAATCAGCTCAATCCCTTATTCATACTCAGGGTCTGCCAGGGAAGGAGTTGGAATAGTTTTCCAACAGTTCAACAAGCTGATCCAGCTCACAATGATGTGTTTGCTAGATCCAATACAAGGTTGGGAGGGAAAAGGAAAGCGCAGGATCACCATGCACCAGCAGCCCACAGTCACACCAGGTGAATGTGAGCTGAAACCACATCCTTAGTGCATGAAATCACTGTGAATAGGTAAGACAATCAGAGGATGAGTGGAAGGCATTGTGCTTTGACCAGAGTTCAGTAGGATTGAAGCAGCAGCAGATTTTCAGAGTACTTTTTCAGCTGACTGTTGTTAGGGTTCTTGAATTTATCTTCAGTTAAGAGCTCTAAAATATTTACAAGAAAAAGCCTATAAAGGTTCTAGAAGGAACATCATTCATATCTATCAAAATAGTTACTCTAGACTGCTCACTTTACACCAGAGGAAGACTCTTCTGGAAATGCTCAGTGATATCAGATTTTCCAGTCTGCTTGTGGAGGTATGACAAGTGGCTGATCTTTGATGAAAATGACACATTTCAGGGAAATTACAGCAATTGATACTACCAGAAACTCTATTTCTAGCCAATCACTTACTAATTGGTCACTGGTGCAATAGAAAGTGAAAATATACCTTGCCACGAAAACTTTCATGTTACTGGCGCATAAGATAATCACTATGGTGACTTTATTTCTCTGCAGCAAGTCATATTGCTTTACATATCACTACCCTGTAAGTAACTAGATTCTTCCTTACCATATTGTGACTATTTATATGCAGAGAGTTCTCACCAGCTCTCTAAGGACCCTCTTCATATCAAAGTTTAATTTGTATATGATAATTCACTGCTAGGTCTCTTATCAAGATTGCCCTAAGCAAATAGGCAATGCATCTGAAAGGGGTCATTTTTCTCTAAGAAATTTAGTAGAGCATTACTAACACTTTAACATTCATGTGATAATCAAAACATATTTCATTCTTGTTATTTTTAGATATCATTAATTCAAAGGGGAAACTTGGATGTTTTCTCCAGTCTGTAACTCTCTTATGCAGATTCAAAAGACAAAAGTTGTATTGTCTGCTTCTAAGGAAAAACTGCTGGAGGCACTTCTTTTGTTTTTCTAATGAACACCATATGAAAACAGACATAGAATAAGCATTTACTTACACGTAGTGGTCTGCTAGGGTCTCTTATGTGGTCTACTTTCCTCGTCATGACACTGGTCAGTCTATTTAAAAGACTATTCTCTTTTTCCCTATTATTTTTTACAACACAGCAATTTTTTTATTATTTTGACCTGAATTTTTAATGATGGTGCTCTGTGTAAGGGTGAATGATACTATTATGTATAGTTTACCAGACTTGAACACATCAAAGAGCAACAATATTTAATAGTTTTAAATGCTATGGAGTCAGTCTTGTTCATTTCCTTATTTCAAAGTTCAGATTTACTGTTCAATAACACCACAACTTTTATTGTTCCTGGTGCTAGAAGTTTCTCATTTGTCTGGTTAAGGATGATTTGGAGAGCATGTTGAAAGAGGAATGGATGTTTTTATAGGCTTTCCTGTATTAAACATTGATGGCTGGATGTGGTTTTGGTGATCGGATATAATGGTTTACAGACTTGCTTTCCAGCCCAGCATTTTCTGCTCCATCGGTTCCATACCAGGCAGTTTGTATATTTTTGAGTCCACTGACATAACAGCACCAGCCACGTTGTGAAATGTGTCAGACCTTGGCGTCCACAGTTCTGCTGCCCAACAGAGGGAAACAGCAGCTGTATGCTAGGATACTGTTAGATGGGGGTTTTATCCCTTCCCCTGTGTATGCAGATGCACACAATGAGTTGAATACAGCACTCTAAAGAACAGCATTTCTTTGCAAACACAATACAGGTACAGACATATATATTTCCCACATATATTAATTTCTCTGTAGTTATTTTCTTCTTACTGCATCACTGATTTTCTTATAGAAGAAAACCTGATCTACTTGTTTCAGTAAGTGTAACTTTGTTTTATAATGAGGAGTAACTTTTAGAAAACTTTTAGCAGATGAAACAGTTCCTGATATTAAACCTCACTTAAGAAATAAGTATACACCTTTCAGGAGAGATAGGCTGAACAAAAATAACTATAGAAAATGACTTGCAATTTTCCAGTTTCTCTGAAAGTTCCAGAACAACTAATCACTACTAAAGATATATAGCATTTATTTAATGAAGAATGGCCTGTAAAATACATGCATCAAAAGCCAATGAAGTGAGGCAATGATTTATGTGCATCCCAGTATCAAAAGTGACTTTCAAAGGTAAGAGAGGTGTTCTGAAAAAATTATTGCCCCTGCTTGAAAAAAAGTACTTTCTTTTTCCAATATATTAAAGTGAAATGGGTAACAAATATATCTGAAAGTGATTGCACAAATATTCAGTTCAAAGAAATCATAGGTCACTGGTAGGATCTGATGTGGTCAAAGTCTTTTTTCTTGTGAAAAGCTTGATAATTAAAAACACAGTTTGGGATAAATGGGATAAATCAGCTACAGTTTTTCTCAACTATACTTAATTTATGTTAAATAAAGATATTGAGACACACCTAACACTATGAAATAAGAAATAGCACTTACATTATTAGAAGAGCATTGGCAGAAAAAACATTACATGAAGAGTTATTTTAAGTCTTGCTTCTCCCTATTTATACCTATTCTGTCTAAGATAGTAACTAATACTGTGACATCTGGCAACCATATTTCCTCAGGCTGTGACCTTGTCAGTTCTTACAAAACTGTGGGAAAAGTTTCACAGCGTAGGCATCAGGTTTGGATTTTTTGTAACTGTCTAGAAGCACAGAGTCAAATATAGATACAAGCTACTCAGCTCTTCCATTTCTAAATAGCTATACTTGCTTTCCTCCCAACAGGTTCGTTCAAGAGTTGCAGTTAGGTCTTGTAGCAAAGAAACTGAGTGGCTGGCAGCTTTTGGAGAATAGCAGAGCAGTTCTTAAAACTTTACAGGAAGTCTACTTTATATTACAAATTAATTTATATCATCCATCTTAAAGAAATATATAGCAAAAGAGAGCTGATTCTGCAAAATTGTAAAGTATTATCGCAAAATTTTGTAGCCAGGAAACTTTGCAAAATTGTGCATTTTTCCTATCTGTTTGAAAAGGATGCTGGTTTTGTTACTAAAGTGGTGATAATTAAGTGCATTGTTATCTGACCATGTTCAAAATTATATTTGTAGTTATAAATATTCTCTTTTCCACCTGCTGTCAAGATAGTAATGAAAAGAAGATAAACCAACATCATCAGTCTGCTTTCCGGCAGAGGTTACTTTCTGTTAGATGATGCTGTTACAGAGTGAGTTTCTTCGTTCAGTCTCTGGGGAGTTTGTCACAGTATTTTCTCACTGCATGGCAATAATCACTGCAGAGCAGTTTTTCATCTCAGAGATGATTATATTGCATTAAGCACTGTGAGAAGTGGCATCTGGAGAAAGCCCATCAGTGTAAAAAGGAAAGTTAGGAGGAACATTAGCACTAGACATGAGTATGAAATCAGTGGTACCACAAAACAGGAAAGAAGTCTTGTGTGAGTTGGTAATCTCCTGCTACCCAGATGCCATTTGCTTTCTTTGTTCATCAGTTGGCCATTTCATTGGGTTTTTTTTTTAACAGAACTTCTCATGGTTTCTTCAAATTGCCAGAGAAAAATGTTCTTTTGCTGAAGAAGCTTTCTTAATTTCTTCTTTGCCCCACTGATGAAGTGCCTAAGACACAAAGTGAGGATAGAGCTTTGGAAGAATTTCAAGAGAGGAACCACCAGTCAGACAGGAGAAATCATGTACCTCTGTACTTCCTTCAGTTTTGGGAATACAAGACATGCTTTTTTCTTCTGAAAATTGGTATAAGTAATGACCCCATGTATCTATGTTTGTCCTTTATCAAAGATACTATACAAATGTTTAATCCATCTACTCACATCATCACCCATTTTATTGAAAATTGCTGCCACAAGCTGACACTGTCAGTGCCCTTAAGTTGTGCTTTTTTTTTGTATAAATTGGGTGAGAATAAACACTGAAACAAATAAAGCAATTGTCTTTGATTCTTAGGATCACATATACAGGGAAGCTAGGTCTTTGACAGAATTTGCAATTCTCTGTATTCAGAAAACCCACAGTTTCATCCAAGCATCCTTTTGGTAATGACATTAATGTTTGGAAGCTACCAAAAAGCTTTCTGCATTTTTGGATATCTAAAAGCCCATTTGAACTGTGCATGTTACTTTAGTTGTAATCATAGGACTGGGTTAAGAAGCTCTACACATTATGAAAGATGCAAGTTACTGAAATAATGTTCATCTTTTGAAAACATACACCACTTTCAGGTAATGTGAAAAAAAATCAGAAATATGTGTACCTGGAAACTGGATATTTCCTCAGAAGACATGTACCTTAGCACAGAAGTTACTTTACATCTAGAAACCCTAAGCCATTCCTGGATCTATAGCACAGTTGTGTAAGATACTCAGGAAAACTCTAGCACTTTGGTACTCAAAAGGAAAACTACAATGGCAAAGTAATATCCAGCACTTCTGCAAGAAATAGTTCTTGAATGGAAGTTAATCAGATGAGTTACTGTGGATACAGACTTCTATGACTGCCTCTGGTGGCTTGACTTTAGCAGGCTGCTAGGTGCCCACCCAGCTCCTTTCTCACGCCCTCTCCTGGAGAGGACAGGAAGAGAAAATTAGATGGAAAAGTTCATGGGCTGAGGGAAACACAGGGAGATTGTTCACCAGTTATTGCCATGAACAAAACAGACACAACTTGGTCATTATTAATTTACTTTATTGCCTTATAAGAATAGGTAAGAATTGTGAAAAACAAAGGCAAAATGAAAGACATCATTCCCTACCCCTTCCCCTTTCTTCCCAGGCTCAGCTCCTTGAGTACTCATTCCTCTATGTCCTCCCCTGTTGCCAGAGGGGAGGTCAGTCCATAACAGCTCCTCTACTGCTCCTACTCCCTTCCACCTTTTCCCTGTTCCAGCATGGGCTCTCTCCCATGTGACATAGTCCTTCAGGAATTGCTGAAGCATGGGTCCTTTCCATGGAGTACAATCTTCAGGAAGATATTGCTCCACCATGGGTCCCCCACCCCAGGCTGCAGCTCCTGCCAGGAGCCTGCTCCTCTCTGGGCCCTCTCAGCATCCTTCAGGGCATGGCTCTCTTCTGAAGGGGGAGGTCATCCAGGGACTGCAGGAGGACAATCTGCATCACCATGGTCTTCTTGGGACTGCAGGGAATCTCTGACCTGGCAACTGGGGCACCACTTCCCCCTCATTTTCTGGCCTGGATGTCCAAAAGGCTGTCTCACATTTTTTCTTCTCTCTCTCACAGCTTCTGTGCAGCATCTTTAACCTTCCCTAAATACGCTTTCCTGGAGGAGTCACTATCCTGGCTGTGGGACTGAGTCGTGCCTTGCAGTGGGTGGGCTGCAGCCAGCTGGAACTGTCTGCGTGTGGTGTGGGGCAGCTCCTGTTCTGTTCTCACAGAGGCCACCCCTGCAGCCCCCCAGCTGCCAAAACCTGGGCACCTACACCCAACACGCTGCCTCAGTGCTCCCTTAGCTGGAACCAAGCACAAGCTGGGCCCTGATGCACAAGAGGGTCAGTGGCACACAAGTGAACAGATCAGTGATACGACTACGACCTGAAGGGAGCGGCCATTGCTGATGTCAGCTCTACAGATCTCACATGAGTAACGAATGCACAGTACTCAATAAGAGACTCCTCAGTTTGGGCATGACTGTCTTTGAATTTGCATAGTACTTGTGACAAGATTTTGAGGCATCCCTGAGCATCTCCAACCTCAGGTGAAGACAAGGGCGTGTAGATGGATGTTCAATACCTGAAATTCAGACACAGGGAAAGTCAGAATAATCACTCAGACTCACTCTCATTTGAAGGTACTTATAAAAAAAGTTGCCTTGGAAGAAGTGCAAAACAGCATCAGGAAAAAGGCTCAAGTCATAACACCTCCACGGTTCCTGCAGGCCTGTTTGGGGTGGCAGAGAAGCAGCCAGAGGCCCATTCAGTCCAAGCTAGAGCATGAGCCAGCCTTTTGCCTTTAGCCAGCTTGTTTTTCGTTCTGTATGTATGAAATAACTCATGTCCCTCGCCTGCCTCTCAGCAACTTCGACAGAAATGGCAGCAAATTCATGACGCATGTCACGCCCCTCACCATGACACAAGTGCTGGAGTATCTGCTGGGGTATCGCCAAGGGAATTGGTGCTTGTGGTCCAGGTACCATTTCCATTATTAAACACTGATTTATTTAATGTCAGTATCAAATAGGCTGCTAATAGTCAAAATTTGCCCAGTCATACGTAGCATATTAAACTGAGGTAAGCTTCCCTGTTGTTATCCTTAAATGCAAATGTTTTATCCATAAATTCAAAGTAAACTTAAAAGCTTCTTGGAGAAAGCAGCTTTCATAGTGAGGGATGTAAATGCTGAACAGACTTGACAAATCTTGTCTCTCTCTTTTTGTCCAATCTATATTCTCTGTAAGAAAACAGGAAAGGAAAGGAATTTCCATACACCCTACACACACATAACAAAAAAAGCTAAGTCAAAGACCATGGAAAAATCTTTGTACTAGGAATGTACAAAATAAAGTCCAGCACTATCCATTTGAAACAGAGACATCTGAATTAATTATAATAAATCAAAGATCTAATGTATATAATAATACAGATGATAAACAAAATGGCATTCTATTTTACTTATACAGAAGAAATAAGGACTAAATCAACCAATTTAAAATATGCAATTATACAAGCCCTGATATTTTATAACTGGTGATTCTTACATAAAAATTAGAATAATGGCTTGTAAAATCTTTAGGTGTCTGCAACTGAAATAATTAAAAATTGTTGAAAAAAAAGTCACCTATTTCAAGATACCTTAAAGGCAACACATGAAAATGAACTTTTTTCTTCTATCAGCAAAGCAAGAGCTACAAACTCAGTATACTTTACTAACAAATTCACAAATATTTGAAAATCCAAATAATTTTTAGATTGGTTCTGAGTTTTAAGTGATTCTCAGTCAACTTTGGTGTTAAGTAGATTAAAGCTGGGTTTGTGAAACTTGAAAAATTTTTCTTTTCCTCAGTATTGATACACTTGGATAACTATAGTTATGTCACTGACTATGTTCTCTGATGTTCAAATTCTATAAACAATTCTACAGACTGCAACTAGTTGGCTATGCTTTGAGTATTAATCTTTCAGTTAATATAAATTCAAACTAAAAATTATTTTCCCAAAACTGGTCTGTAGAAATTCCTCTAACAATTTTGTCCTTTTTTTTTTTTTTTTTTTTAAACTCTTGGTCAAGACAGAGGTTCCAAGTTAGAGCAGATCTTGGTTGCAATTTGCACCAGTGTAACCAAGTTTTAAGAAAATGGCTTACAGAACAAACAAAGAAATAAAGAATCAAGTGTTCTCCATGTAACAGCGGTCTAACAATAGTTTCACTTTATGTGTAGAGCTTTTGTTTCTGGATCTGGGAACAGCATATGGGCAATTCCTATTACCCTTGGAGGTCAGATTCCATTATATCTGACCTCCACACTACAAATTAGCAAACAAAGCCATTTGTGAGCCTTCACTGCTTGTTATTGTTATTCATGCAAATCTGCTGCACTGTGCCATTTAGGACAGTCCTTGTTGTAGCCCAACTACACCACAATCTATGCCAATGACCAATAGACTGAGATACAAAGAAAGAAACAAGAAGTTAGCATCGATTTTCCCAGCTCTCCACACCTGCTGGCATTAATAGCAGAAATATCTAAAAATAAATGAACCAGTCCTTGGTGAAGGAATGAGGGTCTTGCCCCAAGAAACAACAGAGAGAAGCCTGCAGAGAAAAAAGAGGAAAAGGTGTGAATTCAGTTTATCCGGGGTTGTAGAGCTGTTAAAGCCCCAGGTGGGGGGGGGAAAGAAAAGAAAAAAAAGAAAGTTTACATTGAAAAGCAGGTATATTTCAATTCACGAGTCTTCTTAGATGCTTATTCATGTTTTATGTTTTTCATAAGACAATCTTTAAAACCATAAAATATGACTAAGGTAACAGCTTTGATTGATTCTGGTGTAGCACTTAATTTAGAGTATTTCTGGTGTAGCATTTTATTTAGAGTATTTTTGGTGCAAATGCTGTCAGATCCCAGGATCTTCAGAAAGGGTATGTGCTATGCCACGAAGATGCTCATTTAAACTATATTAAACTGGTGGAAGCAGGTAGGAGGACACTAGTTGTTTTGGAGTTAACCTCAAATAGCAAAATTTTAAGCATGATTGTTATGCCCACTTAAATGGAAAATCTGTAGTAGGGGGAGTCAGACCACATTAACACCTCTTTTTGATGATAACAAACTGGACTGTACTAGAAAGTGTAAAGAACAGTCATGTAGCAGCCAAGAGATGGGCTGTTCGATCTTATAAATTCATTCTGTATATAATTTACATAATTTTCTGTGACTCAGCAGTTGTTTATAAAATAGCTTTCATGATATAAAACTTTATGCATTCTGAGCCAAGCCTCTTTGTATCATTTATCCCTTCAAGTTTGACTTTAAATTATGGACATTTCCATGCAAAAGAAAAATTAATCTATTTTATGTTGTTAATCATAAAGGAAAAAATTCCAAAATTTGATGGCACACTGATGTATATGTGTGGGACATGCAGCACTTTTGCATAACAAATGAGTTAGATAATCTGTAAGGTGACAGACGAAGATAACTGCATTCCTGTTCTGTGGCTCTTTTAATGTCTTTCCACTACATGTGTATGGGAATTATTACACAAAATATGGAGCAGAGTATAGGTAGTAAGTCTCCACTGAAACGCTTATAACCAGTTTCCTTACTACCAGTGTTCTTATATCCCCTTCTCCTTTGCTGGAAAAGTTTAAGGTTAAAATGAATGGGAACTTTTTCCTGTTTCAGTTATATAAATGTAGTTCAGTATAGTCATTAGGATTTACTACTTAGGACCTTCCATATGCTTAGGATTTCCAACAGAGATTTTACAAATCATAAAATCATAGGAATTTTAGAGTATTCATTTCTTTTTAAAAAATAGGAAAAGGAAGAACAAATACAGAGATGTTAGATTTTTAAAATATATACTATACAACTAATAATATAAGGAAGTGTATTATTACGAATATGATTGACCATATATTTATCTCCTTTTCCTCTTTCTTATGTTTAATGGCCAACCCTTCCAGTGTTTCAAGTCACAGTCCCAGCAATTTCAGTGATGCATGGGGATAAACTCATCTGCACAATTATAAATCTACCCCAGTGCTTTGGCACAGTATAAATCTATAAAAGTACTGTATTTTTCACCTTCATTGAGAGCCTCTGTCCCAGCCAAGGGTCAGATTTTCTTTAAAAATTTGATCTTCTTTGAAAATTTGATCTGCTCCTCCGTATGCAAACAAAATAGCAATTTAGGCATAGACATTTGCTATCTGTTTTAGTTGCAATTAGATAGCTCATAATTCCTAAGAGGATATTTTATTGTTTCTTTAATTGTCATAACGTTATAGCCAAACTACAAGTTATAGTTGCGTAACATATTACTATATAATATAGCATATCTGAAAATCCACAGTACCTTGTTATATCTTTCTACATTTTACAAGAATTTTTTCCATGCCATTTTCCAGGAATAAGCACTAAAATGCATCCTGAAATGCTGCACTGCTCATTGTAACTGTTCTGATACACTGCTGAATTAAACTATCTCTAATATCAATACCTTTTCTTTCCAAAACTAGTCATATCTAGGCACTTAAGAGTGTTTACGTCATCTGGGCAAGTATCTTTTTTTGAAGTTATGAACGATTTTCTCAAACAAGGAAGTTCTATTAATATAAGTTTACAGGCAAGAAGCCCATGTCTACGTTCTTCTCTGACTCATCTGTTATCAAAAGAATGAGCGTCAGCTTTAGAAAACTATTTTACAACTGCAGCCTGAAACTTCAAAACTGTTTAGAATATTTCAAACATTTGCAATGTTAACATCTCAGATTAAACAAAGAGTAACAGAGAGAAAAAAAAAAAAAAACACTAGCTGTATTTGTGTCATGAAAAGATACAAAGACAGGATTTATCATACCTGATCAACATCTGCTTTAACACCCTATCTAAACCTGGGAATCTATTTAAAGCTTTGCCCAGTGTGGGATGCTTCATCTAAAGAGGAAGTCTTGCTACTCTCTCAAATTCCAAGATAATTGTGTAATGCTATTGAAAGCTTAGGAGATGCAAGTATTTCCTAAATTGACCAAATACTAAGCTGAGCCCTGAGGCTTCCGTAAAGCTCAAGACTCTGCCTGAGACCATAGCCAGGATGTGGCTCCCTGGCGTCCCCTCCTGTACTTGCTTCCCGTCAAATACACGTCACAGCCAACAGATATATTCAACTCTTCTCAACCAACTCAAAGCAATTTGAACTACCAAAAAAATTCCTTTAAAAAGTGAAAACTAGAGACAGGAGGCTTTTAATGAAAAGCCAGAGTTAAAGCTGGAGGATAAGCAGAGTGTTGCTACTGAAAAAACACCTGTGACTATGTGTGTCTGCACCCTCACTCCTGCAAATTTTACTTAAATATCTTTCACACTTGAGGACAGGGTTTCTTCTAGAAAGGGACGTTTTAGTGCTGCTGGATGAGATAGCTTGCTGTGCTAACTATGAAAACTGTCACATCCATAACAAATAACTTGTGATGAAATATTTAAGTAACAGGATCTTTCTGGATTTCTAGTGGCATGCTTTCAGAGAGCACACAAGCCTGCACAGATTATAGTCAGTGGAATTTCTTCAGTAGTGAATTACTGCTCATTTTCTCAGAAAGAATTGTAAATGTAGCTGTATATTTTATTGTAATATATCATTTTATCTTAGAAGTAGCAGAACAGCTGGGGTTATCTCAGTGTCACCCTACTTAGCTCCACTCTTTGAAGCTGGTAATCGTCAAACAATTTCAGCATCAATGTTTATCACATAAGGCCTCCAATATGGAAAACATTTTTTAAATTAGTTGTAAAATATTGCTTACATTATTTCTGACTTGATCTGAATAAAATATAAACTAAAAATATTTTGGGACTGAGACGTACTGAGGGATATTTTTCTCCCTCTGTTCTGAGTCCTAGCATTTTGATATCAGGATTTGACAGTTCTATTTTTCTGAAAGGCCAGCAAAATGTTAAAGAGGAAAACTAATATCTTAAGAATAAAGAACAATGTTCTTTTTGAAAAATAACCAATATACACCTTAGGCTGGTGTGCAATTTGCATGATATCAGTGGGCTTGCATTTTTATGTACTACATCTTGAAAATCACATCGATTAATCCTGGATTTCTTTAGAGACAAAAAGCTTGTAGAAACCAATGTTTTAAGAAAATGAATAAAAATGAATACATATAAAAATTGCACAGGGAAAGAAGGTTTGAGACAAACAACATGCTACCCAATGATAAATATATAGAGGGTGTTAGAGTCTGTTGTCTGTCAGGAAGGATAATGTAAGCATGTAAAATGGAATGTTGAGAGAAAGATTTATCTTTAGTAAAAAATATATGAATCAACAAAAAAAAGAGTTCAGAATATTTACAGAAGTCAAACTCTTGAAATAGGCTAAATAAAACTTTCATAAATACTACACAGTACATTTTTCTCTTTAATGCAAAAATGAGCTGGAAGACTTTCTAGACTTTCATTAATTTGTAATTTCTGGATGTGGATGTTGCAAAACTGCCTAGCAACACTGAGTGTCCAGTTCCTTACTGTTAAGAGGACTGGAATATCTAGTTCTGTTAGCTTCTTAAGAAAACTCTGAGCCCTAATGCATCATTTTAAAATGATGCTTTGTAAAAAACCTACAGCCTTTGAGGAGCTAAAGAATGCTTCTATTCTCTCTTATGTTAGTGTTACAGGTCATGCATTGCTTTCTTTAGTGCTTTGTCTTAAGACACTGTATCAGTGAAGTCATTTAATTAACTAAATTTTCTCTTAATATTCCTCAAGAGGACATGCAGGAAATCAGTTTCCCTTCTCCCTATAGACTGGGAGTAAATTCTACATTGCTTTTTACCAGGTGTCCCAGGTTTTGCTACTTGCATCAGTGATGGCTGGGTGTAGAGGGAAAAGCAGGAGTATGCATCAGGTATTTTGAAACATTGCAGGATGAACTAAAGAGAATTGTTGGCTTAATAGATGAGAAAAATGTTTTCGAGGGATAATGACCAGCTTCTGGGGGTTTCTTTGGTGTGGTTTTTTCCCTCCCCACTGAAGACAGTCAGTTGTGGTAACATATCTAGTGATCAAATGGAGGTTGATAACAATTCCTCTGTTTCTGAGTATCTTCTGGTGTGACTGCTAAATCATGCTTCTATCTTTTGCACATCTGAGTCCCCTATTTTCCCAAGTTGTGCTTCCAGTGTACTTCAGTCCTCAGGGCAAAGAAAAGCAGACTTGTCCTGCATTGACAGTCCTTTGTGTAGTAGCTCCTGTTGCCCAGAGGGGTGCCTTACATCTTTCCATTTTTAGAGCATTACCTTTAAAAATATAACCAAGAAAACAAAACAAGGCAAGAAAAAAATTTTTTTTTTAATTAAAGCCCTTTTTCATTAGTTGGCGTGCACTGAATACCACATGTCAGCTAGTGGGTATGTATGCAGTGAGGCTGCAGCTGGTCTTCAGACAGAAATATGCTGCTGCTAACGCAGAGCAGGATCATGTTATTACAGAGTATACAACCTATCACCAGTAATTTGGGGCTAGATTGCGTTTTGACCTCATGCTAGCAGCGAGGAAGACGAACTGTATGCTAACAACAGGTCCCAGCGCTGCTCCCTGTTGTGCTGGGAGTGCACACACAGCAGCTGCTGCTCTCACCGAGGGCTGTGCACACCCTCTCCCACACCAGCCCATCTCTGCTGACATCTGGGTACAAACAGCATCATTGCTTGAACCGTGTCAAGCCTGCTGCCTGCCATTAATCAAGTTTCTGTCATCACTTTTGTCAGGTCCTGATGAAGCAGATGAAATTCTGAACAGAGCAAAATAAGGAAACAGAAAAATATGCTATTCTTCTTCTTCATTCCTCTGCATACATTTATGGAAAAATGCTAGCCAACAGCTTGGCATTTCACTGTGACATAGCTACGTAGTGATACAGCTTTCAGACGGTTAAATGGGTGGCTTAGAGCTAAAAGAGAAATCTGGGAAGAACAATCTGGGACCAAACCTCTCACTTTGAAGCATCACCACCTAAATGCTGTTTAATCCATAAACAGCGAGGTGCTATGAATCCACAGCCATCCTTCTAGTAAAGTGAGAGCCAGTAATAGACCCCGACTTGAGAGAATTACAAGATTGAGATCTAAGAAAGTGATTTGTGTCTCATATTGGACAATTATCTAGCACTAGTCCCAGAGAACCTACATGCTGCTTTCTGAAAGGGTCACACAGCTCAAATGGATTCTTAGTGAAATTATTTATTTTATAATTGTAGAGCTAATTAAATTGTAAAGAGAGACCTGTTGGCACTGGAAACAGTATTCACATTCATCAGATACAGCCTTCTTTACTAAAAGAGCTGTTGAACCTCTGGCTGAACCTTAGGCTGGCTGAACCTCCCTACACCTGTCTAATCCAGGTGTCTTCCAGTATCTGTGGAGAATATTTGCCTAGTGCAAACTAAGAGATAATTTCAAGGCATGTTTTTGTGAAAAATGTCTCCCTTGGAGATAAGTATACATCTACTTCCTTCAGGCAGTGAACAAAGCAAGAGACAGATACTGGGATACTCTTTCCTCTGCTCCTGACATTAGCAATGGGAAGGTATACACAGCTAGGTGGCCCTTTTGCTATATCCTACATTCAATATACAGGAATTAAATCATTAAAAAAACACAACCAAAAAAAAAAAAACATAAGCAAAATCAAAACTAAAAAACAACCAGACAAAAAACCTTCAAAAACATCATCTTGTAAGGAAATGCAGATTTCTGTTCCATTAAGTGAAGAAGAGAAACATTGCCCAACAAAAACAGTGCTAGCTCTCCTAGAGGCCACCATTACATTTTTCATTAAAAAGTCAGTGTATTTTTCTTCACTAAATATAGAGGTTTGGAACATTTAAATACTACCTGTAAGTAGAAGGACTTTTCTATGAAAAAATTAAAATTAAAACATCATATAATTTTATGACTGTTTCATCCAAATATGCATATTTTGCGTGAAATTTTCTACTAGCTATAGATGAATGTGTGAACTAAGATGGTAAAGAATTCAGTACTGAATAAAAATATTTTTAGCCCAGCATGTGTCATGTATCTCGTATCTTTAGGATGCTATTAATAAAGTGTTCCTATATGAAACAAGAAAAAGGCATTGGCAAGGATTGAAAAAAATACAATTTTTTGTCATTTACACTTTGAAAACCAATTCATTGATAATAGCAGAAAGCTTTCCATATTTTCCTGCTCATGAATACTTTAGATTATTAACATCCCTTAAAAGTGCCTATATTTGAAAATAAATCCTTGGATAATGCATGCCATCAGACAATTGACTCCTTTAGGCAGCCCAGGCAAAATTAGAGTTTAAAGAAGGTGGAAATCAGAGACAGGTGAGGATAGGCTTAGTGGAAGTCTTTTCCTTGTATTATTTTTACAGATTTGTATGCACATATAATAATAAAATTAAAATAAATGTATATATAAACCCATATGCTGGTGAAACATAGGTGCTGGGTTTGTTTTGCCTTTTTAAGTAGCGTTGATAACAAAGCTTCAGTGTACTAACATATGACCTCTTCTTCACTGAGCACAACTGAAGTTTCTGTGGTTTATATTTACCAGGTTACCTGGTGAAATTATGATCAGAAAAAAAAATAGTAAAAATGACAGGTTGGCAGCTCTGCTGGGTGTCACTCTACTGCTGTCTCATTTATTCTCTCAGGCTACACATGCCAGTACATTAACAGAGTGCAGTCAGCTACCTGCAAATGAGCCCATTTCCCCTCTGCTCTCTGTCATTCATTGCCTACTGCCGCTGAAGACCACCAAGACTTGATGTTGCTAATAATCAGCCCTGTGGTTAATTCTGGAGGCAGAACACAGTCCGTCCAGCTCACTGCCTGGCAGCTATTCTGACTTAGCAGTGTGACATTAGATAAACTTATTTTTGTCAGTTCACTAAGAAAATATCACTAGGTGAAGGCATACATATGGTTACATTTTCAAATTGACTTCTGAAAAATGTTCTGAGAATATTTGGAAAAATGCCTGTTTTAAAGACAGAACTGAAGTTTTGTACAGAAAATAGGTTTTCCGCATACACTGTATCTATTACAAGTGCTACAGGTGAACTTGAGTATGATGCTTTTGAAAAAGTGTTTACAGCAAAAAAAAAAAAAAAAATCTAAGAGCTGCCATTCAAAACATGCCAGCACACAGTCTTCACTTTTTAGCAATTCAAAGGGAGATATGAGGCTGAGTGGGAAAACATGTAGGGAATACAAGTGAATGACAATTATATAAAACAATTTAGATCAATTTACAGATGAAATTATCAGCAACAAATCTGATAATTTAAGATCTGTAGTCATTAAAAAATGTACATATTTTTCCAAGAATGTTTAATTGTCTTAACAAGCTCTGAAAGCTTGCCAAAAATTAAGAAGTCTCACATTGTTCATGCTACTGTCCAAGAACATTCAGGCAATTACAGCTCTTGCAGATGTCATGATGTCAGATTTGTGGGCAATGACAAGCCATGTGATTTTCTGCTGCCTTCACAAACATCAACTAATCAATGTGCAGTATTAGTCTCTAAAAGTTACTGTGCCTGTACAAAAGCATGCAGTAACAAAAGAAACAGCAATAGCAATACTTAGAGGACAAAAAATGGTATTGCAATATACCTGGAGTCCAAAATCCAGTTTTAAAGCCTAGGAAAGTCACATGAGAAATCCAGAAATCAAATCTGTGTTAGGGACAATATTTATAAGTCTATAAAAAGCTACTAAAAATAAGCCTAAATCTGCAATTCATGCATATACCACTTCGAAACTGTGTTCAAGACAGAAATACAATTATTTTTATCATTTTTATGACCTTGGTGACAGAAAATGTTCCCAGTATATTTCTTTTGAGTTGATCATAAGATAGAGAGCATCTAACTCCATTGTCAAATATTTCAACATATGACTATTGCGCTTCCAACATTTTTCAAGAGCTAGAAAAGTTGGTATCATAAAGTATATAATTCCAACTGCGTCTCCTGTTAAATCACTGCTGCATGAGCATTTCCTTTGAGAAATTGTGCCCTACTCAAGCCAGGACAATTTACACTACTACAATAGTTGCTTCAGTAATTTTCTACCTCTTTTAATTTCTACCTGTTGTGAATCTACAGTGTTTGAAGGATGCAAGCCCTGCGCATGAAGAGCAGGCCACCTCTCTTTTGTTTGATGAGAACCATAATCTTGAGAAATTTGGTAGATTCTTGAAAAGACAAGAATCTTGGATGGAAACAGAATCTCATTTCCTCTTTCTTTGGCATCATTTTTGGTTATTAATTCTAAAGGAAGAATAACATTGGAGAAAAGCAATAAATGGGAGGCACTCAACACTGGCTTCTCTTTTCTTCTGAAGTTAAATAATGGCCAAGCTTGTGAAAATGACTAGGTGGCTGTGATGTGTATGGGTAATGAGAGGAGTTTCGAAAACTCACTTTCTGAAGTAAATAAGGAGTATTACATTGCTTGTGGATACTACTATTACTAATTAACAGTGATAATATTCAAAATTATATTAACTTTATTAATGTCCCCCAAAGTTTGTACAAGTCCATAAATTAATGATACAAAATGACTACTCGATCAGTATTTTAAGAAATTATTTCCTGTTTTGACTTAGACTTGGTAATTTAATTACAGTCACATCAGAATACAAACAAAATGTCATAACGTGGGCTAAAATGGAATGTCTTCCAAATCCAAAAACTTATTACTGAAATGTTTTTATCCTGTGCAATGATGTACAGCATTCGTATTAGTAGAAAAGTAACCTCCATGACAATTTTATAGTTCTCAAGAATATACTGTTTTCCAGAACTGTAGAGCATCTTCAGATGTTTAATATTATCCAAGCAATAAACTACAGAAGCAGCTCCCTTTAGACTAAACTCTTACTGAAGCAAATATAAATGTCTACCACTAAATCATGTGGTAAATTATATAAAAGTAGAAGAGAAGTGCCCTGATACAAACTAAAATGCTAGCTGTTTTAATAATATCAAAGGTTTTAACAGTGGTTTATGAATTTTAAATGACATAATCATAGAACTTGTTCATAAAAAGGAAAATATATGTGGCAATTATGCACCCTGAGCCAAAACTCGGGTGTAATATACTGTGCCCTCAAGTGAAGCAGACGAGTTATGTATGTTAGGCATTGCCTTGCCAGCTCTTTCTGTGAAGTGGATGCAGATTCAATTCATGACAGTTTAATCCAGCCTTTCCATTTTGGAAAAAAAGCTCCAAACCAAAACCATGCCAATGGTTCGGTTTAATTTGGCTTTGTATTTCTGAGGGAAGAAGATGCTTACTACCTGTGAAAAGGTAATTACAAAATCAGATGAGAGTAAGAAATGCCTTCCTAGGGGGTAATGATCTAGCTGCCCCCAAGTGATGACCACAGCCACTGCTGGGGAAGAGCTGCTTTCCCCTTTCCAAGTGCCCTGTCCTGCCCAGAGACCGCAACCACTGCCTCGGTAGGTCAGCGGGCACATCCCTGCCTGTGCTTCCAGTGTCTATGGGCCTGTTCTTCATTAATTTACCCAACCTGTTTTTTTGGGGGTTTACTGGTATTGCCTGCACTGACAACTTCCTGTGCCAACAAATTCTGCGAGTTCATTACCTGTAAAATGTGGTTTTATATGTTTTAAACAAACATCATGGAAGAAAGATTTTCTCACTTAGGTTTTTTAAAGGCCTTTTGTTTTGCAGTTCGTGCAGACATTTATATTGACATTGACTGACTCACCAAATACAATAATCTGTATGAAATTAAATTGTCTAGCTATTATTTAGATGCAACTGTTTTTTCTGCACCACTCTGTAAGTCAATTGCATACCTGCATATGCAATTTAGCATAGAAGATAGATCCAGTTAAATGGAAAATTAAATAGGAAAACAGAGAAATTACAAAGTCTCACTCGGGAAGAAAATATAAACAATAAATTAGTAATATCATAAATGAGCTTCCAAATTTGCATCTGCTCTGCTGCAAATACAAACATATGTAACTCGTATTTAGGTTGGGTATTTTGTACCTGATTTAGAAGCAGTAAAACTCAGGAATTTACATTAAAGTACCTGTTGAGATCATGTCACAAACTTTAAGATAATGCAGTAATTACAAGCTATTCCTGGCTGCAGAAAGCACAAAAAAAAAAAAGAGGGTTTATACCTGCAGCTTCACTGGCATTAAAGGAAAACCTTTACAAAACTGCTATCATCCTACTGATTTAGAATACTAATTTCAGGAACTTGGTAGTCAGCTGAAGTAACAAACATACAGCTACTGCATATGTCCAGGTTGTCTTTAGTGTGCATGTGCAATAGGTCCACTACAGACTGCATATATATAGGTAACCAGTAGTTGGGTTTTTTGTTTTGTTTTGTTTTAAAATTTCAGATACTGGTGTATTTTTTTACCAATAGTAGCTAGAGAACTGAAACAGATGAGAAAGCTTTGGCTGAGAGCAAGCAAGGAAGGCCTTCAGGGCCAGAAATAATACTTTCAAATGGACTCTGAAACAAATTGAGAGGCAGACTGAGAAACAGATTAACATACAAGGATAATTTTCTCCTGTGGGGAAGCTCTCAACTCTTGTCCATTTCTGCCTCCTTTTCATTCCCAATACTCTGATCCCTTTGCTTTCTCTCCTTCCTTTTGGCAATCTTCTTCCAGCTGGCACGTCACAAGGTTCATTTTAACTATAGCAGTCAGTGATGTTTGGGTACCAGGAATTTATGGTTCTTTGCATCTGACATGCCCTGATGTTTCTTTGTTAGGTTGCTGCTCCTTGAGGTAGGTGAAAAGCCAGAAAGCAGGAAATTCCCAGACAAGTGGAATTGCAACAGTTAAGCTCAGAAGTACAACAAAGATATTATCACTAATGGTATCAAGACCCTGTCAGATAGATTCTTTGATATGTTGATCTTTGGAGAACTTTTGGAATGTAGAAGAACAGAAGTCAGAGCACTAAAGAAGGAAAAAAAAAGTTATGAATAGACAGCTTTGAAAAAAGGATGCAGAGATAATAAGACTTCATCCTCTAATGAGTCACAGAAATAATAATTAAAAATAAAAAAAGACTGAAAACACCGTAAAAAAACCTCAGAAAAAGTTCTTCCAAGCTCATATCTCTCTATGACATTTAAGAGAAGGGAAATTTAAAGTTACAGCACATCCTATACTGAAAGTGCTAAAAGATGGCTTTTTTCAAAAAAACTTAACAAAACTGTGAGAATTACAAAACCCTCTTCATTTGTGCACCTGCAGTTACATGCTAAAACGTCATGCACATAGATGCACATCAACATCCACTGCTTGTCCACCTTTCATCAGTTTATTGGGATAGAACCCATCTGATACAGAAGATATTAAAAAAAAAGAACTTATTTGAATTATAGAAACCAAGCTTGTGAGGAGTCAGGAGCAGGCAGCTCTTTTAAAGTTCATCTTATGTAGAGTGCAGTAACGAAGGAACAAGGGACAATGTAAATGAGATCAGTGACTAATTTTCCCAGTGGTGGAACTCCTACACATTTTAACTGCAGATCAGTAAGAATATATTTGGTAGAAGAGATATCCATGTTAAATAATGCCAGTGGAG
Organism: Aphelocoma coerulescens; assembly: GCF_041296385.1. NCBI lineage: Eukaryota > Metazoa > Chordata > Aves > Passeriformes > Corvidae > Aphelocoma > Aphelocoma coerulescens. The sequence continues at coordinate 109,892,268 of NC_091015.1, forward strand.
AGGAAAAAGTCAAACTGGCTTCAGAAGCAGTCACAGGAAAATACAAGCTAAAGGGAACAAGCAGGTAAGAAGGAAAGCAGAGCTGCTAGCCTGAGTCCAAAACAGGGGATGCAGACACAGAGGGAGTCAGTGCTCCCAGTAATGAGAGACTGATTTTCCCCTATTTAGGTTGTCTTATAGGGCCAGCAATAAAAATTGAGCCCATCCACCACTTCTTTTCATTTTTAATATCCAGTAAACTTTTCTGTGTGTATGTGTGTTTATAGTTATTATTTTATGGACACACATACTTTTCCCTTTAATCTATCACTCTTTTAGTTGTAACAATAAAAATTTTAAATTGAAAACCAGTCTTGAACCATGATAGCATAAAATGTATTGCACCAGCTGATACAGCACACCTCTGGATCATTTTTGGGTAAACAATCATCTCTTTTCTGGTCTAAAACAAGAGCAGCAAAACTGAAGCTGCTTTTCGAGGTTAGGAATACTTCTTAAAGTTTAGCCTAATTAGGATTTAATTTAAGAAAATATAACTAAAATGGCCACAATTACAGTGCAGGAATATTCTGGCAATGGAGAGTGCACGTGTCTCTTTTTGCAGCCACTAACTCTGACACTGAAGATAGTGTAAGAAAACTTTTGTTCAAGGTAGATTGACCGTATTTAAAAAGGTGAGAAGGACCTGGATTGAACACTCCTATTGATATGAACGATGTAGCTCTTCCTCCTGAAGAAATGTTTTTATTTTGGGAAATGCTTGCTTCGGCAATTCCTTCTCCTTGCTGCAGAAATGAGATACAAATCCATTTTATTATTATCACAAGTACCACATAGGGTCAAATAAAGTTCTCACCAGTCCTGTTTGGTAAAATCTGAGTAGTCCTGTGTGCATCTGGTTAGGGCTCTTCATATTTCATTGCACGAGCATATCATGCACAGCTAAAAGGAATTTTCACTCAGTGATGCTTCTCTTGTAACTGCTCTTGAAAAAGCACAGAGAGATCCATGTGAGTTCAGCCTCCTGTGCAAAACAAACCCTTGTTTCAGCAATCACAGTACATTTATAATTAGCTTTAAAAAGTCCCTTTGTTATATTGTTCTACATATGCAAATACTGTCCTGCAAAATGACAGACGGTTTTGAGTTGCAATTAAGAATTTAGTACAATCTTGACAGAGCAGATGGAAGACATTAATGTGAGTTTACTGTGAAAAAGTAGCAGTGATGGCGACCACATGGAGAAACAATTAGCCATAAACTGAGAGGGCAGTGACATACATCCTTTGGAAAGCATTTGCATGTGCTGCACTACACCTTTACATTTTTGTTGGGTGTCAATAAAAATGTAATTTCTCATGCAATACATGGTATGACAGCCGCCTCCCTCCCCTCCCCCCCCCCGAGTATTACAAGGCCATCTTCTCATTTGTCCACCTATCATCAATTTATTTTTTCCAATTATGATGGCAAGCACAAATTTTCAAAAATAAGATCAGCCCGCTGATCAGACGACCAACAAAATACCATGCATCTTTACTACATATTTAAGAAATTCCTTTGTGAAATTGCCTTGCATTAATAGACAAAGCAATGTAGTCCTCGAGTCTAGGTTATATATAAAACCCAAACCCCCTAATGATTCACCTCCTACTTCACCCCCTCATCGCTTTGCTTTACACGAGTCAGCAAGAGCTATTTCCAGAGGGCTGTCAGACACATCAAAGTGACATCAGCAAATACTCCGTTATTACTATAAACGTAAATTGTAGAATTTTACAATGGTTTGCGTTGGAAGGGACCTTAAATACCATCTAGTTCCAACCCCACTGCCATGGGCAGGGACACTTTCCACTAGACCAGGTTGCTCGAAGCCCCTCGGTCTGGCCTTGAACACTGCCAGGGATGGGATATCCACAGCTTACCTGGGCAACTTGTTCCAGTGTCTCACCACCCTCACAGTAAACAATTTTTCCTAGCATTTAATCTAAACCCACCATCTTTCAGTTTGAAGCCACTCCCCCTTGTCCGATCACTACATGCCCTCGTAAAAAGTTCCTATCTTTCTTGTAGTCTCCCTTCCGTACTGGAATGAATAAATCATTCCCTGGCGTAGCTTAAGGCTATGTCTCCTCATCTTGTCACCAGTTAGTTGCCTGAGAAGAAAGGCGGCCCCCCGGCTACACCCTCCCTTCAGGCAGCTGTAGACACGCGGAGCTCTCGCTGGCACTGCCGCCTCACCGCTGCCGTCCTGGCCCGCGGGGCCGGCCCCCGCGGCGGGGCGGGAGCGCCCGGCGCGGGGCCTCATGGGAACTGTAGTTCTCTGTCATCCCGCCGGCGGGCGGCGGGGCGATGAGAGCTTCCGGCGTGCTTCGCGCGCAGCGCCGGGCGGCGGGCCCGGGGCGGAAGCGGGCGGACTACATTTCCCGAGGTGCTTTGCGGCCGCCTCCAGCCGGGCGGGCGGCGGGTCCGCGCGGCGGTTGAATGCGCGCGGGCAGAGCGGCGCGATGGAGCTGTCGTCGCTCGTCAGGAAGCTCGGTAATGGCTCCTCTCCCTCCCGGCCCCGCCGCCTGCGGGGCTGTGCGCAGGGGGCAGCGTGCGGCCCGCCGGGGCTCGGCGGGGACACGGCCGCCCCTGCCCGGCCTGCGCCCCTCGCCGCTCCTCTGCCTGCTGCTCTTCCACTCCCCTCCCCGCTGCAGACGTGGAGGGGGCGGCGGCGCTCCCCTAGGGGGAAATGCTTCCCTTGAGAAGTGCCAAAAGCTTCCCCTTCAGACACGGTGCCTTTCGATTCAGTGGACTTGTGTAGTTTTTTGTCCGGTTGGTGAGTCCGAGGCAGCTTTCCGTACCCACGACGTACTCTGGAAGAGGTTCTGGCACCAGGTTATATCTGTAGAGGTGCATTTGGCACCGGATTATATCAGTATATCTTATAATGTCTCACCGCTTTATAGTCATGCAAACACATTTGATTAGGTTGTTGCTGGTGAGTGAAATGGTATTTGTCTTCCCGGTAGGCATACTACTGGCAGCACAGAAGCCAGCTTTTTTTCACAGATCTCTGGCAGTATTCTGTTTCTCCAAATAAGGAAAAAAAGTTATGTCAAGTAACTTTATGGGTGTCTTAATCTTTTTTTTGGGGCAGGTCATGAACTGACAGAGATAAGAGAGCGATCTCTGAAGACTATTCTGTTTAAATTAGACCACAACTTGATTTCCTATGCTGATCTGGTCCACGAAAAAGCGCTTTTTCGTAACCTTTTGGAGTGGTTCAATTTCCCAGTCGTACCAGTAAAAGAGGAAGTATTAAATTTTGTGAACAGTTTGATCAAGGTATGACATACTAACATTCATTTATTTTTAAACTATCTGTCTTTAGAATGCCAAAGCTAAATAAAGCTGGATATTACTTGATTTTTTAGCTCTATGCAACGAGATTTTTAGAGTGTTTTACAAAGACAGGAATAATAAAGCCACTGCTTGTAGACCGAAATTAAAACAATTTCAGCAACTTCAAATGGGTCAGAGAGATAGCTGAGAAAAATATTTTTTTCCTGAGTTTCTGCTTTAGTTTCTCGCTTCTTCAGTTTCTTGTTTAGTGCTTCATTTTTAACTTGGAGCATGATTTGCAGCTAAGCATTTGCACTGTTCCTCAAGAGTAAAGATTTGAACACTGGTATAACTTATTTGAGAAAATGTTACAGAACCTTCTGATATCTCAGATTTTTACATTCTCATGTTTTAATCACTAAACTGCAGCTATGCAGAGTTAAAAAACAACCCATCCTTGATACTGATGGATGGGTGTCATGGTTTAACCTCAGTCAGCAGCCAAGCCCCACAACAGCCACTTGCTCAATCCCCCACCAGTGGGACTGGGGAGAGAATTGGAGTGGTAAAAGGGAGAAGACTCATGGTTTGAGGCAAGGGCAGTTTCATAGGAAAAGTAAAAGCTGTGTGCACAAGCAAAGCAAAACAAGGGATTAATTCACCACTTTCCACGGACAGGCAGGTGTTCAGTCACCCATGGTGACTTGAGAAAAAAAATGCCATCACTCCAAATGTCTCCCCTTCCTCCTCATTTCACCTCCTTTATAGACTGAGCATGCCATTGGAACTAGATGATCTTTAAGGTCCCTTCCAACCCAGGCCTTTTTGTGATTCTGTGATATGGAATATCCCTCTGGGCAGCTGGGGTCACCTGTCCTGGCTGTGTCTCCTCCCAACCTCTCATGGACTCCCAGATCTCTTGCCAGGAAAGTGGAAAAGCCTTTAGTTCTGTGTGAGCCCTGCTTAGCAGTAACAAAAACATCTCTATATTATCAACCATGTATTCAGCACAAATCCGAAACACAGCCCCATGCCAGCCACTGGGAAGAAAATTAACTCTACCTCAGCACAATGGTCTAAACGATAAAGGCAAAATCTAACTTAAGAATTACAATTATTTTCCTTCTTCCCCCTGCTGCTCTATCTCCTGCCTCCATCCAGAGACCTTAAGACCCTTCAAACTAACTTTGTCCTTTATTTGTCTTAATGTAGCATCCACCTGCTGCCCAGAAAATGATTGGAATTGGTGCAGTGGAATTCTTCTCTCAGCTTCGCTCTGATGTGGATCCAAACTTGCAGGCCATAATTGATGGGATTGTGGATGGACTGTTTTTTCTTCCTTCTGAACTCCCTTCTAGTTCTTTATCAGTATGTTATCAAGCTCAGGCTCAGCCTTCAGTAGATCAACCAGGTAAATTACATATTTTGAACTATAATTTATTTTAAATTAAAATAAAGTAAATGAAAAGGCTGTGAGAAGCTGATGTTTTCAGGCATGGTAGGTGAATTATTCCTGAGAGATCAGTGAAGTGTGTAGTAATCAGATTCTGCCAGAGACAGTGTGACCTTAGCTAAATCACCTGGTAGCATTCCTGTAATGGAATTCCCTATCCATTTCCTCAGTGTATAATATCTGTTTTCTGTAATGTACAAAGAGCATGACATAACTTCCAAGGACAGCTTTATGGCACCAAGTGTAACAACTTAGAATCAGTCTGTAATTTAGCCAGTATGCTTTGCAGCTATTCTTTGTATAGTAGGCTTTAGCTTGGAAAGCAATTCAAATCTTAAAAGAAAAAAAAAAGAAAACAGTAGTTGATCCTGGTAGAATGATTTTTAAAACTACAGTAGTTGTAGGCACTATCTACTTAGTATTGGATAAACACTTGTCATAGAAAAACACATAAACTTTATCTTTAAAGTGTCACATTGTGTGTGAAATGCTATTGCTTGTGTCTGTTACCGAGCTCATTATCTGTCTGTTACAATGATTTACATTTCCTCCTAGACGTAGTCTAACTCATGTGGTTCTCCTCTTCCTCAAAAATTTTAGAACAGAGTTGGAAGGAGAAAATTACCTATCATAGAGGTCTTTACTTCATCCCCCTGCTTATTGTGGGAAAGACACTGCTGTTACACAGTGCATGTAGTAGTAATGACCACACTGCTGTCACTCATACTGTGCAGTCACAGAGATAAAAGTAATATTCTGGTGGTTTCTGACGCCTCTCTAATGCTTGGAGTTTTAGTTCACTAGAACTATGTGCCTGGTGATTGATTTTTTAAATTTTTTTTTCCTTCCTATGCCCACACAGGGGCAGATTTTTACTTAATGTTTCTACTGTATGGGGAAGAATAATCTTTTACATGTGCATTCTTAAATTATATCTTTCTGAAACTACTCAGAAGTTATTGTAACTACTGAAGTTATTTATACTGTAAATTGTATGCATGTGTGGATGGAATAATCTTAATGCTTCCTAACAGGAGTGTTGTATTTTTCTTTCTGTTTCAACTTCAGTTACTGGGAAAAATTGTAAACTGATAACCTGGCATTATCTAGTTTGATCCTTTGAACCAAACATTATGGTCTGGAGAGATTGCTTTCAGTGTTAACATTTCTTGTGTATATTTTTATACAGTTTGCATATGAATGACATGCAGCAATATACGTATTATATACAAAGGGCAACTTTTCAGGTGACCTAAGAAGACAGCAGTTTTGGTAGAAAAAGGTTTTAAGTAATTAATTTAAAAAGTTAATTTTATTACTACATAGGTAGATTAAAGGAAAACCTTTTATTCTTTTATTTGGCTGCCAGTTCTCCATCAGGCAATATATTTTGTGTAATTGTTTTTGCTATTGTTTATATGGTATGCAAACTCGTGTAAGAAAATGGAGAAAAAAAATGCCCTTTACGGTTGCAGAATATGATTATAAAAAAATAAACATTAACACAGTCTCTTTACTCCATTCTGATCATCTGAGACTATTTTAATCTATTAAGGAAACTGATTTAAAACTCAAGGGCAAAAGGGAGGTAGTTAATGAAAAGCGTGATGATAAATCGAGTTTTTCTTTTTTGTGTGTGTGCATTTTTTAAACTTACCCCCTTTTTTTTTATTTTAGTTCTGCCTCAAGAGGAATTATTCACTGGATATTTTTGTCAAAGTAGAAGTCATCTGCCACAGTTACAAATACCTCCCAAAAGAACAGTTGGTATGTGTAGCTGTAAAAGAATATGTTAATTACAGAAAGAGCTTAGAGTTGTAATTTAGATGGAATTCCATTACAAATGTGGATAGCAAAATTGGCTCTTCTTTTTCCTATTGTTATTCTGTGAAATCCACTATCACAGAAGCTACAATAAAATTGTCTATAAAAATGGCATTTATCTTAATAGATATTTCCCTTTTCTAGTAAATAGTGTAGCTCTGGAATATCTAAAGTACATTAGAAAGTGCTGCAATTTTAAAAATTATTTAAATTGCTGGTGTTCTCTGGATGATCCGTGTTTCATAATCAGAAGTGGCTAAAAGGTTTAAGTACCTTTTATTTCAACAAAACTTACTCTGGAGTACCTTTCTACTTTTTAGAAAACTGGTTTAGATGCTCGAGGAATCTTTGCTTTCTATTTAAATGAAAACCAGTATTATGCTTTGATTTTTTTTGTCGAATGATATGAAGTGTTTCACTGAGAAGCACAAATCAGTAGTATTTTGGCAAGTCTTTGCCTGTACCAGTATACTAGTAGCAGTTCACAGGAGAGTGTCATATTTGAAATACATGCTGCGTTCTAGATTTTAAAATATGACTTTGCTGTCACTGTAGGTAAATCACCAGTTGAGTTTTTTAGTAGCATATCAGCTATCTTAGGAATTGCACAATAATTATTACAAACTTTTAAGTTAAAAATAGCTTTAAAGTTATATTCATTACAAAGTTACTATGTGCCATAATTTTGTAAGAACAAGAATTTCTACTGCTTTAAGAGTAAAACCGTGAGGCCAGTTTTCCGTTTTTAGAGATCATGCTAGTGGATGAAATATTCTTTAGTAGCAGATCAAAATTATAATTTGATTGAAAGCATGATGTGGCAAATTAAGTATTCGTCCACTGATGCTGTGTTTATTTGCTTAAGCTTCCTTCAATAAACATATTTCATTTGGATTTGGCATGACCTTAGTGAGGTTTTGGTATTGCTGAAAACTCTCATTAAAAGCATTTGGGTTTGTGCGACTCTGTATTTATTAAAAGATATTTCTGTGTAAGATAGTATATTGTTTATAAGTTTTTTACTTTGCCTTGGATGTATATGATACAACATTTCTATAAAATATATTTAAAAACTTCTGCTCTGTTTTTTGCAGTGAAATGCTTGAAGTTTTCCACGTTTCCTTGGCTAACTCTGACTTCAACAGATAGACATGTTCTTTCATCAAATGAAAGGTGCAGTAATAAGAACATTGCAATTTCCTTGTAGTTTTTATTTCTCGGGAATAGTGGTTGGAAATTTCTGTCCTTCTGCATCATGAGGCTGTTCCTGTGAATAACCCAATGAGCTAATTTTTGATAAATGGTTGTAAAAACTGGGCTGAAGTTGGGCAGTGTCACTCTCCATTTCTTGTATTTAAACTAGAGTATGTTTGGGTCTTTTGTTCATGACACTTCAGTCTGTGTTTTAAATTTCTTAAGTGGATCAAAGATTTCATTCAGCTAATAATAGAACAAGCTGGAATAAAATCATTATTTACTTTACCCCATGAGCAGTTGGTAGGAAAATCCCTACTGTCAGTAGTAGCTTAACTAAGTTTAGGCCAGTAAGTTTAGGTACAGGGCCTTATCCAGGCATTGAGTCATTCCAACTGTCTTTCTGCAGTGACTTTTTTTTTTTCCTTTAATTTAGAAAAAGTGTTTGAAATGCCCCAAGAAAAAGTTCTGTAGTTGGGATTCCTTATGAGTTGTCACAGAGCTGTGATAGATTTCTAGCATAGGGTTTTTTTGTGTGATTGTTTTTTCCTTTTGAAAGATCTCTGAAGCTGGAGAACCTGTTTATTATTTAATTTCCTTTATGCCTGAGTATAGAAAAAGAACACAGACTTGTAACACTGGACATATTTGATATTTTACAGTGGTTTCAGAAACAGTGGTTTCTAAAACAATTTTAAAAATTGAAGCAGACTATCCTAAAGATTCTTATTGTTTACTAATATATTAATCTTAGAGAATAGCTAATAAATTTCTCCCTTTATGGAATTTCCCTCATACGTCATGCAAGTGCTTTTAAGTTATACATGAACCTTAGTAATGAAAGAAACTTTCTTACTAGTATGAGTCATATTACTTGCAGTATAACAATGAGATAATCACTAGCTTCACAGGGAATTTCCAGTAGTTCTTATTTTAATTTCAAATTCAGAATCAATAATGTTATTTCTCTTTTTGGAACCTAATTTTACATGTGGGAACTGAGTTTGTTCTTTACTGTATATAGGATTCACATAGCTAAGGAATAATTCAACTTAAAACATGATATGACAATAGAATTACAGAGGTTTTTTCCTTTAGATTCTTCAGTGTTGTGATTATAACTTTCTTGTAAAGACTTGTTCAGGCTAATAATTACTGGTTGGTTTTCTTTTCATTTTAATACATATTTAAATATGAACTTGTAGCTCTTTGAGAAGTAACAACCAAAGTTTAATTTGGAGTACATGTGAGCTTCTTCAGGATGTGATTATGCAAGATTTTCCTGCAGAGATCTTCCTTCAAAGACCAAAGATTGTACAGGCAAGAATTCACATAAAGTTTTTATTGGTATAAGTTATGCCAAGGATGAATTGATGCAAATAATTCAATTTGTTTCTAAACAAAATAGTTAAACAGAAGTACCTTTATGCTAACTCCAGGTGCATAGGAAAGGGGACATTGGCTATATATTGTGGTTTTAAAGTTTTTTGCTTGTAATAATGTATATTGCTAAGCAGTAATGAAGTGTTTTCTGAAGTAATACTTTGTTTCTGCTGGATAAGATAAATTTGTGTCCTTGTTTTAGACACACCTACTAATGGGCTCCCATAATGAAAGCAGTGACTTCTTTAGAAATTTACTGAGAAACTTGGCTTCTTCCTTCAAGGCCTAATAGTCTTGCATTCAGTAAGAAGACAGTAGTTGAGCCTATTTATTCTTTGCTGTGATTCTGAAGAACACTTGGAAACATTTTTGAACCATATTTAGTGTAAGACTTGCTGGCATGGTTGTTCATGAAGGTGATTATTGTTTGGGTCTTGGTGGTTTTTTCTTTGCAGAGCCTTTTATCTCTGCTAAACCTGGCTTTTGGAGGAGATGGAAGACACCAGTTGGCTTTGCAGTCTGTGTCATGCTTGCAACAGCTCTGCATCTTCTTGAGAAGGAGGCTTAACTTCCATAGAGATCCAAGTTTTTCTTCCTCAGAGCAGGGTAGGTATTTTTATGTATTTGTGATACTGTTGTTTTTACTACAGATAAGATTGTCTAAAATGATGGCAGAAAAAAACCAAAACCAGAACCTTATAGCAAATGTAATCCTGTGAAATTGTTTTGCTAAAGGGATGGTGTTCAGTAGTATTAATGTTAATTAAAAAATCTTGAGTACTTGCATTGTTTTAAAGTACTTATTCAGTTTTAGTTTCCTGTGATTTCCCATTCATCACTTCTCCCAGTATCCAATTGTTTGTATGTCAGCAGGGGAGGGATTTTTAACTGGAACTAAATTAAGTCTGTAAAATAAAAGCGGGCAAAGTTTCAGAAAAGTTTTCAAGCTATTAGTACTTAACAATGTAGTTACTAATTTAATGAGCTATGTGATTTTTTTTTTTTTAATGCTGATGGCTAAAAATAGTTTAATCATTGTTTTGAATTTTGCAGTTATGAGGGCTGCTTCACAATGATCTTAATGCTTAAATGTTGTAGCTTTAGTGGTGTAGATTAGTTATAATGGTCTTCTTGTTTCCATTTTGCTATCTGAATTGAATCAACTTTGTTTCTGTGCATTGGTAGTCTGATTCTCTGCATAAGATTGCCACTATATTTCATGTCTTAATAAATGATATTGGCTACTAATTCAATTATAACATCAACAAGTCCAATAGCCTTACCCAGACACTATGTTTCTATTTTTAAAACTCAAGATTTATGAGTCATCTGGAATCTCCAATGGTTTTTGCCTTGCAATTGGGTTTCCAAACTCTGCTACTTGCCAGTGATAAGTTGTTCTAGGTCATCAGTATTTACATGGTGTTTCCCATATCCTACCTTAGTTACTTTTACTGTTCACTATGTAGTATCTTTCAGAAAAATGGATTCCACTAAGAGAAAATACATTCTTTGTGTTACATAAAGGTACAGCTTCTCAGAATTCATCTATATCTTACTGTCAAGAAGCAAGAGGTGCTCCTCGTTCTCAGAATCCATCACCTGGAAGTAGTAGCCCTCGGCCCTTTGTAATTGGACGGACAGTTCAGCGTCCTAGAGGAGATGGTCAAGATTGGGATGCAGTATCTTCTAGGTGAATGAAATAGGAAATAACTTACACTTCAGTTAAAAACATTTTGATGTAGGATTATATTATCAGCTCCATGTCAGTGTGTGGAATGATGCAACTCTTTTTGTAATTTGTGAAGATTCGAACTATGTTAATGAATTAAACCATTCTTAAAGTGTTCAGAATACATAAAATCATTGCCACATTGTACCCAACCACCATTTAAAACAAAATCTCTTCCTATCAATTGTTATTGCTTGTGCATGTATTCGTAAGACACAGAAAAGTGTTTATTCAGTCTATTGCTGGAAAGTCAGGGATATTTCTTTTTTTCAGCAGATGACCTCGTAAGTTCTTTTAAGTGGAATGGCCATCCTGTAGGTAACAGTATATAGTATTGTCAAACATGCTGTGCTGCATAAAGATTTCTATTGAAGTCTTTAAAATTTGTTGTTAAATGTGGCAACAAATTTCAGCTCTATAACACCTAAAAATTTGACTCTTATATGAAATTATAAATTGTCTGTATACCCTCACAACGTAGAAGTATTTGTTTGTGGTTTTGTTGCTCATCTTGACACAGCAGACTTAAAGCTGCTGTTCAAGTACCAATGTCTTCTAGTATGTGGGATTTTAAAAGTCCTTGTAAATCTTTACTGTGTGGTTTTTGGCAGTTCTTTTGAGTCTCTGTGATGTATGGTCATAGTGATTGAGTAACTCCTAGGTATCCAAATAGACTGTGATGAGAATAGTTCAATTGTAAATGCATCTTGACAGTCATTATATTATAAAGTTGTTTTTATTTAAGTCTAATGTATTAATTTTTTATCATGTAACAAATATGGCACTGACAGTGAATTCCAGGCTTTTTGCCTTCTAGGACCCAGTCATTTTCCCAAGTTGAACAGTTAACAGTTTAATAGCAGCTGGTGTATATTGTGCAAGAGCAATAGCTTGGTTGTCAGTCTAGAAATGAAAGCTGCATAAGAATAAGTACCAGTTTGGGCAGTGATGAGACTTCTAGAGACCAGGTGGGAGTACTAATAGGGCCATATTATGAGCTGTTCATGACTGCGCACTTTTATCTTCCTGCATTCTGTGTGCTGCAGCAGACCTGCTCACTGCCCATGAATCTCATTTCTAACAAAGATATAATTTAGCCCAGAGGTAGCATAAAGAACAACATGATGTTGAATAGAAGATGTAGTGGAGGGAAACAACAGTAGTGTTGCTCTGCTCTGACGTTGCTGATTTTGATAAGGAAGAGGGGATTTTGCGTTTAGTGAACCTTGTCTTTTTCTACATAATTGTAATGTCAGTTTGTTTATTGGTATTCTATATGTAACTCTTCTTTTTCCTTGTTCTTTAATCTTGAGACTCTTCAATCTATCTGTTTGTCTGTTTCAAATTCTGCCTGGAAACTTAACCTTTCCTCTTCTGAATTGTTTTTATGATTGATACCTCTGCTTCTTTCCCTCTGGTAAGTGCAGCCAAACCCCAGTACATATTGCTTCTATTTTGCTTGTAGTTTTCTATTGACCTCTTAATCAGTTAGCATTTAACTTCTTACAGACATCTTTTACATTAATTAGACAATAGAATGTAACACAGTCATGCCACAATTCAGTTTCTTCAGCTTGTTTAATGATAAAAAAAGGAATCAAACAAAACCCAGTAATAAGTCATACAGGTTTTTGAAGCAAATCAAGATTGCTAAATGCTGTTTGGGATAAGAAAACTTCAAAAATATGTTCTGAGTTTTATTAATTATAATGCTGACAGTGGAATTAGATTATTATTGAAAACAATTGAAAACTAATACAGTTACGAACTATGTGTTGTTCATAATATATGAACCATATATATTTAATAGTATATTCACATATCACATATAAAATATTTAATAATCACATATAAATATTAATAATAATAATAAATTTAATAAAATTTAAAAATGTCTAGACTTTAATAGCACTCTGTGTACTTTGTAATATATACTTGATTACACTTAAGACTTTCTTGGACGAGGGAATATTTTCTGTTTTACAGTGGACAGGGTAGTCCTAAGGATTAAACATAGCTCATGCTTCTTAATTTTCCTTCTAAGGATTCTTGTGGCTAGCTATATAGAATGGTTTTAATATCGTAAGTATAATTCAGGGTGAAATTTGATTTAGTAAGTGGTCTTGCTTCAAGCAACTGATAGATTTTGTTAATCAAAAAAAAGTTTTAAATCAACCAATATTTCTCATGCAATATTGTATTCATTGCATGTGTATTTCTTCCAGTACACAGTGCTAAGGGAATTTGAAGATGACTGCCAAAACATTAGGCATTCACCTGTGATGCTACCAGTTCTGACATTTGAAAAAACAACCAAACAAAATCCCCCTCTTCCTGCAATACTGGTGGATAGCAGAGAAAGATTGGGATGGAAGGAAAGATATGCTTAAGGCAGGAGGAGTAATGAAACTACTTGATGCTATTTTTAACCTGTACATATGTGTTTTCTCTTTGCAAGAGTTAACTATGTTTCTTTTTTTTTTTTAACTTTTGTTTGCTTGTTTTAAGTGGAAACAGTACTCAAGCAAATGCAAACTCCAGAATCTCTCTGCATTCCCCGTTTGATGTAGGACACACTGACCTACCAGATATTGATAATGAGGACACTTTGGAATTACAGATGAAGCAGCTTAGCCTCCCTCAGTTCTGTGTTTCCATCTTGGAAAATGCAATACCTCTTCTGAGAACAGGTGAGAAGGTTTTGAGTTAAGTATTTAACGAACATATCTTTCACTTCCTTAATACAAACCTCTTAAGAAGTTGGTGTTGTGAGGTGAGTGCCTCAAACACGTAAGGCACAGCTGATAACTGATGTACTGTGGCTAGTTGCAACAGGTCTTTTCTAGAGACTTTGTTCAGGTCACAAAGCTTGAGTCTTCTGATTGTGTTTCAGAATTGCTTCAGAAGTTTTAGTTACTTTTTACTGATAGTGGCAAGAACTGAATGTGTGGTGGAAAAATGGTGTAGCAGGATAAAATGTCATTCAGGAAGATGAAAAAATAATCACTCTTAAGCAAAGGTGTTCTGATCTCTTTGGGCATAGTTTTTTCCTCTGGTTCAAGAAATAATAAACCAAAATTCTGGTGAAAGGCTTGTTTTTATTCTTACAAATGCAGTAACAAATTATTTAAGAAACGTAAGTAATGATAGTCTAATTGCAATTATGATCTTTATTTTAATTTATAGAGGTTCTAAATTGCTAAGTCCTTTTGGAGGACAGTCTTTTTGCTCCTAGATTGTCTAAAATGGTATTTAGCTGTAAAATGTAATGTAATTCAAAACAGGTATTGGTAAATGTGGTAAGGTTTTCAAATATAGGAGCTGGAAATATGCAACTATCTATGACTAAGATACTAAAAGTTAGAGGCTTCAACTTATAAAAATTCTATGAAATATGTATGAAAATTATTCAGTTCTTTTTTTTTTTTGCTATAAATCAACTAAAATGAATTAAAGTTCTGTTTTTCCCTTTCAGAATAGTGATATTTAAATATTAATTAGTCACAAGCACATTCATGACTTCTAACATCTTTTATTTATAATGTAAAACTGCAGAAAATGTATTTTCTGTCTTTTCCATTTCTGGCAACTGTCACTTCAAATCTGCAGAGTTTAAAGACAGTTTTTCTACCTTTCAAGATTCTTTCTTTCAATCTTATCATAGACCTAAAATAGTTTCACTTTCGGGTAAAGTTTATCTGTCTTTGTTTATCTTCCCCTCAGGTTTTTTACACTTTTTAAACTCTACTTGGTGATATTTTTTCATTCTTCCACTGTGCTGTAATGAGACACAGATTGCGGGGAAACTAATATTTTTATCCTGTTCCTGTTGATCTGAAAGCCTGTGATCTGAAGGCACACTGTGAGACAGTGTGATATTGTGAGACAGTAGCACAGTTTCTCATGTGGTTATATTTTGGGTTGTTATCTTTAGTAAAATCAACAGGCATTTTTATGAATGTTATTATCAACTTATATGGTATAGTGTAGATTTTATTCTAGACGTTTAAACTACTGGGTAAAGGAATTGTAAAATTTGCTGCCTTTTATTTTGCAATATAATGTGTATTTTAGTTAAGCCTAAATTCTATTCCTTGTGGAGATGTTCACTGGAATTTTTCTTCCTTTGTGCTGACTTGCCTTGTGAGTGAAGTCATTGCAGAAGTCAATAGTGGTGTGGGGTTCTTTTGGGTTTGGTTTGGTGGGGGGATTTTGTTTGTTTTGTTAAAATGGAAACATTTATTAAGTTAAATTGGCAACGTTTTGACTAAAATCAATGGAAAACAGCACTTCTGTGAGATAGGTAAAAGCAAGCTTTCAAAAAGGCCTTGTGCCATTTTCTGTCATATGCTCACCCAGAGCACATCACTCAAGCCTCACATTATCACTCCATATCGAGTCACATACAGAGATAGAAATTTTTTCCTCAAGTATATCAACAAAACTTCTGCAGTGTGTAAAATTTACAAGAGGTAGAAAAAGCAACAAATAAACTAATGTTTCATTGTAATGAACAAGTAGAACTTTATGTTTTTTAAACAGGCTTTGTTTTGAGGATTTTGAAGGATGCAGAATTTTTATCTTAGTTAAAAATACATTGAAAATTCAATGGTGTCGTGTGAAATCCATCTATGATTTTAAATAGAAACTTACCATCAACAAGAAAATAAGCCAACAGTTGCACTACATTGAATATTTAAGGGAAACTGTCACCGTATGGTTCCTTAGGATGTCAGACAGTTTTGGCATCCTCTCTTGTGTGAGGTTGAAAATATTTGGTTTGGCTCCAGATATTCTGCCTTGTTCTTCATGAAACCATTTAACTCCTCTGTTTTCTCATTATCTTGGGACATTAGGTGGAGGCTTATATTTGTAGTAAATGTAGGCTGTACATGTCTAAGCTTGGGCCAGCTTTCCTTGTGGGCACATATTCAAGCTTAACATTTACCAAGGATAAAAGTCACTAATAAACAAGATCAGCCTTGTTATTAAGAGACACTCAGAAGAAGAAATGAAAATGAATAAATACCAGCCTAAAAGCAAAGGGGCAACTGTTATGGAGAACTGTGCAAGTAGATAAAGTGGGTATTCATCTTCTTGTCTTCTAAAAGATCTCAAGCAAAATAATCTGTGAAGAAAGGCACTCCTCTACCAAAAATGCAGATTAATGGGAATAGATAATATATACAGAAGATTTTAACACAGCTGTCTGGATGGGGGAAATCAGTGACTTTATTATGAGCTTTAAAAAAGTTCAGTAATCATATTTACAGCTGTAGTAAAGTTCATTATTATTTTCTTAAGTAATTTCACGATAGGTTTTAAGGAAATGCAGATTTTTTTCCGAGTATCTAATTGCTTTAATCTGTCGTGATTTTGTCTGGATGTTGTCTTCTGTGATTCAGAGCTATTAGTGGTCTAAGACAGTTAGCATTAGTTTTGTAGAAGCATATAGGAAAATTAAAATACCAGAATTTCATATTTGGAATAATCTCTTGTGTCTTCTGAATATGATACTAAATTATTTTGTCTGTACTTGAATTTATCCTCTCATTTTTGTTTGTAGGCAGTAGGAGAGTGACGATGGAAGTTCTTGAATTGCTTGTGGAAGACATGTTCCTTATTGGTGATGCTATTTCTGAAAATGTTTGGGAAGATGACAGCCTTTTTGCATTGGAATTGGTAAGGTTCCTCAGACTTTGATCAGCCATATTTGTCTCCTTTTATAAGCTTCTGACATTTTCTGCAGTGATTCATATATCTAAGCTTCTGCTGAGCTGTGCTTTTGAAAATTTTGAGTAGTTTATTGCTAGTTCTATTGATGATACAATTTTTTTAAATGTCAGTTCTTTTACCAGACAATACTTTGAGTTTCACCTCAAGAAGATAAGCAGCCATTGAGAGAAACACATGTAGGGAAGGGACTCTGAGGGAAAAGCACTGACTACAAATGTTGGGGACCAATTTGATGTAAAAAACAACTTTCCCTTTTTTATTCCTTATAAACTATCTGTTTAAAATTAGGGAGATAACTGTTCAGATCCAAGTCTGGAATTCTAAGATACATGCTATCCATTTCCTACCCAGGAACTATAGATCCTTGCCCAAATTTCTGATATTCTCAACAATGTTGCTTAGCTGGGAAAGAAAGGAGAGGCCTTTTTGGCCCAGCAGAGGTTCAAAGCATTAAAGTGCTGTTGATGAAACAATTTAAATTGCTGAGCACGGTTGGGAGTTGTTATATACAGGAATTATAAAATTAGTGAATAGCAGATAAAATAATTACGGCTGACTTGCTGTTTTGAGGACAAGTGAAAGCTGAAGCGTAAGCTGGCATGGTTCAGGCATGTAACAAATGTACCAGAGCTGCAGACTGAAACTTGTCTAAAGACTTGAATTAAATGTAGTCTTAAATGCACCTGACTTGAGTTAGAATTCATGAAAATATCACTGAATATGAAGCAATAACAGCTGCATTATTAATTAATTAAAATACTGCTGTATGCTTCCCTAGTCTCTATTTTATAAATGTTAATATTTATATTATTTATAGGACCTATTAGCAAATGAGAATTTTTTCTTTGAATTTAATATACTGCTCTGTGAAAATCTATTATAATTGATCAACATCATATCAGTGCAGAAGATTTCTTGCAGAACATTTAATCTCAGAAGCTTAATATCTCTTTGTCTACTTGTTTTATTACCTGAATCAGTGTATTTCATTGCCTATAAATCTATCAAACTACAGTAGAATATATAATATGTATACCATACTGATTTTTATTAGTAGGATAATGTTTGTTTCCAGGTTACTAACAAACAAACCCCTGCAAATAGAGTGGGTAATGGTATACAGTTATATTGATTTTTTTTAAAATAGGAGAGAGGAAGAAAAAAACTTTGCCGCTTCCTCCGAGAATCAACAGGGATAAAAAACTCTTTGATGTTTTCAAAGTTGTTGTGAATTGGTTTGGAAAGGGTTTTTTTTTTTATTTTTTTCAATTTTAAGGTAAAGCTTTATTAGCAGGTTCAAACCAGGACTTAATATTTCCTTATTAAGACTGAACTTCAAAATAGGTAAAACTTCAGAAGTTCAAAAGTGTAGTGAGCAGAAATTAAGAGGGTGGGGGGAGAGAAAAAAATGAGAGAGGAAAGGGGAGGGAGCAACCAGGAATGGGTAGTTACTGAGCAAAGTATTCTGAACTAAGAGTGAAAGTAGACTGATGTCTAGGACTAATGCATAGATGAAAAACACAATGCTGTGTATTTTGTACCATTTATGCAATTTTAGCTTATGTGGCATAATTGTGTTAATGATACTGCAGGTGCTGTGTAAACACTAAATACACAGTGATGTTTCATTTTTTTCTAATTATTGTATTTCTGATTTTGTTTTCAGAAAGACAAATTGCTTCTGGTCCTGGGTTTGCTTGGAGAAACTATATTATATCACAAAAGCAATATAAGTGCAGAACAGCCCAAGGTGATGCTGGTGCATCACAGAATGGCATTTATTAGTGTTTCACTCTTCACTGTTAGGTTGCTCCAAATACTTCTCCCTGTAGAAAAGGTATGTCCTCACTAATTATAAGTGATCGTCTCTTGGTTTTGCATTTTAAGATGGCAGAAAGAGATACCTTCCTCAGGGATTAATACTGAGAAAATAGCCCCATGGACAGAGAAATTAATCTGATTTGCATTAGGTGGTGTATGATCACAGATAGCAACGTCATCTATTCTTCAGTTGCCAGTGTATTCTGCAGATAACAAATCTTAAAAAAACATTTTTTGACCAGTTTTTGAATGAGTTTTTGAAATTCAGTGTTCTTTTTCCTCCAGTAGTGTTTTTTTCTGGTATGATGTATGGTTTGCAAAGCTCTGCTGCCCCCTGCTAGTTTATAGTGTGCATGGAAGTAAGAGTAGAACTACACAGCATTTTAAAATCATCACTCTTAATCTGACGGAATATAGTAAGCAATTATATTTCATAAATTAGAGTGATTTTAATTGGTCTTTGCTTCCAGTGCTCTTTAGAAGAAATTCTGTTGTAGCCCTTGGGGTTGGATGTTTTTTTTTTTTTTTATGGTGGAGGTGCTTTTTTCTTTATTTCAGATGGGAAGGTCTGATGAAGTTTTTATGTGGTGGAAAGTGTTAGATGTTTAAACCTGAATGGGTTTAATTTTTTTGTACCACTTTTTAGTGGAATGAAGCTTTTCATAGACGTTATTCAATCAGAGTAGAAGACTGATTTTCAGTTACAGGGTTTTTGTCACAAATATTAAGTCTTGTACCTGAAAATAAGTGTAGACATACTAATCTAATGACTTTTTATAATTTCTGTCTTTTATGTTCTTGTGACCTAACACAAAGTTTCCATTCTGTATATAGTGAGTTGGAACAAAGTTACTGTATTTGACATAACAATTTTAGTTGAAGGAATGTACACTTGCAGTTAAAAATAAAAGAAAAAACCCAAACCAACAAGAAAAATCCCAGTCCTTAGTTTGCAATACGACCATGTGGAATTGTAGACAGTTTTTTATTAAATACAGATATAATTGTGGTCTATGTGTTCTCTGCCATCTCGTGGTCAGACAGTGAATTGACTCCAGCCAGCAGTGTTTGTGCCGTGCCTGGATCATACACAACTTTTGTGACTGGTTGCAGGTTGGATATTAGGAGTGACATCTAATTAACTATCGCTTTCAATGAAGAAAAAATAATTATTCCTGTGAAACTCATTTAATGAAATATATTTCTCTAATTTTAAGTAGCAGCAATATTAATTGTACCTGTTGAATGACTGCAAATGCTATTGTTGGTTTTGCTGTATTTTCAGGCTGTTATTCTGACAGCTGCTTTCTTTTTCAAAGGCGAGTAAAGTTACACAAAAGAGTTTGCTGAATGCTTTATTCCTTCTCTCACTGGATATGTCCTTCTCCTTGGAGTACCCAAGCATTCATGAATCCGTTGCAGCCTATCTGGAGCAGATGAGTACTGAGAACTACAGTATTTATAAACAAGTTTCAGAAGCTGCATATTCGATTGAATGCACTTGTAGCTTTATGGTTGAAGTGCGTAAGGAGGTGTGAAACTTTATTATTTAAAATATTTCCTGTAGACAAAGTTCTTTCCTCACTTCCTTTCTTCTGTTGTAAAAATTGTAGTGTAGCATAGCTGAGGAAGATCCCTAAGTATGAGTATTCTGTAGGATGCCAGATGTAGTCGTGATGTTAATATTAGTCATGATGTTTGTGAAAAATCTTATCTGAAGTAAAAACAAAGAAATAAACAATTGGAGATTGGAAGTAGGCATGGGATCTTTTATGGGCAAAGAAGGAAGAAGCAGCAAATACTCTGCTTATTTATGCAAACATATACTTGTATATACATACATATCTTTATATATAATACATACTTATATATTTATATAATACACCATTTTTTAAATATTTATTTAAATATATAGTGTGGGTGTATGTGTGTTGTCCAGGAGTTAAATATATTGTTCAGAAAATTTTAAATTTCAAGTACTTTGACAATTACAGCTTTAATAACCAACTACTGGACTGGCTGAGATTTGTGTTTCACTTTGTTATGAAGACAGCTGCTTTATTAGTTAAGAGATTCTAGCACAGTACTGAAATATTCTTCTCCATTATCCAAACGGATAAGCAATTTTGCACAATGCTGGTTCCTTTGATACTAATATAAATGAGTAACATACAGCAATATAAATATAGTGCTGTCTTAAATCAGAGTTAATCTATCCTTTGTCAAGGCAGGTTCTGAACTTTATAGAAGTAATACTTTGCTCATAAAATGCTGTTTACAATAAAGTTAACTCCATCAAATTTAAATGGCTCATGTTTAATGTATTTGGTAACCAAATATGATAAAGACATATGTACTTAAATTTAAAAAAAAATCTAACTTGCTCTTTAGTAGTGATACGTTAAAAGTTTAGTAGTTGAATCTTTTATTATTCTCTTCTCACATAAAATGCATATTGATTAAAAAAATAGTAATTTGAATAACGTTATAGTGTTTGTGCTGTGAAATGTTAGACATATTATTTCTACTGAGTTTAATAGAAGTTTATTTGGATTCAGCAGCTCAAGGGCTTTCAGGTCTGAGGAATAGGTTCTAAATTGTTTTTTGTTGAAACGTATTGAATTAGTTAATTATAAACTTCTCTGTGAAAGACTTAATATTCAATTATGATAAATTCTGAAAGATTATGCAGTAATATTGGATACTTTTAATTTCACTGGTTTTGCTAGTTTCATTCTTTCTCTTCATTTTACTTCACAGGGGGACAAGAATCTTTCTGAGTTACTAGAATTGGCAGATCAGGCCTTGAGTAGTCTACCCTTCCACCTACACTTTCCCTTGCTTCAGGAATGCGTTCACATATGCTCAAATATGTGAGTACATTACTATTTAAAACTCTTCTTGAGAAAATAAAATTGGTCATTTTTTTGGTGGATAAGGTTTCTCAAACAGGAGCCCAACCTGTTTATTCCCTGTATGAACAATTATTTTCTTTTAGCCATTGAACAGTCTCTTCAAACTGATTTGTGCCATTCTGTAGTGGATTTCTTGAAAATTTCAGTTGCTAAACACTTTATGTTATATTTTATGTATGAGCTTTTATGATTTTGTATGTAAAGTTGTTATGTGATTTATAAGGAAACAGTCTTAAACACTTTGCTTTCTTTCAGACTTCTTTAAAATCCTTTGCCCTGAGTGTATTTGTATAACTTTCTTTTTTTTTTACTTTCAGAAGTCGTAAAGGACTTACTTTATTGTAGATGCTTTCTATTACAATATGGCATCTATTTTATTAAACAGCATGTTTTTATTGCTTTTTAGATTTTTCCATGGCTTTAGTTAGAGAATAGGTAACCTTATGGTGCCTGAAAAAGTTGTTTCTTGAACAACAAAAATTTAATTTTGTACTGATTCAGAACTTGGCTTTAGGGAATTTTTTCAAAGGAGACTGCATTTAAGAGCTGTCCAGTAAGTGATTTTAAATTATGAAATGTCAGAATGTTCTTCAATGTTCTAACTTTTAGAGTTAATTATTGTTTGATTACTGTTTCAGGCAGTAGGAAATTCAATTCACTTCATGATAGTGAGATGGACTTTTACCTCTATAATGAAAAAATTCTAAAAGAGCAGGTTTTTTCTATAATCATATATATGATCAAAGATGTCTACTGAAGCTCAAGGGAATTTTATGTTTTCAGATGAACATCAAATTTCAGGCTCTTAATTTTGATGAGAGAATTTTGAAAAACTATGGTCTTTGATTACCTACACGTTAAAAAGATTAAACATATGCAAACACAAAGATTGATACTATGATTTTGGCAAATATGTTGTGATCTCTGAACGTTTTTCTGTTTTTCAGAATGTATACCATTGCAGGAAGATTTTTTCAGAGATTATCCTGAAATTTAACAAGAAAATTTTTGTAGGCATCTCTAGGTAATGTAAAATAAATTAGTGACATGAACTATTTTTAATTTTAGCTGGAAGTCTGCCAAGGCCAACTCATTGCTTCAGGCGGAGGGTCAGAAGTTGCTTCTCCATCTATTGTCTCATCCTTTGTTGAATATAAAAGCTGAAGCCTATCACTGCTGTTTGGAAGTGGTTAAGGTTTGAATTAATGCTTAATTAACACTCTTGGTGGTGCCCTCACTAATGCATGTTATATGTTTTTGTCATTAAAAGCATTTCTAATGCAAATTCAGTTTACCATGTTATATGCTGAAAAATCAGTGTAGTCCTGGGCTTGCAGTTCACTGTTACATTCTTGGTATTAAATCTGCTTGGTTTGGTTAGACTTCAGGTATTGCACTTAAAAATTGTGTGTAAAGAACATGTAAATCCTTTTATGTACTCCTTCTGTTGTTTGTTGGTTTGTTTTCTTTGGGTTTTTTTCCATGTTTTGGGGGGCTAGTGGGGGATGGATGGTGTTGTGTGTGTCTTGGGTTTTTTTTATAGGGATATTTTGTCGCGGCCTTAGCTTTTTGTAATGATAGCCCAAGGGATAAAGAGCATGAACTTGCTGAAAGTATGGCTGCACTCTATGCTGGGAATGGCAATGTCATATTTATCAGGTCGTTTTAGGTATTCAGTAATATTGGCTCACAAAATAAAAATCATTTTTGTATTTGGATATAATACCTGATTGAAATTTTTGTTTTCTATAATGGATATAATTTGAACTTAGTGTGCTTGTAGCACAATTCAGTAATGGACAACTATGCTGGAGCTAGTGTCTCTGAAAAAAAGAATATATCCAGTGAATGACACTTCTGTTTTTGTGAGATTTTTACCAGCCTGTTTTAGGTTTTTCTTATTTTAATGTAATGCCAAAAGTTGTCTTATTTCATATAATGCCAAATAACATACTTGGGTTTTCTAATTTATTTTCAGAATTATTCAAAATAAAACCAAAATGATTTTCTAATTTTTAGTCCTTGTGTAGTAGCAGGAGTTTTCAGTCAGTGATCCAAACAGATTGTATTTCTTCCAGGGCTGTCATGGTTAGCTTTCAGAACTAGTCTTCCAAAGCGCATGGAGAAAGTCTTTAACTGCATGACAACTTCGGGCTGTCTATAAAACAAGATGTAGTAGTGGAGACATTCCTGAATTTTTAAACTAACAGACTTTATTTTTACTCAAGGACTGTTTAGGTATTCATAATATTGCAAAGCCTGTGCCTTCAATCTGCCAGGGAGTACATTTTCTTCTACACCCTAAAGTGTTATATGAAATCTGTACATTCGGCCTTCAGGAAGATAAGAATGAGGTACTGTATTTGCTAGCTGCATTTGTAGGTTGATGTGCATGCAGAGTAAGTGTTGATATTCTCCACAGTGGTCTAATGCTTACCTGAAGTTTTGACTAAATATGGTTTCTTGCATAAAGAAAAGCTATGCAAATAGTAAGGTGGTAGTCAATGGAAAGATTTTATTTTTAACAATGAATTCAGAGGCAAGATAATATTATGTGTATGGGATGCTATTAACTGTAATAAAGGCCAGTGAAAAATGAAATATGTTTTTTACTTTTTTTGTGTAATATATTCAACCCTAGTAAAATGTGCATATGATGAAAAAGTTATGTATGGTGCTTTACATTTATGGGAAACATGAACTTTTAAGTATCAAGTCTTTGTAAAAGTGCAGCAATGTCTGAAATGGTTGAGGAACAAAAAGACACTTTAAGTCTTCAAGTCTTTGCTATAAAATTGTATTTCACCGCCACAAACATCTGTGTTTAAATATAGTTACCTGAGTATTATAGAAGTGTTTTACAATGTTATAGAACAGGACCAAATTTCCATTGGGTTCATTTATATGCATGACTGCTTAACATATGTGCACTATTTCCTAGCCTATAGAGCCAGGAAAGTAGGGAGTTGTGAGAGGAAGATAAAGTTACTTATGTTCTTCTTAACAACTCCCTTACAGCTGATCTATAACATCCCTGCAGTCAGAAAGAACATTGACTAACAAATTATTTATATATTTTTAGCCTCTCTTCTGGAATGAGATTTTTTTTTAAATTCAGTACTATGCACAGTTCCATTTAGAAGTGATTTTTTTAGATGTGAGCATTTTAAAGAGAAAAGTAAAATATCTTTGAGAATGTGCTATATGTTTATGCTTTGTGTAGAATTTATCTTTTGCAAAGACAGCATTTATTTTGTCTACTCCATTGGATATGTTATTAAAAAGACTGACAGTTTTCTCTGTTAGTGGTTGGTCAAGCAAAAGAAATAGATTTCAATTGATACTGAATTTAAAGTATCAGAGATGGACATATTTGTAAATATGCACTCATTTTTTCTCTATCTTATAATGTATTTTTATTACACTTCTAACAAAATAGATAATATCACATCCAAGTATGTTTTTATTTATTTTACTTCTTGGCTGTATAACTGCTGCTTAAGTTTTCATAAAGTATCAGTTTAATCTTTCAGGCATGTGACAATGAGAAAAAAATTGAGAAGAACCTTATATTTCAAGGTTAGGTTTGATATTTGCCATATGATTTTAGAAAGCCAGTCTTTCTCTAAAGATAGACTAGAGTGGTATTATGAAATGCTGTCCTTGTTGCCTGGGGTGAGAGGACTTTAGTTCTTGCATAAAATGCAGAGATTATCTGCTAAAGGTAGGTGTTTTTACACTATATAAGGAAAAGTTAATTCTGATAAGCTGGGCTTTTTTCCTCTCTTCCCATTGCAGTAATAATTTTAGCTTGTAAATACTCTAGTATTGTGTATTGTATAGATTATATATTAGATACATGAATGCAGTGTAACTGCTGTATCATATAGCTTTTTTTGATTTTGATAGAGAGCTTCAGATGAATTATGATACAGTTTGAAATATTTGGTAGCCTTATTAGTTTGACTCTTTGCCTCAGGAAAGTGAAGTGGCCCCATAACAGGCTTTAAGTCTCTTGTCTTCCTGTATCTTCAGAAGCATATCATAGACTGGGAATAAAATGCCACAGAAAGGCAAGGTCAGGAAAGAAAAGAAAGAGAGTTTCTTTTACCTGCAGGATAGAGGGACCAATAGGTGGAGAAGTTTAAGTGATGATTTATTTTATTTCAGAAAAGACAAACCAGAATTCTAAGGGGAAAATGATTGAGTGCTGTTCAGGCAGAACTATTTGTGTGTTTTCTCTTGAAGGCTTTTCTAACAACTGAATGCTTAGTGTAACTGACAATTTAACTGTAGCATTCTGCAGTAACATATTTTGTCTCTGAGATGTTTCTGTATAACATTTCCAATTAGAGCATTGACAAACTGACTTCGACACATCAGTGGTTGTATTAGTTGATTGGTTTTTTTGTTATTGAGCAGGTGAACTCTACAGCCAAGACCATTCTGATACATCTGTTGCAAGGACAGTTAATGATGGAAGTATTAACTTGGAACAAGTTTATTGAGGCCCTCTTTTCTGTCCTTCCTGTTTTACAGGTACTTTTAAGTGCTTTAATCTGAATTTGATGTATGCAATAATGTATATTACAGTAAATAACAGATAGAAGTAGCAGATGGAAATAGGTTAACAGGAGTATACATACAGACTTGTAGCTCCTCTGTGATAATAGTCTTCTGATCAAATATACTCTCAAGAAATTGCAGTCAGGGTAAGCTATATTTTTAGTATAGATAGATATTTGTTTTTTGGTGGTTTTGTTTCCAATGTTATAGAAATATCCCGTGAGCCTTAGTCTTCCTATTTCCAACGATGTGCAAATTTAATTTTCATTTTTTTTACTCTCAGCTTGATCTAGAGGGAACTTTTGCCTTCTCAGTTGGATTTTCAGCCTAATTGCTCCATCTGAATTCTTTACTGTTTTTTTACTAGTACTTGAAATTTCCTTTCTGTGGTCTGCCCACAGTCTTCCAGATTAGATATTTTGCTGCATTTGCCTGGTGTCTGTTTTTTTGCCTTATTTCTCTCTTAGCTAATAAATTCAAGTATACATTTTGTCTTCATTTTCTCCAAAAATATCACTCTTGATAATTGTACCCCCTTACTTGTTTCCCTGCTATGTGTTCATTAATTGCCTGCACCTCAGTATTGCCATAAGTTGAAAAAGCAGCTTATATGACTTAACTCTGTATGCAAACTGCACAAAAATCATGGCAAAACTGGGGAGAAATTGCAAATAAGATGGGCCATGAAATAGATGGCTCAGACAGAAAAATATGCAGAGGAGATACACTGAAAACTTGAAAGTGGTGGGAGAAGGGTTATTTCAGAGCTTTCTCAACCAGTAATTATAGCTTTTTTATGTTACCTGCATAGCCATCTTATATGTGATTGACATTCAAGATTAAATAGGATGGGATTTAATATAAGCTGTAGGTTAAACATGTGAGAAATTTTTGTGAGTAGAATTTCACTCTATTCTGTAGCCTGTAGTGGCTTTGTACAATAGATACCTAAGTAGAGCATACCAGAGGCTTATGTTTACTTCATTCATATTAAATAAATTGTATTTTTCTCTACTTTTAAAATGTTTGCAGTATCATTACTTGACATAACTGATTCCCTTTTGTCTGTTTGTGTGTGAAAACGCTTTGGTGAAGATTTGAAAATAGGTAGAATTTAACGTTTTAAAATAATTTTCTTGTAGGGACTAAATTTTATTTATTGAAATGGAAACGGGACTTACAAAGCAGCACCCCATTAACAGATTGAAGGGTGAAGCTTTGGGTCAAAGTACCTCTGGGCCATGTAAAGAAATCTTTATTTTTATTTGTATACAGGATCATTTATTAATTTTTAAAATTACTTTCACAGAGGAATATGAATGCAGAATTTGAATGTTTTCTTTAAAATTACTGCATTTTTTTTTATGTTGCTCCTTCCCCACCCTCCCTTAGCCCCTAAAAAGGGAATTATGTTGTCTAATTTGCTACATTAAGTAAGTGGATTTTTATAATTTTGGAAATTTTTATTTGTTGCTTATTTGTCTTAGGGTTATGCTGACACTAAAGATACTTTAGGTAAATGCATTCTCTCTTTGAGTGAAACAACCTCTGACAAAGGAGAGGGTGTTCTCCCAAGAACTCCCAGACTGCAGGCTGCTCTGCGCCTTCTCTTCTCAAAAAAACAGCTGTAAGTAATGCTCTGTAGCATTTCAGCACATCTTCTAATGTTGATGACAACAATGCTGTCTCCTAAATGTTATGCTGTGTCTTGATTTGAAAGGCTGATTAATCAACACTGAGTGTGGTACTTCAGACCCATATTATAAACTAATTAATTTCTAACTATACAGCTGAAATTTTCCAGTGTGAGTGCTATATATATTTATTTTAATTATTAACTCATTTAGGGTTCGTTCTGTAGCAGCCAAACATTTAGCATTTCATCTTCTGAATGAAGAAGGGGCAAGTCTGAAACGCCCACCTCTGGATGGTGATGTCCTTTCCAGCATTTCAAACTTATTTATTGTAGAAGGAGCTGTGGAGCTAAAAATGAATGATAAAATGGACTCAATAATTAAGGTTAGTAAACTCTGTCTGAATTTTGCTCTTCTACGTGTCCAGTCTCTGAAGTTTCCACTCTCAGAAGGTTGCAATATTTCATACAAATTACCTTGCTTCGTAAAAAGAAATCTGTTGATGTATTCTTTCTGTGTGCACTGAAACAGTAGTTTTCATGCTATCATTTGCAACACTAAGAAAAAATCCTTCCTTTTTTTCTTTTCTTCTCTGCAGAAAAGACTTGGTTGCAGAGAACACTGGCCTGCTCTGTTTCTGACAATTTCATTCTGCATGGATAGAATCTGATTTTTTTCTCATCTACTTTTTTCCCCACAAAATCAATTTTTACTGAAACAGGCACAAATAATTTTTAATATGAAATATTTTAAAACAGGTTGCAAACTTATGTCTGTGTTTACTTAATATTGCTTCTGTTGCAAAGTGTAAAACAAATCGTGAATGAATGACTCATGGGAAAACTTGTCTCTTCTTTTTTTCTTTTTTCTCATCTCCCCTCCATTCTCCTTTCTTCCTTCCCCTCAATACTTTCAGATTAACAATACGATAAGCAAATGCTAAGATGCTTGACCCTACTGCTGTTAAAAAGTCAGTCCCCTATACAGACTGAAAAGCATGTTCTAGCTTTTCTGTATAGTTTCAAGCTTTCTGTAGTCCTACATAAATTAAGCATTATTTGTTAGAAGTCTGCAACTATGGTGCACTGGAAACTATTTGGTTTTCATATTCCGCAGGTGTTATTAGAGATTTGTTGCAAAAAGATTATAACCTAATCCATTCTTATTACATGCACGTGGTATCTAATCAAATAAATTCTAATAAGGAATTAAGATATTTTTATTTTCTACTTCCTGTTAGGAAATTTTGCTGGTTACCTTGTTTCATGATAGCATACTGGATGCAAATCTATTATTGTTTTACTTTTAGGCAGAAACTGTTGAAAAGCTGTATGAAATCTTGACTTCTGATGCTGTTGACCTAGTTTTACGGAAGTCTGCAGCTGAGCAGCTGGTTGTCATTTTAGAAGGTAGAATTCTTCAGAAAATTTGTATTCATGTGCTGGTCATTCGTGAGCTTGAAGTTTTGCTGGGTTGTCTGTATGCTTGTGCTGAGGGTACTCTTTGTAATTTTTGTTTTATGAATTTTGATAAAAAGGATAAATGATTGAATTACAATGCAAGTAAGCAATCTTAGCTAGAGCATTATTTCATTTGGTGCATAACTGTAGAGTTTCAAACCTTGATGTTTTTATTCTATATACTCAAACTGATTCAATAATGTTTTCTTCAAGGAATTTAAATTCTAATGAGAGAATGTAAGTTCTTCACCATGGGAAGGTGAAATCTTAGATATTAAAAATATTGTCAGAAAAATTATCACAAAAACAAGGAAGTATATCTACTTTGCCTCATAAAATACATTTCGTTATGGCTGTAAAGGTTTTCAGATGTTTCAAAATTGAAACAAAGCATTGGATGAAATTGTGAAGGAAAAAATGGAGCTTTATCAGGACAGATTTAGTATGAAGGATCACTTTTTAGTTATTAAAAAACATACAAGCCAACCCAACCAATTCAAATGACATACCTTTTTGTTATTGTTGTTGAATATTCTTAAACCAGATACTGTAAAGAGTTATGTCAGTGGAAAATACTCTCATGGGGATTAAGTAAATACCATTTTCAATTCCACATTAAACTGTTAAAGTCTTTTAAAATGTTACAAGCTAAATCCTCGTTTGACTAAAATTGAGTTGCACTGGGATTACTGTAATTCTTCAACACAAAATTCTTATGGAAAGTTATGTAAGGTATTGAAGAAGCTTGTGTTCAAGAGGCTGTTATAGTCAGTTAAAGTACCTTGAGGAGGCTTGCCTTGCTAGAGATCTGTGCTACTGTTGATTGATGGGCAATTTTCGAAACTTGTTCTAGACAGCACAAAAAGATGTTTAATATTAAATTTGTGCAGAACCAGTCATTCTTACTGTTTTTTGCTTTTCCTACAGATACCAAAATGCATGACATTGTGAAAAAGTTGGGTGTGAAAGAAAAGATATTGGCTTACCTTAATGAGTGTGTACATGTGGATGGCAAGGTAAAAGTATGGTTAGAGGTTCTTCTGCAGCATTGCACAGCACACCAGTAGTAGATTCTGCTTTTTTCTTCACTTCAAACACAGTCTTTGTGCATTAATGCTGCATTGAATACAAGCGTTTAATAACAATTTTAATTGCAGTATGTATTTAATTCTGGTTTTGATAATGCTAAGATTCTCTTAAAGAGTGAAGATTGGTTTGCCTACCTATGAGAAGAGTTAGCCAGAGAACTATGTGTATGGTGGAGTTTTGGAATGTACCAAAACTTCCCTGAAAGCTTTCTCAGTAGAGACCAAAAAATATTTTAATGACCTTAAAAAAAAAAGTATTATGTTATGTATAATAGTCTCTAAACTTAAATTCTGAAGCAAATTATAATTAAAAATGAGATGTAATTGTATGGCATGTTATTGTAAATGTGTCAGATTGAATTTCAGGTATAAATAATTTTCTGACCAATAGAAGGTCACTTCACCAGGGAGGGTCTCTTGTTGTAGTTGATGGAGCTTTCCATTTTTGTAATATGGATAATCTGATGCTTGATTGCTTCTGGAATTCGTTCTTTGAAATCATTTCATGCAAGCATATTTAGACTAGATAGTGCTTAATGTACCTCAGTGGATAAAGCTTTTTGGCTTTCTTGCATAGTACTGTTATCCCATTCCAGCAGTCCAAATCTTGAGTTAGTTTTAGAAACCATGACAAGTCTTATGTAGTAATGACTTTTTTCCCAAAAGTGTACAAGAGAAAAAAACTGCTTGATACTTAGTGGAATTCCTTTTTTTTGTCAAACTAATGAAAATTACATTCTTCTTCAGGAGTGGCAATTTCCCTCCCCAGATTATCAGTATCTAAGATTATTTTTATCTCTGTAGCATTAAGGAATGTCTTGTCCAGTTTATGATAGCTTGTACAGAAGTACTTTAGTAAACTGTTCTAATACAGTTGAAGAAATTGAAATATTGGGTTCCTCAGGTGTTTTACTGTGGGGGTTTTTTTTAGTATCAGTTTTTTAGTATCTTCTTTAGAGAGAGAAAGTAATCCAAATGTTGTTTTGGTTTGGGTAGTGAGTAGATATTGCTCAATAATACAGAATGACAAGCATGGGAAATATATTGCCCTAAACAGATTCTTCATGGTCAAGTAAGAGTCTAGGATGAACTTTAAAATAATATTTTTAGCCCTTTATAAAGTTTAATTTAATCCTGGAAGGGTTCAGGCAACAGCTCTCTATGGCCTGTGACATTAGGACACTATCCTAAGGGATCTAGTCCAGATTCTTGGTTCTCCCCTTGAATGATTTTTTTTTTTTAATTTCATCATAAAATTAATAGCAAAAAAAAAATCAACAAAAAAATCTTACATGTTCTTAGAAAGGTGGCTACTGAGAAAAGAAAATAAAAGATGTCGTAGAAGTAAAAAGCAGCATCGAAATAAGGCTTTATGTGTAACTGTGCAAAAAATTCTTTCCATACTAAATAAGTAGGGCTTTTGTTCATGCAGTATTAAACTAAAATGTATTTGTTGATGCTGTTTGCAAAACAAATTTTAAAGGCAGAAACTCATAGGCAAAGTAATGATACAGTGAATGGAATACACTCTTCTCATTCTTAGGAGCTGTGACTTTGGTTGTATTTTTGGACATTCACTGATACTTTAACTTTTAGCAAACTTCTTTCCATTCTCATGTTCTGACAGCATGGGACCCAGAAAATTAATGTGATATAATAAAGTATTTGCATTTTTTAAAAAATGAATAAACTTACACAGTTGTAAATACTTGGTGGTTTTTTAAATAATTCAGCTCACATATATCCTTGTTAAAATTATATAACTTGAAAGCAAATGTTGTAATTCTGTTATGAAGCCAAAGACCAATAAAATTACCATCAATTAATAAAATGAATCAAAAAGTAAATAAATATTTTTTAATGAAGATGCAGTTGTCATCTGGCTGAAATGTGCTTGTCTAAGGAAGTACTAGGATTCTCTTTTACAAATGATGGAATATATTGTTTAATAGTGTGAGAGTCCATGTTAAGCACATCATAATAAATTATACTGATAGTTATCTTTATTTAATCTTTTTCTCTGTTCCTGCAGCTTATGGAATCCATAGTGTTGCCATGTCTGACACTCCTACGCAAAATTGTGTCTGTTGACCCAGTTGTTCGCCTGTCCCTAGCACAGCAGCCTTCTTTACTGCTTTTGCTGTTCAGAGGTAAAGACTCTATTTCCACTGTAATACCCAGTTAGATGTTTAACCAAATACCTTCTTAAGAACTTTGATTCTTCTTCTCAATCTGAAGAACTTCAGATTCTGCTATTGAAGAGATAAACCATCGTGTGCTAGTTTTACCCATGTTGTGGCATGTGTTGAAGAGATTGGCAGGAAACTGTGGAAAGCAGTTGCTTTTAACTAGTGTCTATGTATTATTAGGTGTCAATGTTTTTCTAACGCATTTATAAATATCTTTATTTTATTCAGTTTCCCTGATACTACAAAGTGATCGTGCTGTTTTAACTGAAACTGCAGTATTGCTTTGTCTTCTGTTGTTTGATGAAGTAGCAAGAACAGAAACATGGTATGAAAATCCACTTATTTAATAGCATATTTTCTAGATAAATTTGAAGGTTTTAATAGAAATAAATTTTTATGTCTCCAGACAAGTTGTGCTCCAAACTTTTATAGATCCAAAATTGCATATTTGTAGTCCAAATTGTTTCAATACTTGGGTTACATGCTCTATAGGCCTACATGGCATATTTTTGCACTATGAATACTTCAGTGTTAATTTTATTTTTCAAAAAGCCTTGATTGGTCTGTAGTCCATCTTTTCCATGAATAGAAACTATGCAAATAAAATAGCTATTTGTAGACAGGTTTTTTAAACTTAATTAAAATTCTCCTATTTACTTTGGCTTTTAAGTGTAGCAGTTGTCTTTAAAGCATCAGACCTCAACTTATGATATTTTATTATTTGAAAGTTGTGTATGCATGAAAAAATATGCTTTTAGCATATTTCACACACATGAAATACACTGAAAATACTTAAAATGTGTGTTTTTTCTCTAACAGAAAAAACAAAACAAGTATGTGGGGTTTTTAATGTACAGTATATCTGCAATAAGTATGCCATATTTAAGAACTATCTAAGTATCTTAAGATTTAAGAACTATCTTAATATTGCATAATCATGAAGAAATATTATTTATTAATACACAGTATTCATCAATGGGTTATTAAAGATCTAGCTAAAGGGAGAAATACATCTATATCCAAATAATAAGGAAATAATGTGTGTAGCACTAGGAGAAAAACAAATCTTAAAATAGGGCATAATGACTATGACTTAATCTCTTGCAGGGCTGATGGCATAGCCAGTAATTATACTGAGGTACCTGCCTTCAGTTTACCTGTTGCTGTTGTTAGAAGGTATGTGTGGGTCATGGCTGGTTGGTTGGTTGGTCCATTGGTTTTGATTGCGTTACAGTTTCCTGCTGATTTCCATTTTCTGTCCTTCCTGAACTATGGAAGTGGCAGAATGAGGGGAAACATTGATTTAATATCAAATCAGCATTTTGATGATGATGAAATCAGCATTTTTAAATAGGGAATTTTTTCTCCATGTCGTTTTTTGTCTGTAAATGAGTTTCGAAAACTTTATTTGCAGACTTACAAGCTGGTTGTAATGGAACATTTAATTTAAAAATGAGCAAACAAGAAAAACTCTCACCAACCACTTTCAAAAATTGTTACTGTTATTTGTGTATTTTTAGGTATCATCTGCCAGTCAGGATCACTGGTCATCATGTAGTTAGCCCTAATACTGTTGTGATACCATTGTCTTCTGAGTGCTTGACTATGAAACCTGTGTCAGATATGCTTAAGACAGCCTGGAATCTGTCATGGTACCATGGGATTGAAAACCTACTGCAGCTGATAAATTATGAGAAGGAAGCAGAAACGTGAGCCATTTTATCTTTCATTTTAAGTCCCAATAGATCTCAATTAAAATAGCATTCCATCAAGTTTAAATAGGTTTTCAACTTCAAACAGCAGTTCAAGCTGTTAATTGTTTGAGAATGCTGTCATTTAAATGTAAAGGATCACATCCCAAGAGGATGAAGGTATGTTGTCATAGCTAATGTTTTACCTCAGTTGTTTATACATAAAGTCTAGAGCTTGATCTTTTATTGATGGTCAGGCTAAATTCAACCAACTTTAAATGGGCTCTGTGGCTGTTTTTCTTTGTAGTCATTGTGGTTTCTTAGGGAACTGACTCCTTTTTCCTACTATGTAGACCCCAACTATAAAGTTGCATGACTTTTTCTTTATTTTCTTGAAGGTTTAAATTTCAAGTAAATATGCTTCTTAATGGTAATGCTAAGACTTAGTATTTAGGTACTGTTTTTCCAAAGAACTCAAAACACCTCATGATTTACATGTGATGGTGTTATTTCTGGTTTTGTTTTAATTTTTTGTTTGCTTTGGTTTTTTTGAACGGTTAATGAAGAAAGAATTGGCTAACAAAAACAAAGTTTTAAGTCAATTTCTGTTTTGTCTTGTCAATTAAGCAGGAAAGGGAAGAAGTCAACACTCTCTGAAACAGATTGTAGAGACACTGGCTGTTAATAATTTTTCTCTATGCCTTTTCAGATTTTTAGATTCTCTGAAACTTTCCTCAGAAGACATTCTTATATTGAAAATAACTCACACAAACTATGGACTGCAGGATTGTCTTAGTTTGATCATTCAGGCAGCATCCCACAGTGATGTTAGGACGTCTCTCACTAGGCTTAGCTTCTATGTCCTGAATGACAGACTTGCATTAAAATGCAGTTCTGGGCCTTTTGGAACCACTTTGAAGAGCTTTGATTGGCAGAAAGCAATGAACAGGTAAGCATACTGACTACAAGAATCCATTAAAGATTGTTACACTGAAATGGTAAAATTTCTACTTTTCATATTTTAAATTAAGGGAATTGATTTTCATGCATCTCTGATTCTGAGATATAGATGTAGATATAGATATAGATATAGGTACAGGCTGACAGGAACCGTAGGCAGTTCAACAAGGGGAGGTGCAGAGTCCTGCACCTGGGGAGGAACAAGCCCATGCGCCTGTATATCCTGGGATTCACCAAGCTGGGAAAGCAACTGCAGAAAAGGATCTGGGGGTCCTGGTGGACACCAAGGTGAAAATGAACCAGCAGTTTGTCCTTGCAGTAAAGAAGGCAAATGTTATCCTGGGCTTCTTTAGGGGGAGTGTTGACAGCAGGCTGAGGCATGTGATCCTTCCTCTATTCAGCACTGCTGAGGCCACATCTGGACCTCTGGGTCCAGTTTTGGACTTGCCAGTGTAATAGAGAATCATACGGAGAACACATACTGGAGAGAATCCAATGAAGCACCACAAAGATAATGAAAGACTGGAGTATCTTTCCTATGTGTAAAGGATGAGAGAGCTGGGACTATAAATGTGGAGGAAAGAAGGCTCAGAGTGAGGATCTTATCAGTGTGTACGAGCAGCAGAAGAGAAGGTGGGGCCAGGCTCTTTACAGTGGTGTCCAGTGACAGAAGCAATGGTCACAAACTGAAACACAGGAGGATCCCTGTGAATATCTGGAAACACTTTTTTACTGTGGAGGTCACCAAACACAGACACAGGTTGCTGAAAGAGGTTGTAGCATCTCTATCCTTGGAGTTACTCAAAAGCTTCCTGATCGTGATCCTGAGCAACCAGCTGCAGGTGTCCCTTCAAAAGCAGGGTATCAGGACCACGTGACCTCTGCAAGTCCCTTCCAGTCTCAAAGATTATGTGATTTTGTAATTGACATACACAAAACTATCAAATATTTAAAACTCTGTGTTTAAAAGAAGGGCTATTTGAAATGCATAGGTAAACTTTACTATTATTATCAGATGCTAATTTTTCATAAATAATTAATTTTTTATTCCCTGTGATCCTGCTCAGATTTGTCTACATTTTACTCTACAGAATTTCATGTTTACCATATACAAGTAAACTTTAAAATATACATAACTATTTTTCATGCTAATAATAAGAGTAACAACAATATTAACAGCATATTATAAGTATAATATGTTAATACAATGCCATATTTTTTATATGTGAATATGTGTATTATACATATTCTGTATAATTTAACACTTGCAGGTTACTTCAGTTCTATTAGCCTGAGATTTTAATCTCTCTTTTAAAATGCTACAAGTATGAAAGTGTTTTTATTTGTATTTCAGGTTTCTACAAGTGCTTCCAGCTTCTGTGGAAGATGAAAAGCTTTTGGTAGATGTCTTAAGATTTTTAAACAAATTGCTTAGAGAGCAGAAATCAAATCTGGAGTCAGACCATCTAAAGTGGATCTTGAAATCATTTCTTAAAAATGTAAGAACAGGGTTGTTGTATATACTTAAATGATTTGTTTGACCATGTAACTATACTTGCACACACATGTGCATACATGTAGAGCAGCATGAGAGTGTGCTTAGCTACATAGCTACAAATGCATTATCTGTGTAACATGCCAGATCATCCATTGTCTTACACAGGGTGTCCTATGTTAATGCAGTCTGCATGCACTTGCATTTTGCCATTTGCAAATACAATCTATGCATTTAGGGAAAAATGCTAGTAGACTTAATTTCAATTGCTTACAGGCTACAGGTATTTCAATTATATCGCTACCTGGGAATCCTATGAATTTTTTTAAGTATGGCCCATTCAATACATTAATATAAAACCTTAAAGTCATTTGATATGAAGTCTTTCAAGCAGCTGCAATGTACAAAATGGAACTTGAACTAATTTTGTTACTATGTGTTTTCTGGTTTTTTGTGATCTGTTTTTTATTTCAGGTTATTGCTGTATTACTTTGAGTTTTCTTTCATGCTTCAAAATACAGTCTACTTAATGCCAGGATATTTTAAAGGCCTTCCCAGTAGATTCTTTTATGGCATTTAGTAGATTCAAGATTCAAGTTATTGGTAATTATAGGATTTTTTCACTGTGCCTTTTGCAGTTACTTCTTAGTAAAATAATCATGGAATTTCTGATGTATAATGTGTGTGATTTGCAAGTTTGCAACAGAAAAATGGCTTTAATGAGGGTATTAAAATAGGATTTAAACAATGCATTATGTGACTGTATTTTTATTCTTTTCTTTTAGCAGCCAAAATCCCTTTTGGGCCTCCTGGTACGAACAGAATCCCAAGTGCAAGATGAAATGGATGAAACACAGGCTGCTGTCAGGCAACGACTGGATAAAGAACTCATTCGTCTTTTTAACATGTTGCTGGTTTGTTCCGTGTCAGTGACTGACAGGTACAGTGCAAATAGACCTGCCTGGGTGATTCTGACTGGGGTTCATAACTCCTATTGCTGCTGAATTTTGGTCAGAGTTTGAATATCATTACATCATGACTCAATTGTTCTGAGCCGTAAAAATTGAATATACACTCTTGAAATGGAAATCAACATTAGATATTCCTTTTCACAGTAAAATTAGGAAATTAACCAGGAAACTTAAAAGAGAATGTGCTAGTGATCACTTAGCAAATGGATAATTAAATTGATTGCACTGAGAAGATGGGCTGTTTCTTTTTCACTGCTGCAAATTTGCATGAACAAATGGTAACTTCATTGATTTTGTAGCGTGTGTTTATAGCAAAGTAAAACATAGAAATATTTGAAATATTAATAAATATTTATTTTCATTGAACTCCTTTTTGGCCTGTTTGGGGACAGCTACTTTTAGCATGAAGTTCCAACCTTTTTCTGTCAATTGAGCAAACACAGAAATTAATTTATATTATTTCTTCTTCAAGTTTCTCATAAAACCTTTCCCACACCAAATCTCTCTATCCAAATTTATTCTAAGAGCTAGTAAAATTGCAGATTAAGATAATATTTGATTATTTAGTATCACAATATAACTGTTTGTAAAAATATTTTCAAAATGTTACCTTTTTCATTATTCCCACCTGGTTATTTTCTAAAAGTTTTGACAGTGGGAAAAGGGGCATATTATAGAAATCACTGCTAGTTATGTATCTCACACTCCTGTATTTTTATCTACTTAATTCTAGATTTATTGTATTTCACAGGAAATATTTTTAAACTTGTCTCTTGAACCAGAACAAACATAGGTGTAATAGGCCATGCATTTAAGAGTTGGACTTGATAATCCTTGTGGGTACCTTCCAAATTAGAATATTCTTGATCCTGTGTGATTCTGGAACTACTGAGCTTTACATCTCTTCTCGTTGTGTTATCTGTTGCCCTCAGTCTCTTGCCCTTTATTTAACATGCTCCTTAATAATGAGTTATATCTCCTTTGCCTTTTTTTAGTTAAGCAACTTTGTTGTAATCAGATGCAATATTATGTTTTCAGAACCTGTGCGAAGCTAGACATGTCAAATTTAATTTCATGTTTCTCTTTGTATAACACAATATTAAGTAATTGAGATGCTGAGCCTCACAGACTAACAGTAAGAATGAGGCATTGGCCTTTGGCAAAATGATTCTTTTCATTTCAACATCTTTATATTGATGGTTAATCTTTTTTGTTTTTTTACAATTAAACCAGAGAGGGCTTGGAACTTTCTGGTTCTTTCAGAACAGAGCTGGCTCTGAAGCTGCTTCAATGCTTAAGGCTAACAGATGCACCACATTTTTATGGACTTCCATCACTGGAGAGAACATTACAAGGAATGGTTCATGTTACTGCACTTCCAGGCTGGAGTACCTATTCTGCTGAAGTTGAACCTGTCACAATTTGTAAGAAATATTTAACTGGTCTTCTTGAGGTAAGTAGCTTATGTTCTTGCTTAGCTTTTGGTTTGAATGCTTGTAAAGAACTGTGTAAATAATGACACTATGCTTTTTACAATGTGCTTTTAGTGAATGTCATCACTAGCAGTAGGTGTGGGAAAGATGCTTTTTCCTGCTAAGTGAATAGGAATGATACGGAGACTAGATTGAGTGATGTGTATCTGTAGTTGTGAAGATTTGTTGTATTGCATGTGCTTTCATCACTGGCTTAAGAAGTAATACAAAGAGAGTGTAGTTTTAAGCAAGATAAAAAATATATGTGGTGTTTTTAATGACTGAAACTCTAAGAAGAAAAATCCAAGATAACTTCCCTCAGGCAAAATCCACATATGAAAGGTGGTCTGAGGGAAGAGCAGCTTGTTAGGTAGGTTGTGAACTGAGAAAGCAGAAAAGAGGTAATTCAAGATGCTGCAGTTGTTGGAAAGACAAAATTTCATTCTTGTTTTCAGTGTTCTTATTTGTTTGCTAAGTCCGTGAACGTGGTAGACAACTAGCTTTTGCTCCTAAAATTATATCTTTTGAAAACTCCAATTTTCTTAAAACTTGAAAGGAAAAGCATACTTCTGAATTTGTTTGTTTAACACATATTCAGTAATGTACAGTTAGAAGTTTTTAGTTTCAAATACCAATACATATAATGAAAAAAATATAGTGTTTTAGGGGTCTTAATTTGCCAAGATTTCTTGAGTAGAAAGAAATAAATTTTTTAGACCTATTTGATTAGGTGAGCTCTGTGACTTGAAGTCTAGACTAAAAATGGCACCAAGGTTATAGATATTGACATAGATATCAAAAAAGAAAGATAATTACTAGAAAAAATAAATATTATGGCATGAAATCAACTTGTGATGCTTAAGCTCTTGTTCAGAAGAATTAGGCAGTTTTACTTGGCCCAAATTTGAAAGCAAATGTAGGTTTCTTTTGCAGAGGAATGGAGAAAGTGGGTTTAAAAAAAATTTCTATAGACTGGGACACTGAAAGAAAGAACAACAGCAAAATGCAGAGGTTTAAATCACCATGTTTTGTGGAGAAAAGTAAATCTAGAAGTGTATCTTCTAAGATTATTATTTTCTAAAAAGTATTTTGGGGTGTGTTTTATTGAAAGAAGTATGCCTTTTATTTTAGTATGCATGGTTAGATATTTGGTCAGACGGTTTATTTTATGTTATGATCCAGTGACCTTTATTTCTGTTTATTAGTATTTGATATAGAAAGCTGATAAATTTATTAAAATCACAATAAAATATCTAAATGACCCTTTCTCTTGAACACAGAATTTTGAAAAGAAATTTTATTTTTAATTCCAGACATAGCAAAAGAAACCCTGGGTACAATAAATGAACTTTCACATCCATGAAAAGAAACTTTCAGGCTTCTACTCAACTTAGAGATTACTATTAAGCTTGACTGTATTCTTCATTTGAATAAAAAAATAAAAACCACAGATGTTCAGAAGTTTAAATGTATAGGAAAGCATTACATGACCAATGACTCAGAAGTAAGGAAATTCTTACAATTCAGCTAGAAGTCTATCATCTTCTCATGAGTTTAAATTATGATTTAGTGTGTAAGACAGTTTGTACTCTGTTTGTGTGCTGTTTACAGTAAAGCTGTTAAGAACTTGTACCCCCACTCTTAGGTCATCTCATCGTTTTATGTTGAATGGGGGGGAAATGCCATGTCCTTCATGGGAAAAGGTGTTACAAAAAGCACAGTCCTTTGCTTGCTTCACTTATCTCACGAAATGATGGCTCAAGCCAAAGATACGGTGAGTGCATTACACTTGTCCTTATCTTGTCATTGGTGAGGGCTACATACAAAGAGATTTTAACTTCTGATGTTCAGTGACAGTTTTCTGTCATGGTTTAGGAATGGTACTCTCCAATTGAGTAGTGCTGCTAAAACCACACCACTTCTTACTCCTCTTTCCCCTCCAATTGAAGCACAAAAGGCAAAAAAAAACCCCTTTTGATCTCATTTGGTCTATAATCTTAGATAAATGTACAGGATAGAGTATGGTATACAAAAAAGCTGAAGAATCAGTTCTAGCCATATTGAAATTCTATGGATTTTGAAAGGCCTTCTTTCAGAATAAGTATCATTTTCTTTTTTATAAAAAAAGAAGAATCAGGATTTTATATAGGATGAATAAATTTAAGAATTTTTAGCATCATTATTTCTTCAGCCTCACAAACAACAGGCTTTCTAACATATGTTTAAACATTCATGTGTGTAGAGTTTTCACAGTTGTGTGTATATATATATATATGAAAGAATATGTACATACATGGAAAAAGGATTTTCAGTTAAAAGGAGCTATCACTATGTACTAGCAAAATTCATATTATGCTTTGTGTTCATGTACATCTTTGAGAGCTAGATTTCTGAAAGTTTATTAAAAGTAGCCTTTATCCTGAAGCAGTTGAAGCAAATTCAACAATTAAGTATTGTCATTTTACAGAATTAAAATCCAGTCTTACTTATATCTGTGATAGCCACAAATGGAAACCTTTCATTGTGATCACGTATGGGTATAACTAGAAATTGCAGTGTACCTGCTTCTCCAGATTCCAGGTGTCTCTTTCTTCAGTTCTCTACTCCTTTTTCAAGATACTAAGTACTGGAAGAGTTTATTAAAATTGGGAGGGGACGGAGTTTTAAGTACACTGCAGGGAGACAGCAGCTTCCAAAGACTTAGATCATAAATGCATGGATGGAGGAGTGGACTTGAATTATTATTTTAGTATCGTTATTATGGAGTAATATGTATAGTAGCATAATGATAAGTTTCATTTTCTTGTGTTTCTAAGTCATAATCTGTGTGTACAACAGTGTTACTGTTTAGACTGTACTAATAATTTTTAGTCTCAAAGAAATTGTAAAACCTGGCTGTTGTTTACAATTGTGTAATTTAGTGTCAAATCCTTACAGAAAGAGAAATACAAAATTATCCTTCCTTCGTGCCATCAGTGTTAAACAAAAGTGTTTTAGTTGTAGTTGGTAGTTCACACTGTTAATATGCTGGCATGGATTGAAAGATTTATAAAATAATTTCTTAATTTGTTTTCTGTTTTCTAATCAGGACTGGATATCTCTTTGGTCTTTGCCTTATGATAATAGTGAAGAACAAGTTCTGTCTCATCTAGGTCTGGCATGGCTGGTTCCTTTATGGGTAGATAGAGATCCTGAGGTTAGTTACTGTGACAGTAACTTCATATCATTTTGTGACCCTCAAGCATTTGAAAATTTTTGATTCATTAATATATTTAACAGTAGAACTGCTGTTTCGAATTATTTAAAATGTTACTGACTATTTCCTAAATAGCAGTAATAATACAGTAGGGAGAGTGTTTCCATGTAAACATCATCTGAGAAATCCTCCCTTACATCTTCTGTCTTCTATGCTTTCATTAGTCACTTACTATCATGACTCATAGGCAGTTTTCCTTGTCATTGCTGTAACTTAGCTGCAAAGCAGAAACACTTACATGAACTAAAAATTCAGAGCAAATGTATTTAATACCAATCTGTTAAATTATATGAGTTTGCTAAATTGACTTATTTTCAAGTGGTAAAATATGAAGAATATAAAAGACTATCTTGCTTATTTTTGAATACTTAAAAATAATTTTATTTTCTCAGTTGTGATTATGAGTAGAGAGCAAGAGAAATACAGGAAAAGAGGTTATTTATATCTTATGCTAATTACCATAAGAAATACCACTTTCTGTTGTGCTTATATGTACTAGGTCAGGTTTACAGCACTTGGAATAGGATCAGCTCTTACATCTCTTGAGAAAGGGTGTATTGCTTTAGGAGAAAGCTGCCAGAATATTTCAGGAGGCCTGTGGGGAACAGTGATCAACATCCTTCTGGATCAATCTGAATGTAGCATGGTACGCAGGGAGGTATGTTTCTTGTGTCCTTCTGCTGTTTTAGATTGTCAAGTTCTTTTTCATGATGGAGAAAAAAATATTTTTTTTATTCTATACATCTATTATCTGCTGCACAACACCTGCTGCTTTGTAAGTTAAACACTACCTGATTAATATAATTGTTTAGCTGCTTATTTAGGAATTGTGCAAGAAGGAACAAATACAGATTACTTGTTTGAAAACAGAAATTATATGAGCAATATACAAGTGAACACATAAAACCTCCTAAGGCTTACTCAGATAAGTAGGTTGCTAAAGCAACTTAGCATAACTGGCCTGATTTTAATGGCTCTTTGTAACATTTATGAATACTTTGGTACAAACTTACCACCTGATCTGCAGTAAGTATCTGTTCATTGCTGATATGAAGTAATTTGTCTAGGCACTGAGGTTTTTTGGTGAGAACTGAAAGTCTGTACTATGGTAGAACAACACATAGACTTATATACTGATGTATTTAAACTCTGTACACTTTATTTGCAATTTTCTATCAGTTCTAGTTGTAAGGTTTTCCTTCTGTTCCAATCAATAAGAAATAAAAAATCTGACACTCAGTGACTTGTTTTTTTCCCAGCTCTATTGCTTAAGTAATTACATTTTCCAAAGTAATATTTAAATTTATATCTCTAAATGCTTTTGAGAATGTGTGCTTCATTATTTTAACTCCAAATTATTGTCTCTTAATTATAGTCTCTTAAGAGTCAAATTATTGACAAAGGATGGACAAAATATAAAAAAAGGAATTTCAATCCATGCACAGACATGTGAAGTGTGTGTAATATAAATTGGAAAAACAAACATGCCTTGAATTTATAAAGGAAAGCATTTGAAACATGTCTTTATATCCTACTGTGTTCCCCCCATTGTCCCAATTATTTTATGATAAAGGACCCCGAAATATGAGGTCATAAACAGTTATCTAGGTTTTTCTATTCAGTAATTTTTCCCCTAGTACTTTTGTACTTTTAATGGATATTCTGTAGGATTGACTGTACTGGAACAGTGATGAAGGAATTTTATGAACAAATAAATTTGTTGCTTTGTGATTTCTATTCCATCTTTTCCTTGTCCTTTTTTCTTAACGGCCTGCTCTTGTGCCATGCTCTAATGACATCTCTTGTAAGTGAAGTTTGAGGGCTTTCAAGTTACATCCTTCTAATTACTTTTTCCCAATGTGAACACAAGAATTCTGTGTATTTCTGCATATGTCTAAAGCAGTGGAGTAATATGTAGACTGTACTATTCAGTGTGATGTGGTTTTTTGAACTGATGGCTAGATGGCAATACTGATGTTTTAATTTCTTTCAGGCTGCTTTTATTCTGCAAAATCTACTTGTGATTCCAATTCCTACAGAAGACTTGAAAGATTGTATTTGGCAAGTGAGTGACTATTCCATTTGATGACAAAAGTCATAATGTCACAGAGAGATGTCATTTGGTATGAAAACTTGTGTCAGCATACGTATAAAATATAAATTTAAAGAATTACATGTTTAAGGTTACGTTTTGGAAAGAGAAACAAATGAATAGACGAACTTCTCTCAAACTTCCAGCAAGCTCAATAAAAGAACCAAATTTAGTTTGTATATATGCTGCATTTCATGAATGTAGTATCTGGGGGTTCCTAGGAAACTTGCTTACTTATATAGTATATCATGAATATTTTAGGATAGAAATTGGTAATTTATTTTGCCCACACTTGGAATGTGGGTAAAATGTGATTTGAGGAGTATGAAGAAGAGGAAGTTCTGAGAATGTGATGTTTATAAAATGTTTTGAAAGAAAGAAGCAGTTTGTCACTTAGGTCAATTTAAATGCTTGTTAAAGACAACCACTTGCTCAAAGCAGGGTGAACTAGACCAGGTTGCTCAGGGCTGTTTCCAGTTGGATTTCAAGTTTCTCCAAGAATGGAGACTCCACAATCTGTCTGGGCAACTTGTTCTAATGTTTGACTACCCTCAGACAGAAAGCTTTTTCTTAGTTTTAAATAGAATTTCCTGTATTTTAGTTTTTGCTCAACCCCTTTTCTTCTGTCACTGGATACCAGTGAGAAGAGTCTGTCTCCCTTTACCTTCTCTCATCAGATATTTATCAAACT
This sequence comes from Aphelocoma coerulescens, assembly GCF_041296385.1. NCBI lineage: Eukaryota > Metazoa > Chordata > Aves > Passeriformes > Corvidae > Aphelocoma > Aphelocoma coerulescens. The sequence continues at coordinate 109,937,218 of NC_091015.1, forward strand.
GATAAAATCCCCTGGAGACTTTTCCAGTTCTGCCCTTGAGTCAGTCATCTCATTTTACTCTCAGCAAGTCTGGTTCATTGCACATAAAGATGTTTGGATCTTAGCTTGCAATTTTTAAAATTTTTGTGACATTGATACCTTTTTTTAATGTCTGTCTCGCTCCTTCCAGTGTGTGAGATCGTTGCCTATATGGGAACGGTGTATGTTAGTTTTTGAAGAAATTTGCAGATGCAACAATATCATTTTTAATCTGTTCCTTTCTGCGAAAGATCAAGTTAGTGCTGAAAGACATTCCAGCTGTTTTACTAGGATAAGTTATCTATGATTCAGCTGCACCCAAAATCAATTATGCTATTTCTTGCAGAGTTGAATTTTACAGAATATGATCACATATACAAAAAAGATAAGACAAAGGAATATGTGGAAACAATTTTACAAATCTGGCCCTTGTTTCAGTCTTACTGCTTCTAATTTATCAATATAAATAGTAATTGTTTAAATTCATAATAGCAGGGGATTTACAAAAGGACAGCCATTGTAAGTTGTCAATATAGACTCTATTAAAAGTTGCTTTTTAGTCTTTTTTTAAAAATTTCAATGACTGTGGTGAAGTGACAAAAATTGCATCCAGTTGCAGAATTCTGGATGAATTCCAGTGCAATTAAAAGAAGCTTTGAGTCAATGTGATTCTTATTAAGAACTGCAATTTAATGAAATTTGCTTGTCACTTAATAAGTGTTCATGCTGAAAGATATTATCAAGCAACACTTTATGGTAACTGGTAAATTAAAACTGTTCAAAATACAAACAACAATTGAAACGGTAAGGTACCACCAGGATCAAGTTTTATATTTCAGAGTTACTTTTTTCCCCTCACACTAAGATAATTTGTCTGTTTCCTTTAATGCCAGGAAGAAAAGGAGGGCTATCAAGTGGATCTCGCTGAATAGTAGGAATACTGGGCCATAGCCAAAGTAGAATATTATCATTTTATCCTCTAGGCAAATAGGACTGGAAAAGGAAATATAAGCAGAGTTTGTAGGCCACTATCTTCATGAGAATGTCTCTAGTGTTACTGTTGTCTAGGTGATCTGCTTTATAATATTTCATTTTGCTATGTCACTTAAAAAATTTCCTATGCCACTCTTAAGTCATCAGTAAAGTCAACCTGTGTAAAGTATTCTGAGAGTGCAGCAGACTGTGTTGTATAAAGATTGCTGAAGTCAGAGCACTCTGTGAATGTAATTGATGAGTAACTCTTTCAAGGCTCCCCTTGTACAATAAAGTATCTGGCATGACTTTTGAAACTGGCAAAGACAAAACTGGGTAGTAAAATTTGCACTAAATTTATCAGTATTTCCTGAGTTCTCATTTGCCATAGTCAATACAGTGTAAGTCTATTGCTGACAGTGTATGAGGAGAGATTTATAACTCATCATAAATAGTTCACTTGAAATCCTCCATTCTGCATCAAACTGTTCGTCGTATCTGATTCTTCACTAGTTGGTGTAAAAGGCAAATAGTGAAAATAGTTTCTGGATTACAGAAACCCAAAAAGAATGAGAGTAACCATCTAAAATTTTGGTGATAACTTATCTTGTAATACGAAATAGTTTTACTGCTTCTACTTGATCTGGTTTGGGGTTTTGTTTTGTTTTGTTGGGAAATAAACTTGTAGTCAGTGTAAATGAAGGGGTTGGGGGAGAGTCCCTTGGGGATAAATAGTGTTTTCAAATTACTTATTTTCAGTTGGTCCAACTCTGCTCTCTCCCAACTGCCAAAAAGGTTATTAGTTAGCATGGAAAATTTTTCTTTCCATAATTTTAACTAGTTTATTTTTTAACTACTGCAAGATGCCCTCTAAAACTGCCTTTCTGAATGTAATTGGTTTGAATTTTTCTGAGTTCTGCCTTCTTTGCACTTCTAATTTTTATGGTCAGTCTAAACCAGATTATGTGTAGCTTAATAAAACTTTCTGGTTTTTTGTCTTAACATGGAAAACACTGTAGAAACATTTAACAAAGGCAGTCAACTGAAAATGTTTATTTGAAATATGACTAGAATCCATTATCTTAAGGTATAAATCCACTGCTCTAGGATGTTTTCCCTGATTTAGTATTTTCCCAGTTTTTCCCTGTCAGTATTTATAAAGAAATAACTGAAAACCATACTTCAAAGAGAATTTTTTCAGTTTATGTCTTGTTTTCTAAATAAATCTTTTCTCATAGAAGATTGACAAAACTAGGTGTAGTATAATGACAGTATACTTTAGAGCAGGATGGCTTTTTCAGGATATTTACTCTTATCTAAGTGTGCTGTTTTTCTAAGGAAAGCTTTTTCATTACTTGATATCTGTAAGTAGAATTAAATGAGACATTAAAATTGTAAAGTCTACTGATACATTTATTGTCTTGAAGCCATTCATTTATAGCTTTTCATGAGTTTCTACTTAACTGTTAGCACACTTCTCAGGAGATAAATAGCTGATTTTGCTAAGCCATGACAGCTTTTATAAAAGATTATGATTTAGCTCAATGTTAAAATTTGCATTTCATTTTTGGAATTTATTAGTTACAGCCTGTAAACCAGTGTACACACACATACACACCATTAGCCTTAATTATTCTATGTAAAACATTTCTTTAAAGTAATGATGTTTGTGGATTTCCTGTCTTCAGGGCCCTTGTGTACATGATGAAGAATCTGGCCTCTCTCAGACAGGAATACCTGCACTTAAGGCCCTTTTGTATCACTGCCAGTTCTATGAACAGGTGAATCAGATGGTGAAACACTGTTACCTGGGATGTTACATGTTTGATTTGAATTCTTACAAGGAAGACAACCTCAACATAGAAAAAGGTGGTGTAACTGGTAAGTGATGTTGATGTAATCTTGTAGTATTTTAAACCTACTTAAATAACTTCTAATTTTGAGTCACTTACCTCCAATAATTCTTAATAAAAAGGAAACTAAAAATATCTAAACCCTGCACTTAAATATGTTGTGGAGTTGAAATATTGCTGTGAGGATTTAAGTAGATAAGTTACTAGTTTAATAGTTTTACTAGTTTACATCTCCAGAATGTTGAAAATGGAAAAGACATAATTGGTTCTGCAGTGCGTTTTCTTGCAAAATATTGGGGGTAAAATACTTTTACTTATTTCCACTTTGTGACATCCAGTCAACTTTCATACAAGGAAAATTTGGGGAAAAGAAATATGTTGACTGCTTTTAAGACTCCTGTTTCTTGATGTGTTCAACTTCAAGGTCACCTGAGTAGGAGTGGACTCTAATAATCTGAATTAAGCTGCATTCTAAGACATTCAGATATAATTTAATTCATAGACTGATGAAATGTAATACTCAGATTGGATTTGTTTATTTTTAACCTGTATACCCTTGGGATATCTCAGATCTAACATTTATATTGACTAATCATTCATTGAACAATATTTCTAAGGCTCACTATGATGCATTGTGGGAACACACATTCTTGTCCAAATTATATGATGATCATAAGTTTAGAGAGCTAGGGGATTTTTCAGAGCTCAGTTAGTAAAAGCTTTCAAGGGACAGAAAATTAATGAGTTCTTTTTCTTTTCGTTCCTATTTGTGGGCCTAAGTTTCCATATTTCCATCTTTTAAGGCTGTAGATTTAAATATTTCTTTTTAAGTCGTTGTCATGGGCAGACTAAACTTCAGACAAAGCTGTTTAGAGAAGCCCTCCCACTGAATCATGAGGTGGAGGAAGGACCCCCTTGCTCTCTAAACTCCTCCTCAGAGAGGAGCCTGGGTGCAGCTGGATCCAATCCTAGACCCAGACTTTGTCAGTGGTTTAAATCTAAGGAATTATAGAGGTATGGTTGAACCTTTGTCTGACTTTATCCTGTAGGATTAAGGATGCCAAACCAGATATATTTATATAGGAATGAATGACTTGCTATGCTAAATGATGAGACAAAAAGATCTTAATCAGCATTATTTGCTACACAGTATAGAAGCTAAAACTACTAGTCTAGCATAGTACAGTATAGTGTGCTCTATTAAAGCAGCTATATTACAGCTGGCAAAAAAGAAGCAATTTTTAAGTAGAGATTGATGTTACTCACCCATACCAATGACCCTGGGCACATCTCTTTCGCTCAGTCTGGAGGAGTGACCTTGAGGGGCATCCCCACCCAAGGGAGGAATCTCCACATGCACTTCAAGGGGTGTTTTGGAAAAGCCTGCTGTTTGAAAGTTGGACTGGACTTTGAGAGTTTAAAGTGATTGACTGTCAGTCATATGTCTCAGGCCAACTTGTGCCTTAGGATTTTTAGATAAATGTGGCAGATATGATAAAGTATCCTTCAACTCACTATCAGGATGTTTAACTTTTGGGCTTCATGAGTCAGGCAGGTTTAGTAAAAAATTCAACACCAAAAGCAGCATGACACCCCCTCTCAGTTCACCACTTATAGTTTTGCAAAGTAAAGTATTGTTTGAGTTGTTTTGCACATTCCAGGCAGAGCATCCTGCTAAAGTCTGCATTTGTTGAACCTGTTCAAGAGGCATGAACAGAAGAGGAATATCCCCAGCTAAGTTACGACTTTATGACAGACCCAAGGAAAAGAAGCATTCTTGGTTAACTCACTGAGAGAAATACCTCAGCAGTATACAAAATTCCAGCCATAAAAATCCTCAATTTCTTCAGTGTCTTCTTTTTTTTATCTCTAAGTGTAATTTTTCAATCCAAGACATTTTACTGCTCCCATAGTCCTCTTTTTTGTGCCTTTTGGTAGTTCTGTTAGCAGTGCAATATCTTATCTAAGAGTAACTCAAAATGTAGAATGATACAACTTTTAAGTGAGCAGTTGGGATACGTTTTATCATGTCATTGCAAAGCAAAGCCAGAAAATACAGTATTTCAGGAATAAGAAACAAATTTTTTCTTTCTTTAGAAAGTGGAGAACAGGCCTAAACCCTGTTGGATTTTTCCCTATGTAGTTTTCTCACGTTTTTCAGGAATATGAAAAACTCATCTGCAAAGTTATGCTAAAAATAAAATAGTTCAGTTGAATAATTAGTGAAGATACATATAGGACATCTACTTTTGTGGGCTTTGCACTTGCAGTCTGTGTAGTCTAGCTTTATTCTTTATTTTCTTTTCTAAATATATGAAAGCTTCTAAGCTATTATTGACAGATTTGTGATATAAAATTTTTGGCACTTTTTATTCTAAAACAGGTTTGCAAAGTAATTCTGCCTGTATTTATGAATATGGGTTCTCTTGAAACTACTTCTCTTAAAATGTGAAATTGTTTGAAGACAAGGATATCTGTTCATTATATGTGTTCTTTGAGACCCCAGTATCTTCAATACTTTTGTACTCTTGCGTTTTAACTAAAACTAAATCTGAACTATTTGAAATGACTAAAGGTTATGCAGCTGCAGTTTGAGCGAAGTGTAGCTTTTTCTAGACTATGTTGCACTGAAAAACTTCTATTTCTGTTTTTTCAGGGAATTTGATGGATAAGATTTCATAGGTACACTGTGTGAAAACTTGTATTCTGAGATCTTCAGAAGGATAGCTGTGGTTGGCTACTTTTTCACTGAAACAATCCTTTAAAAAGCTTGTTATACTCTTTGCTGATCTTACAGTAATTTTGATTCTTATTTTTGTTTCCCTACAGATTTTGATGATTCTCTTAATCTTTGGAAGGCTCCACCGAGTCAGAGCAAATCTTCACATTCTCACTCAACATCTGAAACTATGGTAACTTGCAGAGTAATCTATTAATTTTAAATATAAAGTTGTTTGTGAACTGCTTTCAAGAAAATTAGCACTCTAAAAATTGTTTAAAAAACTCCAGCAAAACACAAAACCTGAAATCAGTCAGAAATTAGCTGTGAAACTAAGTTGAAATTCACTCCAGTGTAGCTTTACTATGCTGAAAAACCCTATCATGACTATTGACCTGAGCAAAAATAAATGAGATAACTTCCCTTGACTAGCTCAGTGCATAAGGCAGTACTGAATTCTATAGCTTCCCACAGCAAGACATTTTCTCTAGAGATTACTCTTTAATTGGCTTTATTGACAAAATGCGGTCGTCTCCATTTCTGGTTGTCACTCCTGTTGCTTTTATCCAAATTGTCCTTTCAGAGTGAACCTGTATTTACACAACACAGCTACAGAACTGGATCAATCAAAGCCACATAAATACATTGGGTATTCTGTGCCTGGACTATGAAAATGCTTTTGTAGAATTTAAAAGTGGCACAAGTGTTTGCAGGACCCAAAAGGACATGCAAAACAGAAAGCAGGTGGCTGCTTGAAAAATTTGTTTCTGGCTAGGATGACTACTGCAATGAAAAGCTGTCCACATGTGCCATCTTTCAAGATGGCAAATGCAAAGGAGGAGAAATTGAAATACATTCTTTCAGTTCCAGGGTGGACTTGCAATATCAGTTCAGGCTGTGGAGGAAGCTTTTATAACATTCATTAGTTACCTGATAAAAATCATGTATTTTTCAAAGACTGCGGTATAGCTCCAATAAAACTCTGACATGTTGCACTGAAATACATTTCTTTGGTTTAATATTCAAAATTTTTCATTTAAGCATGACCGTCTAATCTATTACGGAAGCCAGAATTTCATTGCTCAGAAATTTCTTTTTTCTTAAATAGATGCATGTACTGATGTGACAAAGGCTGATAAATTACAAGATCCTATATTTTTTTATTGATTAAAATTGCTATTCCCAGTTTTGCTGTGGAACATGGTAAAAATAAAAACAGAAAAACCAATACTGAAGTTTCATCTCAAAGTATTACACAAGTATAATTTCGTTACTCTTTTGATTCTCTCTTATAAATGTATTGCTGTCTAGTACTCATAATGTTATCTGGCGTGTTCTTAATAATTGAGGAAAAAGTACAGTCTTAATTGTAAGCTAAAATGTGTAATTTTCAGAAATTTTATTAATTAATTTGATGTTCAATAATCTAAAACAACAATCCCCCTCATCCCCTTGGCGTTATTCTAAACACAAATACTCAAATTTGAAGATTAAAACCACAATAAACGAAAGTGCATGTCAATCATGAGGTATATGCAATCATATTTGCTGCTTAAAAAACATTTACATTAGAATCTCAGATTTTTTAAAAGCAGTTGTTCCCAGATCACTTTTTACTGAATAAATTGAGTACCATTTACTTAGAGGAATGAAAGTTGAACAAATTTCATCTTGTTTTGTTCATGTTACTTGAAGGCAAAATTAAATTCCAGCAATTCTTATCAGGGATGAGTGTCTAATCTACTTAAAATTGTGCTTGAGTTTTTATGAATAATTGGAGAGTTCATTACATTAAATTTCTTCAGCTTCAGTAGTTTAAAAAAAAAAGAAAAAAAGGAAAAATAATTTGGAGTCGACTACATCAAGTTAATGTATTATATTTATATATGTACAGTAGCATCATAGTTTAACATAAAGACTTAGCTCTACTATTCCATTCAACAGATAGACAACTAATTATTAAAAGTGGAAAGCACAGTGTAGTACTAAGATACACTAATTTATGTCAGTCTTCCACATATTGTAGACTTCATTCTTGCTAAGCTTATGCTCTTACAGCTAACCATGTGAGTTTTATAGAAGTTTGTGTTTTGTTTTGTTTTCTTTCTTTCCCTGACACAAACTCACACTAAGACTTTGATCGTCATTTCTGGAAGTTAGTTTAATTTCCATTTATCCTTCATGGACATTTTTAGCAACTGTAAAGTTTTGGGTTTTTTTAATTAACTAAGTTTCTTACCTTTAAAAAAATGCCAGTGCTGACATGACAGATTGAAAATTTCCAAGCTGCAAGAGGTGGAGTTCTGATGTTCCAATGCCACTATTATTAGGAGAAAAAAGATGGAGGAGTGTAACTTTAATGGAGTCTGATTGCAAACTGTATTTCAGAGCGCAGTTACCTGAAGTGTTTATCTAGTGAAGTTAGGAAATACTTCTGAAAATTCGAACTTGTCCTGAAACCAGGCATTTCTAATTTATTCCTATATAACTTCAAATTTTTGGGTTACAGTTCGACCCAATTTCTGTTTTCATGTATGAGTAAAGAAATATAGTTATGAAGTCATTACAAAAAGTTTTTAGCAGTTTGTTGCTAAATGTTGGATGGTGATGGTGCCAGGAATATATTGTTACTCCAAGCCCACGAGATGGCGTGCTTTCCCCATCACATATGGAAAGGAATCTGCAGGTCTTATTGAAGGGAGAAATGTGTTTTAGGTGCATTGCACAGATTGGATGAAAACACCCACAAGAGAGAATGTGCAATCAAACCAAGTGGAATTGTTTCTATTGAAAACTATTCTCTGATATTTTAATAACATTTAAAAAAAAGAAGGTTGATCTAGGTATGTCCATATCTATTCCTACTGCTAACATGCTGTTAGTTTTCTCTGCTTTCCAATTTCATGTAGCTAGTGCTTTATTTGAGATGTCTGCTATCATGAGCTGATTTCACATAGGGTCATATGACCTTAACTGAAAGTTGCAACTAAATTACTTTTTGGCTTCATCTTTTTTTCTACATCCCCAGTTATTTTCCCCAAATTTGCAGAAAGAAAAATCGAGAAAATTAAAAAGAGTGTCACAAATTTCGCAGAGACCATAAGTAAAATTTTGCTCATTTTATGCAGTAAAGAATAGTTATGCAGGGATTAAATCAATGATTCAATGTAATAGAAAAAGACAGCAGAACTGGATTGTCTGTTCTGTGTTAACTCGTGTGGACTGTATTTTGTGCCTTTAAGATCCCAGTGGATTACACGTTTTTGTCAAATTCATCTTTATTTTTCTGTGAACTGAAATGTGGATACTGCAAAAAGGCCAGTTCTGACATGATTAATAATCTTGGTCTTTTATAGAATAAATAGTTTAAACGTTAACTCAGGTTATCATTAGAGGAGACAAATCCTTACTCTTGTTTTAACCATCATGTTTGGTTTGTGTTCAGTACGTATGACAAGAGATCACCAATCTGCGTGGAGATACCACCTTGCTTTACACTGCATAAATATGTTGGGGCTGTCCTGTGTCCAGGACATCTTAGCAAAATGAGCAGTTCTTAAAAAAACTTGAGCTAAAAATTATTTGGGCTAAAGATCTACAGACAGTTCCCAGACAGCTTTAAGTCATGGCCATTCTTTCCTATGAAATCTTCTTGCTATTTTTTATAAAAATGTGTGCTTTATTTTCTGGAACCGTGGTTACCAGAGTGCTATACAGTTAAGTGATTTAAACCTCTGAAAAGAGAACTGAATAGAATTAATCACTGCAAGCCTATTAAAGCAATGCCACAGGGATTTTTGTACTAGAGGTTAAGAAAAGAGCTTTTATTCCTATCTGGTAGATAAAAATGGCAAAACCCTCACATTTCTCCTATGTTTCCACTCTGACAATTTTTGTATTCTTTTGAATTAGTTCTAATCTGCAGTTGTCATCTCCCTCTCCACACACAGAGAACCTTTTCCCCTATTATACCCCCTTCTAAAGTTTCACTGTTAAGGAACACAATGCTTCATTGCTCCCAGGAGCAATATGGTGGCAGTAGTAAATATCCTTTACTAAATACTTGTGTCCAGTGTCCCAGACTTCCAGTTCATCCTTATCAAAGGTGATTTATAAAAGTGGTAATATCTTTTTTTTTTCCTGGAAGGTGGAACAATGTGGAAACAACTTGTGTGAATGTATGTTTTCTGTTATGATAGCAGAAAATTTATGGGTTTAATCTATTTCCCACTGTGAAGCAATTATCAATAATGATATTTTTCTAACTAGATAAAGCTTTTGCATTTTTTTTTTTTTAACATAACTGAGAACTTCTTTTTATTTTCTTGCCCAAAGTGTTTAGAGAACTGTAGAAGATAGCAAAAGAACAGTTGTATGGGGTAGCCAATACTGTTTACTAATATGTGAAAGGTTGTATAATTCATAATAATATCTGTAAGATGAATCTCAGTATAGTTAAAGTCCTTTTCGGGTTTTACTTGTTTCAGAAGAACTATATGGACTGTTAGAAGTTACATTTTGGGCTTGCACTGTTTAGGGAAAAGAGTTATGGTTTTTGACACCTATGAGAATGCTTGGAATTGAAGTATAGTGCTGAATAAATGCAGAATTTGCCATGTGTTAAGATCGATTGGTTTGATATAAGTAATGGATTTTAATAATTATTTAAATTAGCAAGCATAAAACTTTAAATACCTTATTTTAATTGGAAAATATGCTTTTTATTTGTGAAATCAAAATAGAATTTGAATTTCAGTCACTCAGTACAGTTTGGTACTGCATTTTGCTAATAAGAAAATTATTTAGCCAAGCATCATCCTAGTGTTTATGTGATCCAAGCTCTATGTGAATTCTGGGTTTTGGACACACCCCCAAATCTTACAGTAGTTTGTTTTATGTGTTACAATAACCCTCTGACTTTTCTTGAGGAACAGCTGAGCAGGCTTGACAAGAAAGACTCAAGACTGTAGGATGAACAACAGTGAGAGACCAGAGGGAAATGGGGGAGAAAAGGAAGTTACAACATGGAGGTTGCAAGGATACAATAGCTAGGAAGAGAGTGATCTGTGATTTCCTTCCCTGCACCCTTTTTGTCTGTTAAGTCACTTTTAACCATTTCCTTGGGTAAAAATATATTCCAGATGTTATTCTAATAAACCTTTAAAAAAAACCCCAAACCTTTGAAATATTTCAGTCTTCCTTAGAAAGCTCCCTGTGAAGAAAATTCTAATAACACCCTTCTTCAGGTTGTAACTCTGCTGGGATTTATTTGGATTCCCCCACTTCCTGTATTCTTTGCTCCATATAGTGACACTCTTGAAGAAAGTTGTCTGATGTGAATTGTCCATTGAGAAAATAAAAACCAGAAGTGAAAGAGTGACTTGACATGATAGATACTTGTCCTATGCTCTGAAACAGGTTACAGGTCTTGTTTCACAAAAACACATAATTTAGCTGGACACTCTTGGTCTTCTGATTTCAGGCTTGTGGTTTTAAACACAGTAGCAAGAGCATTAAGAACTTTTGAAAACACACAAAATTCATAATGTAAATAATGAAAAATTGGTAGGAGGAGCATGGTATTATGTCAGTAAAGTTATCTACTGTCATTTAAACATCTCATATTTTCACTATGCAATGAATATATATAAGGATCACGGGATTAAGGTTAAGAAAAGTACCCAGAGTCAGAAAGACTCAGGGACATCAACTTTGACTGATCACAAATGTAAGTGTGATATTTTTATCTGAGTGTGTTCTGGTACAAAGGGACAAGTGTTCATGTTCTCAGTAGAGCAAATAATCCATGAAAAATTTGAGTTTAAATGCTTCAGTAATGTCTTTCTATCTTTATCCAAATGTAGGTTGAGTCGATTATATGGATGAAAAAGAAGGATGAAGAGAAGGAATTTTCAGTAACATGGGCATTGATCAGTTTTCAACTGAAGTGTTTCAGACTGTTCATATTGCCCATCTTTTAACAGTTTCAATTATTGGATATTTATCATATATATACGCACACACAGTGGACAAGGACAAAATTTAATCAAATTGATTTTGAACAGTAATATTTACATCATATTTGGTTTTGTTGGTCATGATGGGTTGTTCCCCCTTCCCAAGCAGAATATAAATAGAAGACTAGTCCGTAAAAGCTGGAATCAACTAGTTTCCTTTTTATGACTTTCTAGATTCTGTCTGCATCACCATCACTGGGGAGTGTTACTGAGCTTCAGGCAACAGTTCCAAGTTCAGCCAGTTTTATTCCTGAAACTGTAGTTGATCGGCTTACTGCACAAGGCAAGTCAAGCTTGAGTTGTGTACCTAATGCTAAATACAGTGTATTCACCTGCCCATATTTCAGTATTTGTTCATGCTGTACGTTGTACAGCTTGCATGTTGCTGGAGCAGCTGATGCTCCTAGTGGTTGTTTTAGAAGACAAACATTAAACACGTTCTTTCATATTAAATTTGACAGAAGCAAGTGAAAATGGTACTGCTGAAATGTAACTCAAGACTTAGGTTCTCTTCCTGGCATCTAGTCACGTTTTCAGCACATCACTCATGGTGTAGCTGTCATATACATACGTGCCCACAGGAGTGTGCATGCACACACATACACAAAGATGTGTATATAATTCTCTTTATATGTAGATAGATAAAAACTAATATAATATAAAAAATATATTTATAATCATGTATGTAGTGAGAGCTATGTGCCAATAAAAATATTATTCTTTTAAAGAAAGGACTGGGAATTTGTGTCTTTCCAAATTTGCTACTTATCTTTATTTAATGCCTGGTAGAAGAAGCATTTTATTTCAGAACTACTTCCTATATCTGATTTCTTCTTTTTTTTGCATTCATTCCTGAATATACAGTTTAAATATAGAGAGGACTTGGATGTTTTATGAAAAATATAAATAAATTTGTTTTATGTAACTACTGTAATTTAATATTTTGGTTGTTTTGGTTGCTTTTTTTTATTCAACACACTCTAGGTCAAAGTGATACAACCATAACAGAATCTCCAAGTGAACATGATTCTCCCATGTCTGCTGCTCTGTCTAAACAACGTGCTGTAGTCACACCTGCCCTTTTGTCAGCTGTTTGCAGCCTTCTGCACAATTTGCTGGTTGTCATGCCAAAAGATACTGGAATTGCTCTTCAACAAACACATTTGCTAACAACTCTCAGCAGGTATGAGATCAATAACTGTTGAACTACAAACAAGGTGTAGTGATAGAGGTTTAAAAAATCTTTGAATGAGATCTACCCATGTTTCTTGCTAAAACTGTTAAACATATTGATCACTTCTTGCTCCTAAAGTGTTCAAAATTGCTTTTTTTTTTAAAAAAAAATACAATCAGCTGATGAAAAGAATCAAAACGATTTCTTTTTTTTCACAGAATAGGTAGTCAGTGATTCCATTTGTGGTCTATGTCTTATACAGGACTACTGTGTTCTTCTCATGATGTTTTAGGTTCTTGTCAAGTATTTGGAATTACAGATCATTTCAGCTCATTTTATGATTTTCTTCTTTGAATTATATGAAATATTTTGAAGATGAGCCAAGGGTTCTCACACTAAAAGAGAGTAAATAGAACTTGCCAAATTTGCCTGATAGATCCTAGTGTTTTACTTCTTCTTAAAAGGAGTAACCACTTCAATGAAGTCTTCAGATTTTATTCCATGTTTCCACTTCCATTATAGCAAATTCTTTTGTCTGTAAAACATGTTTGGGAGTCCTGAAGTGCAGCATGAAAAACTAGTTCATTTTTTGGTAAAAGTTTTCAAGAGCACTTGTAGTTGCTCTACGTAGTGCAATTAATGGAAAAAATGAAACACAGACAAAAGCCCCCAACGACCCTCATGTGAATACAGCTTATATTATCATAGAGCTGTTTATTCTTCTAGAGGAAAGAAAATAAGAAATCAAATAGGAAAAATTTATTTTTGCCAGTACAGTAACAGCTATTGGAATTTATATTAGTCTAGCTATTTTGAAGCAACTTACTGTTACTATAGTTGCCATAGACTTTCTTAAAATAATGGGATTTACCAGTAATTGCGTCTTACCTTATTTTTTCTCTGTTTATTTATATTTTTCTCTTCTCTGAAATGTTAAGTTAATAGAACATTTAATTATTTAACTGTATTTCTAACCAATTTATTTTGTTTTAGTCTTGTAAGTGCTAGTCTGGTTGAAAGATGTATCTTGGAACTGAAAGCTCCATTGGGTCATCGATGTCATACAGAACATGTAAAAGCTCAGGTTAGAGAAGCATTTGTTACTGTCTAATTTTTTTGAAGTTATGCATTTAATTATGTTAGCCTAATTTATGTTCATTAACGTAGTCCAGACAAACTGCTATAGGCATTCATGTGAATCTTTGTGCTTTTGACAAAGCTTAAGTGAAAATAAACCATTTTATTCAATGTAGAAGAATTAATTTCTGTGTTAGAACTATAATTAGGATGACCAAACTGAAAATTAATTGTCTTTAGAAAGTAAAAGTTAAGTTTAGCCGTTGAAGAAATTATATAATAGAATTTTTTTGTTTGTTACTGAAGTATGAGCAGATACTGCAACACATGTATCAGACAACAAGGCCCGTGGAAAAGAAATATCTATGGACAGATTCTTGATAGATGTTTCAGAGATGTTTATTTCTCCAGCTGCATGGCCGGGATCTGCGGAGGAACTGCGGCAATCACGGGACCTGAGGGTCCTTGCCTGCGCAGGGAAACACAGAACAACCAATGGGGAATGAGGCTGACCAGGGGCAGGGAAACCCCGTGCCTCCCCTGGGGCTCCTCTCCCAGGGCTACATGGCAGGGGGAGGGACCCCAACATGAGCCAGATATAGTTACTGACACATTGGATGTTTATTGTCTATAACAAACCTGGCTGCTTTGCCTTGTCTGTGATCCTGCAGACACTTACATAGTTCTCAACTAATTTTGATGTATGCAAACCATATAGTGTTACTGCTGATAGAACTACCTTTTAATCAAATTTATCTCTGTATATACAATATGTAGAACTTACTGTTTCATGACATAGCAGCCTTTCATAGCTTCTGCTGCTCTGCATTCAAATTTATGTTGAAGAAAATTACTCCTCTAATTAAAGAAATGTGTTTCTGCAGAAAACTTACAAGAGTAAATAAATATGTCAGTTTCTGTTTCTAGGAAGACAGATGTATTCCTCAGTATTAATGACCATTTTTATGTTTTTCTTTGTGGGCTTCCAATGAGTATGCTGCTGTACATGTAGCAAGAGTCATGACCTTTGCACAAGGAACTTTTGCTTTGTTATGAGAAAATTGATTGCACACATATGTTTCCAGACTAAGGTTTCTGTTTCATCTTCTACAGTAAAAATTAAGAGAAACATTTTTAATTTTATGTCCCATTATTTATTTTAAGTGCTGTATATTAATTCAAGATGTTATGAATTGGTTGATGTCATGTGAGTAAATTTAAAATAATGTGGAAGGTGTAAATATATGGCTTTATTTGATACCTTTCTACAAATATTTAACAGGTCTTGTTACTACTTCAGTACATGTCATCTGTGTCCAGGCTTCTAAAATCATGTTTATTGGTGGACTCTCATCTTGTAAGCCAGGATGAACTGTTGAAACCTCTCTTGGGGAATACCTTCAAGATTCTCACCATACGCCCCAAAGATGGGTTAGGTAATGATGTACTTTGTTCACTTTATAACCAGACGGAGGCAGGTCTTCATTTACCTACCACCTTCACGTAAATGGACAGGTGTGGTCAGGCTCAGCTTTCCAGGTTTGTGCACAAACAGTTTGATTTTTTTTTTTCTGTATTATCTTTGCAGATACCGAGTTAACGTCTGTACTTTATGAAACATGGGTAGACTTCTTCAGCTTTCTAGCTACATTACTGTGGAAAAGTGGCCAGATATCTTTTCCATCTGTGACAGCAGCCCTTGCAAATCACTGTGCAGCAATAATTGGTAATGACTATTCCTGGATGGTTTTTTCCCTAGCAACTAATAAACAAATAGAAAAGAGAGTCATTCCTGTTTAGATGCTATTGAGTAATTACTAATGAGATATCCACAATGAAAACCAAATGTCTCCAGAGCTTGACTGGCTTGTTTTGTTTTCTTCACATGTATGGATTAGTGATTTTAGTTGTAAACCTTAACCAATGTAGCATTTGTGAAATGATCCATTAGCACTTCAATTTTTTCCCTTCTGTTTTTTTAAATACCTTGCATAAAGGAAAGCAAAGTTTTGAGGGGAGATAAGAGACATAAGAATTCAAGATTATTATACAGGGGTTTGTTTGTTTCTTTATATTTTAATTATTCTTATGTTAGTTACTTGCATAGCTAGGTAAGATTCTGTGAAGTGCTTCAATACTGGAGTATGAACATAGTCCAGACAAGCTTGTGCATGTTAAGAGATCTAGTGATCTCCAGTTGCAAATAAAGTAGCTAATGGATACTGTTTGTTTTATGATGTAAGCTGCTGACAAAGTGAGGAGAGTTCAAAAAATTACTGAATAAATGAGTGATTTGAGTAAAATGGAGATTGCTTTTTTGTTTTATAGTAAAATGAATGCAGAGAAATTAATTCATTCCACCCTTATAAAACTCAAACTTTTCTTTCTTAGGTTTTTTTTAAGACTTCTTAGATGCATATAATTTGTAGAATTCCTCGGGCAGTGCACAGTGTAACTGCTTCTGGGTTCACATGCTTTCTTTGATAAATCTTTCTGTGTTCTAAAGTATACTTGAGCTTTATTCATAATGAAATGTAAAAATTTTAATTTTTTTGTCTAACCTTTTAGATACCATTTCTGATTGTATTCATCTGTCTACCACATATCCTGCTTTATATGTGGCTAGTTTACAGTTCCTCTCTGTCCTTTTGAATGAGGAAGGAAGAAAACAGCTCCAGGATAAACAGAGTGTGTGTCAGAATCCAACTATTAGCTTTCTTCTGGATCACACTGAAGGATGCCAGGCACCAGTAACTCAACTTACTGCATTAATTATTCAGGTATTTAAAATTGGACAATGTGATTGCAGGATATATTTTTGCATTTTTTATTCTTTTACGTTCTTTATATTTAATCCTTCCCTTATTTACGGATTGGTAAATTGTCTTCTGTCACTTAGTAGTAAGCAAAGTTATATGTGAAATCCGTGTCTAATTTTTTTCCCTCACAACTTAGTCCTTTATCTATATACTTATTGTCCTTCTTTAAATTATGTGCAGTTGTCACTGTAACAGTCACAGTGATCTATGATTAGAAGTGTAGTGTTTTTTCTGAATGATGCACATTTTATATAATGTAACTTATGATTTCTATAAGTCATTGTCTTAGAACTATTTTTTAAATAAGTACCTTAGTACTATTTTGCTGTGTAAAACGTATTTTTTTTACATTTATTGGTCATATATTGGATGGTGTGACCAAAAGAATGCTCTCTTAGCATTCATCTCCTTTCTTCCTATGGATGCTGAATTCTTGAAGAATAACCTTACTCCTACCAAGACTTGTCCTGGTATTTGTCACAAACACTGTGTTCCTTTGCTGCTCTGTTGCAGCACTGTGGCTTTATCATATCTATTGGGGCATGGTATTCTGTCCACTGAGAACTTGCTGTCTTTCAGGGAGGAAAAACTTCCCCAGACGGTCTTTCTTGGTCACTCTACAGGCCACTGAAACTGCAATTCTCTGGTTTTGGCAACTAATTTCAGATAATTTCAGTGCACAGCATTTTCCTGTGATGACATTATTTTCAGGGACTCAAGCAAAACAGGGGGACTTCATTCAAATCCCACAGCTTACTAAATATCCTGCTAGGTTTTTGTATTTAATGCTTGCATATGTGCCTGAAACAAAACTCCTTGGCTCTGGGCACAAAAAGTGTGGTTGCATGAGAGTATGTCTGATAAAGAAACGTAACATTCCTCTGTTTTCATACAAATGTACATAACTGCTTATTTTCATACACGTGTACATACCTGCCAACAAAAGGGGATGATTCTTACAGTGACAGCAGAAAAAGTTGATGCAATGAAAAATGAACTGCAGCCAGGTCAATGAAAGGACATCAGACATAGTTTGAGTATTGGAAGAGATACCAGCTTTTAACATGCTTTTTAACTGTTCAGAGATGTAGATAGGCATTGCATTTTGTTCATAAAAGAGTTCAAAAGATAGCCTATGCTCTCTGGGTGCTTACATAGCTGCTATGATCTCCCAAAAAAGATAACAGAATTAGGAAAGAAACAGCTTCAGTTTTTTAGATCAAAGTACATGTATTTATTTACACCCCCTCATGGTGGTCATTGTAAGGACAGTGGAATGAGGACCCCGTGGGATGTAAACTGAGCTATTAAAACAACAAACACCTAAGCAAAACCACCATAAAAAATGGAAAAACAACACAAAAAATTTAAATATGGACTTTCTTCAGGAGAACCACTCTTAAAGAGAAGCAGTCAAGCAAATAATTTGCTAATAGAGAAAAGGATGAGAGATTTCTCAAACAAACAGTCATCCCCATTAATCATCCTAAATACATAAAATCTACAGAATACCTGATATATGCCGTGGCAAATGCTAATTTAATACCCAGTGTGCAGGTGTGAATATTAGTAGACCAGGTCTCAAATTGGTATTCATTATCATAAGACATAGAGTAAGTGCACGTGCTGACTTTGAAAGGCTTTGATTGTTTTGCGTATGTACGTGTTAATCCTTGTGTACATGTGTTTAAGATCAGAAATAAAATTAATAAGGAAATCTTAATGTATACATAAATTCTCAGATTTTGGCCCTAGATATAAAACTTACAGTGTTTAGAAAGGCTTTGATTTCCCCTTCAGCTAACTCACAGTAGGTGCAGACTAACAAAGCTGGGTCTGCTTTGGATTTATGGGACATCTTAAATTTATTATACACCATAATTTCAAAAAAGAATAAAGTGTCCATTCTGATTTTAATACTTTTATAGTACTTTAAAACTATAGAATCTGTTGGCACAAGGCATTATAAATTTATAGAGTTTTTCTCGTTCAACTAGTAGTTAATCATTAATTAATTCTTAATTACTTGTGCTCCCTATGCTTGACGTAAATTTTCTTTTTTTACTATGAACTGTAATTCTTGATTGCAGAGTAAGAAAAAATGCATAAAAGAGCATACTTCAAGAAAGAATGGAATTTTGCTAGTGTTCAAGATAAAATTTAGAAAATAAAAAGATGAAATTAAAACTTTGGAAAAAGATACAGGTATAGGACAACTCACGTTAATTATTGGATCAGTTCTAGTCTGCCACGTAATACTTACAGGAAAATACCCAAGAGGTTGATAGGGAAATATGGTTTTTATTACTAAAATATTCCATGAATATTAAGAAAAAGTAAAAACAGCTAGCAATTTAATAGGGCAAAAGCCTTTGAGTAGATAAATCACAAAACCTACATCTTAGGCTATGCAGGATTGCTGGAACGCAACAATTTTTTCTTTCCTGGCTTGTGTAAATTAGTTTAAACTTTAAGCTTTCTATACTTTAAGTGTTCAAACATCTAAGTTTTTTAATTTGAAATGAAACCATCACCTATCAGAACAGAAAAAGAGTTAATTTACTTCGAATGTTCTTGTGTTGCTGTTAGATTTGAGATACCACACCAGATCTAATAAAAACAGTTGTAGTCTAAATGTAAATTTCTTTTTTGTTGATTATAAACACAGAACCCAGTCCATGCTTCGGTGCTTTGATTTGGTGCCAGTTGTCTTTATCAATGAAGTGTTGGGATTTTGTCTAGTTATTAACTTAGTAGTCCTTATTCCTTGACCTTTTCACTACTGGTTACAGTGAACACTTCAATAAATGATTAGAGCATACATCAGTATTTTATTGCATATGAAAATTTGAAAAAGTTTTTAGGCCATTAATATATGGTGTATGTGGAGTTAAAATCCCTGAGGTCCTATGGATGGGTACTCATGAGATTTCTGTCTAAAGTATTAAGATTTTCTTAAAATGTTGTATTTTTGGCTAACTTTAAAGTATGTTTTTCTTTTTACTGTGATCCAGCAACTGTTCTTATTTTCCTATATTTTTGTGATTGCAATGGATGCTGTTTTCTGTTATTCTGGATGTCAGAACTGGCATGGTATTTTAGGGAAAATTGCTAGATAGACAGAATTCTCTAGTGGATAATCTTTGAAGCACAGACTGCTCTTTGTCTTTCAACTATCTTGTTATATGACTCCAAATAAATATTCCTTTGAAAACACAGAGATTATACTTAGGTTATTAGAAATGTGGTGATGCTCACAAAGGCCTCACAAAAATAAGACAAGCTACCATTTTTCACTGGTTAGAAGAGTATCTAAAATAATTACCAGTGATTTTTTTTAATGGAATTTCACTATATTTAATGTCTCTTCATCTTCATTGTGTTGAAGGAGCAAATTATCTGCAATACAAAGCCTGTTCCTGAATATTAGGAAAAGTATGGAATGCCAGGATTTGGAATCTAGGCCTTAGAAATGTAGAATGTTAAGAAAAGAGTAAGGGGAGTGAGCTTATGAGCAAAAGGAAAAAGATTTAATTTAAAAAATAAAATTAGTTACAAAAGATAATGAAACACTTTAATGCAGACTAACTATAAACATAAATACAGAGAGGGAGAAATATATATAGGAATACAGTGATAAATCATCCAAATAAAAATATAGACTCTGACAACCTATTTGTAGCTATGAATACTACTTTTAATATGATCACTTTTTCATTTCAGTAATGAAATTGCATTTTTTTAGGTCTGTGAAAGAAAATCTTCAAAGGATGGGCTGAAAGAAGTTGCTACAAATGCACTGCTGTCCCTGTTAGCTGTCAGTAAAAATGCCCAGAAATGTGCTTTGAAAGGTGAGCATTTCAAAATGTACATTAAATGATTTATGAATCAAATGCTTGCAGGTGTTTCACATATTACCTTTAAATTGTATTTTTTTTTTTCCAAGCAGAAGACCTGGGTTTCAGTGGCAGGGTTTTTTTTAGATTTTCACTAAGAAATCTTATTAATAACGAAAGTTTTCCACTGCAGATGAAATATTATGTTGTAGCCAGTTTAAAACCCTGTGGTGAAGTCACAGCTCTGTGTTGGAGTAAGAAGAGACCTGTTAGCTTTTACTACTAATGGCATATTCATCCATTAGAAACTAGAGATTTTTCACTGGCAGTATCTTCCAATACTTTCGTAGGTGAAAATATGCCCTGTGTTTTCAGTTCTGGCTGTACCTGGACAAGAGAAGAATTCTTTTTCTCAGCTTTGTTCTTCCCTGACTCTGTTTCTTCGGTCCCATTTTACAGTTTAAGCAAGATCTTCTTCCCTTTACAGTAGTAAACCAACTTCTAATCAAAGGCTTTTTGTGCCCTCTAGAACGCAGGGGAGAGTGGTGAGTTTGCATTTCTCATGTATCATGCATTTCATACCTTTTGATCAGTCCAAGTGCACTTTGTCTTGAGTGCTTTCCTGTAACTTACATCTCTCAGTTGTTTTTTCCACTTTTTAAACCTACACTACACTGAAATAGATAGCTTAGACAGATCTGCTCAGTGTCTGATCTCTATAGTAGGAGAAAACTCAACTTCAAGTCTTATGCTTTCCATTCTTTCCCAGTGTAGTGGTTCAGTACTCAGCCCTTCTTCTGTTCTTCTGTTGATGACCTACTAGATCATCTAAGATCTTGCTTCCTGTGAAGGCACTTCCACTGCAGGAAGTGCATCATTCTGTGCTAGAGCAGCTTTCAAGTCATCCTTGTTGTGCAACAAAGATCTTAGAAAAGAGGAAGAGGACTTCTTGGATTCAAAGCAGTGTTCTAAAGACATCTGTAGCTCTAATATCACCTGTTCGGCTCTTAATGACTGCTTTAAATTAAAAATGCAAAGTCATGCACCTCAAAAGGTACAAGCCCTTATATCAGTAGAGGCTGACTGGAGAGCTGAAAAGGGCCTGGTAGGCAGCAAGCTGAATGTGAGAAGACTAACAGCATCCTGGGCTGTATTAACAGGAACACAGCCATTAGATCATGGGGAAAATATTCTTTCCTCTAGTTACCACTTGTTAGACTAAATCTAAACTAGTGCATCCAGTTTTTGCCCAGTACAGAAAATGTCAACAAACTGGAGCAAGTTCACCAGAGGGCCATAAGGGTGGTTGTGTTCACTTTGTGTCCTTTGAGAAGGGGCTGAGGGAACTGACTTATGTTCAACCTGAAGAAAAGCAGGTTTTGGGAGGACAAGTCTTCTTGTACCTACGAGATTTGAAGAAGTCAGTGACAGGTTTGTTACAGCAGTGCATGGTATAGGAGGGTGGAAAATAATGGGCATAAATTGAAACATGAGAGTATGAGAGTCAAACTGCATGTAAATAAACATTTACTCTTTGAAGGCAGTAAAGCAGTGTTAGACATAGTGTGCTGTCTCTGTCTGTGGACATTCTCAAGACCCAGCTGCATAAAGCCACAGGCTTAGAGCTTACTCTGCTTTGAGCAGGAGGTTGGGTATATGACCTCTGGAGGCCTCTTCCAGCTTGTATTATCCCATTATCATGGAATCATAGAATGCATTGGAACAGGCCTTTAAACCTTTAGCCTAAAGGCTAACCCCCCTGCAATAATCAGGGACAACTTCAACTTTATCAGGTCACTCAGAGCCCTATCCAACCTGACTTTAAATGTTTCCAGGGGTGGGGCATCCACCACCTCTCTGGACAACGTGTTCCAGTGTAAAAAATTTCTTCCTCATATCTAGTCTGAATTTGTCCTCTTTTAGTTTAAAACCATTACCCCTTGTCCTATTGCAATAGGTCCTGCTGGAAAATTTGTCCCCGTCTTTTTTGAGCTCCTTTTAAGTGGAAGGCTGCAACCAGGTCTTCCTGAAGCATTCTCTTCTCCAGGCTGAACAATCCCAACTCTCTCAGCCTGTCCTCACAGATGTATTAGATCCCTCTCAGTATTATTGTGATCTGCCTCTGCACTTGCTCCAACAGGTCTTTTCTGTGCTGAGGACCCCAGAGCTGGATGCAGTGTTCCAGGTGGGGTCTCACCAGAGCAGGGCAGAGGGCAGAATCTCCTCCCTCCTGCTGGCCACACTGCTTTGGATGTAGTCCATGATGCACTTGGCCTGTTCTAGACAGTGAGTGCACATTGCCAGGCCATGTCCAGCCTTTCATTCAGCAGCACTCTAATTACATCTTGACAGAGCTGTTCTCAATCCTTTTATCCCTCAGGATTGCCCCAACCCTAGTGCAGCACCTTGCACATGACCTTGTTGAACATCATGAGGTCCATCTGGACCTTGAGCTTGTCCAGGTCCCTCTGGGTGGCATCCAATACCTCAGGCTTGTCAATTGCACAGCTCAATTTGGTGTCACCTGCAAACTTGCTGTGGGCGCACTCCATCCCAGTATGTTATTGATGAAGACATTAAACAGTACTGGTCCCAATATGGATCCCTGAGGGACACCACTTGTCACCAGTGTGTGTCTGGACATTGATCCATTGACTGCTACCCTCTAGGTGTGACCATCTAACCAATTCCTCATCCACCATCCAGTCCACCTGTCAATTACATAACTCTCCAATTTGGAAGGACGTTGTAGAGGACCGCGTCAAAATCCTTACAGAAGTCCAGACAGATGATATCTGTAGCTCTTACCTTATCCGCTTATGTAGTCACTCCATCACCTTCTAGTGACTTAAAGACTCTAGATCCAAAGAAAAGAGCCTAACTCAACATTTTGCACTTTTAAGTCACGTGAATGGTTCCTTTCCTTTGTCTCACCATGGATGCAGCAAATTGGCTGTTCTTAAGGAAAGATTGGGTAATATAAATGGATGCCCTAACCTTTTGAAGTTTCACGCTTCTAAGCAGCATTGTTGAAGATATCCTGAAGAATAATGAGTTGTTTTCCTCTCCACCCAAATCATCTTCCCCTCTCAATCTTACCAGTCCCCTCTTTGGGCATTCCTCTCATGGGACTTTGTTGCAAGAGGACTCAAATGTATTCTTGCTTCTAGAGAGCATTCAACTAGACGCACTTCATCTCAGAAACCATTTGTTATTTCCTGATATCAAGAAGATAACAAGATCATTGCCAGAAAGGTATTTTGTTTTTTAATAAAATATTTTTGATTGTGAATGTAATCATAAGTGTTACTGGTTTTTGTCTTTCAGCTGACCTGATAGACAGCTGTATAGAAAACATGAAGCACATTCACGCGCAGCTGAATTTGGTTTCCCTAAAGCCTGGGAAAGCACAGAGAAAAAAGGTAGCTATAAAAACCAAAACATTGATAGCATAAGGCACTTCCCAGCTTTCTTTTTGTTTGTTTGCTGTCTTGAGGCAGATACTGCTCGTGTCTGTCATGAATGAGACAAAGTAAATGACAACTTGTAGTGGATCCAAATACTGGAGCTTTTGTAAGATTCAATGATTTTAGAGCTTTTACCAACTTAGTTATCTCACATGCTCTCCCACCCAGAGGTCTCACTAGGTCTCAGCTACCTTTTCCAGTGTCAGGCAGAAAATCACATCAGTTCATACTTTGCAGCTTCTCAGTCTTGGTGTTCACTGGACAAAGCCCCTGGACATGTCCTGGTGTTTTCCTCCATGCATATCTCTGGTCCTCAGGATCTTCTCCCATTTGCCAGGTTGTTCCTCCAGCCAAGATCTTCACATTCTTCTTTTGGGCCTTTTTTTTTCTGTCAGGGACCATCTCTTTTCAGGAATCCTTTTTGCCACTAACTTTTCTTTCCAGACCTCCAGGCTTCTGTTAGCCTAAACCCAATAGTCTACATGCTAAGTGCAACACATGATCAGCCTCTGAATTACTGGTTCTGTCTCATGTCTTTTCATTAATTGGAGGATTCAGGACTTCCCACTTTTAGTCCAGGTTATCAGAATTAGCAATTAGTCCATCCTGGCTGAAAGCAGCAAATAGCAGGCTTCTGATTGAGAGTTCAAAATTCACTTTCAGACATTCACTCACGTACACATCTCATCCTTTAGTAATCTGTTATGCTTGTAATTTATGATATTTTGTCTTATAGCATTATCAGAGTACTGTTTTCAAACTTAGTTGGACTTTCAGTCTTGACTTCATGGCCCTATCTAATCCAACTAATTTTTTCCATCTTGTTTCCACAATAATATTTTTTGTTTTTCTTAAGTTGTTTTTTTCAGTGTCATTCAACCAGCTATTTTGGTTTTGTCTATTCCTGTATCAGTCAGTCTCCCTCCCATCCCAAAACCGGTTCCAGTCTGCTTATGCATGTAAATCATAGGTTTTTTTACTCTCCTATTATCTGGCTTTCAGTTCTATTTTTTTTTTTTTTTTGGTCTCCTTCAAACTTGGTCTGGACATCTCAGTTTCTTGTCATCAGACTCAATTGTCCCTGTTTTTTTAACTTCTGTCAGTTTTGGGGTTTTTTTAACCTCATACTTGGGGTCCTTCCACTCCCTGCACTCCCAGTTTCTTCTCTTCATTCACAGTTTATTTATTTAGCCTTTTTTATTTCAACCTCCCTTCCAGTTCTTCCAGACTCTCATGTCACCCAAATCTTCTTTACCACATTTAGATATAAATTATGTCTTACCATCATACAACAGTTTCATAAGATTTTTGTTGCAATCTGCTTGTTTTCTACCACTTTCATCTAAGAGAATTAATAAAATACAGGCAGTAACCTCTGCTGTCAAGTTTGATATCTTGTCCACTCCCACATAAAGCAGAAATTGCAGAAAACATCTTCCTGTAGGGCATTTCTGCATTGCTTCAGCTAAATAGTATTTTTCTCTGAGGTTTTGGTACAGACATTACCCTTGATTTGTGAGAGTATGGAACTGTGTTTTATAACAATGAGCTCTTAAAAAAATTTGAGTTTGACCCTGACATTTGAAGACTATCATATTTTTTGTTGAGATCTCCTAAACACATTCATTTTCCATTTTCAATGGTTGGAGGCTGAAAGGTGTCCTGCCCTGGATATGTTCTGTAAGGTTGAAGTCATCTGGTTCTTTGTAGTTTTTGGGTTGAGGAGGAATTTAAAACTTGAAAGAAATTGGAGGAAAGGGGCCTCTGAGAAAGTTCAGAAAACTGATTATGTTTAATTGAAAATTCTTTGAAAGATTTGCAAAAGACTTTGTGGCAGATTTCCTTGCTGAGCTGGGACTGTCGGTTGCTGCATCATATGTAAGTGTGCTGTTCATCATATGTGGTACACAATGATAGTTTCATGTGGGGGACACTGAGACATTGCTTTCGTAGTAGATTTAGCTGATCATTCACAAAACTGCTCCCTTTGCCCACTTCAACCATAACTCTCAAAGGAAAGTTATGGCAGCTTCTTTTCTTTTTCCCTTTTTCTGCCTCTTCTTTTTTCAATTGTTTGGAAAAAATGTGTTTGACCTAGCTTCATTCTGCAACTGATGTGTTTTACTTGATATTCCTTTTCTTTGATAATAATTAGTGTGATGCTAATAAAGAGCATGAAAAGTATTTACAAGTAGCCAGGCTTTCAGAAAAACACATCAAAATAGTATCTTAGTAAAAATCAAGATATCATAAAAAAAATAAATAGAAACAGGGCTATCAATGCAATCCATAACTTTTACAACCTCCTAGAAGTTTATACGTTAAATATGACTTGTAGCTTGTGTCATTTTAATGCTATTTTACTTATTAACTAAATTAATACTTACAGAGTTCCTTGAAAGAACTCTTGTTTTGTCTTAAGACTCTTGTCTTAGCGATAGCATTTTATTTGGCTAAAAGTGAGACAAACCAGTTATAAAATATATTTGTAAAAATGACTTGTATGTTTCTTCCTGATCTACTACACCTAGCTTTCATTAACCTTTTTGCAGTAGATTATTACTTCATCTCTAAATGTCATCAATATATGATTTATGATATATAAGCACATTATGATTTCTAAGCACACATTGTTTCCTCACCTTGTCTGAGATTAGGTATGAATCCTATTTTACATTTTTGTTCCTTTATGTTTAATAAGACAGAAAGAGTCCCCTGTGGTGAAGAAGCTTGTTGGAATTTCATTGTCTTTCAGAAGTGGTTTAGTGTGTCACCCTTATAGGAGTTAGGTCAGCCATCACTACCCTGTAGTGTCACAGCTCTGTCATGAAGACAGATTTTTTGTTTACTTGTGACTTGAATCTCAGTGTAGCACCTCACTGTCCAAAGGTCTGTATTTATTTTTGTAATATTCTTACCAGGTTGGAAGTTATTTATAGCTTCTATGTTTATTGTTAAGGATAGGAAACGAATACCCTGGGAATAGACAATGGGTTGGTCTGACCACCTGTAGAGATCACAGAATAGTCTGAGTTGGAATGGACCCTGAAGGATCATCAAGTCCAGTTCTTAAGAGAATGGTCCATATAGAGGTCAAACTCACAACCTTGGCATTATTAGCACCATGCTCCAACCAACTGAGCTCATCTCAGGGTCTGAAACTCAGAGCTAATTTAACCTTGTTTTTATCCAAGGAAGGAAAATAAATGCTTCTAGGGAGTGATTTGTTTGACTTGTTTGAGATGTGTGCTTTAGGATGGGACAAATACTCAGAAAGTTCCTACCCATTCTTTATTAGTTGTAAGAGAAATGGAGCTCAATATTACAGATCTCTGCATTTGGTCAGATTGGTGCCCCTAGAAATAGTATCTGTGAGTTATAAAGAGAGATAAGAATGATAAGTTACTATCTACAAATGTCTTTAGTAAACGTGGTTGAAGATAGCTGAGATGAATTCTACCTGAAATCAGAAGAAAACTGTTGAGGAGATGTGACCCAAATGTTGATACCTTA
Organism: Aphelocoma coerulescens; assembly: GCF_041296385.1. Taxonomy (NCBI): domain Eukaryota; kingdom Metazoa; phylum Chordata; class Aves; order Passeriformes; family Corvidae; genus Aphelocoma; species Aphelocoma coerulescens. Next base: position 109,964,683 of record NC_091015.1, read on the forward strand.
GATTTGCACTACTTCTTTTGAAATCTTTCCTCCTTGTACAAAATTCATTCTGGTCTTATGTTGATGATCTTCAATTATTTTTCTCTGGATAGGAGGATAACCTTATTAAGGAGTTAAGGTGTTCTATGCAGCTCCTTAGAAACTGCCTCTTTCAAAATGAAGAATGCAAAGTAAGTATTCTTATACTGAAGTAATGTGAGCTCATTCAGTTACTGAAAGATACTTTTTTTTTCTACTTCGAAGTTAATTTTAGGTTGGCTAAATTTAAGTTTGATAATAATGGCAAGAAATACTTCAAATTTCATTATTATTCCCACTTCCTAAGAATATTTCATCCATGTATTGCGAACTCAGTGTTCTTAGGGAAACATCATCTCCCAATGGCTTCAGATGGCTGTTATCTTTTGTATCCGCTTCTGCTTTGAGTAAGTCAATAATTCTAATTTTCAATGCATATAATATGAAAAATGGATGTGGACAAAAGTATGGGGTCACCAGAAAGGCATACAGAGATACACTTGAGATCTTAGAAAGTGGTTTCTTCTCCTTATTCCTCTCTACTTACTTTTTTTCCCTTTCTGAAAGGCAAGAAAACCCGAAAACCACCCCAACCAAACAAGCAAACCCAAACAAACATGTTTGTTAATGTTTGTTATATTAACCAAAGCATAAATAATAATTTTCTATTTATTTTTTCTTTATCTGAGTTAAATTGTACTAATCCTCCAAAACACAATTTTGTTTTCACCTCCATTTTTTACAAAATCATTTTTCTTGCTCAAAGTCTTGAATTTCTTCTTTTCATTTCATTCTTGGCTTTTTCTCCATTCTTTTCAGTTTCTTTTCAACTTCAGTTCTGCCTATCTGTTTTTTTAATGGCGAAAATACTGCATTACTTGTTTTCACTTTTTCCTGTGTTCTTTCCTTCTGATCACTGCTCTTCCTCTTTCTTATTGCTGATACCATTCACACATTTATTTCCACTTTCTCTTTCACAGTTTAATTTTTCTTGGCATTGTGTTACTTGTGCTTTTTATACAACTTGGGCTGCTTTTAGCAAACACATTGGTGGAACCACAAGATTTCCTGACTTTCCAGTAGTATCCCTTTTCCAGGGCATGTATTAGCATTCTTTTTGTATGCAGAACACTTGGGGCTGAATAAGCCATCTGATTATCCCTGAAGTCCCCATAACTTGGTTATGCCATAATCTCAGCTAAGATTGTTGTGGAATGTTTTTCTTGTTTTGATCAGGATCTGCAGGAACAATTGCTTGGAGGATTGAAGGAGTTTGCTGTTGATAACTGAAGATTTCTATCATTTGCTCTGTATAAAACTGCACTCTTGTATTTCCATGCTTTTCGAGTTCCAGTAATTACTTTAGAAGGAGTTGAATAAGACTTTATATTAGAGAGCTCTTGAACAAGAACAGTTGGAATGAATAAATCTTTACTTTTGTTTGCATGTCTTTCAGTAATTAAGATATGCACTGTTTTTGACTGGCATAGAGTTAAATTCATTGGTGGTTGAAATCATGGTGTCAGTTCTCCATACAGTCTTTAAACCATAAGATAAGACATAAGATAAAAATATGTTTTTCTCACTCTGTATTTAATTTTCAAAGTATTGATAACATTTTAAATTCTTCCTTATGTTGTTGTAGATGGCAGTACTCAAAACTCATCTTGTTCCTGTTCTGCATTCTCTATGGCCGTGGTTTTTAGCAGATGACTCCTCAATGCAAATAGCTCTGCATTTGCTTTGTGTCTACACTGCAAACTATCCTGCAGGTACTCCGTGGTGGAATACATCAAAATATTTTACCAGAAAAATTCAGACAGAGAAGCACAATAAAGGGAAAAAAAAGAATGTTTATTGCTACCATAAGAGGAAAGTGTAAAAGCTCTGGCCCATCAAAGTCTATCAAGAGTTTTGATTTTAATACATTCAAGATTTTGTTCAGATCTGGTTTCAAACTGTTGGATTTAGCAAAAGTACTATTCTACTAAAGGTTTAAATAGCATTTAATTCAAACCATTATGTTTGAAGGTTACACTGAATGTCCTGCCAAGCTGAGTAGTATATTATAGAAGTACTATTCTAGGAATTCTTTAATGGAGAACAGTGCATCAGTACTTTATATGGGTTGTACTTCAGTCCTTATTGGGAACATTCTGGTTTTGAAATAGTCAATCAAATTCAATTTTATATTAAATTTCTTCAATTTTTTTATGCCTTGGACTCAGTAGCTTGCATTTGTTTGTTTTTCATAAGGAATCTCCTTTTCATTTGAGCAAACCATTGGTAATTATCCCCATTACTAGGAGCCTGAACTTTTTTCTAGCACGGATTTGTCTCATTCCCTATCCTGGTTATTTAAATTTAGCAAATCATAGATAATAATTTGCAAGTGGCTTGAAGAGACACAAAAGTGTCTTCCTTTCTCCCTGTCGAGATACCATAAAAGAGTTAACATGGTTAAAATATGACTTTTTTTAAGCTAATGTCTCCAGACCTTAAATGAGCTTGCAATGGCTTGTTTTCATAAAGAATTTTTTTTCAGTATGCTCCAAAGAAAGATGTGTATTAGTCAGCTACAGAGTATAAAATAAAAATGCAGTGTCCTGCCCATGTGCGAGAAATCAAGGTGAAGTTCTGATGGTCTTTCTTGTTTTTTAACTCTGAGTGACTCTAGGCTGCATTTTTATTTTCCTTGCTGATAAGAGCAAGAGCTGTCTGATCAATCATGTTTTTTCTTTCTGTTTGGAGTAGCTGGCTTATTTACCTCATTTACCTTATTTACACAAGTTTACCTACTCTGAACTGGTTAACCACTCCTCAGTTGTAGTCAGAGATATGCACATAAATATTAGTTACAGTTAAACAGTGTCTCATTTTTGTTTACTTTTGCCACGTAGGAAATTAACTGTTGTTGCTGATGGCCAGTGCCACTAAAAAAAGACATATATCTGTATTTCTGCAGAAGGCATGTATCTAGATTAGGTTGGTAACAGTTGTCCCCTGCTGCTGTGTTAATTTAAACTTACAGCTCTGTAGCACAGGATTGTGCATTCTTCTGTTGTACAGTGTGATGACAGCTGCAGAAAGTGCTTGTATTTCTCAGAAAAATATTCTAAGAAACTTATATTAATCCTTTCAGATTATACAGAGACCTCTTTTTGTGAACCAGTTTCAGAGGGCCCTTTCAGATTCAACTGCCAAATAATTGTATAATTAGATATATGTTCTGGTTTTTAAGGAGACTTTCTGAGATGGAGCAATGGCTTCTATTTAACAGCAGAATCGCCTCTTACATTTTAGAACAATAGAACAGTAGATGCCTATTCCAGTAAACTGCCACATTCAGGCATATTTCTATTCAAAGCATGTCCCATTGACTTCATTGTGGTTGAAAGAAAAGATACCTAATAAATCTTTTCAAAAGTTCCATCTCATTGTTTGAGCAGTGGCACTGCTCTTTCTATAGGTTTTTCTTTTAAATACACATCTGCATTTCTAATGTGATAAATGTCTCATTGCTTTAAGGTTGTGCTTCACTTTGTTGGGCCAGTGGTGGACAATCATTACTTCCGTCTGCACGAAGTGCAGCTGGCAATTCATTAATGCATAACATCTTGAAATTGGCTTCCCATGTGTCAAATGATAACAGCCCAGTTCAGCAGGTGGTCTTTTGTCTAATATCTAACCTTGCTCTGTCTCATGACTGTAAAGGCATTATTCAGAAGGTAAGTAGATGGTAATCTTTATTTTAGCAGTGCATGCAGTTTTCTTTTTAATAAACCTCATATTTTAGTATGGAGTATCCTGTGATCATATAGAAATGCTTCTGTGGGAGTCAAATCCATTGTGTCTTCTCAGCTGTGTTACTGTTCCCTAAGAGCAGAGTGGAATTCAGTTACATTCATAGTCTGGACAATTTTGCTAGAGCTTTTTATAACCTCTCTGTTTCAGTGGGGTGTAACATTTCTAATACCCATATACATTGATGGCAATCACTAGTGGATCATGAAAGTGAGTATGCTGTAGAACAAGTAGCTGCACATGAATGAACAAGAAATTAAACATTGTACAAATCATTAGGTGTGCTGTGTGAAACATAACCTTTATAAAAGTTCTAGGAAGATGTCAGTAATTGGATGTTAGATAAAAATCTGTTCGTATTACACAACTGTATGTAATGTCTTTTCCTTTTTATATTTTGTATATAGAATGATCCTTACTCTGTTTTATCACATGTTCTTTGAAAAATCTATTTCCCTTAAACTTTGATCATTTAAATAAATTCAAACCTTGAGGAAAGAAGTCAGACCATGTAGAAAGTCAACTGTAGTGTGATGTGATGAGCTAACACAACAGAAATTATAAAAAGTGTGTTTGTTTCTAGCATCTTTTATAGTAATTTAATAATTGCAACAATTTCTTTTGATCTCCATTAAGATCTAATTACCCATTAGAAATGCAGAGGGAAAATAGATCTTTTTGTGCTGCTAATTATGTAAAACCTGGTCATACCGTTACAAAGTGTCTAATACTCAAACTTTTTGATAGAAACAAAGAGTTTGAGATCTCTTCTGTAGTAGCTGTTACATTCTGTGAATTGTTTTTGCTTTTAGTCTCTTCAGAGTTGCACTCTAGTGTGATAGTACTTAGTCTTCCTTCTCTGTCTTGGGCTCTGCTTTCATAAGTGTAAGCAATGCTGAATAATCAATTCCCTCTGTGAAAATTAAATTACCAATATTATACTCACTTGAAGAAAACTACAGTGAGTTTGTTTGCTGGGTTGCTTGCTTTCAACCAGATGCTTGTATATGTTGTCAAGATTCAGTGAGGCTGGGAATATTTAGTCAAGGACTTTTTCATCAGAGGAATTTATGTTAGAACATCTCTTTCTTGCAACAAGGAGATAGATTTTCACCTTCTAGAAGCCTTCTTAAAGTGGAGGCAAACCCTGAGATAGTGTATGTCATATCAATGCACGTTTTTTTTTCTTCAAAGCTTACAAAAATAGAGGACATTCCTCTGGCTGTCAGTGAAGGGAGGAGTGGTGCTGTAGGAAACTCCTCCTTTCTTTTTATTTTTCTTATGAGTCACTTCCAACTCGAGACATTCTATGATACCTTTAACATTTGCTAATAATATGCAATAATAAATAAGGAATCAAGAATACATTATCTAAGTAGTGCATTGATTCACTTAAAATGTTCCTAGCTTATTTTTAGGTAGAAACACTAAGTGCAAAACAAAAAGCTTATGTGGTGGTGGGAATTAGCCTTTAAAGAAATATATTGTGTTGGATCAACTTCTGTGTATCTACACTGCATAAATTATAGAAAAAAATGTATGTTATCATATTAACTTTTTAACCAAGCAGTAGATTCTTTTTCATATGTAATTTTTTTCAAAAATCCTTGAATAATAATGGGTTGCCTGTAATATGTAAATTAAACAATAGTATTAGTGTTTGGTCAAGTATGTAGGTTGGAAGGTCAAACAATAGTGAACAAGCCATGGAATCCTATAAATTCTAAAACCCTTTTTCTTCCTTCTAACAGAGTAACTTCCTGCAGAACTTTTTATCTCTTTCATTACCAAAAGGAAGTAATAAAAATTCCAGTAATGTGTCTACTCTCTGGCTAAAGCTGCTACTGAACATATCTTTTGGAGAAGATGGACAACAGATGGTCATGAAGATAAATGGGTTTTTAGACCAGATCATTGAAATGTGTAAATACAAGCACAAGAGCAGCCAATATCTAGCACTTCTTATTCTACATAACATATGTTTTAGTCCAGCTAATAAACCAAAGATACTAGGTAATGGTAAGTATCTGAAGGGTATGTTGTTCTCTTAGAATATTGTTGCTTCCAGAAGACTATATTTTCATGGCGGCTTGGGTTACTGACCAAGAACTCAGTGTTGTTTTTTAGAAGAGCATTTTTATAAAAAATATTTTTTTAGAAGTAATTACAGAACACATATTTTGGCAGAGAAACAATTACAATAATACAAAATAAAAAGAAAAGCAAATAAATAGTTCTAAAAAAAAAATCAAGATTCATTGTTAGGCAGATCATTTGGATATAATAACATTTTATTGAATGAAAGGATTTTTGCAGTTTTCTCAAATAGTTAATTTTTCAGGGGGGATTGAAGGATTTTTTGTGTCAGTCAGTTTCAAATAACTGAAGTTCCTATCTTTGAGTTGGACAAAATGTTATTAGCTTGTGCAAATCATGAATGTTGAGACAAACTGTTCTATATCCTGTCATGTGCAGAAAATGTTTACGATAATGATAAAGTTATGTCATGGCATATATATTTAATGTAACAATGTCTTCAGAACTTTTTTCATGGTTGTTTGTAGAAGGCATGTATCTTTCCCCCATTTAATTGCAGAGAGAATGCTCCTGTCTTTGTTATAAGTTTTCAGCAGGTTTTCCATAGTGTCCATGCTTTTTATTTTTTCCTAAGATGTGGATTTACTGCCTTAATTAAATATACATTATTCAGTTACATAATCTATGAATTTTTGTTGTGAAGTGAACAAGCAAAGTTGAAGAGTCTGGTTTCAGAGCAATGCTAGAAAATTAAGGCACCTACAGTGGGGTGGCAAATATTTCTCATTGGTTGCAAATCATCTGCATAATAAGTATGAAGGAAAATAGAAACATCTTAATATCCATCGTGATGTGGTTCTAATTGTGGCTACTGGGAGTTGTAAAACAGTTTCACAGCTTACTCAGTCCCTAAGCATAGCTGATGGCTATACATAATGTTCATGTTTTATTACTGGTGGCTTAACTTTTTTGCATTACTTGTTTTTGTTTTGCTATATTGTTTTTAACACTTCTTTCAATGTACTGTGCTGATTTTATGAGCATATTGAAATTTAATTGATAATAAAGCTTCTGTAATTCCTCTGCCATACCCATACTTGTCATAAAAATAAGTGTACTCCAAGCATCAATCTACTGAGGCATGTAAATATATTTACATTGCTCTTGATTATATTTTCTAGATGCATTTGGTTTCATTTTTTTTTTTTATTTGTCTCATTAGATCAAGCAATTGCAGTACTGTCTGCCTGTTTGGAAAGTAACAGTCCTGCTGTTCAGAGAATAGGAGCAGCTTCGCTTTGGGCTTTGCTTCACAACTATCAGAAGGTTAGTATTTGAGAAATCTGTGAAAAAACTAATGTTATACTTTTATGCTGTAAACAATACAGTAATCTGTAAGTAAATAATAATAAAGTTTACAGTAGTCATTCTGGTTTATTTTAATTGCATAGCTGCTGAGGCTGGGAGATTAAACAACATGGTAAAGAAGCAGCTTGTCCTTTGTCATTTGTGACTAATATAGAAGTCTGTATGATGATACAGTCATGTTAATTCTAAAAATTCCTGCATCTCATGCTCTGATGACTTATTGTGATTTTCTAAACTTTGGTGTTAAAGTGTGATCATGTGGGAAAGAAAGCTCATTGTGTTTTGTGTGTTTGTTTGTGCTACAGGCAAAAGTGACTTTGAAGAATCCATCCATAAGGAGAAAAATAGATGAGGCTTATTCTTTAGTGAAGAAAAGTAGGTCTTACTTCTACCTCATGCCAATTCTTTATTTTTCCGTCATTAAATGATTTCAATTTATATCATCACAGTAAGTTTTTGTTGTGCTACAAGTTTTTGAAAGAATATTTTTGTCTCTAAAATCACAGTTAGCAATATGGTTTATGCTTAGGCACCTTATAAATGCAGATGGAGAAAAATGCCTTAAGTAAAGACCTTAGGTAATTGCCAAGGTTAGTTTTGAAGCATAGGTCTGATATGCTTGCAACAAAAATCATTCTTTTCACAGTACAGTTCTAAGTCTAAAGTTAGTGATAAGAAAAATTCTTTTAGCACTGACTTTGCTTACCCATGCTCAGCCTCAGAGCTACGTAGAGAAGGTATCAGAACAGAGCATTGTTATAACATTGAAATACTGTGCCATGAGTTAGTGACATTCTGAGAGATTGAGATTTTTGCTCAAATAACTGAACATAACTTGTTTGAATAGCTTCAATACAGTAAGTTCAGCTGAAGAACATTTAACATTAAAGGTGTTCAAACACTGGTCTATAGGTGGAGTTTCAGTAGTTAATAATGGGTCACATCAAGTTAGTCTAATCTTGACAGGATGTGATAATGACTCATTTTAAGGTAAGGAACTTTCGTATTAATTTAAATTGTTCTATAGATATACTCAAATAGGTTTATTGATTGAGGGGGTTATAATACCAGGTTTCCATAGTATTTGCATAACAGATTTGCCACAAATTTTGTCTACATTGACCATTGTTGGTATCCTAATAAGGAGGAGATGTATTTTTAATAGAACATCTCATGATAATTTTTCCTATGCTGTCGCCCAAATCCATTCATTTTGTGAATGTACTGTCGTTTCAAACTCAGCCTATACTAAATCAATCATTAAACATAACAATACAACATTTCATATACTGGTAATAAATAGATAAGTTTGTATTTATCTTTATAGCAGAAGTACCACTGATCAGAGGCTTTTCAAAATACCATGTTGAATCAACAAGGTAGAAATATGCACCTTTTACAGACTAGCACCTTGTAACATTAATCGCCATTTATTTGTGTACTGCTATAGAACATTAAGTCCCAGCCAGAACTATTGATTTTTAATTCAATAAACACTTACATATCAAAGTATGGAGTATAAAAGATTTATGCAACTGTAATTGTTACATTTTACAATTGTGTAATATGTCATCAATATTGTCATTAATATATTCCTGCATTAAGGTTCTCAACTAGTCTGTGCTTGTAAAGCTTTGATCACTTAACAGTGATAATTGGGCTGAAATGGTAGATTGTTCTTCTGAGTACATGTGGGGGAATTTTTCAACATGGCTATTGTTATTTTACATTTCCTGCTTTGTCCTACCCAAGGAAAAAACCAAAACAGAATTTGCAGCATAAAGTAGTAATATCTAATTTGCTACTCATTAATACAGATGTTAAGGCTGTAAACCAGCATGAATTCTTCCAAGGCATTTGATGCAATCCTTGGTAATTTTAGATTAAGAATCAACTAGAAATTCAAATCTTGGGATTCTTTTTCCTTTCAGGTTCTCCCCAGCCAGAAGAAAATGAACTACATGCCTACCATGTAAAATGCCTAGAGAATGTAGTGCAGCTTCTTGATTGTTAATGGTCATCAGTCAACTTCTCATGTTGAAATTGAACAGCTTGTTCAGTGAGAGCCTGAAATTTGAAGAAAGCACTTGGATTCACAGATCTGTGGCAGCAGCCTATCTGCTGTGGAAGAAATTTATGAAGCCTTTGAGGAAGGAGTTCATGACTTTGAACCAAAGAAATTGCATTATATCTGGTTCAAACTATTTGTACAGTAATCCCAATGGGAAATTATAATTATGCTACTATGTAAAGTATGTACACAGAAGGAGGAATGTACAGGGGAAAAGATTTGAAAAATAAGTAATTTTCTTAAATTATGCATTGAAATTGTTATTGTAAAGTATTAGAATTTCTGGTTTGGATTGTTCTTAATAAAGGGGTTTTTAACTGAGATCAGCATTTGCTGTGAGTGAAGTGGAATTTTTAAGATTGCAGGTGGACACAGTGTATGCTCAGATTCAAGAACTGAAAATGTTGACAGTTGTGGTGTGTTACACATTAAATGCAGCAGGGTGTATGTTGTAGTTCTGAAGATTTCAGTTCAAATTGCTGCATGTTTTTTAAGACGCTAACAATTGAAAAAGAGCTCTCAATTGCTGATATTAGAGGTGACAGTTATGTTAACATAGTTTATTCAGGATATGGGGTCTGTGCATCCATTTTAGTTACTTTGCAACAATGTAGAAAATATTTAAGTCAAAGCTGTTGGTTTCTAAACACTTTGAATCTTTACCTTGGGGCAAATTCCTCCCCTCCCTCCCCCGCCAAGTATTATCCGGGCCTGTGTTTTCTTTGAACAAACACTGCTACTATGTAACTATTGTTCTTAGTTTTTTATTATTCTATGCTGAAAGGGTAAAGATACATTGGTGTCTGAGCACGGCAGTTTTTCTCACCATGTGCTTCTGGAGTATCTAACAGGGTGTTTTAATTTCCCTCAACACATAAAGCTTTTATTTTGTGTCAGAGTCACATAGAAGTGAGCTAATTCAAAGCAAAACCTGAATAACATCTCTAAGAATTATAGCAAGGCCATATCTACGTGTAATTAGTCTTTTCTTCTTAACCAGGTGATGAAAGTATTTTCTGCTGACAGAGGGATTTTGGTTTATTTGTTTAGCAATGCTTATAAATTATGTGTGACTTGATATAATGCAGCTGACCATAAGTGTAATGCTTATGGCTGAGTTAAGTCATTACTAGAAATGTAATTATTGGTTGATCTCCCACCCCTCCATGAAACAAAGAGCAAGTATGGACCACCAAAGCTTGATCCTTTTCCACTTACTATGTTGTGTAATTACTGTATTTTGCAAAGCGGTTGTTAAATGCTGTCGTTCTCATCCCATGGTATTTGTTGCAGAACACTCAGCTGCAGGGCAGGAGACAGCTCTGCAAGTCAGCATTTGCTGACTGGGCTTGATGGGGAGGTCTCTTCCCCTTGGGCTACCAAATGCTGAGTCTCTTCAGAGACTTATGTTTCAGCATACTCACCCCAATGATCTTTCTGATAAATCAGTCACTAAGTCAAAATGCGGATTGTTTGCCATTTTTTCTGTTTCAGAGAGACAAAAAATGAGAGTGGTCAATGCCAAATGAATTCTAATGGAAGCAACCACTCCTGCAAGGATGGCAAGAGCTCCTTCAAAGCACAGAAATACACGTGGATCTCATGAGGGGAATGAGGGCTGCAGAGTTGCATGACTTCATGAAGTGCAAGTACAATATAATAAGGCCACAGAAGATCTGGATGCTTGTTTTCTATTAAATATTTCTATTATACTAACTGTACAAGTTCTTGAAGAAACTATACATATTGAATAATCTGGGCAAATTGCTAATACATTTGTTGTTACAGTAAAGCCTCAGTGCTGTGTTTATCCCAAAATGAGCTATTTTCTCAGTATTCTGCAACAATTTACAGTTGTGGGAAGCAATTGTAGTAATGTCATAAGTGAATACTTGTATTTGGTGTTGCTATTCTGGAAAATCAAAACAATTTTTAAACTCTAAGGACTAAAATCTATATTCACATTGTGAAGAAGCTTTCCTCCTTCAAGATTAAGGAAAGGGCTTTATGTATTTATTTAAAGGACAGCACTTCCTTCCATCACATTTTCCCTTGAAAACTGGGGACATACAGTGGCTGCATCCTGCCTTCCTGCATGTTAATAAGGTGAGTTATAAAACGTAAATGACCCTGTATTTCCTGTTCACTGGCACTTAGACTAGCATAAATAGCCTCACAATAACCTTTAGTCTTAATAGCTTTCATGAAAAAAGATTTAAATATTTAGACCTCATTCACAGTTAATTTCAGAATTTTGGAGATCAGTCTATCTTGAAGGATGGGGTGTTTGTCATGTCTGTGTTTTCAAAGAAAATTAAACCCTAAAATACCTTCAGATTCTAAGAGCTGTAAAATAATTTTTTACCCTACAGGGGAAAGTGCAGTTAAAGTGGAGATGGATTTCCTGAATAAGCTACAGAATTTAAAAGGTAATATTCAACTTTCATCTGGTTTCCCTAATAAAAGGCACAGCCATGCAAGCTAGGACTCTCTTGAAAATCCTTATCCAGGAGAATACAATTACCATTTGCACTAACTGCAGATATATCATGCTCTTACTTGGTTGCATTATCTTTTATGATAAGCTTGTAATCAAGAAAGAAGTTATTAAATTCAAAAGAGGTAAGTGCATAAAATCCAGTAAAAATGAGGCTTTCAGATTCTTTTTTAAGATGGATGTGTCATCTAGTGCATGTTCAAAACTTTCACAGAAATAATTTTCACTTAAGTGGTATAAAATTGTAGATTAAGCTTAAATAATTTAGTTTTGATTGTGTGTGTTCATGCAAATATAGACATTTAGTCATGACTTACTGATGAAGTTTTCAAACCTTTGAGTAATAGATTTTCAAGCCTACTTGAAAATCCTCAGGAAAAAATATTTCATTTATGAGAAAGGAACTATTTTTTGCTCTTCCAGCAATTTGGACTTATGGATTCTCCTCACTCAGCAACTACACAGCCCTGGATGGTGTTTTTCATTGGTTCCCCTCCATACCAAACTTGGAAATTACAGCAATTACGGGCTTGTGGCAGCAGTACTGGAGAGACTGGGGAGGGGAGTTTTCTATACTGAGGCTTCAGCCCATCTTTTTTGAAGGATTTCACAGTAAATAGAAGCTACTGTGACAGCTTCTCAAATCTACTTTTCCTTCAGAGGAATGTTTTAATGTCTTCTAGGGGAGAAAATGGTTAGCAGCGACACAAAGATTGCTTTCCACTGGGGTATCTGGGGGCACTCCACACTTCACTTGATTCTGGTTGCACAAAAAAGAGAGTGATTCCTTCAACTCTCTCCAAGATGGCTTCTAAAGTAATCATTTACAGCTACATTGCTGAGGCAGCAGTCGTGCTGCCTTTGCTGTAGGATAGAGAGGGAGTTGTGGTAAATACAAATTCACAACACTGCAGTCCTTGTAGGCTCCTCTCTTGGCTCCTGGGCTGCACTGTGGAAAATGTGCATTCTTCATTTATGACCTCATTATCATCATCTTTTTGTGATTACCTCACCTCCTTCAGGAATTCTGTGTGGTCTGTAAGCATTCCTAGACCTGGTTAGGCTCCCTGTTTTGTAACCCGTGAGTGTTTGACCCCATGATTTAGGGTCAGTCTGTGCTCTCTGGCCTTAGTTCCAGCTATTCTTGGTCACTCTTATTTCTATAACTAGTGTTTTAGGTGCTGAACATTAGCAGTAGCGATTTTACAATTATGTTTGGTATTCAGGGCATGTTGCCCTCCACCTGTCCTCCAGCCCTATCTCAGCCACCACAACCTTGTAAAAAAAAAAAAAAAGAAAACCAAAATGGAAAAACTGGTTTCATTTTCACTGGAAGGGGAGAATTCTTACAGCACCTGCTTTCATGCATCCAAAATGGAGAGTGTCAGTCTTTGTTGAATTTACAGCAAACCTACATGCTTAGGTTCACAAATGTCCTCATTCTTCATAGACAAAACACATGCTTTGCATGGTCAATCGGGATGTTATGTCATCATTCCAGCTTCTTGATTGCTTGCCAACAGGAATATAATATAAATTTCTACCTTTTTAGATCCCAGTCCTTAGCATTTGCTATGTACGTGTAAGTCTTTGCTGAGCCAGAACACAGGATGGCAATTCCCAGTGCTTCACGTACAGTAGTTAATACATGATTTATGTACTTAATGTATTTATGTGACTTGCAAATTTCCTCTGCTGTTGCACATCTTTCAGCTTTAGTAATGCTTCCTAATTGAGACTATCTTCAGAATACTGACCTGGAGTTGAAATACAAGTGAGATCAGCAGTAGCAGGGAATGCCTTTAAAATCAAATGCTCTCTCTCACCAAAATTTCCTTCACTAACCCTAAGTGGCAGTGCAGAGCTTCACAGTGACAGAGCAGAACAGGAGATGGGGATGATGTTCTCAGCCTGTAGCCCGGTATCTTAAACATACTGGGAGTTGTAGGATCGCCTGTGTCTGTGTTTTAGATCCAGGGAGTAATAAAATGTGTGTTAAGAACTTTCTAGCCAATCTAGATATGTCTGCTAACTGAGTTTAACAGCAAGGTAATAATAAGTCCTCAGTTTAATTTCCTGTGTTGTGCTGCATCACACGCTGCCACTGACTTCAGACACCAGTTAGTATCTGAACAAAAAAAAAACCCAAAAGACCCAAAACAACGAACCCTGAAATAACTCTTTTGAGAGAACACAGTTGTCAACATCTAAGTGAGTTGAGAAAGGTGCACTCAACTGGGGCAACACCATTCAATGTGCAAGTGTCAGCTTGCTCATGTTTATGCTCATCACATAAATACAAGCTTAAAGTCTTGTAGACAAGCTCAAAGTCATTGCACTTCAGAGGTGGATTTCACCAAATCAGGATAAGGAAAATTGTCTTTCTTCATGGTTTCTGTTCTTGGACACTTTGTAATTGAGGGTTTGCAGAAGGACATTCTCGCATTGCTGTGGCAGCTGGAGAGTGACTCACTCCTTCTCAGTCAGAGCTTTTCTTGCCCATTGGGTTATTTTTCCAGAAAGATGTCCTGCACAGTTGAGTAAGAGTACCTGAATAAAAGCTTTTAGTTGCTTCCAATTAAAAATACTCTAACTGAACTTCAGAGCCTTCCTGAATCTCAGATTTGGTGAATGGGGGTTGGACTACGATCTTCAGAAGTCTCTTCCAACCCTAGCAATTCCATGAATCTGTGAATCCTATAGATCTACTAACAGGCTTTAGTGCCTATATGATTAAATGCTCTGCAGTTTCAAAGTTTTTCATAAATGTCAAATAACTGAAGTTTCAAGGGCTAAGACAAGTTGCTCCTGCAGGTAGCAGCAGTGTCACTGGCATTCTCATTTTTTCTGAAAGTTTTGGTGTGATTTTTCATCTGTTTGTGTAAATTAAGACATCAGGTTTTCATTAGTCCACAGCTCAGGAGACTGTTCCTTAGAACTTCTGGTGTTATTACTTCATGCCTGCAAGATGTAGTTTTCAGCGTTAAAAATAAGTTTAAAAAAGGAATATTGAATTCACCTGCATGCTGATTTCTGACCTAATAACTGCTACTCTGGAGTGAAAAATCTTTTGTTGTCCAAAATTATTCTGCAATAATTAAAGGTTTGCAAAGCATCCCTGGAAAAAAATATATATTAATACAATACAAGGAGTGGAGCCATACAGCAGGAGGTTGCCAGAAGCTGGCACAGCTTATGGTGAGTTTCTGGGGTTCTGTGTAGCCTGTGGCTGCCTTTCAGTCTCAGGAGATTAATAGGAGAAAAATTCTCTCTGCTCACTTTGGGTGTTTGTTGACAGTAATTTGCCATTGTAATCACATAATGACAGCAATCCTCCCTCTCCATTTTGAATAAAGCAAATATTTTTATACAGTTTTATAGGGCAATATGATTGAGGAGTCACAAAAACACCTTTAAATACTGTTTTTAAAGCTAACTTTCTTAGTGACAGGAAGTTTGCATCCTGTAAAAATAAAACGAGAAAAAAAATTGTAGCGCAGCAATGGATTATAAGGATTTGTATTCTTCCATGAGTATTACTGAATCTCTCTGTGGTTAAACATGCATTTTAACATTGTGGGATTTCTCCAATATGCTTTCCAAAACATATTATGATGGAACAGTGAGCATGGAAAATTTTTTTTTATGGTTTAACAACAACTGATTTTGAGAAGGAAATGACCATAAAAATCAATAGAAAAATCTAATTTTCGGTGGTGTTGGACTAGGTCCCAGCAGGGGAAACATTATTGTATGGACAAATTCACTAGGGAATATAGCAGGAATTGAGGTCAAAATGTAATCACCCAGAACACAGCTCTTCAGGGTGGATTATTTTATTCTCTCTCTGAACTGAAATACCTTTTAATGGTAATAAATCTCCTTATCCTGTACTGGGAGTATATTTGCCATAATGTATTAGAAGGAAGATCCTTAACAGCCTATGCACTTTTTCATATGATTCTCGAAAATGTTCTGTGCTTTCTCTCCAACGTGCAAGAATAACTTTATTTTCAGTTAGCGATAAAATGGCCACTTGGAAGGAGTGGTAGGTGGTAAGTGCTAAAGGAGAATCCTGTGCTTCTCTTCTCTCTTGCCATCAGTGCATGTTATTGCTACATTCCAAAGGAGTTCATTTCTTCACACAGAAATGCCTGCTCCCCCACCAGAAGAAGTGTAATCTGTGTTTTGGTGAAGTCATTGGAAATTCTTTTTTGGTAATGTTAAGGATAAGATTTATTTAATTTCATTTAATTTCAGTTCCTGGGATTTTCCTTGCATTTATCAGTATACCAACCATGGACAGCCTTTTTTTGTATGCAGCAGAAGGTCGTGTAAGTGTTGGAAATTTCTGTTAGCAGAAGTAATTAACACTGTCAAAATCTTTTCAGAAAAGCAAACTGAGAACTATTTAAGATGCTTTTAATCCTACCCATCCTGTACAAAGAATGACTAATATCGGAATGCCAGAAAATTGTATCTTGTTCTCAGAAGAATTTATTTACCACTTGATGAATTCATTCAGCAGCCATCTTCTGTATATTATTTTATATGTATATATTTGAAGCAATAGAATTCCTACTTAAATGAAAGGGGGACACATATGTATTTGTCTCAAGCCTGGTAAAAAAATGTAGTTGATTGAGTTGTATAAAAAAAGTCCATAGAGACTGAGAAATAATGTCCAGGAAATACCATTTGCCATTATCTACAACAGAAACAACAAAAAAACAATACACAAAACTTTCAATCCCAGGAATCTAGGGACAAAATACAGCTACAACTTGCATTTTATGTTTTGAAAAATCAACAAAATAGTAATTCTATATAGCCGCATTTCCCATTACAAAATAAATATAGTTTGTAATGGATACAAACACTCATGTAACTAAGCTGAAAAATGCAATTTTGACCTCAGACCTCTTGATCCAGGATGTTAGTTTGAATAACCCAAAACCTGAAGTCCATTGTGTGTGTCCATTGTGTTCACAAAGAGCCCTCTCCCATTAGATATTTAGGAATTAACTGCCTGCTAAGTCAAGGTCTCTGGTTATTTCTGATCAACCTAAATTCAATCAATGAACTCTAAAATTATCCTAGCAAGGTTTACCTCAGATTATCTGTTTAAATTCCTGTCTGCCTAATGTATCAGATTATTCTGGTAAGCCTTTGAACACACATCGCTACCTTTTAAAAAAAATCTCTTTCACTTTAACAAAAGTAAAGAAAAAATGCACTAAAACTAGACAAAATTGTATGAAAAGAAAGATCTGCAATTTTTCACTTTGAGTGGTTCAAAACCACAGAATCACAGAATCATTTAGGCTGGAAAATACCTACAAATCATCAAGTCCAACCTCTGACTGATCACCACCCTGTCAACTAGACCATGGCAGTAAGTGCCACGTCCAGCCAATTCTTGAACACTTCCAGAGATGGTGACTCCACCACCTCCCTGGGCAGTCTGTTCCAATGCTTAACAAGCTTTTCCATGAAGAAATTCTTCCTGATGTCCAACCTGAACCTCCCCTGGTGCAGTTTGAGGTCATGTCCTCTCATTGTGTCACTAATTGCCTGGCAGAAGAGGCCGACTCCCACCTGGCCACAGCCTCCTTTCAGGCAGTTGTAGAGAGCGACAAGGTATCCCTTGAGCCTCCTCTTCTCCAGGCTAAACAACCCCAGCCCCTCTGCCACTCCTTGTTTGGCTTAGTCTCTAAAAGTCGTGTGTGTTGGATTTAAAACTGACTGGGGCTTTGCACATGATTTTGACTAAGGGGAGTTGAATTCAACCATCAGAATAAGAGCAAAATATATCTGACTGATGGCACGTTCAATATGTTAGGGTAGTTATGATGGGATAGTTGATAAGCTTTTTTTGGGGCAGATATGCTACTTCACAGGCATTTCATGATTCCTATGGATCACACACATAGTTTAAAAAAAAATCTGTCAGAGATCAATGCCTCTTGTTGTGAACATATTAATGAAACAAAAGATCTATGCAGTTACAATAATTTAATTTAAAAGTTAAATCTGCTTAAAATAACTTGTGATGATTTTTCAAGGGGTGTTCTGAAGCCCTATAGATGTAATTAAACTTTCAGCTTCTTAGAAATCGGTGAACAAAACTACAGGCTAAATTTTGGGAAATAAAGAAAAATCTCTGGTATTCTGTCTCAAACTGAAGACTAATTGAGAATATGACTCACCACAGCTTTATGTCAGTATAAATATCATTGATTTCTTTGGAACTACATTAGCATAAAACAGATGTAATATGTTGCAGTGTATCAGGCAGGAGTTTATGGCACAATTATGCTACTTTTACTAAAACAAATGATTGCAGCAGATATTCCTTGGCTCCATTTAGTCACAGTTGACTGTGATACCTTTCTTGTAAAAGCTCTGCTGTTTTGACTTTTTCTAAACAAATGAAGTTCTGCAAAGCAACAGCATACATAAGAAATATCTGTTCTGAATTTTGGTAGGAAAGGGATTTTTACTTGAGGATTGTTATGTAGCGGTGTATTTGGGGTGGAAAGATTAAAAAAAAGCCTGAACTAACGCCAAAAAATTCCAACTTAATTCATTACAGGAGAAGAGAATTTTAAATTTTTCTTTAGATTTTGGTTATTTTTTCATTTCATTACATATGTAAAAATTTTATATGATGTAGTTGTTTTTACATACTTTCTGTGTCCTTAATCCCCCTCCAAGGTTTAGAGTGGACAGTGTTTAGTTCATTATTCATTCAAAAGCTTGCTAGCAAATATTTTTTTTTTTCTATTTTGAATATCTCTAAGCCAGGGTAGTTTTAGGGGAAGAGTTCGCTTGTTTGTTCTGAAGAATGCTTCTTTCAAGGGCCAAGTTTGAGTGCTTGGTTTTATACCTCTTCCAACATTTAAAGCCAGTTCAAGATCAAAAAGTGAAAAAGAAAGAAGTGGTCATGTATTCTGCCAAGGCATTTGTCTGGAAACCAGGGTATTTGGGTTTGGCATTTGGTGTTTGGGGTGGTCTTCTTTGCTTTTGGTTTTGTCTTTTTGTGTGTGTTTTTGTGTGTAGGGAGGAGATTTTACATAGCATTGTGTGCTTGAGTTGATCTTGTAGGAGAGATGTGCATTATCAGAAAATGATTAACTGTCACTTTGCTGTTTACCAAGCTTTTTCCCAATAAAGGCCTACAAAAAGGGCTTAAGAAAAAGAAGAAGCATAATATAACTTTCTTTGCTAGAAAGGTAGCCTGTGTTAGGTCCTGGATGCATCAACAAAAAAAGGTTAAGGATGCTGTATAGGAAAGATGCATTGTTTGCACTCTCTAACTTTCTCCCTGGATTTTGAAGGTCATTTAAAAACTCATAAGCTTCTTTGCCTTATAAAAGTTAGAGGTCTTTCTTGGAGAAATTTCTGAGCTGACAACATCCTATAATTAAGGATAGCCTGAACCTTAAGTGAACTGCCTCTGCAGGAAGTTTTCACATCCAGGCTGTATTTGAGGGCATTGTTTAGGAAACAGCTCTGTAAGCCTCTGCCAGAAAGAGAAAAATCCAGCAACATTCATTTCCTTAAACAGACTTTTAACAGGGATTTTTAGCAGCATGATGGACGTAAAAAGTAGTGTTTAACTAGGAAAAGGATAATTCAGGAAAAATAATAGGTATATGAGAATGTCTATGCTCTGAAACAGAAAGTTCCATTTCCTGTCCCCAAAACAGATTTGTGTGAGAACCTTTAAGCCTTTCTGCTTTGATTTTTCTTTCATTAAAATGAAACTTTAATATTTCTGCCAAACTAATGAAATCAGAGATGTCAGCAGGAATACAAAAATTAAACTGAAAGAAATAAACATAGTCACCTATGTAGTATTAGTACATTAAATAGTTAGAGACCCAAATGTACTTTACTACTTTCCTTTATGAGTTAGGTTTTTTCACATCTTTCCAATGTTTTCTTTCATGTTATTACTCGATGGAAATGCATAGACTAATTGTCAACAGATCTTAAACACAAATCCAGTACTATCTTCCTATCATAAAAATAGAAGAATTCATAAAAAATCTCTAAGGAAATTTCTGATTCCTTGTTGACCTAATTAGTAGTAGACATTTGCAGCCAAGATCACTGAACAGAAAAGGCTTAGATTGAAGAAAGATGCATGGTGATAATTTTTATCATTAAGCAATCATGTAAATAAAAAATACAAAATAAATTAACTGGATATTTTATTTTGTTTGTTGAGGTTTTCTCACTCTTTTCTAAGTAGCTCACCTTGGCTTTTTTAATTGTCTTCACAACTATATTCACTTTTCCATCATACATTTCACTTGTTTTATTTAAATGCAGAGGAATACTCTGAATGGCTGCTTTAAGGGTTTCCCCTTCACACACAGACACATGAACTTCCCTCAAGTTCGACAAGTCCTCACAGGCGGACACTCCTGCCATGAACACATCAAAGGGATGTTGCTTACACATTGAACTTAAAAATTCGACAAACTTTCTTATCTCCTACCAACACACCTTTCACTTGAGAGTTGGTAGCAGTAGTGCTTCACGGTGTTCAAAAATTGTTCAGCAGTGGAGTTTCTTCCACTGCTTAAATCAGACCTTTATACCATTAGGACACCATTAGCCATCTATCACTAAAATAGGTGTTTTACACGTTCAGATGACACCCATTAAAGATGTATAATCTCCCTGAAAAAGCTGTGAAAATACTCTTCCTTGATCTCCACATTTAGTGCCATCTAACCTTCCCATCATGGTGTCATATCTTACCCCCATCCAGGAGCTCATCCCCGTGCAACCACTTGCTCACTCCCCAGCCAGTGGGATCAGGGAGAGAATTGGAAGGGTAGAAACACTAGAAAACTCGTGGATTGACATAAGGCAGTTTAATAGGAAGAGCAAAACTGTGCATGCAAGCAAAGTAAATCAAGGAATCCATTCCCCATTCCCATGGGCAGGCAGCTGTTCATCCATCTCCAGGTGTATTGGGTCTGGCTGAGATGGAGTTCGGTTTTCTGTAGCAGCCCTCAGTGCTCTGAGGGACTGACGGCATCTTCGGCAACCAAACCCCACCTCCTGAATATACCTCCAGGGATACCTGGAACTCAAACAGTAAATTAAGGCGCTGTGACAGGAACTCAAGATAAGATAAAGGTGCTGCTATTGTCCGAGTGTTGTCTCAGACCTGGGGAGGAGTGTAGTGCTGAGCATTTGCATGGGAATTCTCACCTCTCTTGTACACTTTTGCTATTAATATTGTTATTGCTACTGTATGCTTTCTTATCTCGTTGCTGTTACCAGTAAACTGTTCTTATCTCAGCCCGTGATATTTACTTCTTGTGCCTCCAATTCTCTTCTCCAGCCCAATGCAGGTGAGGGGGGAATGAGAACATGAAATTGGAGAATACCATTCCTAAACCACAACACTGACATGTTTAGGTATTCAGTGTTATGTTAGGATGACTAGCCTAAAATATAAGTAATTTTCCAGTTCCAAAAATGCAGAAACATTGTATTTTATTAAGGATTCCTGAATTCATATCCTCTTGCAAAAATTGATTTTTTTTGATTGAAGCATTTTATCATAGAACTGTAATTTATATAACATTGCCTCTTGCAGGCCAGTATGTTTAAGAATAAAAAATTATTGAGAACTTGAGCAGGTAGATTGTATTTTATTTACTTTTCTACATTTGGGAAAGCATTTTAGATTCAGTCTTTTTTTCCCTCTCTGGGAATACCAAGATATCCCCAAAATTTGACTGTATTTAATTTACAAATATTTTCTTTCTCTTTGTAGGAATGTCTGATGTCCATTTAACTTATCCTTTGAGGTTAAAGTACACACACTGAAGAATCTTATCCCTTATGTTACTGAATCAGGCATGCCTATAGATTAATCCAGTTTGGGTTGCTTGATTGTTCAATTCGATTAGATGCAGAATAGGAAAAAGCAAACTGAATTATTGTGACTTTATCCATCTACCACTCAGCCATCCCACTTCAAGAAACATAGAATCGTGCATGGAAAAAGAAGCATTTTTCTTGATGGTGGACCCTCATCTATAGAGAAAAAGGGAGTTATGTCCTTTGTCACTGAATGTTTGTTCTGGATTAGTTAACCTGGCTTCTACAGGGTTAGAGCTAATCTACAGGGGTGCTCACAGCAGGTGTGAAATTGCTAAAGCCTCCCTCCCAGCCAACTCGCTTCATTACCTTCACTGAAAAGTCACTGAAAATAAAGAACCTTTTTGGCCTGGCCATTTTCCAGTTGGTCACATTTGCAGGTAAAGAAGTGGTACCTGTGATGGTTTCCCTTCTAGCTGTCTCCTGCTTCACTGCACTGCCACACTCAAGGCTTTTCTTTCTAGTGGCAACAGCTATCTGCAAGAATATTTGCCACTCTTTCTGCATTATTGCTACAGGCCTATCTGTTAAATCTGAAATACTAATGAATCATTAAAAAGGGTATTAACATATTTGCTGGCCCTATATGTGTGTCTTATTCTTCACAGTTTTATAGCAATTTCTATTAAAAAACCTCATTACAGAGATTATTTTGACATGCTTTGAAAGAGCAGCATTCATTACATATTATCTATGTATTGGAATTTGGGAAATTAATGCGCCAGGAAATGAAATGACTCACCCAGGGTCTCTGAAGATGTATGTTCAACTCATGATTAAAATCCAAGCTGTAGATCTGCTCTGTGTTTGCTGCACAATCTTTTTTGCTGGTTATCTTTTGGTTTTTGTTTGGTTTTTTTTTAATCACATCCTACAGTTTTACATTAAGCTGGAAAATGCCACTGTGCTTTTTTTGTTGTCAAACTGTAATTGGCATTTAGCCAATTACTTTAGTTAAATAGAGCTTGTTTGTGAGTGTTCCCTCCCTTTACTTTGGGGTTCAGACGATGGAGAGAAACTGGGATAACTGGGAAAGAAGAGCCAGGCTGTGGGGAAGGATGAGCAGAGAAATGGAGAGGCAGAGACCAAAGAACTGCTCAAGTGATGGAGTGACTGTGAGATGTGCTACTGAGATGAGCAGCTACTGCTGCTGCTGCTGTTGTGAGTCTTGTATCCACAAATGGTCAGAGATACGTGAATTTTCCTGCCTTTTGGTGCAGGTGGGGTAGGCAGAAAAGAGGGTTAGATGTAAGGGAGGAGTGAGGAGAGGCTGTGAGGGAGCTGCACATTGGGCTTTCCCTCTGCCTGCTCTGGTATGCCTACTGCCCAGGTGGGTAGTGTGGAGATGGTACGTATTTATCTTTTTATAGATTACATCTTCTGTAAAAAGATGATGTTTTATGTGTCTGCTTCCCAATTATCCCAGTGGAATCAGCTTTCACAGTGCCTACAGCTTTCTGATTTACGGCTTTCAGATGTGTTGCCCTCGTCTGTCTGGGGGACTTGGACTGATGTCCAGAGGGGACTTCAATTACAGCCTTTAGGGGGAGACCCAGTTATGCCCTGGTAACAGGGTATTTTTTTAGCAGGTATGATGAGGGATCCTGTCCTTGGGGCCAGCTGCTCAAGAATTCTTGACATTTGTAGTAATTGTGTCTGTTGTAGAGCAAATAAATGTCCTTAGACATCCACATATCATCAATACTTAGTCATCATGTGGGGCTAAAAATTTTTGTCTTAACTTCTGTTTTTCTTTCAGTGCCAGATGGAGAGAAATGAGCAAGAGATTCAGAACAAAAAAATTGCAATTTATCTATATAGACAGATAAGTGAAGAATAATTTTCATTTAAGGGAACATGTCTTCATTTTGGAGACTTTCTGCATATATCTTAGCTTTAGTTTGAGAAAACAGATGTGTGAAAAATTTCATTTGTAATAATAGTAAAGAAATTAACATATGTTTATATTTTTCATTCTGCTTTAGATTATGTGGAACACCAGTCCTCTGTAAACTACTATATGCACATGTATTATTGCATAAAGGATAATATTTCAAATTAGAGAGGTACTTTCTTTTTTTGCCTCTTCTGCAACTGCAATTTGAGAACTGCTAGCCAGGAGGTTAAAGATTTAAATGTGGGATCTATATAGCTCCAATGTAGCAGATTTAAATGCTGTAATGCCACAGAGCATCCAGGAATCTGACCAATTTGACTCATAAATCCTTTCAAATTCAAAATCTGCCGTACATTATCTGAAGCTTCCCATTTCCTGCTTTTCTTTTCAGTAATGCTTCTGTGTTTCCTGAGACAAGCTAAATGTAAGTTAATCTTTTGATCTCTTTGGAAAGATAACTTTTTTATGCAAATAAAATGAGGCTCAGTCTCCAGTTCAATTCTCTTCCATTTAGATTTTTATACTGAGCATCAGATGGACTACTGACTAGCTGTACCTTGTGAATCCAGATTTTGGATTGTCCATGACAATTTGAATTGCTCAATTAAAATATAAGTAAGTAATACTCTTAGAAAATATGAAGCTGCTTAAAAAAACTGTGTCCTGTTGTAAGACTCTATTAATCCTCAAAGCCTGCACTTCCGTAAAGTTCCAGTCCTTGAGGAAATTCCCTGAATATTGACGTAATTGGAATAAAAACAATTCACAAATGAAGAAACAAAGTTAATAAAAATTTTAATGAGGAGGCAGTTGTGTTAAAAATAATTTGGAAAACTAAGCTCAGGCTTTTAAGAAAAGATTTTGCATAAAATATTTTTCTATATTTTAAGAATATTTTTGATTTGTAACATATCTGGTGAATCTCTGAGGGTGGTGAGGCACTGGAGTAGTTTTCCCAGAAAAGTTGTGGGTGTCCCATCCCTGCAAGTGTTCATAGACAGGTTTGATGGGGCTCTGAGCAAATTGGTCTAGTGGAAGGTTTCCCTGCCCATGGCAGGGTGTTGGAACTAGATGGTCTTTAAGGTCCCTTCCAGCCTCAAACCATTGCATGATTCTGTGATTCTATGATGCTATGAATTCAAGGTCTACAACTTCCTCATAAACAAAAAACCAATCCCGTTTAGGGCAATACAGTATTGCAACAATTGCACTTACCTGCAATTGTGACCATGATTTCACACACAGGAAAAAATAGGAAGTCACTTGTAAAAGCAAAAAAAAAAAATCACAAGGAAAGAAAAAGGAAAAAAAAGGTCAAGGTTTATTGACTTTTCACACTGAAACTCAGATTTCTTCTTGCCCACATAGTCACTCTCCATAAGAAGATAATTAATAAAATACTTGAAATTTCTGTGAAAATTGTTTGTGGATAACAGGAACACAAGAATCATGTCAGCTTAAGATGCTTTACCAAAATCTGAATATTGATCTAATATCGGTATCCAACTGAGATGGACAAAAACTCTCTCACAGTTTAGGGTTAGAAAGTCCATGTTTTATTTGGCACCAGGCTCTGCGTGGGATAGGTCCCTAAGATGCAGGCCCCGATACAAGCAAACATGATACCTTTTATTCCCAAATATTATGAATATCCAAAATACAAATGCATATTCATAGCGTTAACACCTCCCATTCTCCACTTCGTATGGAAATGAGCTTAAATGTCATTAAGCATGCGTAGTGTGTGTTCTAAATTGAGTCAGTGGTCTTGAATTGGGCCAGTGGTCCTAAGGAAGATGAAGTAACTCATCTTCCTCACTTTGACCTTCTTGCCTTTCTGAACTTTAACAATCCTAATTATTTTAGTGACCTCTAAGTTTCCTCTTGCATGACTTTTGAACAGGTTCCCACCAGGGGAGGAAATTGGTAATTGTCCTTGTTCCCTACACCAACTTATCAATGTTTCTATTCCTCGTTCTAAGCACAGCTAAGCAAACATGCAAATGACAGATCATCAGTTATTTGGTAATCAGTTACTAGCATCTTAAAACCCATTACAGGTCCAGCTCTCCTAACTATTTTAATTAACTCTAGATGGGCCCAAATTCCTTCCTATTCTAACTAATTCCAACACAGCTAGCCTATAACTAAAATCTTTATGTTTCTTCTAAATCTGTGTTTCAAAGAGATTGCGAAGAGTAACTTTTATAATTTTTTTCCTAAATTTTGAGGAAAGGACACATTATTATTAATATATTTATGTAAGCATATTACCTTTTATTTGTTTCTAAAAGTAAGTACATTCAGGTAGTACAACTTTTTGAGTTAAAAAAGGGTAGAGAATAGAATTTCTTTATTGCTTCATCATTTGGTGGATTCTGTTTGTTGGCAAGGTAAAGTAGAAATAAGTGTAACTGTAACAATGCCAAAGTACAGTGGCAAAATGGAGCCATTGGAAACATTGAAAACCATAGAGTTACTTAAGTTGGAAAGGAACTCTGTGTTGTATTATCCTAAAAGATGCCTAGTGTTATACAGATAAATACATGAAGATTCTAATTTCCAATCAGGTTGTTGCATTTTGGAAGGTGTTTTAAGTCCTGCTCAAGCTTGTGCAGGCTATTACTCACCTGAAATATTAACTTCTATTGTCAGCTTTTGTTCAAATTACACTTATTTATTCATTAGAGAATTCTAATGGATTGATTCAGGCTTAGTTTTGACTTCAAATTAGTCATATTGTTCTAATTTCAAACAGCACCATAAAACTATGGTTTGCTGAAGTGCAAAAATTCCTGCAGTTGTCCCGAGAAAAATCCATTAAAAATGTAAGAGTGAGGCTTGTTTTGACAAATTTCAGTATGAGTCATGAATACTCAGGATTCTTACACCTTTGAACAAGAATTTTCAAGCTGCATAATTTTGATCCCAAAATAATATCTCATGACATATTATTGCAAATAAATTCTCAAACCTTAAGATGTTACTTTTTATAACTAGTCACAGACTTATGACCTATAGAAACTGTCTTATCTTCTCTTTAGATTTTGTACTCCCTGAATAATACATAAATGTTGAATTGGGGTGTCTGAAAAAAAACAGTTCATTTTGGATACATAGCATGGAAAATTCTGGTTTTTTCTGGTGATGAAGCCTAAAGACCCCTGCTTCATCAGTTATTATAGTATCCATGCATCTTGCTATAGATTCATTAATAATGGAAACTTTTTTCTGAGATTTATTTTGATTAGAATTTAGACAATTTCTGTTGCAACTCCACTGAGGCCTTCAACCTGGTTTTTCTCAGAATGTGAAAGTAAAAAGCACGTAGTGATTTTCCTATTCCAAAAGTGAAAATATCCTGTGAGAGGGGCACTTGATGTGCAGAGATTGAATAAAATCATGTCACACTGTAGTCATTGATTCCATGTTCTTTGAGAGGGACCACACAGTTCTTTTTATTTATGGCCTCTTTTTATTTATGGCCTCCAGCTTTGTGGAAGCAAGGTTGCTTTCTTATTCCTTGCTAGCAGCTTTCATTTTTTTATCATATCACGACAGTTATGATCACAATTCACAAGTGGGGCTTGTACGAATTTTAATGGCTCAGTGATACTCACAAATGAGAAGCAAAAATAATTTGTAGGTTTTGGGGTTTTTTTAATCAAACTTTTTTTTGCAGTATTTGGCTTGTAGTGTGCCAAAGTTGTTTCTGGGCTTCTCTATACATTTAATTTTTAATTATGTTAATTCCGAAATGGAATTTCTGTGTGTGCTTTAGCCAACATGGAAGCATAGTTTGCAGATTCATCTGCAAAGCTTACTGAGAAAGTGAAACTGCAATGCATGTATCAAAAAAAAAAAGCTGTGATAATCCAGACATCCTGGATGAAATGTAACTCATAAGGAAAATACAGCTGTCTTGCATTCAATCTATGGCATACATACCAAAGACAAGTACGATAGAAGAATTTATTTTGAAAATAGGGACAAGTCCTTATCCTTCATCAAGACCACCTTGGAAGATGATGATCTCCATTAGAACTAACATTTTCTCCATTGTAACTAACCCAGATGGAATTTTGAAAAAGGGAATAGAAATTGCTCCATCAGAGTAATAGAAATTGCTCGGGTTATCAAATATCTCACTGTTTTTTAAATTTCAGATATATGCAAGACAGAAATCTATGCCAAGTCAGGGAGCATCTGGCATTGCAACTTTTTCTTTAAAAGGAAACTTTTTTAAAAACAGAAAAGGGAAGAACGAGAGAAAGTGGTCTAGCTATGCCCATGTAGTTTCTGTGTAGCTGTTCATGTACTTTCCGAAAACTCTGTAATTACCTGACCACTCAACCAGTTTGGTTTTCCTTTCAACCCTATGACTAAGAGGAGAAAGAACTCTTTTCTAGTAATTTTCCATTCGTGCCTATTCAACATGGGTCAACTGAAACCTGAAGACTTAGAAGAATCATTATGTACATATGAATAGAATGTACCATGTGTATGGAATAGCCTTCAAAAGATAAGCAGCTTGTCTTATTGTTTTGTTGATTGTTAGTCTCAATGTAGAAAGATTATACTCCTCTTTCCCATTCCCCAGAGTGAAAATAGATGCCGTTCAACATTTGATTGTATTTCCCAGCTAGGAAATAAAAGATTGAAAGGAAATTTTGGTTCCTAGCATTTGAAAGACAAGCAAAACAGACCTCTTATTTGGTTCAGCCCCACCTGACTCCTGGCAATGCAAAGCCCTTATTCACAATGGGTTCATTTTCTATAAAATTCTGAAAGTTAGATGCAGTAGAGATTTGGAAGCTCATTTAGTTCTTTTTCTGGCCAAAGCAGCATCAATATCAGCTGTTTGTTCCTGGATGTCTCTGCTAGAGTTAATCTGAAATGATGCAAGAAACAAGGCAGTCACCTTCCTGTGGGATGTTCCTCTTCAGTCCAACACCTCTATTAGGCAATCACCTTACAGGTGTGAGTACCCTGTAAACCACACAAAAAGTGGATTTTGTATCAGAGGTAAGTTTTTTTTTAAATGATTCTGTAGAGTTCAGTATTCTCAGTATGTGGGATTTCTCTCTTGGTTTGAGCACACTAAAAATGAAACCTTAATCAACAGCAAACCCTTCATGTTTCAAGTATGTCTATTTAAATCAACTATGAAGGGGGATTATAATTTTGAATAGAAATTAATCCTTTTCCATTTAGAGAATCAAGATTTCTGAGAAGAATCCTGTTCATCTCCTGGTAGACAGACATGTATAAACACGATCTTTATAAACCCTGATCTGAAAAGAATGAAGTGTATCACCAGTGAAGATAAATATTACAGCTTCAATCTACACTGCAAATTAAATACGTTATTAAAACCAGAATCTAGAGAAGGTATTTATTTATGGAGTAGTTCTAGCAGAACTGTTGTCAGTCGGGCTTTATCTTACTTTACTAGCACCTTAGTCAGTACCAAGTATTTTAACTCCTGGATGACATCTTGCTATGATTAAATAAACAGTAAACTTCAAATTCACATCCATGTAGCCAGTATTTTAGCTTGCTGCTGACACCACATATATATTTTTTAATTCTTTGTCTTCCAACCTGTAAAATTAAGACATTGATGTTCATCTTTAAAGTGTTTTTTTTTCTTCACTGGGGTAAGAGTGTTGAGAAAGCTGAGTGTTAGTCTCATAATTTTCCTGTATATGGATCTTGTTCTAAAAGATGAACGTAAAAAATAATTGAGGTCCTGGCATATTAAGTGCTTTTTAAGGTGTCTTTTTTTGGTGGAATAAAGAAATCTGGCCAACATACTAGAATGATCATTTTATTGGTAGTTAAACTTTTTTCCAATTACAGTGTGGTTTTTTTGGTTAGGATTTATAAATTATTGATTCCCAATAGTCATTACTTTTCTAAAAGCATTAATTTATCTGCAGTCCCCCAGCCAAATAAACAACTCACTGCAAAATCTGTTTCTTCTGTTTATAACAGTTAATCAACAAAAATTTAATAGACTAATTTTTTTTCTTGTGATTTGCATGGTGTCTAATGCTTTGTTCATGCTTTTAGTGTTAAATATTGATTGGCTAAGCTAAAGCTGTGAAGTGTCTGCCTTTAAAGCATGCAACTTTGTGGGCACATATTCAAAATGAAACTTAAGCTTGCTCTGTAAATAGGCACAGTAAAGTTAAGTAGGTATTACTGAGGTTTTTGTGTTAATCAAAACTGAAGTCTGGTTTATAATTTAAATCACGCTACCAAGGCATTGAAAATTGCCAGGGTTTATCTATAATGACCTGTTACTGTTGGACACAAAGATATTCCTGCACCAACTTGAGCAGGTAACTATGCCATTGAGGAATCTGCAGTGATCTTCAATCATCTTCAATGAAAGCTGACAGCAGAATATAGATGTAGAATATATGACTGGCTTTCAAAATTTCCATTGAAAGGAAATAGAAGAAATAAATGGAAATAATGCCATATGGCATTATGCTCGTGATGGAGATTTCTTAACTAGACTAAATGTGAAATGTTCTTCACATGTCAATCATATCTGCTGGCATTTACATAAATTTGAATAAAGTATCTTGGATTAACTTTTCTGTCTTGCAAAACAATGAATATTTCTGCACTCAGTCTGTTCAAAGTTGCACTAATGCTTCATTCCTGGTAATCAACAGAGGTCGTGAGTCTGATTCTGCTTTCCCAGGTGCTTTGTATAATTTTTAAAAGTACAAATACCAAGTGAGTAAATTTGGTGTGATTCTGATTTGCATAGTTCATATCCTTGAGTGCTGATGCTTAATGAGTAAAGATTTCAAGGAGTGTCTAATGGTCACAGCAGTGTCACTAGATCCAGAAGCTCAAGTGGTAGCAAAACCCTACCACTACAAGATCAAGATTTTAAAAAAGGTTGGGGATCATGGCTTGCTTTTCAAAACAAAAACAGAAATAGGAGAAAGAAATCAGGTATTTGAAAAACATTAAGCATGTCTTTCTTAGTATTTTGACAATATCTCTATATATTTCCCTTTAGAGTGTCTTTATAAAAAGGCACTCTTTCATATGTGATAAAGACTCTATTGAGTGAATAAGAGATCACAACAGATTTGTAGTGTAAGAGGAGTCAAAATAATACTGGAGAAATTCTGTTTAGGGCTCTCCTTGTGGCTGTCTGGTCACAGAACAGCAATTCACCCCACTGTGGTCTGGGTAGGGTGAGCACAGTTCTTTTTCAATCAGGGACAAAAGAGAGGGGAAAAACAATTTAAATGGCTGAGCTGGCATAAGGACCTGAGTTCCTAGGGGACACAGGAGACTTTAATTTTCGTTACAGAGATCTCGTCTTGGTGTATTGTCCTCCTTGTTGGCAGATGGAAGACCCTAGAATTGGTGATAAATCACCACGTATATAAAATTTTTGATGCAATTATTCTAGTGATTTTTTTTTTTTTTTTTTTTTTTTACTAGATGTAGTCTTAACTTAGTCCTGGAGATTTATCAGAATATATAATAAAAATCTGAAGACATATATTGTTCCTTTTGCCTTGAATTTTGGCTGAAGGTTTCCTATGGCATTTCTGAAATAGGTGAGAGAGAACCCTTGCAGTCTGCACAATGTTATCCATGCTTTCTTTACAGTCACTGAAACAGAAACTTCACGTTATGTAGCTACAGGATATTCTTACAAGTGGATGCAGTGCTGAAATCCTTCACCATAATTGCAAAGAACTTGAGAGTTCGTGCTGCCTCTTTTACACATGAATGTATGGGTAAAGAACACTCTAGTTATCCCACAGGAAGATACTTGCCAGCTGGGTGAATCTGAGGCTTCTTTTTTTCCCTTCCTGCAGAGTGAGCATATATCCAACAATTTTCAGAACTGAATTCAAGGGACTTTTTTTTACCATCAGTGTTCCCACATTTTATGAGTCACAAATCCTCCTGCACTAAGCAGACAAAACTCATACTTTCAGCAAAGAATTCTTTACATATTTTCTAAGATATACTGATTATGTAAGAATAGTCAGTATCTTTATTCCATCATTCTTAATGAACAGTTTAAAAGCGATCTGTAGTTTCTTGTGTACAATGCTTAGGGATGTATGTCTGAAGACTGATTTTAAGTTCAGTGTAAAATGTGAGGAGCAGAGATTGAAGTCACTACTAATAGAAGAAGCATTAGAATTGGAGATGTCACACAGGAATTGTTGATCATCTAAAAGATGTTAATTCATGCACTTGCTGCCTGGAAGAAAAGGTATTTGAAGCTGCAGGTGTTGAAACTTTAACTTCAAACGAAGAGTGGAGAGAGACCAGTGCATTTGGGCAGTCCATTGGACAGGGCTGTATGGACGTGCATCTTTAACTTTCCATCCCAGGTGATCACTCAAACCACATTAAACAATTGACATTTCACCAGTTGCCAGCCATGTATCTAACAGCTGCAAAGCAGCAGCAGGAATTCCTGCAATCCTTTCTTTTGTTTTAAACTATTAACTTTTTCAAAGAAATGCATACAGAGAAAGGATATGTTTCTAGTCTTTAGCACATTGAAAAGAAGAACTGAATAAAATTTAGAAAGGTGTTGGAAAAAGTATTGGGAAAATTCCTTTTTTTCTTCATGTGATGTCTGTTGTCTTTTTCTGATTTGTCCAGGTATGTGTTTACCTTTGGTCATTTGAGGTATGAATACATTTGTTTACTTCATCCTTTTCCAGACCTGTCTTCAGTCCTTTGGTTCTGTTCTGTTAAAGCCATCAGTACAAGAGTTACTCATCTGTGATGGGATTTTTCTAAAGTATGAATAAAGTAACAGTTTACAGAAAAAGAGTTTAAGGAATTATTCTGGCCAGGAAATTCAGGTTTTGTCATGTCATCCACTTATCTGCCTGAAAGTTCTTTGTTGTTTTTCAGCCATATTGACTCCATGAGGCATTATAATGAGGATGTATAAACAGAAAAGCTAAGACAAGGACAACAGAAAAATATTGGGTTAAAAATATGATTTCCGTTAATATCTGTACATCTAGAACTTAAGACTTCTCAAATCTGAAGTGTATTCCTGTCTTGTTCCGAATCTGGCAATTTAAATTATCCCAATTAGTGATAATTTGCATGCAAGATGTCTTCCAGGTCCAGTGCTGTGTTGAACTTAATGGGTTTAGTTCAGGCTCCCTGTACAGACACTACACCAAACTTTCTTCGTATTACACTCTCATATCTGTGATGATACATGATGTACCATTACTACTTGGTTATAACTTTCTATTGTCATTGCCCATAATGATAATCTCACCCTTTTCTGTCTTGCCCTTATGAAAGTATGAAGAATTTCTTTGTCAGCTGCTGTTCTGTGCAATCGTTTTCCCATTTCCAGACCATGGTATTAATGCCTCCTACACAACCACAAACTATCCTCTGACTCATGCCGCATTAAGAAGTACTGATAAGTTCATCTGGCTTCATGTGCTTCACACATCCTTCCAAAACCACTTGGCCTTATTAATAGTTAGCTCTCTAGGCTGCATTGCTTCAAAATGCAGTAGTCCCTGAATTAGAGTTTTAAAATTTTCATTGAAATGTAATTAGAATATTGATTATTTCAAATTTAACAGAAACTGAAATGATTCAACATAGGCAAAAACTGTCTTAGAAGCAAAGTAAATAAATTTGTGAAGAGCTTTGTGATGCAGAACTCAATCAGCCAAAATTGGATCAGAGATCTTAAAACAGATGACAAGCAAATTTACAATACAAATTTAACTTAAAATATAAAATATAATAAACATCATTAGAGAGATCATAAACTGATATTGATCTACTATGCACCATGCCTTTGCTACACATCTTGATGGAAAGTCGAAAGTCTTCAGCAATCAAGAATTATATGATATATAAACTATTTAATTAAAAACTGCCCTTTATGGCAGAACAGTGTTGTATGTTTATTTACATTGAAAACAAATGAAGTTATAATTACCTGGAATATTTTTGTCCTGTGTTTGTATATTTGACTTTCAGAACTGTTAATTTTATGAAGAATTTCTATATACTAGGAAAGCTCTGTTTATTTTCTCAGGAATTTCATTTCAGTTAGGTGTTAGAATAGTATTAGTTTGACTTTAAAATTTCCGTGCTATGCTCTGAGTAGAATGGTGAAAATATTATTTTGATGTTCTTAGTGACTTCTATATCCACAGTGTGAATTATTCCGTTTCATCATTTGTTGGGGTTTTTTGTTGGTTTTGGGGGAAAGTCTTTTTTTTATTATTTTTTCTGTTTTAATTGGAAATTGTGGGGTTTGGGGCTTGTTTTGTTTTTTTTTTTTAATTCGTGGGTAAATTTGTGTTTCTGTCAATCAGTGACAATGGACCATTTTCTCAGGGGATACGTTTTGCTAGAAACTCTGAATAAGAATGGAAGTTCATTAATAGAGTATTTAAATGCCAGATGTACCATGAAGTACTCCCATTTTTTAAATAGAGTGATCAACCTCTTCTGTGATAGCAGAGACAGAGCTTTTCTATTCTTGGCTAGTGTGATGATATCCATGCCACTCAGCACTTACTTCTATATTAATGCTCTTCTGCCTGCCAAGAGCAGCACGTTGCATAGCTTTTTTTCAAGTCCCTATTCACCTGAAATAACTTGATTTCTATTTATCTCTGTCTCAATTTAGAATGTGATTCATAGGTCTACAGTGAAAAATTATCAGACTTTTAAAGCACATGGAAGCAAGAACTAATCCTGAGGGATCTTCATTCTTTGGCTCTTAGATGCTGAGCTCCCCAGAGCCAGAATTATCTCTGTATCTTACACGGTGTCAGCCAAATTGTCAGCACCTAATTAGAAAGCAAGAGGATGGAGACATGTGAGGATGCCTTTTTCACACTTCTGCTCTGATTATTGACCTGTTAAATGCTGCTTTTCTTACTTTTTATCTTTTATGATGAACTAAAAATTGGATACACCTTCAGTATAAAACACTAAAAGGAAAGAAACCAAACCAGTTGGGAGTACAAGAGATATCTCCTCTTCCTTTCTGAAGGAAAAGCTTAGATCAAAAGGAATTAGAGAATTGTGGAAAACTCAGGCTGGAAGAGACATTGCAAATTCATCTGATCAATCTCTGCCTTCTGGGGCAGGAGAAGCATATCCTTAATGTGTCTGAGAAATTCCCGTGTTGAATATGTATGGATAAAACTCTTGTGAGGTCATACTACAGCACGTAACCAGCCTTACAAGGAGATTTTTTCCATTATATCAAACCTAGATATCGCCTGGTTAATAATGACTTTATTAATTGTAGTCCTCGAAAAAAAAAAGAGAAAGAAAGTATCATGTTACCAGCCTTCATCCTTCATTTTTTTGCCCAGAGAAGTTGTGGATGTCCCATCCCTGGAAATGTTCAATGCCAGGCTAGCTGGGGCTCTGAGCAACTTTGTTCAGTGTAAGTTGTCTCTGCCCACTGCAAGGGGGTTGGAACTAGATGATCTTTAAGGTCCCTTCCAATCCAAGACATTTATGATTCTGTGCTTCTGTGATGCCTCTGCACTAAACACAGTTCTTTCAACTTTTCTCAGTTCATGATTCTAGATTTAATCAGTTCTTGTTCTCATCTGAATTTTCTCCTGTTTGTGTATAACCTTATTTTAATAAGATAAATAGTATGAAGTCATGTTCCACATAAGGTCTTACCATTGCTAAATGAAGCAGAAAAATGCCTCTTTTGTCTTGTATATAACTCTCTGTTGACATACTTGAGAAAATTTTCCTTTTGGAAATAGACAATGTGATAACATTTTCAATTTTATTTGGCTAGCAGTCAGAGCATCCAGACCCTTTTATTCATCTCTGGGGAGTTGTTTTTACTTTTTTTTTCTCTTTTCTTCTTTTTAATTCTTACCATTTTGAATCTTCAGTTAGTTACTAAGAATAATGATACTATTATGTACTCTTGGTTACTTTGTTTGCATTGGAATGTGCTATGTTAAGGAAGAAATTGTAATTCAGTACCCATGAGGATGGCTGTGCTTTTATCAAAGTAAGATAAAATTAGAAGGCTTATTTTACATGTTCCATATGAGCATTGCTTTGATGAACATGTGTCATTGGGCTACTATAGCTGTTATCTGACCTCCATCTGTTTTGTGATAATTTGGGGATGACTCTCACTTCTTGTCTGTTCATCTTCTGACCCATCCTGCTCTCTGGGGAGATCTGGTGCTTGCCAGGGTAGACTTTAGGGTGCTGCAGTGAGACTGCTGAGGCTTGCTTGCCCTGCTGCTTTTTCACATGTACACCAAAGACCGGTCCAGGAGGGAGCTGGAGCACATCAGGCATGACTGCATGGTGCTAGAGGGCGTGATCAAGGACACAAGCCACTTCTTGATTTTGCTGAAGAAGGGAAAAGTCCTGGGAAAAGAGGACAATTCTGCAGGCCAAGACTGAGTTGCATGGCTGGTGTCAACAACATGTTGCTTTTTATCACCATGGGCTTTTGTATTGATCAAGGAATGCTAGAAGGAGACAGGATCCACCTGAGCACCAGGGGAAAAAGCATCCTTAACAGATTGGTGAGGGGAGCTGCAACAGGAAAGTGAGACAACCCACATGTGAGCGAGGAAGTGGACAGGGCTGACAAACAAATGGTGTGCAATTATATGGACAGGAAACCCCCTGAAAACAAGAAAACAGGGCACAAGGATTACTATTCCAGTTATGCCTACACAAATAGGGAAATGCAAAGGGGGCACAAGTGGAATCTAATGGGTTAAACTTTTTTTTTTTGAGGGCAACTATTCTGCTACCTCTATAAGCCAAACATACTTCATCTTCTCAGCTACTCTTCCATAATTTTATGCCACTGTAGCCACCACTTGGAAATTCAATTTAACTAAAGTGTGGTATTATCTCTCCTATCCAACATAACTACTGTTACACCCAGTAGTTAAATTCAGACCTAAGAGTTTTGCAACTTTGGTTTTTGTTTCCCACATTGTAAATGTGGTGGATGAAATTCTGAGATAATGCAATTTGGAAATCATCACAGGATGCAATTGCATGGGAAAATAGAAAGTCTACAGTGACAGCTTTAAAGTATTCACAGTTCAAGAGATAGTTTTAATTTGTCTAGGATAGACTGAATAATATTTTATTTGGGGAAATACAAGTTAACTTATGGAATGAACAGAGGCTATGAAAAGCAGAAAATAAAAGGAATTACAGATTCAGGTAGTTAAACTTCCAAATACTCTAAAGGAAATCACTAACGGATGATTACTATTTAATGTCTGAAATGTTCCTATCTGCAAAAGCTTCTGCTGCTGCTTATATTTCTAATGATGAACCTTTCTTTCAGCTGGCCTGTAAGACAGGAATATAATTTAGAACTTAATAAGGACAAAAAGAAACGTGAAGGAAACTTTTCGTAAAAAATACTGATAATATATTGATTTCTTCCATTTTCTTACCTGGTACCAAGCTGCATAACAACCTCATTATGAAACAAACTATGTATTTCCTTCTTCTCCAATATATTTTCAGCCCATAAAACAATCCATTCAAAGTAATAACTAGGATCTGAGAAGCCAGACAGCAAATTCCTGGTAGTGTAATACTCGTGCTACACTCCTGGGTGTTATATGACTTCTGGGGCTGGGCAGCTTGGGTTCGTACCCTGTCTATTGCCTGTGGCTTTCATTCTTGAGAAACACGGGTTCCAGTAGTCATCCTTAGGATGCAGCTTGATTTTTCACACCCTTTCCCTTCCCCTGTCCCCTGCATTTTTCCTTCTTTATGGCTTAAACCATGATATCCTCTGCTCTGCCTGTCGTCTGCCTCTGAAGAGCCTTGCAGAAGGTGTGAGTAGCTGGGCACAAATGCAGTGCACACATACAGGCAGGCTGTGACATGCAGTGTCTCAGCATAGCATTTCTCTCCATCCACTCTGAGACAGCATAGGTCATTAACATAGAAATATACCTCTAAATTTCTGATATTTGCTTTCCAAGAAAAATATTGAAAGCTTATATATTTAAAAAATATGAACGCTTGCACTTTTTCTCCTTTAAATATCTAATATCAGATAGACATAGGTACAACTGCAAAATATGATGAGATAACATGCTGCCAAGAGGTTGGTGGAGGATAACAAGCATGTAAGCACTTCCTCACTAAGGAGAGGCCTATGGACCTATCCTGAGTGCTGTCACCTCCTCCTACTTTGTGTTCAGGAAGCAAGATAACCTGACCATGGGCAGAGCAGGCAGCAGTGGCAGAGTCTGGAATGAGCAGCAGGAAGGCAAAGTCTATTTTTATCAGATGCAATATAAATTTTTATTTAGCATTTCTGAAATGTTCACACATGGCGTGTCACCTTGAGCTGTGTGTGTGCAGGGGTGACGGTGTGTGGGTGTACTTTTTTCCCATAGAAGTGTTTCTCAGAGCGGGAGGTTTTCATCCCACACATACCAGGCTGAAAGCAAAGAAACTGTGTTTAGAAAGGTGCTAAATAAAGTAAGTGATTGAACAGAGAAGGAGGATGAAAGAACTATGATGATGCTGCTGTCAAAATAAAATGGGACAATTGCTTAAAACAAAAGCCCAGAATACTTAAGTGTACTTAGAAGATTTAATTAGAACTATGTAGGCCTGATTTGCCACTGTTTGTGCCTTACATAATCATATAAATTGTTCAAGGTACCATACTGTAATAAGGGGAGACATTTCATTATTCATCAAGAGTGAAAATGCATTAATGTTGCTGCATATTTTCAAATAAAATATATATGCAAACAAACAAACAAAAAGTCATGATATCTGTGTTTGAAAATAGTTAGGATAGAATGTAAAGCAGCCAAGAATCTCCAAACTGTTTCTGTTTTAATTTGGCTGTTTGTACCTTGTTCTTACTATTAACATAACATTTATTTTTTGTATACCTGCAAATTATACAGTTATATCAAGATTTCCATATGGAAATTCTTCAAGGAATTTGCAAGGCAACCTTAGCTTTGTAATGTACCTGTTATACTATACTACAAATGTTGTAATATTATATATTATTGAGCAACTGGGATATATTGTTTGGCAACTATAACACAAGAGTTAACTAACTAATTTAAAGACAGAAGGGATTTTCATCACTTTGGTGGAAAATGTTTTATCTCTTTGTTCCCAGTTGACCATATGTGCAATGTACAATTTTCTAGCAAATATATGGCAAAGCAGCAGGGAAGAAGGGTGGTTGTTATAAGGTCCTTTGGGTGACCTGTCATTTGGGTCAGGTGGGAATGCTCTGGTAATTGGCAGGTAGCATCATCATACACAAAATTCCCTATTAAGCATGTTTACATAGGAGAAACACCTGGAGTTCAGGACGGTATTGTAATAAAACAAATAGGACAGCAAGGATGGACTCAGGAGAAGATGGGGAGCCATCAATGCTCCTGAGGGGAATGTGGGTAGCAGTAGAGCTTGCTCATAGTGGAAGACCAGAGCAAAGGAAGGGCACAAGGAAGGCACAAGGAAGGCACAAGGAAGGGCAAGATTTCTTTGGCAAGAATACGTGGTTTATTGTAAAGCAGGCTGTTGCTGGAAGCTAGTGGTCTGAGGAAAGGATCTAACCTCTAAGAAGATGGTGTTCCAGGGTGAGAATAGGTTTTGATCACTTTTTCTTTTACCCCTCTTCCCTAGCAGATCTGAATGAATCTGCAGATCTGCATCTGCTAGGTATGAAAAAAATTACCTGATTTAATGTAGTGAATTTTGAGGAAGTGCACTTCAAGGAACATATTTTGTAAGTGTAGAGTCCCATCAAAGCAGTCATTCAGTCTAATTTGAATAATACTTAGACTTCCATGAGCAAATTCTTGCTGGAATTTGCATGATAACTTAAATGATTATCCAGCCTTGGCAGTCAGCTTGAGTAATAGAAATTTAGCTGTCTTTGGCAAGCTGTGTAAGGAGTTAATTAGCTTCGCCGTGTTGTACCTTCTGTTTGGTTTAGTGAATTTATCTCTCTTCTATCCTTGTCTGTTATTAACTTTCAGTCTCCTTGATTGCAGTCTACATGGATCTTCAAGTTCTTCATTAATTATTTTAGGTAAACTCATTAGACACTGTTCCTTTTGTCTTTCTACATGTCAATGTTTTAATCATATTTCTGGTCTCCAAGGGCAGAGGGAATGTAATTTTTCTGTGCTATATTCCATTGATAAAAAATTGCAGGCTAGACTTCTTTACTCACTGTTTCACAAAGACTGAGAGACTCTCTGAAGTTACAGACTCCTACAATGGAGTCTCCATTCTGTCAACATGAATGGAATCACTGATTCCTAGGTAGCCTACTTACCTTCCAGTTGTTGCCTCAGATAGAGACAAACACATTAAAAATATATAGTAGTGACTTTTTTTTACTTAGAAACACCTAATTTAAAAAAAATTCATCAAAGAACTTGAAAGATTGATCCTTTTACAGTGTAAGAAAAACAGTGTTATCGTTAATCTTTTCCAACATTAAAGTCTTCAGCAAGATGACGGCGCTCATCCTAAATTATGAGATACAGGCATTACAAAGCAGACTTTAGAAATCAGGTGGCTCTGTATTTGACAATCTTTCTATTTCAGACTTTTAAACATTTATTTTCTTAAGTTGTAAACAGTAAATTATATTACTAAAAGCAATAACTCAGAGCAAAGGCATTTTAGTCAAAATTATTTAAGATATATCTATGGTTTCTATGTGGTTGAAGCCTTGAATTTGTCTGGAAGTCTTCTTTCATACCACAAACAGACTATCACACAGGTTTTTCCCAAGAAGAGTGAATGGATAAGAATTTTTTTTTAATTCAAGTGGTGTGAGGTTTATGAATGGGAGAATTTCAGTTCTTAGGCTAGAATGTCTTTGAACATAATTTACTAAAGCATGTCCTGAGGGTCACATCAAACCATTTTCCTATTATAACTAGTGCAGAAGAAGAACAAGACTATGCCAACTTTAATTAGATTGGCCCCCTAATTTATGCTGCTGAATATTTGCTGAAACTGCTAATAGAACATTCATGTACTCAAAGTTTACAGAAATAGCCTTCTTGCAATGTCATCACAGACTCAAAGCTCCATAAAGACTGTTTTGTCTAAACGTGCACAAAAAATATAGTCAATCATAGATAGGTATAAATTATATTTTTCAGCATTTCAAATGATTTAATGATCTTTCTGCTGTAAGTCAATTTCATTAATATTTGACGTACTGGAATTGTGGATACTAAACTTCCCTTGAATGAATTACCAGCAGGTTTTTTCTTAGGTTTTGTGTTTTTCAACAGATGCTTTTGAAGTGTCTGAGAAACAAAATAATCCCATGTTTACCAAGCCAGGAGGAAATGTTGCTTTTTACTTGCCCTTATAAAATTGGAGATTCAGTGCAGTGAGCAATGTGGGAAAGGATTAAAGCAGATTGGGTAGATATTGTCATTCTGTGCAATTTGTCAGGAAAGCAGAGCTTTGGTTCAGATTTCAAAGAACATACACCAGTGGATTGTTCTGACCAGGATTGTCTTTCAAAACATTACAGCCTCTGACTTTGCAATGTAGTCCCGTGTAGCTGCTGGGAGAAACAAAAACCAGGTAATGAGTTTTACTGTGGCTGGTAAGTAAAGGAGAAAATAGTAAACGTTTTCAAAATAGGACCTTCTGAGACATTAGTACTTTGACCCAAATAAAGTAACTCTTCAATAACAAGTGAGAATTTATTTAAATACCACATTCCAATTAGCAGCATGTAAAAGATAGCAAAGTTAACAATAAATCTTGTTTGCTCAAAAATAAGCTGGGTTTTAAGCTTGTCTGATCTCATTATAGGATTTTAGACCTGTTTGTGAGAAACTGGTTTGATGTTAAGAATCACAGAATAGAATAGAATCATAGAATTATTTAGACTGGAAAAGACCACCAGGATCATCAAGCCCAACCTTTGACTGGGCACCACCTTGTCAACTAAGTCATTCCTGTTGTTTCTTGAACACTTCCAGGGACAGTGACTCCATTACCTGCCTGGGCAGACTGTTTCAATGCCTGACCACCTTTCCTAATGTCCAACCAGAACATCCCCTGGTGAAGCTTGAGGGAGTCTTTTGTCCTGTCACTTATTGCCTGAGAGACCAACCCCCACCTGGATACAGCCTTTTCAGGTGGTTGTAGAGAATGATAGGGTCTCCTGTGATCCCCCTTCACTCCAGGCTAAACAACCCCAGCTCCTTCAGCTGCTCCTCATATAACTTAGAAGAAGGAGATGCTTTGGAAGGGGAATGACTGCCTGAGTTTGCAAGAAGAGGTGGGCATTCTCCCAAAGAAGGCACGAGGAGAATTTCCCATCAGCACATTGTACTGCAGAGCCTCAGGTATAAGACCTGTTCTCCAACAAAGGCAAAGAGCACACTCACAGATGAAAATGTAGACGTTTGTAAACTGGGCTCCACCTTATTCAGGTAAGGGGTTTCCTCCTGGGGAGCTGAGAAGCACTCTAGGTTTTGCTGTTACTATTGTCACAGTTTGCTTATAATGGGAGCTACATGTCCCAACAAACAGACACTTGAAATTTCTCAAACTGTGGGTTGAATTCCGCCTTTACCTCTATTTTCTGTTATGACTCAAAAAAAAAAAAAAAAAGAAAAAAAAGAAAAAGAGAAGAAAAAGGAAAAAAAGAAAAAAAGAAAAAAAAAGAAAAAAGAAAAAAAAGAAAAAAGAAAAAAAAAGAAAAAAAGAAAAAAAGAGTCGGTTTTGCTTCTTCTCTGTAGAATGCATTTTAGAGACATGATCCTTGCACCACCCCAGACCTCCTTCTGTTGCAGCATTCAGTCCAGCTTTCATTGCTCTGCCCTTGTTCCTGGTGATGCATGAATATTTGGCAGTGCTGTGGCATGGGGTGCAAAACTCCAGAATATGTTTAAACTGCAATATGGTTAATTGGGAAGTGGAGAATGTGCTTGGGAAAAAACATGATGACCTGCTTTACTGTGAATACTTAACCACAAAAATCCATGAAAATGAGCAGAATGTGATAAAAATACAGGAAACAGGACAAAAAGTCCTCATCCCTTACAATTTTAAACATTCAAATTTCAAAATCCTGACTATATCGATATAATCAAGTATGTCCTAATTGTAGAACAATAGAAATATTTTCTTCTTACTCCAAGTGCAGTGCTTCTAACACCAAAATGAAAACATATAGTTGCAAAACATACAGTAACCTTCAGAATGATCAGTTCTACCTACACAAACTATTTCTTCTCCAAAAGAAGAGAGTTTAGTTCCCATGCTTCTTTTGCTCTTGAAACAAATTCAATTTATGATTTTTAGCCCTAGCAACGGCAGCATAGTTATGGCTGTTTATTGGAGAAAAAACTATATGAACACATTAAAGAATATGAAGTACAGTATGATTCAGAAAACGCTCCATTGTAACCCTTTTAAGCCCCTTCCCTGTATTATTAAGTGCATTTTGTTGAGTTTTCATTAATTGCAAAGAAAGTGAAATAT
The DNA here is from genome assembly GCF_041296385.1 of Aphelocoma coerulescens. NCBI lineage: Eukaryota > Metazoa > Chordata > Aves > Passeriformes > Corvidae > Aphelocoma > Aphelocoma coerulescens. Next base: position 110,007,844 of record NC_091015.1, read on the forward strand.
CAAGGATTTCCTATTATTTCTCTTCAACATTTGGAACCTTTTCATAACACACAATTAACATTTCCAGTGTGATATGGAAAAAGCAGTAAGTGGAGAGAAACAACAGGCCAGGCATCAGCTCCCACTGCACCCTGTAACACAGACAGCAAAGTCTCTCACAAACTCGTGAGCGACTTACTCTGCTTGATCCAACAGTTGTGGCTAGAATAAACAAACTGCTGCCAGAAACTTGCTGCACTCTTTTTTTTGTGTATGTTCTACCAGTTCAGTCATGTCATTTTCTGTGGCTTAACATTGCAGCTAAGCCATTTTCCAGCTCAGATTTGCTACCAAACTCTTCCAACGCTTTAAGCCTGTTGGTGTGATTCTGCACGGGTAAAGCAATTCTTCTCGCCTTGCCCAGTTCCAGAGTTATTTTGAAATACTGAGTCTAGAAGGTAGGAGGAGAGGAGGAGAGCTGCTGTTCAGGTTTTGGGTTGAGAGAATAAGAGAAAAGATTACCCCTTTTTTTTTTTTTAAGCTGTTGCTGAGAGGACCTCAAGAACTTTTGAAGAGGAGGAATCTTAGGTGAAAGGCTGTATTAAGAGCACAGGATTATTTTCAGAAGAAGTAACAGTCCAAAAACTGCTGATTCTGAGAGGTGGCATGGTAGAAAGAAGCAGCTTGCTTATTGTCTAATGGTGAATGTACTTTTGCAAAGAAAAACAGCATGGAATTCTTGTTAAGAAAAAAGGGACAGGAAGGAATAGGTATTCAAGCATCATGAGAGCAGTTCTTGTAGTTGTATTGATGCCATGAAGATTTTTTGCCTTTTCTTTTATACCCCTGTTATACCTTTTTACAACTTCTGTATTCCTAGTGCTTTTTGCCTACATTCTTAGACTTGTTTGTCAAGCTGAGACTAAACATTTTAGAAGCTTCATAGTTAGGGATCAGTGTGCCCCAGACCCCAAGGTCCTCTCCAGAACACATTCCATAAACTAAGATAGAACCATCCAGGGGAAGGTTCCTTGGGCAGGGCGGCTCACTTGAGCCTCTCATTGGGGAATTTTTGATAGATATGCTAATTAGTAAAACCTATACTGTTACACCCAATCTTTTGGGAGGCAGGCATTGTGGTGTGCATTTTGGTGCATTTGACCTGGATGTGTGCACCTAAGGATCCTTAAAATAAATACCAAAGTCAAATCCCTTTTCCCCTTCTAACCATGTTTGGCTCTTGATTTTAAGACCAGGAAAAGGCATCAGTATCAGTAAAAGTCAGCATGCTGCATTTAATGTTTTTGAATGCTAGTGAAAATTAAATCATGAGATCAATTCATTATCCCTAAGATTATCCACTCTATTCCACCAAATATTGTGACTGTTGTTTTCCAGAAACAGGAATTTACAGCTAAAATCAGATTTCTGCAAATATTTTTTGACCTCAAAACCTGGAACACATAAAGCAATGTGTTTGTAGCGTAGCTCTTGTTGGACAACTCTTGCAGAAACAGCTGCATATTACATCATTATACAATATGTTCAAGAGATTTTGGATTAATTTCTAATGTATTCTTCACCATATCTTTCCTTCTAAAAATTCTATCAATATGGAGATCAGTCATGACACCAGATTCCACATATGAACCCATTTTCTGTGTTTTTCTTACCATGCTTTTTTCTTTGAGACCGTCTTTGAAGAAAGGAAGCAGACTTGCAATCCACGTATTTTTTTGGTAGGTGATTGGGAAAGAATGGGACATGTCATATGAAAAGACTGAAGAATTAGCAGGGCTGAAAAAGAAGTACTTATTCCCTCCTGAAAACACTGACATTTTTAGAAAGACTTACTGAATTTTTTCTCGCTTTAGCAGAAAGCAGTGTAGCAAGTTCTCTTGGCAAAGTAAAACACAAACATGTTTTTGTGTGGTCCCACTAGATCTGAAAAACGGGTTGGTAGTTGTATTTACATGTACGTTTAGGGGGTCAGAATTACATTTCAGTTTGTACTAGGCCTTTCACCACTTTTGCTGTCCTCCTCTGGACACATTCAAATACCTCCACATCCTTCTAAATTTGTGGGGCCCAGAACTGCACACAGTGCTCAGGGTGAGATGACACCAAGGCTGAGTACAGCAGGATAATCTTCATTAGCATCCAGATGAAAAGCAGGGAACTACTTGTCCAGTCACTGGGGGTTATCATACATTCCTTGAGAGCTGAAAGGAGACAGCAGTGCTTCTGGGCCATGGGAAACAGACAGAAGGTAAGAACTGCAGTAAGGGGGTGAGGAGAACCAGGACAGGAGTGAAATTAGCTTCCTTCTTCCTTCATGAAGTCATTCAGTGTGAATGCAAGATATTAAACCATGTCTGTGGGTCTCTATTCAACCAACTGCCATTCTCTGGGCATGAATGCATTTGTGCTGGGTATCTGCCTTTCAGCTGTGGGGAAAACTATTTCAGTGATACCCAGTTAGGATACCATACATGCCAGTCCAACGAGGCACATGATAAAATACATGAAGGTCTTGACAAAGCAGTTCGAATCTCTTGTTAAATAACTCTTTAGCCCATCAGTGCTTCCTCCTCAAAACCAAAGTCGGTGCACTGAAGGTTGAAAAGTGTCCCACAAAGAAAATTTCACAAACTTGCAGAGAAATACTAATACTTAACAGAAATTGTACTGATGCCGAAAATATACTTAATAACCTCCTGTCAGCATATCACCTTTGTTGAGAACATAAGAACTAAAGAGACACATGACGAGCTTCTGACATGTTTCTGCAAAATCTTGACTGCGATGTTAAAGTCAGTAATTACAAAAGGTTTTGTATAGTTAAAGAAAACAAATGCCTAAGGAAGGTTTTGCTCACTTCAAATGAGAAAAGGCATATGGGCTTTGAGTTGTTAGTTAAAAGAAAAGGAATCTAATGATTTTTCTCATCCAAATTTAACTGACAGCTGATAATCTCAGCTCTCAAACTCATTAACTCAGAGATTATTATCTTGACCTGATAAAACTGAAGGTGAAACTTCAGAAAAAGAAAAATGAAGTCTGAAGCAGTTAAACTGAAGGGTGGGGATGCTGCTGAAATCTGTAACTCTATCCAGATTCACCCAACCTTGATGACAACCAAATACAAGATTTTAAATTTTTTTCTCTTGTTACTTATAGGATGGATTTTTTTGTATTTCTGTAAGTACTCCCTGGCACAGACAATGATTTTCTCTGGTGGGTAGCATAACAGCTGGAAAAAAAAGACATTATAATTTTACCTGAATTTGGATGTAAGTATATACACCATCCTGTCATTTAAAGTACACAGGAGCTGAAAACATTCTGGCAGTAGAGTAATTTCATACGCAGTTATAATACAAAAGGTGTTGGTTTTTGTTATCAGGCAGCCTTCTCTATAGTGTCACATACCTTCAGCAGTGTAAACTTCTGAGAGAATTTTCTTTCTTTTTTCTTTCCAGTAAAATAGTCTTGGATTCAAGGATAAGACTCTTCTGTAATCAGTATTTTTTGTTATCCTTTCCAATGAACACATTAATACTAAAGAGGCGTACCTGAGCAAGTCTCATGTGGTATTCAGGATAGCCAGATAAGAAGCTGTGAACCTTTTTGATCCCAGAGAGGAAAGCCATCTGGTGATGGCTCAGCAGCTGGTTAGCTGGGATTACTGTCATTAGTGATACTGATTGCTTTCCTTTGCCTGTGAACTAAGCACATAACTTTCTTGTCTACTCCAATAGAAGCACTTTCAGGCAGCTGTGGTTTCATTGTAGAGTGAGCAGAACATTAAAGAGGGAGTACACCTGAAGAGAGATTTTAGCTCCCGTTCACCAATGATTTGCTATGGATTACCTGTGTGACTTTGGTAATTACCTCTGTTCTTTCCTCCCATGTATTTCCTCCAACCTCAAAAATAAGTATTACCTCGCCACAGACTCGAGCACTATAAGAATAAATAGGCTTATACCTTGAAGCCATTTTTTTGTCTGTCTCTACCTCTAGTTATTACAGGTTGCTCTTTAGCTTCATTTGAAGATATGACTCCATTCCAAAGAAATCAATGCATTTTAAGTAAAGTTACTCTAAGTTTAACTTTTCCTGCCTAGGTTGCAGTTTTCAAAGAAAGCCTTTTTTCTTAGGCTAGAACAAATGGGGCAGACTTCCTGACATCCATCATCAAGGCATGTACAATACTAGGTGATTAAAAAAAGGGGATGAAGGTGGGAGAAATTTTTGTGATTTTTTTTTTGTTAAAAAGTGAACAGATTTCTTTTTGAATTAGAGCAGAAAATAACTGATACCTTTGTGTGCAGTACTGAACAGAAAATCTGTTGAGCACTGACATGATCTTCCTGATACTCAGAAAAATGACTTGCTGCCCATGGAAATATTGAATGATTGTTGGGTATCTCTTATGGGACAACATTTACAATCACAGAACCACAGGACCAGGTTGGAAGACACCACAGTGGGTCATCTGGTTCAACCTCCCTGCTCAAACAGGGTCATCCTGGAGCACATGGCACAGGATTGTGTCCAGACAGTTCTTGAATATCTCCAGTGAATGAGACTCCACACCCTCTTTGGGTAATCTGTTCCAGTCTCGAGCACCTGCACAGTAAAGAAGTTCTTCCTCATATTCAGGTGGATCTTCCTGTGCATCAGTTTCTGCCCATTGCCTCTTGTCCTATTGCTTAGCACCACTGAGAAAAGCCTGGATCCATCAATCTTCTTGGCATCCTCCCTTCAGATACTTACAGATTTACAGGTTGGACTTGGTCATCTCAAAGGTTTTTCGCAACCTAGCTGATTCTGTGATTCTGTGACATTGATGATGTCTCCTCTCAGTCATCTCTTCCCGAGGCTGAACAGGCCCAGCTCCCTCAGCCTCTCCTCATAAAAGAGACTCTCCAGTCCCTTGATCATCTTTGTTGCCCTGTGCTGGACCCACACCAGGAATTCCATGTCTCTCTTGTCTCTCTTGTTCTTTACTGAGGAGTCCAGAACTGGACACAGCTCTCCAGATGTGGCCTTAATAGGGCTGACTAGAAGGGCAGGATCACCTCCCTTGACCTGCTGGTAATGCTCTTCCTAATGCACCCCAGGATCCCACTGGCCTTCTTGGCCACAAGGACACATTGCGGGCTCATGGACAGCGTGTTGTCCCTCAGGACCCCTAGATCCTTCTCTACAGAGCAACTTTCCAGCAGATCAGCCCCTAGCCCGTATTGGTGCAGGAGGTTATTCTTCTCCAGGTGCAGGACCCTGCTTTTGACCTTGTTGAATTTCAGACAGTTCTCTGCCCCATCTCTCCAACCCATCGAGGTCCTTCTGAAGGGCAACACAGCCCTCTGGGGTACTGGCCACTCCTCACAGCTTTGTGTTGTTAGCCAAGAACACTCATTTGAGTAGACTGAGAACTTTTATTAACCGTATATTGAGTCACTCATGTATGGACTGCTTTCTCACCAGGTGAGGGAAGGAGATAGAAAAGGATGATACAAAGCATATACAATAGCTATTTTTTTTTCATACTGATGTGCTGTGTTCACTCACCTTTGGTCATCCCAGTCACAACTTTCCTAAGAGCTGGTTCAGCATAACAAATGCTTTTTAGAAATGAGGAAATTGCTGTAAAGTCTGAATATTGAGCGTGAGCTGTCATGGAAAAATGTCTTTATATAATCATTGATTTTTCAGCTTAGTTTGTCATTAAAAAGTTCATGCTGATTTATATTTATACAAAATACCAATTATATGTATTACAATCATATTTTAGCAACTTGGGATCACAAATGGTTTATTACCTACGTAGCTAAAGGGATTTCTGCTGCTGTTTTGCTGTTAGATTTCCTACTGATCTTCTGCATCACCACTGCTTGTCACAAAAAGTGAGTAACAAATCAATTTGCATAATATGCTGAAGCAGGTAAGGATGGATATGTTAGCAGCTTATCCTACTATCCCCCTCAGAACCAAAGAAAAAAGAAAGGTATATGTAAAAATTGAATTTTCTCACCAAAATTTTAAACTGGAAAAAAAAATCAGTTCTATAGCCTATGAAAAAGTAACATTCTCTGGGGGTTTTTTTCCCTTTTTTTCACACTGGGAAAACAAATGGCTTGCTCAAGTTCCTTTGTCAGCTAAACGCTTACTGTGGTATTAGATGAAACAACACGTTAAGGGTGATTTGTCAGGAATAACATTAAGCTAGGCATTGCTATTCCTGTTTTGTGCACAGAGGACAGGTGATATCTTGAAGTCTTCTACATCTTGTAGCATTTTTTGTCCTCTGATTTTATGTTCCAGACTTACCGCTGGATCCAAAATAATCATTTAAACCATTATCTAAGTTTGCTGTATTCCTTGCCAAATATCTCTAGTGGTCTGATCCAGAAACTCTCTGCTTCCAAAGAAAAGAAATAGTAAGCAGAAAATGTATTCCTTCCCCTACCACAATATATGAGGCTGCTGGAATTTTGGGCAACATATTAGTATTTCCCCAAATCAAAGGGCCTTTCCAGGCTTTTATGACACAGTGCTAATCTCATGCATGTTGCAGTTTGCACATCTACCTGGATTTTTATTGTATTTATTGGTTTCAGTGGGAAAGTAAGCAATACCAGCATTATCTCTTGCATGCTGGAATTAGATATTTTAGACTATATTATCATGTATGATGCAGTTTCCTCCACTATGTTTCTGATTAAATATATGTCTTCAGAAAGAAGAGGAAGATCACAGAGGCTTTATCAAAAGCTTTGTACTCCACTCAGATCTGGGTAAGATCACCTGTTGAGATGAAGCTTACTCATGGTTTGTACTGTATATTTATTAAGATCTTTCTCTTCTATGTCTGCTTTTTATATCCTCTGAATCTTACAGTCTAATCTTAAACTATATAGACAGGAAAAATTGAAGATTTTAAAATATGATTACTACTAGTCATTATTTTTTGATGAATATCCTTTAATCCTTTACAGCTACATTTAGAGACTACTCTGTTCCATGTTATTAACAAATTAGCTCTTTCGGTTTGATAGCCTTTTTTATTATTTGCGTCTTGTTAATGTCTTTTTTCTTCAAGTCATCACTTGTAAACCTGAGGCAAAAAATTATATTCTATGATACCCTTTGTCTTATCTGTTTTTTCCAGTTCAGCTTCACTATAATTCTTTGGGCTAGCTGTTTCAGTACATCTCCTTTTTTTTTTTTTTTTTTTTTTTTTGTTGTTGTTGTATTGTAACAATCAATGGTTTGGAACACTGAGTCTTCTTTTTTTCCCTCTTAATAATCCTATTCAAGCCCTGAAGGTTAGAAGTGGAAAGACAGGAGCCAATTTCACTGCTTCTGTCTTGTCTCTTCACACCCTAAATCAGGGTTGTGTCCAGGGAAATGCATGTTTCACAGTGGATGTGAGACTCTGGCTTTCCACCCATCTCCTCTCAGATCTCACTCCTGTATGATCTGGTGGTAAGCTCCACTGTCAATATGTGCTTATAAAGCCGACTTCTCTCATTCTGACTGTTGGATCACTGTTTGTACAAGGATGAAGCTTCCTAGAGTGACCACAGGCTAGGGACTGGCCATTTGCTTCAGAAAACACCTTCCCTCCCATGCCAGTTCACTCAGGCACTGTAACATTACATTGTCTTAATGACATGACTAACTCTTAACACAGTCAATAGCTTCAGAACAATTCATGTTTTAAGATTGATGTCGGAGAGACTGCATCAATATCTGAAGTGTGTGTATGAGAGGAAGGGGGCATTTCTCTGGTGCTTTGCCAGGGACCAGATGTGGGACAGCTGGGAAACATATTCAAGCTGCAACTTCTTTTTTTCATATGACTTGAATCTGAAATGTATTCACAGAAAACAAGAAGACAAATAACCATTTTTATTGATGGTTTAATATTTCCCCATAATAAATCAGCATCTGAAGAAAAATTGCCATTTTTCTCCTTTTCAAAGCATAGCTGTTTTGAGAAAAGTTCTTCAACTTTTTCTTTTTTTTTTTTTTTTTCCTTTTTAATGTTCTTCTAGCCTCCTTCTAACAGTTATGGAAGATCCAATTTTCATGGCATACACAGCAGAGAAAGAAGAGGAGAAGAATCATCACTCCGGCAGACAGAGGAGATTTATGCCAACTGCACAAACATCTCACACAAACATAAGAAAAGATGATTTGGTTCTTTCTTAAGAATGAAGTAATCAAAGCACTGGCCTTTTATTTGCAGCATAGACTTTATTTTCTCTGTGCTGGTGAGACGTGGAAGGTCAAACTGTCTGTGCTGGGCACTGCCTGGGCTGCTTTGGCAGGACAGTGACGTGACCCTGGCTGTGTTGGTGCTGTATTGCAGCCTGCAGAGTTACCCTACCCCTTAGTTCATATGCAGGATTAGAGACTATTTGTCCTTCTGCAATTGAAACACTTTTACCTAGTAGGTGGACTCTTAAGTATCAATTTTAGAACGGCTCTGATATGTAGAATGGAGCTGCATATGTTTACATAAAGTTAATTTGGTCTGAGAAATCTATGTGTATGAGAAGCCTATGTGACAGGGTGAGAAAAAAAATGTGTTTGATGTTGTCTTCGTTCATGGTTTTTGCATCTCAAATTGAGAACTCTATAGAATAATAAATACCCATGATTTTCCACACAGGAGGTGTTATTTTGCTGCCGGGCAAACAGTACTATTCAGCTGACAAAAGCAAATGTATCAGGGCTCCTTGAACCTTGATTTAAAAGTATGAATAGCAGCTTGGTATCTGACAGCTTTGTGGTTTTGCAGGCTTCTTGCCACTCACCACAATAATTTCAGTGTTTTCTGTTTGGGGATGGAATTGAAGTGTAGTCCCTGCTCTCCTTCCCCACTCCTTCAGCCCCTCCACTCCCCCCATGCCCAGAAGAAAACAAAACATGAAGACTCTGTCACTGTCAGGTTATATTTAATAATTTATTATAAGGTTTAATTGCGCAAAAAATAAATGAGAAACATGGAAGGTATATGAGTAAATGATGCAAAGCAGAAGAAAGCATGACTGAGAACATTTACAAAACAATACACATACATATGTAGTTGTATGTGTGCATATGTATATATTCTGCTGAAACCTACAGAAGAAATCACACAGAAATTGAACAAGCAGACAAAAAAAATAAATCCCTAAACAAGGAGAACTAGAAGGCAGACCTGAGAATTAGGATCTATGCATCTTTTGGCCTTTTACAAATCTGCTGAATTACTGAGGACAGAATCCCAGTAAATGAAGGTGTTACCATGACAGCTGATAATCATCTACGTCTGCATACTGCAAACTGTGTGCCTGGCCCACCAATGCCTGATTCCACTTTTCTCTTGAAGCACATGTAAAAATGTTGCTGGATAGCTGGATACGGTGTTTGGGGGTTTTTGTTTGGTTTTTTTTTGAAAGGGGTTAGTGGTGAAGGCATCATGAGTCTGTCTACAAATCAGGTACCGGTTCTGCTTGGCTGGCTAGGAAGAGCATCACAGCCTGACAGTGAAAAGCACATTTTGCACAGCCTTCTCCAGTGGAAAGCTTCCTTCACGTGCACAGGAAAATAGGAGCCTAGGTTCTTCTGAGAATAACATGGACACAAGGCTTCTCTTCACTATTTGAGCAACAATAGCATCATGTGGTTATCCTACACTTCAGCTAAAAATCTAAAATCCTAAACTAAAGTGTCCTTTCAACTTATGCTCAAGACTTAAATTGCTTACAATGTCACATACCATTAAAAACATCTTGTTTTGGTTTTCTGTACTCCTGAACAAGGACACGTTGCAATGGATGTTTGGGGTTTTTTTTAATTTCACTTGCTGAAAGTTTTCAGATATACAAATGCTTGAACGTGAAATTGATGAGGATACACAGAACTGTACTACTAACAAGTTGGTTTATTTCCTGAGTTATCAAATGTCATAGCAGATAATTCTACGTTGTGCACAGCCTTACAAATGAAACCTTGTAGCATTGGGTCATTTCTTATGATCCCCCTGATATTAAAATGCCAAAATGATAATGTAATGGATTTGATTACACTAAAGTTCTCAGTTGGAATCCTGATACACAAACATCCATAAGCTGAGAATATGGTTTTACTGCTTTTAGAGACAGTCAAAATACATCCCTGCTTTACTGAGGGTAAAAAAAGGGGAGAGGTTGAGGTTAAATATCTGGAATACCAGATTGTTTTGATTATTTGTGGTACTGCCCTTATTTCTTTTCTCTCTTGGTACTTTCAGTTGTCTTTTTGAAACAGTTCCTTATTTTTGAGATTTGAAGAGAAAACAAAATCTGTAGTGCACTCCTTTGCAGGTATTTAATCTGTTTTAATTCAAATTCCGGAAACATATTAGTTCTATCAGGATAATCCACAGGGAAAATCACATCACACATAGCATAATAAGAACAACATTTTTTTTTTTCAAAAAACAATCCCAAAACAACAGCTTCATTTTTTCACCATAGTCATATCAGTGAACAGCAGCTGAACAAGTGACTGATACAAATTAAAACCAAAAAGAAAACAACCCCAAACTTCTCAATATTCTCATTGGTTTAAAAACTAGTAGGCTACACACAAGAGAAACTTTGAAAAGCTCAATTTGAAATGCAATATTAGAATTCTTTAAATATTTTATGAGTCTAACAGGCTGGGACCCAGTAAGAGTTTGTCTGCTGTTTGTATTATGTAAATAGACTTTCCAGTGTAAACAAACTGCTGTTTATTGCTGCTTAGTTTCAATATTTCCCATAGATTTGTACTTTCCTTTTGGAAATTTTTTCATTTCTTTTGAATAAACGCCATAAACTGTAACTTGGAAGTTTTTTATTGAACAGTTACTGTGCTATTTCATGCTGCACCACTCACTCAAATAGTTAAGAGGGAGGAAAACAGAATCAACAAAGCAAAATGACACAACCATGGATAGCAACCAGCTCAGCATACCATCTAAACGATAAAATAATTCTGTGGGCTTTTTAAGGTCTTAGAAACTTTGCTGAAAGGAAATAAATATAATAAAATGTGTTGTCATTAAAACAGAGCATTAAATACCTTGAAGGGTATTCTAGGGTAACTACCATGTGTGTGATTTGACAATGAATATATGAGATTAAAGAAAAGTAAGACTTTTTCCATAATAATAAAATTAATCTATTTTCATTGGGTCGAAAAGGAAAATGTTTAAATTCGATGTTCAAAGGAATATTCAATGATTAACAGTACAACTAAGTCTTTAGAGGGTGTAAACTCACATCTCCTTGAAAAAGACTTCTGAATGTAGGAAAGGCAGTCACCAGAGTTTGGATCAACAAGACAAAAAAGAAACTCACAGTCTATGAAAGAAGGTGAAAGTTAGAAACTGTTATTTTCTTTGTTCATTTCAGATACATTCCTTTACCTTAAAGAACTTTTCTGACTGAAACATGTTCATGATACTGCTCCTTCTGTTAGTCTCCTGCTCTCCCTTGGCTGTGCATCTTGGGGTGAAACAGTGTTTCTGTGAGGAAACAGGCTGTTTTAAGGGCTGGACCCACCAAGGAATGCAAGAAGCTGGACTCCTCCACACCCCCACACTTGGCAGGGTAGCTCAGCAATTAACCCTCTTTCTGACCTCCACCTGACCTAAATTCCCAGACACCTTCTCTGTTAGGTGACTAAATGTTTTCAAGAAAGGTCAGAAACAGCTTGTTCTAACTATACTGTGCAACTTAATCACCTGCCTCCTCTCCAGGTCTTATCCCAGGACTAGGGGACAGGAGGAGAGGACCAAGGAAACACAGCAAGCAGAACAGTTGAAGTGTAGCTGCTACCTGCATTTGTTAGTTTACTCCTGAGAGATCCAAATAAGAAACCTGACTTCAGAAAAAGGAAAGATTTCAGATTCAGAGGGTTCAGTTGATTGATCTCACTACCAGATTCATTTCTAGGGGTGGGATTGTTTTGGTTTGTTTGCGTGCTTTTTTGTGTGTATTTTTTTAAGGATGATGATTATTATTTTTGTAATCATAAAGACATCAGGGCACCAGGACTCTGATTTTCAAAATTTATTTTTAAATCTTACGTGCATCATGCTCCTTTAAATCTACTCTGTTATGGAGCGCTGTGAAAGTCCAAATCAAATGGTATTTATTTACAGTAGCTGAAACTCTGCCTCAGTGAGTACTCCCTAGTGCAATTTCCTTCAAAGCTGAGATGCTCAATAGGAGTTAATCCTCTAAACAGCTTTGTAAGTCTGACACTAAGGGTTATTTCCAAAACCAACCTGTCTGTCTACATGATAGGTGCTAAAATGTTCTTTTAGGCTGCAGACCCCAGGAGTAGAAGCTATCTGCCACATTCTCAGACTGCATTGTTTAAGGTGTAAGTAAGGCAACATAAAAGACATTCCCAAAACTCACACATTCCTGGGGAACCGTTTTGGGCTAGAGCACAAGACACCTTCACAGCTGTGCCTCACTGGGGTGTGGTGTCAAGGGTGTGTGTGGGCTCAGGGTGTGGGCTCACTGCTCCTTTGATATCTCGTGCGAAAGGTTCCACCCCGAGGCTCGAGACCCACAGCAGCCTTCCAAACACTAAACTGGACCGGGCTTTTCACTGTCACATGAAATGCTGGTTCATCCTGCATCATACCTGCCAAATCACTCGGGAAATGGGACACCCTTCCCAGTTCTCTCCCAGCCTGCATCAGACAAGCAAGCATGCCCTCCCCCCTGCCCTGTGAAGCTGGCCTCCCGCACAGAAACAACTCATATTTTAAGGATGAAGAAGAGCCTGCAGGGCTTGGTAGGACACTCTTCCACCAAGAGGGTTCTGCTTTGGTCCCTAAGTTTTTTTTTTGTTCTTTTCTAATAGTACAAAGCATTGAGCATTATGAGACGAGGAGGAGCATCTGGATAACCATGGGATAAACAAGTGATGAGTTTGCCAACACTTCCTGTAAAGCAGGGGAGCCTCAGGAACATTGAGATAATAGCCCAGATGCTGCTGGGGCTGGCTACCACCATGCCACAGGACTGACTAGTGCCACTGCTCTGACTTATTTCTTGGCCCTGATTAGGCTTGATTTATAAAGCCATAGATTTACCTTACTATTTGTGCTGTAGTCTTGCAGTTACATATCCCTACCTATAACTTAGAACATAATGTTTGAGCTAGAAATACCCAAGGAAATGTACAAAGCTATCTAACACAAGTTTCAAAAGATTAATTCTACACTATCCGCATTGTTAGCCTGAATAGTTACCCAGCATAATTAATATGAATTACTAGCCATGGCTGACATATTTCTTCTAACCTTATGCTTACTTAAAAAAGAGAAATTTGTAGTTTTAGAAAAAAAGCATCTCAGTGGTTCTAAAGGGTATTTAACACCTCGTTCAATTAGATTGTTACACTAAATAATTCATTTGTAGCATTAACCAATACATTTTATAAAATTATTTAAGTGATCAATAGCTTACCATACTAAGATATAAACAAAAGCACAGTATCTTTCTTTATTCTTCAATACCTTTCTCTGTTTGTGCTGATGTCTACATGTGTAATTGAAGAGAGGAATGTATGTTAGAAATATTTACATGTATTCAAATTAATCTCTGCTAATACCCTTTTCTTTCCTCTGAAATAAAACTGTCTTAAGCAGACACTTATTATTTTCTTTGAAATGTCTATAATTCACCCAACAGTGGTAGAATGGGAGGAACTTTCCCACAGAACTCTGTCAGAACATTTTGTAATTAGAAGAATAAAGGTTGAGGACCTCTGTATGTACTTTTATGGATCATAAAGGAAGATATTGCTTTCATCCCAGAATTCAATGAGCTGTGAAATAGTCTAAATCACATTTTTGACAATATCTGGCTGCAGTAAGTTCCAAAAAGTTGTGTGATAAAAATGGTGCTGCATTGTGCAAAATACTGTTTTTTCTATACTGCATAATGCATGTTAGGCAGCCAGGTTAGGGAAAATCAGCCCAGCACTCCTCAGTCCATTTGTTTAGAGTAACTTAGAGCTGTGAATTAGACTGAACACAAAACATTTTTCCAGCTCCTGATAAAGAAGGAGAAGTTGAATGCTACAGAATGTGTTTTGCACTCAACATGGCCCACTGCTGTGTGCTTAAATGTTTGCTAATTTCTCCTAAACTTTTTAAAGATTACAGAATCTGTTTTTATTTTCATTGATTTCTTACCACATTTTGCACTTTCTTTCATAAATTTCTCTACCTTTCTATAATGATGCTTTTCAAAGATGTAAGAAGAAATAAAAGGTTAGTGTGTATCATTATTTGGTAAGAAGTCATAACACTTTTTTTTCATGTATTTTCTGTTTTCCCTTGTAACCATCTCAAATAAGAACAATTACCCAAAAGCAGTTCTGGATATCTCCTGTCACAGCCTGTCATCTATGGAAACTCAGGAAATGTGACAATTAACATCCACAAGGATAATTTTATTTTATGTAATTTATTCTAAGTATAGGAGCAGTGATGAGAATAAATGTTTAACTGAAACCCTTATTTTGGTTATTGGTATGGAATTGCCAAAACAGCCAATTAATTTTGTGCTATTTTCTATGCCCACTCTGTCTTGCTATCATACAATTTTAAAAAAGACTGAAAACAATGTGTATCCTAATTAAAAAGTAATTTAATTAATATCAAATACTCTCACAGGAAAAAAGTCTGCTGTAAAATATATTAATGCACTTGACAATCCCAGGATTTTAAGAGAACATGGTAAAACTGTTGAACCTCACGAGGATTTCTGTATCAAAGCAACAAAAAACCCAATGAAATTCATTCTTTGGGACTTTAAATGTGGTATTTTAAAAGCTTAACTTCTTCATATTAGAGAGCCTATTACTTTTTGACCTTGCATTCAGTTGAAAAGGAAATATTGTCTCCATTACAGCTTGCGATATTCATAACAATATGGACATTTTAAAATGCTGTAATTATATTTAATCATACTTAAACCTCAGTTACTGTCATATCTGTTTTAATCGCGTCTGTAAAAATCTGTCGAGCTGCATATGGATGTAAAAACCTTTGCAAAGTGAAACTTCTGTTTTCTTCAATAGCACCAGTTTGCCAGCAGATTCTAATATTTAGGTTTCTAAGCATAATGCAATTTAAATAATTGCTGGACACACAGCACCTTCACCCATCACCTTTTACTCTCTGGTAAGGACCTGGACAGGGAGACAAACTTCTTGTTACAACAAGGGAGTCAATATTCGTTGAGCTTTCTTTCATTCCACCATAAACCTATCCTTGTTTCCAATATACCTCACCTTTTTATCTAAAATAAAAAGTGAAGAGCATTTCTTTATAATATCAAGAACAAACACAGCACCCTTCATGTACTGCAAGACTGAACTCATATATCCAGCCCTTTGATTTTAAAGTTTTGTCACCACAGTGGTGTTGCACAGTCATTATCTCCTACTTACAAAACACAGGCAGGCATTCTGACCAGTTGTCTGTGGTGAAAAATGTAAAATTCTAAAAAATCCTGTTGTGTAATATGTGTGTTTGGAAAGAGTCACAAGAATTTGGATGATGTATGGAAAAATGAAATTTTCCAGTGCTGTTGGATCTATTCTTGTAATCAAAGAGCAGCTTTTCACACTTTTTCCACTGTTCACTCTATTCTGTGTGTGGATAAAAGCCACACTTATTCCTTTGCAGCAGGTATAAAAAGGAGCCGGAATACACTGACATTAAACACTAAAGTAGAGATTAATTGGAACTCATTACTCCTTCCTTTTTTGTATTTTGTAAATAATTCTGTATTTCATGCTAACATGCACAGCCATTCAAGACAATTATATTTTCTAAGAAACCACCCTGCAGTTTCTAGGCTACCAGATGAAAACTAGCACATGTGACTGGTGAGCTAGGTCTGAGTAGAGGTTTATATGCTACAGGCTGATGGTCTTTGTGAGTTCCTAGAGATCAAATATCTCAAAAAACCCCTACTCCTCATAGCATTGTCTGTTAGACTGGAAAGCTGAATAAGCCTGAAGTTAATTCCTTTTCTGATAAATGCAATACATAGATATGATTAATGATTGACCTTTTTTTCTCTTTGCTGTAAGCAGGTAAGGGTCTTCACAGATTGCCTGCACTTAACAACTTCTAAATAAATGGGTGCCTGAAGGCTGTATTTTGTACTTGAATTATTGCTATAGACAGCACTTTAAAACACTTTTGCCCTCAGATACTCAATTTCAACCCCTCTTCCAGCAAAGCCTTATTAACTTAGAGCAAAACTTGATTATAGTTTTCTGCATCCCAACAGGATTTCTATACATGTGTTGTGGAATGAAGTATTTTCCTGAAATGTCATGGTAGACTTTTGACAAAACAAGAGAGCAGCTATTGTCAAGGTCTCAACAAACTTCTTTGGTTTGTCAATACATTTTCAAGCTCTACTTGTAGCTCTTGTGGAACAAAAAAATGAAGAAAACAGACCCAGAAAAACCTTCCAAGGACACAGAACTTGATACATGTGACCACAGAACTTGATACATGCCTGCCACAAAAAGTAACACCTAAATATTTCCTCAGTAAAACAACAAACTCCTTGCTACAAGAGATTCTCCTTTCTTTTTCCTTTACATAGGCAGATGAAATTCTTTCAGACGAGTATACTCACACACAATTTAAACTATAAATAATGACATGCAGCCATTTAAAAAATGGGACTATTCAAGTTCCTTAGCACCATTTGATGATTTATTAGCAGTCTCTTTAGATTTCACCTTTTCTGCACCAAGTGACTTCAAAATCAAAAGTACCAGCATGCTTCAATCTATAATATTCACAGTTAAGATATATTAGTAGCTATATTTAGTAATGCTGTGTCATTGGTTCATATATTGTTATCAAAGGGTGATTTTAAAAAATGTAAATCACAGTTACAGTTATATATTCATAACACATCCTCAGAACCAGAAATGAAAGTGATAGATTTATTTTATTTCTTCTATTTTATAATGTACTAATGCTAAGTTCCATTTATACCAGCTGCACCTGGTTGCCACTGAAGACATTTTGTTGCCCTCCATCTCTTCACAGCTCATTAGCTGAAAACAGAGAGCAACTCTTGGGTCAGGAGAAGACGTATTATCTGTGTGCCTTGCACATGAAGAAGGCCGAGACTGGAACAGGGTCCCATGGGGTCCCTGGGTCTGTTTAAAAGCTGTTGTAGTCTCTAGGCAGGCAGCTCTACCAGGTGTTCCAAAAGAGAGTTTTCCTTCTGGTGGAAGCACTAGGAGCTGTACAAGGTAGTCTCAGTGGGGCATCACTTAGGTTATCAACAGGCATATGCCAGGAATTAAAGCAATTCCATGAAAACAGAATTTTCTGGCAAACTGTAGTCAATGTCTGCCTGGTTCTCATGGAGCTTTTCTGAGGAACATTTGTGGAAGCTATGTGAATGCACCGATGTTACAGTGGTATCACCTGCTCTTCTGGAGTGGCACTAATGGCAGCATCCACTGGCTCCTGAATACCTTTGTGCTTCAGGTTCCTGGTTTTCTTAGACTGTGTTATAGTACATTGTGAAGTTGCACCCTCATTTTCAACTTCCAGTGTGCTTGTGTTTCGTCTCTACAAGAAATAGGTTTCCAACAGGTCAGATTTGCTTTAGACTGGTTGTGTGCTGCAGCTTTGTTCAATTTTCTGTGTACTGTATGAGACCTCATGGGTATTTTATAAATGTATGAGTTGAGAGGATGGTTCCATTATGCAATGAAAGCAAAATATTTAGTAAAACTGCTATATATGGCCATATATATAGTGAAAACTGCTATAATGCCCCCTCCCTCCTTTTTTTGTGTGTTTTGTTTGAAAATAGCATCTACATTTTCATTAACTTGACAATATTCAGGTACTGCATAGGAAGACAAAGCCATAGACAGCAACTGTTCCCCAGGGAACAAAAAGAGAACATTATATAGACCTTATGCTTTTTATTGAAATACAGTTGAAGCACTGGGTTCAGGATTTAGATAGGTTCTTAAAGTATATGGACACTGGAACTCTAAAGCAGTTACAATATTCTCCTGTTTTGCCTTTTCCCCACTTTTGAACTATGTAGAATATGTAAATATTAAATAACTAGTATTCAAATAATAGAGGAAAAAAGATACGTCGACACAGCATTGAAACCTGTAGAACATATTGAAAACTTAATCTAAGGAGTTTCAAAGAAAATATTTATAATTTTAGGGCAAGTGAAAGAATCCCAGTTGCAAAGGAATAAAAATACCAAACCATTTCCCCAAGAGGCAAATATTTGGCAAAGTTGCACTGAATAACAGAATTACAGCAGCAGAATATCTATCCTTCTGTATCACATTTTGCATTTAACATTTGCAAACTGGAAATCTTTCCTAAGCAAAATGTCAATTGAATCTTTTTCTTAAATGAAAGTGTGAATGAAGCTTCCTTGATGGGTACAGCTCTGAGAGCACCATAGGTACATTGTCCTGACAGCATGGGAGATCAGTTTGCATTTTAGCTCATCAAAATACTCTCTGTAGGGAGCCATTCTATTCCTGAGTATGGCAGCACTGTGAGAAGGAAAAGAGGTAGTGAATGAGACCAGGAAAAAGGGGAAAAATAAATAAAGGTGATTGTGGTGGGGTAGAAGTGTTTCATTCAAGTGGATCACGAAGCGTTTTTATTCAGCAGCTGTTCACTGAGGTGTAGAAAGCTGTAAGTCTGCAAGGTCTCTTAGCTGGGAAAATGGTTGGAGAAAAGCTGACCATACTGTATCAGTAAATGTTAATCAAAAGCAGAAGTTTCTTCCATACCTTTTAATACATATATATATAATGTGCATATATAAAACAACCCAACAGCACTTTTTCAGTTAAATTATAGTACATAAAACCGATTGTTTCATTGGAAAAGAGTCTATGTGTCTTCTCCTTGATATATTTCCTCAACCTGTCCTGAGAAACAACCAATGAGCTGAATCCCTCTGGTAATCATGGCAATAGTTTCACACTAGGAACAGAACACAAAGGCTGCTCAGATCATGTAAGAGGGCAGATTTTTCTCCTCACAATGTTGAACATTTCAGGGCATCACGAGGAGTACATAAATATTTGATAACAGTTACAAAAATCTAAATGTTCAGGATAGACAAAATTCATTCCCCAGTTACAGGTATGCCTTCCAACTTATTCCCTCATTACTGATTACGAACACACCTACTACAGTTCGTTTTTTAAAGACGCCTTCCAAAGACAGAAGATTTCCATTGAGAGGTACTCATCCTCCTTTTGAAAGTAAACAGATGCTTGACACATGATCATACAAGATACAATGTGCATCTAAAACAGAAATCTGAGAAGTAAACACAGAAAATCAAAGTAACGCTGACCAGAAAGACAAGACCAGAGCTCAGCTCTACCATGTCTGGCCCAGCTGTGGCACGGCAGTCGCCAGCTGGGCATGTGGCCCGCTTTTATTTGTTTGAAGAACAGTTTTCCCGCTTTTTAAAGTCAAGCTTGCAGGCATGGTTACCTAAATAATTTGTGAACAAGAAGACTTTGCAGCAATTCTGGGGACAAGACTGTGCTGCTGATAGGGATGCTCACAGGTCTTAGGGGCGTCATGAGAATTGCACGTGTAAGGGATGAATTTGTGCCCCAGGAATTTAAAATTAGAGCCAGACCAGGCCATAACCTTACCTTAATGCATCAAACCCTATTCCCAACAAGACATATCAGCCTGCTACTCCAGTATATGTTGGTATCTGGCTCAAAAAACACCCAACCACCCTCTAGGGCAGTGAGGGAACCTGCTTGGATCTGAAGGTGACCCCCGCAGCACTGACGCTGCATCTCAATTTGGAGACATTTCAGTGACTCCAGCGGGAATTGTAGGCTGTGGCAAGGACCTACAAAGTTTGTGGGTGAAGACAGGCTGGCCTGCTGGTGGGGGTGGGAAGGAAGGCCCCAGTGTCAAATGTGCCATTGCATGGAGCCCCAGAAGGGACCTTCTCCGGTCATGCAGAAACCTTCACACCAACCAACACAGTTTCATTTGTTTCCACCACTTTCTTACAACACAGAGGTGTCCCCCTTCCTCCCTCCCCCCAACCCCCCAAGCCCCTCCTTTCTGAACATATCGACAAAAGGAACAGCAAAATAAATAAATAAAGACTTAGCCTCTGCTTCAGGGAAGCCGCCTCTCCAGGTTTCCGCACTGGCGGAACCCGGCTGGAGCTGGTAGGCATCAGTTTTCACGGCAAATGGTGGGTGCAGAGGGGGCCAGTGGCTCCCCGGTCCTGGCGGGAGGCTCCAGGCTCAACTGTCCATGTCGGCCGGCAGCCCCGGCTGTCATTGCACCAGCCCCGAGCCATAGCTGAAGGCGTAGCTGCTGGCCAGCGACAGGGACTGCTGGTGCTCCTCACCCTGCTCCGACGGGTAGCTGGGAAATGTCTGCGCCCGGGACACCTTCGCTGAGCCGAGGTTGTGACCTGGAGGGGGGGGAGAAGTGAACACAACAGATGTAACTGGGCTTTGAAGTCTTTCACCATGGACACGGACTCCAGTGGATTAACTTCATACTGACCCACGGTGCCAGGGTGCCTGGCTTCATCGGGACCTTCTGGGGCTGCAGAAGAGGGTATTTCCTGTGGCTGAGGGCACAAGTTTGTGACAGATTCCCAGCAAAGGCAAACAGGTCCCAGACTCAACTCAGGCACAATTTAGGGTCGGAATTTTTTTCAAAATTTCAGAGTGTCATTTCTGTGTATTTTCTACTTTATAAGTCTTAGTTATGTTAGTTAGGACTGACAAATAACTAGTGCACATCTTTTATACCTGAAGCACTGCCCATGTGGTGAAAGTAATGCCAGGGGTGTCAAAAGGATTAGTCCCACAAATGCCACTTCATTTACTTACTGTCCTTTGAACAGGATACCAGTTTGTCAGGTAAACACAGCATCACTGTCATTCCAGAATGAACTGGAGGTGGGATATGGTGCACATAGCAGAATACTGGTTGGGAAGAGGATGTGCCAGATGCTTTTTCAGACGGGCTTGTAAATCTCATATAACCATTGCTTTCATCAGCAAGATGGGAAACCATGTGTGAAAACCCAGTGATGAAACCCAGGTAACCCTGATGACCTAATTCTACAATCTGATAGTTTTCCTACCTCATATTTCCTTTTGAAATTGAGATTTAATTAGTAACAAAAAATAAACTTCCAAAGTGCATAGCTTCATACAATGTATATTCTCTTATTTTTTTGGAAATGTATATTGAAGGTTGGATTCAAAATGGTTTTACATAATGCTTTTAAAAATGTCTTAATGCATTTTTTATCTGTAGGAATGCAAAATCATATTTTTTATGTCAACCATGGATATATTAAAGAATAGCTGCAATGGCATAGACTCAAATACTAAAGAATTCAGCTCATGCTGAAATGTTTCAAAAGAGTTAGCAACTTTCTAGACTGGTCCAGTAGTGCTGGAACCAAGGATGATGTTCACCAGATTTGAGAAAACTTTTCCTAACTTGCATTTGGAAAATTTTGCTCATAACATATTACTGACTTCCTCATGAAAAAATGATTCACCATGATTTCCCCTGAACATGAGACTATCAGAGCAATGGTGGGACCAAGAGAGGAAAAAAAGCAACTAAATGAAAAACAGAATAAAAGGTATGTCTTAGTGACACTGAACACCATGAAACCAGCATCTGAACTCCCAGTGGCATGTTAATGGTCATAAAATCCCTTTCACAGCACAAGCAAGCAGGATGATTTTTTTATGTGTATTTTTACTATCCATTCATTGGGTTAAATTGACATTGACTACCAAAACTTGACTGAGATGAAAGGTTTAAATGTTTTTCTGCTTCAAGAAGCTTTTGCATCAAACTGAATTAAAGTGTATGGTGGCTGTGAGCTCTGAGATACAAAGTAGCTGATAATGTTTGTGAAGAGTCTTAAAAGTTTTATTGCTTTGACCAGCTTTTAACCATGATATTAAATAAGGTCTTTATTAATTTTTTACTTTTATTTGGGATTACATCACAATTACTGTCACTTTATTTCTTAATCTAATGCACACCGAAACATGAGAAGATGAATGATTCTAGATTTTAATTTTGTGTTCCAAATCTGCCAATTTTGCTTCTCAGGATGTCAGATCTCGCTTTCCTTTTACCCAGAAGCTAGATTCATATGTATTTTAAATGCCATAAGGAACTGCTAAACCAGGCACATGATTTTCTATGTAAAATTTGTCTCCTTCCTGCTAATAAAGATAAATAAAGTATGTCAAGGTATAATTTTCCTTCATTCTCTTCATGTATTTTATCCTAAGCGTATAAAACAATCCCTCTGACAACGAGCAGGAGTAAAGAGGCTTACCAACCAAGGAGTTCCCTAAACTCAGGCCTATTTGTGTAATGTGCTGTATCTTGTATTTTAAGCCCACTTTTGTAGAATAGAGCAGCTTTAATACAGTGGTGAAGAGTGCCCCTAACACACTAATTCTAGCCCCTAATACACTAATTTCTACCCACTAATTTCTAGCTAAGGAATTCAGGCAGTCTCTTATAATGTGGAAGATTAATTTGAACCTGTTAGGGTTAAAAAGGAAATTAAATTCAGGTCTTTCATTTCCTCTATATATGCCTCAAAAGCCAGCACATCCCTTGCTGTTCTTTAAAAGAAAATTTGTAGATGCTAAATGTCACAACAGGGCTGATTTTTGCCATTCTGTAAGTAAAGGGGCTAAGGAGGAGAAGTGACTTCTTCTCTCCTAACTGCTAGGATATGGAGTGAGAGAGAAGAAATGCGAAAGCTGTGGGTAATAGAAAATTTGTGTTTGGAAGGAATGGATCTAGGCAATATGTTTACTTTCAACTTAGGTTTTTAAAAAAGCAATTAACTATGTTAATATACTTCAGTAAATGAATAAAAAAATGATGGTGGCAAAATAATAAAATAGTCCAATGGTTCCAAGTTGACTGAAGACTTCTAAGCAGTAAATTTCCAAAATTTAGGGCATTTTTTCAGCTTTTTGTTAAAATTCTCCATATCACATACCAGAAATTATAAATTATAATAGATCCTTTTAGTTGCATTCCCAAATATTATTTTAATATTCATACAGCTGATCAGCCTTATGGAGCCCTAGGTACTGCAGTGTCTCCAAAGTTACACTTTCTGCCAGCAGTAAGGATTTTGAAACTAAAGATGCAGGTAAAGTTTTTGCAGTAAACGATAAAAGTTCCACAGCTTTCTAAATTCCTGCTTCAGTCATATACGGGCTTTAAAAGGTTAAGAGAGAAGCAGAAGCAGAAGCAGAAGCAGAAGCAGAAGCAGAAGCAGAAGCAGAAGAAGAAGAAAAAGAAGAAGAAGAATGCTGTTAGTGGATTTTGCAGCTCTTTGGTACCACATCTGCTTTTAAGAACACAAAACTAACTCTTCCCTACAACTCTTCTGAAGTCAGCATAAGATGAATTTGATTCACACAGATTTCATGACCTGAAGACACCAATAGAGCTGGGGGAGTTTTTTTCCCATGGCTTACAGAGGCAAAGTTGCTTTTTTTTCTGCTCTAGGACAGGACCTTGGAAACATAAGTATTATTCAGTCTGCTTCATCCTTTATTCAAATTTACTCTCAGGATTATAGAATGTAATGAAGCTGCAGTCCAAAGCAATTAGGTATGAATGATCCATCAAGAAAACTTAATGTAACCCAGCAAATGACGTTAAATTAGATTTTTCCTGATCTTAATTATGTTGGAAGCAGAGGCAGTATACACAAGGATCTTATTTCATGGCATGGTGCTTATTTATAACAATTCTTTAGAGGAAAAACCCAATGGTTTCCTAGTAACAGCAGTGACTGATGTACATATAAGCAGATCGATCACAACTTCTGAGAGAAAACTTGCAGTACTCAGCTAAATGAAAAGAGAAAAAAAGGAGGAGAAGAGATCCAGGGATAAGCTCTAAAAGCTCCCTTACTGCTGCTTATTGGGAGATGTTTCTGTTTCAGATTTGGAATTCAAATTCTTAACCAGAAGGCAGGTACCAACCCTTTTTCTTTTCTAAATGAAATAAAGGTCACTCTTTTCTTTTCCAATACAAGAATTCAAGGGATTCTCATCTGATGTTCTTTGGTTAGAGCACTCATCTCTGATGTACAAATCCTGTGTTAAAATTCCCCTCTGCCTGTGTGTAAGGTTCTACATTACACTTTCTGGGGAAAATCAGCGGAAAATGTTCCCTTTCTGCTCTGCACCGACACTGCTGTTCACTGTCCCTCAGTTGCGCCAGTGAGACTGAAAAGCCGCTTTTTAGACTGAAGCACTTTGGTCATCCAGTTTGCATGAGCCCTACAAATCTCTGTACTGGCAAAGCTGAGGAACAGGAACAAGCAGCCAAGGGGAAGAGATGGCAGGTTTTTTCTCAGGCTGGTTTCCCTGCCAGATGGTTTGTTTGGCGAATGATGACCTGGGAGCAATGTGCCACCAAATGCGGGTGAATGCCATCGCCACCAGACTGCTCACAGCTCTGATGCAGGGGCACTATTGAAACCCCGTGACTAAGCTTTTCCTGTACAAGATCTAATATAAGTTTGTTTCTGCAGCTCACTGATTAAAAATTAATAGAACCAGAGACTCCCGTGTTTCAGCTTCTGTTGCAGGCCTTTAATTACCTCATATGAGATAGCCATTAGGTAAAAATAAAGACGTTTGCAGCTGCACAGCAAGCTTTCATCTGGGATTTCTTAACCTCTGAACAGATGACTTTACAAGCAAAAGCATGTAATTCTAATGCATTTTTTTTTTCTAGGTAAGAATAATAAATGTATTTTTGAAAATAAAATCTGACATTTCCATTTCCGAGATTATGAGCACAAAATTGAAGTCATTAAATTAAAGCCAATTGGATATCATTATTAGTATTGTGTTCTGTATTTGGGAGTCTCTGAGACTTTATGATTGCAAGAGATCTGCAATCGCTATAGATGTTTCTATAAATGCTATAGAAAAACATGCCTGCTCAAAAGAAATTTCTATGAATCAATCAGTGCAAGCTAAGAATGAATAAAGTGAATCACTTGTTCCATTGTAAAGCAATCGTTTCTTTTTAGAAATATTAATTGGAAAATTCAGTTGTTCACAATAAACAGAACAGTCTGGGAAGCAGGCAAACAGAGACGATGAAATTTTATCACTGCACAAAAGGATAGTGCAAGAAAGTGGAAAAAACCCAATTAGCTAACAGATGTTTCAGGAATGAAACGTTAGGAAGAAGGAGTTAGTTCTGTATTGTTTCCTCACACAATTCTCACTGGACAATATAAATGCAGCCTTTGAGCCAGAGAAGTCCCAAAAACCAGTGCCAGTCTTTAATCTAGATTCGTGTTCTCTGAGAACTTTCCCAGCAGCAGTGAAAGCTCCTATTTACACCAGAGGAGGCCCACAGACTGCACTGAGGATACTGCTTGAATGGGGAAGCTTGTCTCAAGTGCTTCAACCTCTGATATTCTTTGCAGCATTTTTGTTAAGACACAGGAAAAAGTGGGAAAAGGACTGTAGCTATGCATTGAAAGCCCACTAGGGAAAATTAAACTCTTACTGAAAAGAACTAAATTATTACCCCTGCTTGTTTCAGATAGAAGCTTTTATCGTCTAGGAGCTTTTGTTGCAAAGAAAGAGACTCCATATTTTATTCTGGATAAAGAAAACATTTCTCCAAAAAAACCTCGTACTTCAGTCTCAAATCAGTTAAGTGGCTATTATTGCATCAAAAAGGATACTTTCATTTAAGGCAGAAAATAAATGATTGCTGCTATCCTATTTATAAATTGATACTGGTTAAAATTCTGCCAACTCTATTGAATATACAGTGTCTTCTATTGAGCTACTGATGACAAAGCAGCTTTTCCTTTTCTGCTGTTAGATGATTGGAATAACTGAAGCAAAGTTTCATAGCAGGACAAACCGCTACAAAGCAAAACATTTATTTTGCAGTAATGATGCGGTTGGATTGGAAGGGCATTAATTGGTACAGCAGTTATTATGCTGTCACTCACAGAGAGATGCAATGGAAGGGAGCAGATGGAAACTGAAAAATAGCAAAAACTACATTACAGCTTATTGATTTCCATATACTTATTGAAAGTGAAACTGTGGGCCTGTTTCAGTTCCAAATAAAGAAATACAAATTTTCCTTTGAATTTAACTACAGTTGGAATAAAAACGCCAGGGAGCACAGCTGGGCTCCAACTTTCATATATTCTAAAATAATTTTGGATTTCATTTCATCAAATATATATATATATCTTTCTGAAGGGAGAAAGAATATCAGGAAATCTAATTTTTGAGACAGATTTTTAAGAAAATGGTTTAGTTTATTTATTGGAAATACTTTTGAATAAAAATAATTTTAATTGATAATAGAATACATAGAAAATATATAAAGAGAGTGAATGACAAACTGTCACCCCCCTCATTTAAAAATATTTCCTTTCCATTCTTGATTGAAAAACATTTTCATTTTCCTTAGAATTTGAAATAAAAACAGGAACTTTTTTGCTGTACTGCATCAAGATTAGTAAGTACTTGAGTAGCTATATACTTGTTACAGAGCCCTATCACTTTCCACAACTGGAAGACTATTATTTAACTTAAAAGTCTTTGGCATTGTCATAAAGTTTTTCTCTAGAAAAGAAGGAGCACTACATGTGCATGCAGAAGAGACTGCAGGATTGCCAGTTTAAAACCAGTAAATTTACAATAAGTTAAAATTTTGAGTCTGAAGAAAGAAGTTTTCAACACTCCAATTTTGGCACAAGAATTCTGGAGTTTCATGAAGAGCATGTCAATATTTTGAAGTACAGAAAAATAGTTTCAATACCTACAATGTGATTTGCTTGTAAATATTATGCACAGGAAAAATGAGCATTATTTCGTCTGTACCCCTGCCTAAAAGAGCAGGCATTTAAAAGCAGTACCTTGAAACATGTAATTAAAGCCAATGTATTGACTGGAGGCCAGGTCAGCTTAATTGCTGGGGTGTTTTTCTGGGAAGTGTTTTTAAATACTTGCTGTCCTGCTGCACCTAACCTGTGAATCACCTGCTTAGAGTACCACAGGCTGATGTAGCTCTTGTGGTAGAAATATTAGAACATCAACCACATCTTTCTCAAAGATGAGTAGGTTTATCTTGCTGTTTACTTTTAATTGGTTTCCATTAGGATTTTTTTCCTAATAATGCATTTATGTGTCTACACAGGGAGGGGACAGACATAAATCCCTACTACCTAATATCTTCACCTAGGAGAGGGAAAAGTAAGTTATTTACACATCTCACATTACCCAATAGTTCTTTCCCTTTTTGCTCATAATCCTGCAGCCAAAATCTGACACATACTTGGAAAAACTGATCTGTTTTACATATTACACCTCTTTGACTTGTGCTCTTCTATTTATTTCCTATAACTGTAAGCCTGCACGCCTGAACTTCAAGGAGATTAGGTCAAAGAAAGTGGACCAGTAATTTTTGTAGTTTTGTGCTCTGAGCCAATGTGCAGGTAAACACAATAAGCTTGTACTTAGCTCTCTTATGTTGTCTTCCACATACAGACCACAGCAGTCCTTGCACAGATTAATTCATTTTGCCTTTGCAGCTTTTTACACTTGTGCTAATGTTGTAGTACTAAACCAGCCTTCTCTCACCCTCGGCCCTGAGTCCAGCTCTTTAACTGTGCCAACACAGTTGAAGGAGGTTCAATCATGTTCCCACTTGACACAAAATTAGGCTAAGGTCCAACTTTGCTTCAAAACAAACATCATTTTCCAGATGAAGGCTCTCAGAAAGAACGATTTCTGAGTTTGGTTTCATGGATTATACAGAAGTGAAATTTTCTGCAGTGATACTTTGACTTTTTAGTTTATTGATTTTAAAGTATTTTTCAGGGAACCCTGATAGCCTGGCATTGAGCAGCCCCATCTTGCAAAACAAACTATTCTGTTTTGCAATACTTTCTTTTCAGCTATTTTTCTTGTGTGAGAAAAATATCCTCTACTTCTCTTCTAAATCAGTTAAAGAAAGCATCGAGCTGCTCTTCCTGACTCACACTAAGTCAGGAGAGTTGCAGTTTTCTCTGAACCATTACACAGATGATCCAAAATGTGTGTGTATGGAGAAGTGACTATGGTCAAGGATTTTGTTTCGTACTGAAAGATACAGGCATCACGACCTTGAAGAAAAGCTTTTGAGAGGATATGTGGGCAGTTTAATACTAAAATGTATCAAAATGTCAGCAAGCTAATTAACAGCAAATAAAATCTTGAATGAGTGCCCTAACAAAGCTACCTTAAAAGGCTGAGTACTTTGTCCAAGGTGGCTAGCATCCCTGGCCTAATTTATCCTTTAAACCACAGGCTCATTCAACCAGAAACTAATATAAAACCTAATATAAAACATCTCCACATAAGTTGTAAAATCGAGGTTTATCATGAGAGTATTAGCTGTTTCTGAACTTGTGCCTGTGCCAAGTAAATTTATTTCATTCACCACAAAAGTAAACAAAGACTAAGCATTTTTATACATAATGCATATAGTTTCACTTTATTATTCAAGCTCAAAACTCAATGAACTTTTAAAACAGAAACTTCACAAAATAGACATTCCATGCTGGTAAAACTAAGGAGAAAAAAAAAAAAAAGGGAGAGGAGAAATTTCTGCAAGTGACAATTTCCTTCACTTCAAGGAACATTTGAATGAGATCCAATTGTAAAATGCAAGAAATAAGAAGAAAAGAATGCTCTGATCCTAAGTGCGTATGGGAAAGGCTAAAGTGGGGGGAAGAGACAACAGCTAAGGAAAACTCCAACAAGAAAATTATTTTAGTGCTTATTTTGTGTCATGGAGACATAACAAACCAACAAAAGACAATACTCAGAAAAACTAACCTCTTCCTGGGATAATTGAAAAGTAGGAAGAATACAAAGCTAGTGAAAACAGAAACAAATGTGAAGGATAGATAAAATTGTCTGCATTGAATTACTTTTTCTTAAATAATTTTATGCTGTGTCTAAGTAGGTAGAGGTCCACACTTTGCTGTCTGCTTTCAACTCCTGGGTAGAGCATAATGTCATTATGGCAGCCAGCTGATGGTTGATCTCTGGGCAGAAATAGATTTGGAGTATAATTTTCTTTTACATCCTTTCAAAGTACATTTACCAGAATAATTTAAAGCTGGTAGCTATGTATGTAGTGTTATCATCAAAGTGTTCACTTTTCCCTTCCTCAAAATGTTTATGTTGTGGTTTTTTATTACAGCCAAACTAAATGCCCAGTCAAAAGAGAGATTTTATCAGATAGACTGTTATAAAATCAGCCTCTAAATCTATTAGTGATGTAGCAGAAAGCACCTTACTGAAAAATTCAGTGCAAAAATGCAAATTTATACATTGCATATAACTTTGATGATATGGAATATGTCACTGTTAAATATTTATTGCATTTCAAATCATGTTGACATTTCCCCTTGGATACACTATTCCAGAAAATACTATACAGACCTGATGAAATTCTACTGATACTACAGAGATGGAGTGAAACAGTGAATTTGTAATTTAATATTAGAGTATCTAAAGTGAAATGAAGGAAAAAAATTACATCCATAAAAAGTGTGTAGTGTGGAGATAGTACATTGCCTTTGAAAAGGGGGTATTACTGGAGGCTGACTGATCAACAGTGTTAAATCTTGTGGCTGTTATAATTCTGCTGATCTTTAGTGTGGTCAGTATTTCCTTGACTGGTAGTATTTTCATTATAAACACTCCATTCACAAAGATTTATCACTAGCCTATAAAAAAATTGCCATAAAATGAAACTCAGCACATGAACTCTGAGAACAAAGTCAGAGAGCAAATTTGGTCTGACAGGATGGACGGAATATGTTTTTCACCACATTTTTATGTAAGTAAAATACAGCCTTGATTGGAAAAAAAAAATAGAGAAAAAAATTGGCAGGCAGTATAGTTTACATTGCTTAACACAGGGAAAAATGTGAATGAAGGATTTATGCCAGCTTAAATGGATATATATTCTACAAAAACCTATATTTAAAAGACAATTTTATTATGCGAGAATAATGTGAGAAATATATACATATAAAACATAAAGTCTAGGACATTCAGGTGATACAGCTGAGCCCTTCCTTTGGTGCTCCCAGGCAGTTTCCTAGCACACCTGAAGAGCCAGGGAAATAGGGAGATAAATGCTAGCAAAACTAACCCTTATCAAAAACAAACTCACAAAAAAGGCAAATCAAAATGCAAAACATGTCTTGTGCACGTTTGGTTTTCACTGTGGAGTCAGATATGCTCCCCTTCTGGGCTGTTCAAAGAGGCAGGAACGCCTGGCTGTTGGAAATGGTCCTGAGGTGTAACAGGACCATCATTTTAGCATCAGCTATGCCTGAGATTACCTCAGCAAATGGTTGCACCGCAGACTCACTCCTGTTTGAGCCATGCTAGAACTTCTCGCTGCACAAAAGCAGCAAATATGTTTTTAATCATATTCTTCTACCTCTGTTAAAGAACTCAGAGACATCCCATTACTCCACTTCCCTAGAGGTATCTGAAGACAAAGTGCTGTTCAAACTGTAGACAATGTCCTCCAAGAACAGGAGAAGGTCTTGGACTCTGGTAAAGTGCCTCTCCTTCAAGGAACTTTGTATTTATGTTGTAACACAGTTGCTTATGTGTATTTTGCTAGGAAGGGAAGGAGGACGGTGGTTTTTGGGAGGTAAAACATTTCCCAGTTTGATAAAATGAGTTATTTTAACTGACTAAAGATTATCCATTTTTTTTTCTGCCACCAATGAGAAAAATTCAGAGAAGATCTTACATTAATATAGGCAGGGATGAAACACAGCGTTCAGAACGTCTACCTTTCAAAATCTACTTTTTAACCCATACATTAAAAGTATTTATTAAACCATTTTTCATTCAGATTTAGGCTATGAAATTACTTTCTATGAAATTGTCCTCAGAAATATTCCTTAGAAGACCTTAATGTTATTTCAAGCTGCAACTAGATAGTAATAGTAGATGCCACGTAAAAGTGAAATATTGTATTAACTGATAATTAGCTCTCTGGCAATGTTAAAAAGTTTCCTGAAACACTTGAAGGCAAGAAGACAGACCTCTTCACCAGTTCTAAAGGAGAAAGGAATTTTTTTAAAAAAGTGCAATTTGAAATTATAGACTGTCATTAATAAGACTTGAGATCACAGCCACAGTACACAAAAAATACAGAAATGGATTTTATGACATGTATTTGATGTATATTTTGAGGTATTTGGTAGTAGCCATTGCAAGTGATTGAAGAGTTTATTAAATAGATGGAAGAAAAGAAAGGTTTCTGTCTGTACTGAGTGTAACAGCACTCTGAGTTCTTTTGTTCCTTGCAGAGATTGCATATATAAAATATGTGGCAATAAGGCAGTTCACAGAGGCTAAACAAATTATTTTCCTCTATAATTTATTCTCTAAAATAAAGAAGTTTATTGATTTTTAGATTATATAAGTTTAATTGGAATAAAGTTGATATCTAAAACATCAATGAAGCACTCAGGAAAGTTAATCCATTTTTCATGACTCTATGAATAATTTCTTCTAGCTGTAAAAGCCTTCAATTACCCACCAGGAAATCAAAAACAATGGCTCTAATTCACTGAAGGATGCAAGTGATGTTCTTCTGCTTTTTTTTTCCCTGAAAGGGAATTCACTGTGATTCAGTGTGAACAAACTGTGCCATTTTTATCAGACTTGTGTAACAGTAGAGGAAATGAGTGGAGGTAAATCTGGTAGAGGTGTGTCAAAGAGTTTGATCTGCTTGTGTCTGGAGATAGGAGTCCCTTTTCCTTTACTCTTTCAGACAACAGAAGAAACAGCTTAAGCCAAAGCACTTCCTTCCACACCCACCTCCCCCCCCCCCCATGCAACAAGCAAATAAACATAATATGAAAACCAATGGTAATAGTAAGAAACACTGAAATTACCACCCATGTGCCTTCCCTGGAAATTCATTATTAAGCCTGTAAATATTCTGTCCTCTGTTTTGCTTTTTTCTGTTCCTCAACTGAGGATGGTTTTTTGTTAGTACTCCTTTTGTGGCCTCTCAATGGCAAAAGCTGTTTGAGCAGTGCAGCAGCAGCCCCTTCAAAAGATTTCCTTAATTCCAGCTGCTGGGAAGAGTCCTGACAAACCCAATTGACTGATCTGCGAAAGCAGGAAGGGGTAGAGAACTATCCCCTCTAAACTGACATTCCTCCTGTCCTATCTCACTGCCTGTTAGTTACGTGTTACTAAAGCAAGCTGGGAAATGACAAAGAAAAGTGCCCACAGCACAAGACAATAAGCAGCAATCATATCCAGAACGTGACACGTACGAAGTAATTACACTCCATGCAGACATTTACAGAAAAGTGTTACATTAAAGCAAGGCACTTTACTGATGGCGATTTTGCCATTGGCTTTAACTGGAAAGAACTGTAACAGAGATTTTAAACTCATTATGAAAGTCTGTAGTTGTAGCACTCAGGTAAGAGACGCTGAGGTGAACAAAGATGAATTAGTCTTCCAGAAGGGTTGAATGCTACAGATATTGGTGTTGGGAAGCAGTTTAGCTAACAGCAAGACGGATGGCACAGAGCCATCAGCAGTAGAAGAGGAAAGAAAAGTAATATAGAGGACCCACTTCACAATTCCTGAATGAAATCTCTGGAATTTCTTGCATATAGCTAGACCATCCAGTGCTCCAGTCATTTTCAACTATTGACAGTCGCACAGTGGCATGTGAAATCCAGGAACTGCAGCTCAGACACAAAAGAGATTCAAACCAGCTTCCACCACCACAGCTTGCTGCATTTTGTGCTATTATTTTTCCTTTCAGTGCCTGTTATAGCAGAGCAGCATATAATGTGGAAGCACACAATATGAGACAGTATTCCTGAGTTACGGTACTACTTCTCCATGAACACTGCAAAAATTATTACCTTGCATGTAAATTTTTAGGTTTACTAGTACAGCTCTAAAAGAGGGAAGTAAATAATAGAATACAAGTGGATTTCTGGCTGGACAAAAAAATGGGAATTTAGAGAGCTGGAAATCATCTGTGATTTAAAAGGAAGGTAAAGTATGAAAGTAAGAAATGACAAGCCTGCAGGTACCATATCTGGTGAAACACGATGTCATACTTTTGCACTAAGGCAAAATGGCAGCTTGCAAAACTGTGCAACTGAGGTACTGGCTTCAGGTTGCAAGAGTACAGCCAAACTAAAATTAGACATATATATATTTGCTATTTTAAGAGTACAGTGAGGACAATTTAAAGGGGAACAACTAACAAAACAAACAAAAAACCCAAACACCCGAAAAAATAATTTCATAAAGCAAATTACTTTTATCATTTTTCCAATTTATGTCTTTATAGCCTACTCCTTCCTGGAGCAATAATAATTAAAAATTAGAAATTGTGAGGATTTTTACTCATCACTTGTTAAACAGAATGAAGCAGTAATGTGTATTCCTCCACTGAGTCTTCAGGCTGAGGTGTGACATAACTCTTATAAAATAGGTATGCTCTTAACAAAATATAGATGGGTATCTATGCCAACATCAGAAAAGAACTAAAATCTTTTATGTTATAGCTCACACCAGTGATGACTGCACTATCCTGATTATTCAGGACACTGATTCTGCATCACAAAATCACCATATTTACATCCCATTGCAAGAACTTGCAGTGAAAATAATTTTCTTTATATAGTCTTGCAGCTGCAGACATGAGCACTATGAAGGCAAGAAGAGGTAGCATTCCATGATTCTTGGAGAGCTTTGTCTTTCACATGATCTTTGCATTCTTTTAAGATTTTATGTTTTCCTTCACAAGTGGGAGAATGGGATCCAGTTAGCTACTTCTTCGTATGTCTCTTTAAAATGAATATTTAATGAAATACAGCAATGGCTACAGAAGCCTCTAAAGTAGCTCAGAAATTGATGTACTGCCTCAAAATGTCTGCCAGTCAGTAAAACAATACCTGGTTTCATAAATTCACTTTGAAAAAACAAGCATTTTTTGCCTTTTGAGAGCAATCATATACTAAAAAAGGAACTTTTCCAGGTTGTGAAATCTGTCTGTCCATTTACCTTGGAGGATAATCAGGAACTGAATTTAAAATGCGACGGGGGAACTATCTAAATTTTAGAAGATATTCAGACCTGCTGCTGAGGGCTGTGAACCATATGCTCTGTGCCTATAAACGTGTTTCTCAGACAATACCTGGGGATTTCAGCAGAGGCAATGAGCAAGGGGAAATCCAATTTTTATGTCTTTGGTAGAATGACTAAATAGCAATGACTCAGGCAACTGGACCATCATGATCCACTACAGACCCATCCTATCCCTATTAAATTGTTACTTTAAGAGCAAAAATAAGGAAGCAATAGCAGCAAGGAACAAACTGAAAAATGCAGCGATGCTGTTTCTACCAACTAGCTATTATTTGTCTTCATTTTAAAAATTAACTGTCTTGAAAAAGCAGCAGAGATATATATTACAATATCTTGAATTTCCTTCCCCCCAAAAGTGAAGAGGAAAGGAAAAGAAAGGAAAGGAAAGGAAAGGAAAGGAAAGGAAAGGAAAGGAAAGGAAAGGAAAGGAAAGGAAAGGAAAGGAAAGGAAAGGAAAGGAAAGGAAAGGAAAGGAAAGGAAAGGAAAGGAAAGGAAAGGAAAGGAAAGGAAAGGAAAGGAAAGGAAAGGAAAGGAAAGGAAAGGAAAGGAAAGGAAAGGAAAGGAAAGGAAAGGAAAGGAAAGGAAAGGAAAGGAAAGGAAAGGAAAGGAAAGGAAAGGAAAGGAAAGGAAAAAGAAAAGAGGAAAACCGCTACAGGACATGCTGCTTTATGTGACAGCACCTTTGTAAGAAGTGGGGTGGAGGAAAAGGAAGCATTATCTTAGTATTTAACTTTGAACTGAGTAAAGCAGGCAAATCGCATTCTTTGCTAAGTTTAAGAACAGTGGCACCATCTGACAGAAAGCTTTTCCACCTTTCCTCAAAGTAGAATGTGGTTTTTGATTTACTGAGATCACCTTTTGATCAAAGACTTCACATCTACTGCAGTCCCTTCTGTGATTTTACACAAAATCCTTTCCAGTTCTTTTGATGCCCTATTTTTGCCTAACTAGAACCTAATATGCACATATCTTTAACTTACCAACTAGAAGCTATGAAACCAGTGAGGGTAATTTCAAATTATGATCAGTATCAAGTCACTAGGACGATCTGTCCCTTGCTCAATCCACATGTGATGTAGTAGGAATAGGGTTGGGAGGATTCCAGCTTTCTAATCTTTCCACTTGGAATGTCATGCAGAGGGTAAAACACTCTTTTCATTATTCTGTAGTAGCAGCAATCACTGTGATATCTGCTTTGCTCCTTGATGCTCAAAGGTAAAAGCACATGGATGGAGTACAGTCCTTTTCAGTGACAAAAGGGAGCACCTCTTCAAAAAGAGCCTCTTTTATTTTCCTCCCATTAGCATCATCTTGTAATGGCTCTAACTCCTGCCTAACTAGAAACAACTAGGAAGCAGAGTTATTATAGTAGGACTTGTCTGTAACTTAAATGGTAGTAAATGTGCATTTCCAAAGATAGGTAGACTTGGTGATGATTTTTTCAAATTCTGAAGGCTGATATAAAGTATTGATTCGAAGTTTGTTTCCTGTGTCTCTCTATAGTCTGCTATTTTATTTATTTCTGTCACTATATATAACATTTAATATTATATATTAAGTTAGGAAGGTTGATTTTGTTCTTAGAAAAAAAAAAACAACAAATAACAAAACAACCCAACCAACCCCCCCAAAAATATTATTTGCAGATGAGAGTTTTTTACAAATAATCTGAATTTGATAAATGATAAAAAAGAGATATGGTTGAATTTTTAAAATTTTGAGAAATATTAATATTAAATTAAAATAATATTTTAAATTTGTCCCCTCCAAATATTCCATATAATCTAAATACTGTCAAGCAATAGATGATGGAAATTTTTTTGATGGGAAGATCAGATTTAACTTTTCTAAGGATTCATACAACCCCTATTTCCATATTTACATATCATGTTTTTTAAGTTCATCAGCAATATCATGCATAAATGTTTTCCATTAAGCATTAGAGACTGATTTGCAGAAAATGTAAAATTTAATATCACGAGTCTTAGAAATATTGTAGTAGATTTTGAATGTTTTTAAAGTTTACTATTTTACTATTTTTTACATGAAAGGTAGGATTTATTTCTAAGTTGGATTAATTTCATACACCTAGACTGTCTAAGGTAAAAAAATCCCTCTTTCTCTACTCGTTCCTCAAGAGCCCATACATTTAAAAGGGGACTTGATAAAAAAGGATGCTTTATAGAGCATACACTAAATATTATTGAGGGAAATGAAGAGAAATATATGGAAGTATAGCAAGCTGTGACACACCATTAACCATTTTATCACCTGTAATGTGTCTTGCTGGACTCCTTTGGCTGTTTACCTGTCCTAGAAACTCTAAATAAATCCATTTTTTTAAACTGGTGCTTTATCAGCTGGAATACCATTGCTGCTTAAAAGATTTTAATATCTCAGCTCCATTTATCACAGCTGCTGTCATGTCACAGCACTTAGCAGAACATCCCACTGTCATATGAGAAGTTAGCACACCTGCTGTAAACTGTGAATATTAATTGACTGTATCACAATGCAAATTCTTTTCATGCACCAGAAAAGTGTATAATTTGGATATAAAGCATCTGGATGAGAATGACCTGGTCTGACCTAAAAACTGGAAATTTTTTTCCCAAAAGATTTAGTTTCCTGATAGAACAATAGTCCATTATATTTCACATTCAGTTGTACTTTTTGCCAGACCAAGTTTTGCTGAGAAATAATTAGTCAAAATCCTTTTCTTGTTTAAACATTCTTGATGCGCTGAATTAGTTTTTTTCTCCCATCACCAAAACAACACTGAAGCAGAGCACAGCTTTTTGTGCACCCAGGCACCACTCCAAGTTCCATCACTGTTCAGATATCAGCTGCAGCCATGCAATTTCACCTCCTTCAGGGGATTGTTCCTGAATGCCACCAAAATGGCTTTGGGTTTTGAAAGCAAAGGCTGATTTGGGCCCGAATGCCTCAGTCTGTCCCTGCTGAAGGCTCAGAGCCCCATTGTGCTGCAGCCACACCTGGTGACCCTGTGTGTGCTGGGGTCTGTTGTGTGCAGTGTGACAGGCTGAGTACCGGGCCAACAGCATAAAAAACCTCCTCAGCCTCATTCAGTAATTGGGGCTCTGGCTGCAGCTTCACAGAGCTGCAGCCAGTTTTCCTTACACTGTCCACTGCCCAGATAATTGGTGTGACATTTCATTTCTCCCTTTGCCGGGAGAAGACGCTCGGGCAGAAAGCTCTCTCTTCCAGCCCGTGCCTCCAGCCCTGAGTAAAAAGGGCAATTATGTTTCGTGGTTCAGAGGCTGACACCTTTTCTAGGCTGGTCAAGAGTAACCTTCCCCTTCTCTATCACCCTGCTGACAATGAGACACGATGGAAAAAGAGACTGAACATGTTTCCTGCAAATTCATGCTGTTAGGTAGTTACACGCAGAAAAAAACCTGCCAGTTGGATAATTAGGGATGATGCCTGTGGTGCCTTTCCTTCCTGCCCATTCTGATGCCTAAGCAGAATTTCTTGCCAAACACGTGGCCCGTAGGTTTAACTATTTCAGATAAACCAGTGGATTAATACTGACCTTCTAGGCTAGAAATTGTGGCTCTATTTGCTGTTTCTCCCTTTGTCACTTTTGCTCTTTGTTATCCCTTGGGGAACGAAACAGCTTATATCACTACATTTAAGTTTCATATATTGGTTTATATCTTGAATTTCTGAGAATTTTCATCTCTCTTTCACTTTAGGAGAATCTCTATCTTCAAATACAAATGTAAGAGACTATAGAAATTCTGAAAACAGATTTAAATATTGAACACAAAAAGATATTTTAACTTTATACATTAGATTTTGGTCACAAGAAGATTTGTTGGATTTGAAACTGCCATAGTACTCCTTTTTTTTTGGCATTCACTGGCTGCAACAGAAGAAAAAGACTATAACTTCAACAAGACAACAGATTAAACCCAGGTGAGTAACATAAGAATATTGTTCCAACTGAGCATTTTTTTACAGTCAAGACATCATAAGGGTGATGTGATACAATTAAATAAATACGTAGCACTTAAGGAGTATCAACTTTGTGGGAGCTGCTGCAGTATTGTAGTTCAACAGATCACTCGCAACTTCCCTCAAATAAAGAAAGAAGAAATTACAGGAAAGGCTTTACCTTGTAAGCTACTATAAAATGTAGAAAGACAAGCTACATTCACCAGAGGGCAACCCAGAACTTTCCACCATGGTAAATATTCTATTTTATAAATATTTATGTATATAAGCCAGCTATAGTCAGATTCTCTAAAGCTCATAAACAGAACAGCAACAAAGATGGCAGCTAAGCTATTTCCAAGTGAAACAAATTGAGAGCATCTCAGAATAAAAAGAAAGACCAATAGGAAATGCCTCTAAGGTTTAAAACAGCATAGCAGCATTTACAGCCTTTATTTTCTTTATTGTTGCAGATATCTGTAAGAACAGATGGTTTCAAAAAGATGTGTTTCCATTTAGGCTTCTGCCGTACTGTATTTATGAGAATGCATAGTCACAAGACATATGCCACCTGGCTTTGAGCTGTGATTCACTCAGCAGAACTGCATTAGGTGAAAATCTTTTGCAACACTGAAGAAGTTGCTGGAATTTTGTAGGACAAACAGCCCTGCAGTTTGAAACACTCTATCCTGTTTCAGTAAGAATAACTATACCTGATATTGTGTTCAGAAGAAAAAGTAAGGAAGAAGGTAGAGTAAGTGGTTCTTGAAGATTGAGGAAGTAGCTTGTAACTTGGTTCTCATAGTCAAAGACCAAGGAAAAAAAAAAATCTCACAATCCATATAAGTAGCGAGAAGAAATGAGCTTGTAAACTCATGAAATCTAGTCCCAAAGTCTCATCTCTAACCACAGATCTAATGCATGATCCATAAAAGTTACTTCTTCCCTTCTGAAAAAGTACATTTCACATACAAATGTAAGAGACTACACAAATTCTGAAAACAGACCTAAAATATTGACCACACAAAGATATTTTAACCTTATATATTAGATCTCAGTCACAAGATTTGTTGAATGTGAAACTGCCATAGTACTCCTTCCACTACACGTGGCTTGACACATGCTCAGTTGCTTATTGTTATTCTTTATATTTTATGGTTATCTTCTTTGCAGAAAAGCCCTAAGTGCATTTTAAAGCCATGCTGTGTTTTCTCCTTTCAGCCAGAGGTTTTGAGTGATGCTTTGTGGAATCTATTCGTTCTGTTAGAGTCCTGGAAAAGAGTGGAAGGTGACAGAGAATTAATCAAAGACTTCTCTTTGCATTAATCCACTCAGGGGCTGATATGCAATTTCTAAGGGCTGAAGCACAGACAGCTACATGAAGTAGCTGCAAGATTAGTTCTGGATGGATACAACCACACTACTGACAGAAATAAGCAAAGAGAGAGAGAAGTGACCAGTTATTTGAGTCCCAAAACAAGCTGCCAATAATGCTCTCTCTCCTC
Source organism: Aphelocoma coerulescens (assembly GCF_041296385.1). NCBI lineage: Eukaryota > Metazoa > Chordata > Aves > Passeriformes > Corvidae > Aphelocoma > Aphelocoma coerulescens. Next base: position 110,047,660 of record NC_091015.1, read on the forward strand.
TCCTGCCCAACATTCCTCGCTGGGAATCTTGTGATCACAGCCAATTCATGGTTTTGGAAATATGTAATGTAGGAAAAGTAGGTTTTAAGTTTCTATATTCTAATGAAAGTTTAAATCTAATGACACGTTTAGACAAGCACAGGGTTTCACCACTGTCTATCCCACATACTTAGTGCTGTGGCCTACAGAGTCAAGGAAAGCTAACTGCTGGGGAAAACAAAAGCAAGCTGGAAAGGTTAAATACAATAAAAAACATCCATTACTTATCAAATAGTGAAGACTCATCCTTCCTTCTAGTGAAACAGCTAGAAATAAAAATTTTTCTTTTATACCTAGCTTATTAATTCTGGTTGATTTCCTCAGTCTTGCAAAAGATTTCTGCCTAATATGACTGTGAAACTTGATGAAGCACAGCTCAAAAGGAGGAAGATGTACAGATGCTTCTGGTCATTGTTAAATGTACTTAACCACATTCAGAAGTGAAGAATGTTTTCACTTAGGAAATACTTGAAAATGTAATTCTTTAGAAGCTTAGCTTGCAGGAAAAGTGTAAACACTGTTTTGAGATTCAGCAAAGAATACAGCCATTCTAAAACTAACCAACAAAAAAGGCCAAACCCCAACTTGTTTCTATTTTAATACCAGATAAATGTACAGACAACCTACATGGAGTTTGATAAGTAAGTAATTGACAAGGTGATTTGCTTTGACTGATCAGCCATATAGGCAGGTCTTGGCAGCCTCTGGACTTTGGATTCCTTTCTAGATACATCACACAAGTTATATGCTTTTAAGGAATTAAGTAATATCTTCTCAAGAGAGGTATACATATTATTAAACAGTTGTGTTCTCATATAGAAATTCTTTAATTTTTTTCCTCAGTATTCTCCCTATGAGCTGGGAAAAGCTCAAAGATACATTAGTAAAGAACATAGAATAAATATACTACTGAAGGGCATCTCTCTTTAAATGCAGGAAGACTTTTAAAAATAAACTGAACTGTATCTTCAAACTCTTTTCAAAATGTTCATTTATTTTCTCAGACTTCCAGCATATACAACAACTACTGATGTATCTCAGACTGATGTATTTTGTGGGAATCTTCAGAAATTGAGGAGAGCAGTTGCCTGTATTTCACACAACCCACTGAACGCAAAGGAACACCTTTTATTGACTCAGATAGTACATGATCAGACTACTAGTGTAGGTGCACAAGTTTGTGTTTATAACAGCATCAGCTGCACTCAATATTACCTTTCCATCAAGAATAGGCTAAGGAGAATGGCACATCTGAGATAATTCTGGGAATTTCACTGGGGGAAAAAAGGACAGTCTGAAAAAATTTATACATCTGTGTGCTAAATCTATGCTGTTGCTGTAGATTGGTTCAGCTGGCAGCTGCCCAGGGATCCAGTTTAATGAAGACTCCCTCGACACAGAAAAGTAACAAAATGGAACCTTTTACTCTTTCCCTGCCAGCTCTGCTGGTTCAGGGAAGAGACAGTGCACTGACAGTGCTACAGTTCAAGCTGCCATTTTCCTAACAGGCTAAATAGTGAGCATGCTCAAAGATTTGTGACCATACAGAAAGAATATTTGCTGTTACTCATGTGGTAATTCCCAAGATGCTGGTCACTGCCTCAACGAAAAGACAAAGGGCTTGGGCACCCTTCATTTCTGTGTTTCTCCATTCCAAATCACCACTTTTGGTGGCATTAAATTTACCAAACCTAACTCACACAAGCTGAAATTGCATGGGAGTATGGTTTCTCCCTGCAGGCTTGTTTTTAAAGACAGCAGATTCTGTGCTGCAACTTCTGCTTATGTCAAGGATACTTTCAGATCCTCCCATTGTGTATTGTACTGAATAGCAAATTTTAATTCCCTGGCTCTGAAGCCACACCATGTTTAGTTAGATCCATTTAAAAATAAAAAGAAGCTCTAGAAAGTGTTCTGTTTTTTGTCACATGACATAGTATACCAATTTAAAATGCGTTTATGTTTCTAGGACATATTCTCTCACCCAGGCATACACAGATTCATCCATCATGCATACTCCCAGAAAGATGTTAAAAAGTCTGAAAGTGCGTTTAATAAGGAGGACATTTAAACCCACCATTTTCCAGTATTAATAATGAGTGATAATTTGGCCATATGACATCAGATATTGCATAAAAGTACAGACTGACAGCACAACAAGATTTATTTTTTACTCTACCATTTAATAAGAAGACGAGCAATTAGAATGAGTTGTGTAATGGAAAGTAATGAATGGTAGCATAGCTGTTTTCCCCCCTACATACTTTGCCTCAGAATAACTCCGAAGCAGGAGCACCGTATGGCTACACATAAAAACAAAATGCTACAACAGAGACACTGTCTGCTAGCAAAGCCCCCATTCAGCAACTCATGTGAGAACTTCACAACAACTAAAAGAAGGACTACCATGCCAAGAAATTAAAATGATCACTTTCATGCTCTGTTTTCCTGAATGTAAACCAAAACATAATTTTGAATTTAGACTTACAAATTGTAGAAGAAAGACATTTTTAAAGTTCTGAAGGTTTCACTAGCAAATTAATGTCTCCACCCTACTGTTATGCTAAAATTATGGAAAAGGAACCCAGCGCTGTAGGTTTAATATTGCTAAGGAAAGAGCAGTTCTCCCACTGTCAGGACTATGATAAGCCTGCTCTAAGAAATGCTTACTTTCATGTAAAAATGCACAGTAAATAATTTCTTCAGGAAAAAGGAATTTGTCCTGCGCTTCAGACCATCACAGTGTCAAAGAGAAAAAGGAAAGTATAAAGATGCACGTTGGAAAGTTCCTCTGAACACTAAAAATATGTACAGACATGAGACACAGCCCGTCTCAACAGATACTTGTTTCAATTAGCTGAATGGTCTGGATGGAATTTTGTTAGACCAATAACACTAAAAATTCTTGCTCCTCTGTCACAACATTTTAGCAAGAACAACCTAACTCCTCTTGTACAGTATCCTTGTGCTAAAGCATTCCTTTGAAGTTTCCTTTTTTCATTGGGAAGGGGCAGACAGAAAAATGATTTGAATGTTGTCATCAGCACAATTTTTTTCAGTATCCTGGACAGACCAATCCAATCAAGTTCATGAATTAGTGTGATTAATAATGATTAATATGGAATCAAAGTAGAAGTTGCAGAAGTTTCTGCACTGCAGTATTTCTATAGCTAAGTAATAGATCTAATTTGTGGTTTGTAAATGTATTTGTGTACACTTACACACACAAAAATCCTGTATTTTCCCCCTGGCTCAGCCAATCCCATTTTCATTTAAAGATCTAGTGCCTAGTGGCACTAAGATATCTCTGGAAGAGAATTTATGTCACTGACTTTAACTGTGTCTATGGACGCACCTAAGTAGTCTTGTAACTGTTGTCCTTTCTGACCACAGAATGGCATTTTGTCTACAAGCCAATTAGTTTTACCAAGTTAGCCTTTAGAAACTGTTTCATATATTGTTCTGATGGCTAAGATATTTGACATTATCTAGACTTTAGGACCCTGCCTTACTCACGAGCAGTTGGGAGCAAAAGAAACAGCTAACACTTATTTAATAAAGTCATCTTTAATGAAAAGCTCTAGTAGTGGACTGAGACCAGCTGAGCTGGTGAGGAGGAAAATAAAATCTCTGAGAAAAATATAACCCTCTTAAATATGAGAATGAATAGTCTACCTCATTGCTAGCAGAAGTAATGTGATAAACTATAGACTAAGAAGCTATACTGATCCTGCATTTTCAAATGCTCCTCTCATTGCACTTCTACAGCCTCTGGTAGAGGTTATTCCTTCTTATTCCCATCAAAAATCACAGAATTTCCACCCAAAGTAAGCATATTTCAGGTCTGACCTAATATTGGCCTTTTTCCATTCACAGAAAATCTGAAGTCTCCTGAGAGCAAGAAACATTTTCTTGCAGTCACACAGACGTCTTTGCAATTCAGTGGCAATAATGACCATAAATACAGCTCCTAGGGTCCTTTAATAGTAGTCCATTGCACCATACTGTGCATGGGACAGTGAAACTAGAATGCCTCTTAAAGGTGCTCAGCTAATTTCAGCTAAAATGTTCCTTTTTCTAGAAATAACTCATATCTATTGGTATCATGGTGAGTAGAGAATGTCCCTGTCCTTTAAGTAAAATCTATGTGCTTTTGTTTCAAGCACTTGTTTCAGTCAACTCAGCAGTATAATAAGGCTGCGTGATAAAAACCACTGCTCTCATTATAAGTACTCTCTATATTTTTGTCTGAAACCACAGAGATGTTGATGACAGGTTATGATTTTATGACATTTAGGAATATATTGTATCATCTCACTGTAAGCTTATATTTAGAATGACAGAAATACAAATAAAGTAAAATAATTAACCGTTTCTTGCATGGATATTCAATGTGAACAACCAAAAATAGTACACTTAATATGAAGAAAAGGTTAAATGTTAAGACAAAATTTGCACATAAATGAGCATGATTATCGCCACATTCATTCACCCCTTCATCTGAGTCTTTCACTGCAGTACTTTTCTATTTCCTCTTTAAAAGGGTTGAATGTACTGTGACAGTTCTAAGGTTTGTCTTTTTTAGTTTTATGCCATTGTCTTTACCTGAACTTTCCTATACACAGTGATAGCTTTTCCTAATCAATGGACAGAATCATAATTCTGTAATGTGTTATATTTATACTACCAGGAAATTACAGAAGAGATCAGTGGATCACGAATCTCAATTGATAGTGAGGACATACATTGGAGGTCAGTAGGACTTTTTCTCCTTTCTGCTAGGAAATTTCAAGTGTAAAATAAAATAACAAAAGTATTTAAACCAAAGCTGATTAATGATCCAGATGTTCACTAAAATCTATGCATGTGATCTAACCCTTTAAGAATGATTACAGATAAGGCAATTTGTTCACAGACACAGTTAGTTGCTCTTGTCTGATAATAGTGCTTAATCTCCTTGGCCTGTTAAATGCAATCCTGAAAATAATAAAGTGGTTATCACCAGAAAATATACTAACAAAATATCAAGTGTCTGTACAGAGGGCCAAAATTGGTTTTGATTGTTGTTTCTAGAAGAAAATGCAAGATAAAAAATGTGAACTAAATCAAAGCAAAATTATAAGAGGCCACTCATAAATGTACTCTTATTTCAACAAACAAGAAAATGATGCAATATAACATTAGTCTAGTCAAATATAGATGCAGAATTGAGTTAGTTTATGCATGCACTGTGAGAAAATAAGATTATGAGCAGATATATATTACACAAAAGTTTTCCAAGTTCAAAAGCAGTTTTGAGTAAACTTTCTTATAATTTATGAAATTAATTTTACTTTAAAATGAATAAATGTAAATTTGAGTCAACCAATCGAATTATATTCATGAAAAACACTCTTTGCCTGGATTTTTTTTCACTAAAATAAAACATTTTAGAAAAGTAATGTAATTTCCAACTGTTAATAGTGTGTTAAATTATTGGATTTTAGTGACTGTACTTCTCAAAGTATTTGAAAATGTGATCTGTGGCCACTCTCTCATAACATAAAGGCAGTAAAATCAAGTCTCCCAAACAATTTGGAAGATTTGTATTTAAAATTCTAATTTACTGGAATAAATCCCATAATAGTTTTTAACATCCAAAACCTTCTATCAAAGGTTGAGCTATTTAAATTAAGCTATTTAATAGTGTCTTAAAAAAGCCAATTTCTTCTTTGGGCACCATCTATGTTATATACACACATTAAAAAAACTACTTAGTATTTAGATAATGGATACAAAATGAACATCCCTGATGTTCTTCTTTTTCCTTAAATCTACACATATACTCCGGAATATGTTTTCTGCTTTTGTCATTTTTGGTTTGTAGAGCTGTTAAATTAAATTTCCCATATTTCAGTACACAGATACCATGTTTCTAGAAGCATTGCACATACAGATAGATTTGACAGATAAAATGCCTCACCATTGTTCTCGCCAGAAGGCAGAACATACGGTTTTGTTCCTTCCATCCTGGAAGAGGCTGTATTATTGTCACTACAGTGCTTTTATTAACATTCCAGGGCAGAGAACCAGATGCCTCTTTTTTTTTTTTTTTTTTTTTTTTTTTTTGAGCCACTATAAAATAGAACCTCATCTTCTTCCCTTTTTATTTTCCATAGGATTGCAAGAGTCTGCGATGCACTTCCTCCTCTTGGTCAAATAAATAAGAGACTATATAGCCCTGCTACAGTTTGATCACAAAGGTTGCTCACTGTTAGTATCCATAAGATAAGCTGTAGGTACAGTGTACTGTTTTTAAGCAATTAGTAATCAGAAGAAGGAAGAGTTAAATGCATTTCCTCCTTCCCCTAAAATGCTCAAGCTCAAGACCAAACTGAAACTCTACAGCCATGAAAATACAGCAGTTCTTTAAAACAAGCTTAAATCCTGGCACACATCATCTTTAGTGGGAGGGACACACTATAATACTGATTATTCACTTTTTGGAAAGTGATCTTTCCTGATAAGAATCTCAGATAGGATCCTTTCTCTCCCACCCTCCCACCCTAAGGTATCTGTTATTTCCTGTCTACTTCTGGCTTCTTGAAAGGAAACAGATTTTCAAGTAAAGTGATGAACCTAAGATTTCACATTAATAAAAGATATGTTAGTAGTAAAAATGAAACAGCAAAACAATTAATATTAAACATTTCTTGAGGAATCACAATAAAAAATTAAATAATAATTATTTGCTTGACTTCAGAATCAGATGTCAGTAATACTTAATGAATAACCCTTTACCTCAGTCACGTACTTAAAAATACAATGGTGCTAATGTATTTTTCCAAATCATCCTGTTTCTCAGTGAGGAAAAAAAACTAGTTTCAGAGATAAAATAGCTATTCCAAAGAATTTCCACGGGACCATATATACCACTCTCTTCCATAATAGAATAAACTGTTTTATGTCTGTGCCAGTTCAGTGATCCTGCTTCACAACATAAGCTTTGAGAACTGAGAAAAAAAGGTTATCACAGAAAACCCTAATTTAAAAAAAAAAAAATTCCCACAAATTTTTTAAAATATTCAGATTTTCATGAACATAGTCTGGAAAAAACACCCCACAGATATGGATATCTGGAACTACTCACATTGTTTTATGAAGCCTTTGCTGAAACACATGGTCTCGAGAAGTACTGAGAGCTTTTTTGCAATATTTAAAGTACTCCTGTACCAACACTATTCTCATAGCTGGTGCGAATTCAGGGCACTTATCTGCTTTCCCAGGAGTCACACCTTCAGCTTGCATGAACCACTATAATCATATCAGTATCAGTGCTGACTTCTATTTAAGGACTTAAAGCTTACAGAGCCCCAAGGAAACATACCCCCTGCAATATTGAGGAAGCAGTAATCTCCATCTGGAAGGTAGACTGACTGATTTAGGCCAATTTAAATGCTAGATGTTTCAGAGCCAGGATCCAATTACATTTTTATTCCAAAACTTGTGTGTCAGCTCTTGCATCCCTGCTGGAGATCTAGTTGTTGAACACTGACCTGTGCCCCACAGCTGCCACAGCAAGGAGAAAAATTCAAAATGGAGATTTGGGTCATGGTGCCACTGAGGCACAGATGCATCATTTGATGACACAGACTGAATCCAGATCAGGCCTCAGAATATGAGCTTGTTTACAGTGAGCAGGTGAGAACATACAGCAGGGTGTTCATGCTAGCCTTGAACTTGGCATTATGCCAGTGACTGGAGACCAGACAATGCCTGATTTGCTATAATGTCCAAAGGATATCTAACCTGACATAAAGTTTGCCTTCACAAAGCTACCTATCAAAATATTTTGAACAAATGTGAACTATTTTAATGAGTATGTCCCAGCTCAGCATTCTGAATCACAGAGACATGACATTTCTTTTGAAGCATTGGCACTTTCAAACTGGACTTACTGTTTTGTCAAATCACAATCGTCCTATTCCATGCATCAAGATGATCGTAAGGAAACAAGGCAACATTTTAATCAGGACTGCTACTACTTATAATAAATTATATCTCTAACTTATGCATCAAAATCCAGGCAGGGATTCTTCTACTACAAATGAGCAAGAAAAAAAACCCCAGACACAAAGATCTTTCACTGAGTTAGAACTTGAAGGTATGAAGGCTTTCAACTTAACAACACTCATTAACACCACTAAATGGGGACTGCTAGGCAGACTTTCTTCTTGCCGTTCACTTCACTTGTCAGTCTACTGAGGGTCTTAGTGAACATGAAAGACCTGAATTGCTTATCGCCTTATGGAAAACTTGTCAAAGGCATCTATATTTTGGTATAATGGTGAAACAGTGTGGTAACCATAATTCTTCCATTGTGACCATCCAGCTCAGAAACTGTCACTTTATGTCTTTGTGCCCAAAGTGCCTGTCCCTGGGAAAGAAGCTTCCAGTTATTGTGTGGCAACAAATGTGTCTCTTGCACTTTCCACAGACACTAGATTTAGTGCACAGCAAACACTAGCGATATTGTTTTGCACATAGCCATAATGCCAACATAAAAAAAAATCAAGTCATAGTTTGGGATAAAAAACAAAACATCTGCTGAGAAAAGGAAACGTTAGAGTGACAAGAACAAGCTTCAAATGAAAAGCACTTTTAGCACATTAAAATGGTAACTATGAACCATTGCATTTATGATGACAGATCTAAGAAGTACAGAATAATAACTGTGGTGAAATAAACACTTTTGATATGTTATGTAGGGTAGAAATAAAAATATATATCTCTTCAGCAAAACCACTTGGAGGGTTCTTTGGCAAAGCTATGCTGACCTAGAACAGATTGGGATCTGGCACTCATTTTGTTCTGATACATGATCAGGAATACTGGACCAAATTGTCACCAACTATTTGTGCATCAGAGACATCCGAATAATAGGGAATAATAATCTTGTATGATCTATGAGAAATGAAAACAATGTTACATAGACAAGAATTGAGAAAAGATTTTAACAGAAATATAGTGTTCATTGGGCAACTCAAAAAAGACAAACGTGTCACACAGTGTAAGGAGATTTACAAGATGCTCTACATGGTCACGTGCTTTACAAAAATAAACATATGTGGTAATTGATAGGCAACATAGCTTTCTGTTTAAGTCCAATTTTGACTGAATAATATTTTTGATCTAACAAACACTTTTGTGAGGAAAAAAATGCTGGATGTGAGTTATCTAAATTTGCAGGTATTTAGAACTGATTATATAATTTAGAAGACATACAATGTACATATGCAGGGTCTAGCACATCTTGAGGTATTTTAGCTATACAGTTTAGAAGATATTTCACATTGAAATAACATCTGTGTTACAATAATTTATCCAAAAGTAATGGGTAATAATATACGAAACTCAAATATTATCTATGATTATACATTTAATTTTGATCTACTTAATATTTTTTGAAGCTTTTTAAGGTTTAAAAAATCCTGTTAATATTTTTGTATGAGATTTTTGTGTAAGATGTTTGGGGATATATATAATGATTGGTACACTTATATCCGTGAGCTTTGTATTCAGTTTCTGTTAGTAAAACTCCAGACAACTCCCTCATCCCTGACTGTAACTGTCTGGAAAAATAAAAAGTCCTCTAAGTACATATGTGTCAGCAAAATGCATATAAGTATCTCCACTTCAGACAAAATGCTATGAACTAATTCTGAATAATTCTGTACCAGAAAAAAGTCTCTGGAAAAATAACTCAGGGTTAATGTCTTCAGTGGCCACTTAAAGAAGCAACAAATTTCAAAGAGTAGGTACATAAACTGTAGCATCTCGGTAGAAGACCAGTGTTTGGTTGTCAGATGAGAGATGTCACAATAATTGCCGGATTTCAATGATTCCTTCCCAGGTAGGTGAAAACTGCAAGGGCTGTGCAAACAGTCACACGGTGAGTCATGCTGCCTCAAAGAGCAAGGTAATTTACTCCTCTGAGGTCAGCAAAAACAGGGTTCAAAGCTGATTCTATCTATCACTTCAGGATGAAAAATAGCTCTAAGCAGCAACTTACAGGGTTTGGCATTAGAGCTCCTACTGACTAGGGGCTGTTTTCAGGGAGATAAGGGCATCATGACTCCCCTACTGTTGAGGCTGAATATTGCTTTACTGACAGTCTAAAGGTATAGACCCATTCTTTAGTTGTTACCCTATACTGCAGCGCTATATGTTGGGACAATTTCATGCTGTGTGATGGTACTGAGAAAGCTTTATTAAACCATTTAACCATTTCCACAGCTGCAGTGATATTCTCAATTTTTTTTTTGTCTAACCTCACTGGTGACAAAAAATAAGAAAAAGAAATGTTTTTCATAAAGATAATTTTTAAGGCCACAGCAAATGTGTAGATATTTTATCACATAAAATGCAGTGAGATACATATCTATTAGGATAAATATTAACTTCTGTCAAAAAGGCTCTACATAATTATGTGGGCTACTGAAGAAATGCTCAGAAGTGGGGGTTCTGTTTATGCTACAGTGCTTGTGGACATGAGTTATAGAGAAAAGTTTTCATCTTATAAGGTCGGCAGAATTTGGTTGTTTTTTTCATGCACAAGGATGACTTGCAACAGCTGAGGACCAGTGCCTTAACAACAAATTAACTTCTCTTTCTTGTCTAGTTAGGAAGGTTGTCTTTTAGATCTCACATGGTTTTGAATATTTAAATAAACAAAATGAGTAAGCATCTTATATTCATAGCAATGATACTATTCAAATTTTCTGTACATTTTCCCATTTAATAGCAGGTATGCACTAGCATGTCACTTATGTCCCTGGCAACATTTCTATTTACTGCAAATAAGCAAAAAAAAAAAAAAAAATCACACTACAAAGATAGAAGCTTAAATTGTCCCCCTCTATGGTGTTTCATTGCATGACAAACACCACTGAAAAATACATGACTGATTCCTTCAGTTCTATAAAGATCTGAAGTACAACTAAGATAATATGTTAAGAAGCATCCTGAGCTGTTCTCTACATTTCTGCAGTTGTAAGACACCTTGGTGCTGGTCCAATCCATGAACATAAGATGGATAAGTTTTCTGCTTTGAAATGCTGGCCAGGAAATCAGGTACAAAATGATAAAGAAGCTCAAGAAAAATCCCTTTTCCTCATTCTTACACTAGATGAAGAGAAGGTCTATGGCCTAGAAGTTAAGAGACTTTTGCAGTCACAGGCATCAAGAAGAGATCTCACTGGTATCCTGGAGAGTCAAAATGACTAGTGCATGAAAGCCAGTATATATTAGGAGTGAAGAATCACACACTGGTACAGATAATGTCTGGCATTTGCTGCCCATGACCCTGTTCCTAGCCCTTCCCCCTATTTATTTGTTAAAACTGGGTTGTGTTAGTTGATACATGGTGACAGGAGAAAAACAAGACTCTCCAGAAACAGATTGACATTTAAACCAAAACACACATGCTTGATCAGAGCCAAGTGTTTCTATAAGAGGCATGAAAAGGATGAAAACCTGCTGAGCTACGTCTCAGAATTAAATACCTGCTCTGATGAATGGAGAATAATGAGACAGTTGACAAGACTGAATGAAACACATTTCCATTTCCTAACCCAGAACAGGTTATCTTTTCCATCACAAGATACCTGTGATATCAATTGGTGATAGGACTTTCACCTCACAAACAGAAGCCCTGTAAACCTGCTGATATGTACTGGAATGGTATAACAATAATAGATAAAAATAAATGTCCACAATCTGTCAACAACCAATCATTTAAATTGATGATGCATTTATAACAATTGCTATGAGAATAGGATTTTAAAATTAAAAGGTTCAGCACATGTAAACTGACTCTGAAACAAATTTCCAGCAACAGCAATATTTGTGAATATTCCCAAAACCTGGGATGTCCACATATTAAAAGAGGAGATAGAAAGCACATTTGGGTACCTGCATTCCTGGTTTGATGCCATCAGTCCATGATCAAGAAAGCAGGAAATCTGACAACCTCCCATGAGAAACCACAACATAGCATGCAGAAATCTAACGAGAAAACCAAAACTCATTCCTATTTTAGCAAAAAGGTAGGCAAGCATATGGAGACACAGGTGCTACTCTGGCATGTGTGTATCACTATTTAGGAAAAAAAGATTTTGTTATCTATTTTTACAGATGTGTGGAAAAGTGGCAAAATGAGGTAAAACTGAAAACTTGCTTCACGCAGTTTTCACTAACTACCATGGAGAAGATCCATACCCAGTAATGAAAACTTTACAGAATTTCAGTACAGGAAAGAGTAAGGCTGTTAGTGTTTAAATGCTTAATTAGAGAAATGCAAAAACAATGGGCAGTGTTGCAAGCCAGGAGAAGAATATTTTTCTTGGAAGCTGAAACCAAACAGCTGATAAAAATCTTATTTTAATTACATTTAATTCAGGAAAGATAAAAAGTTATAGCTATAACTAACTAGCCACGTGTCTTCTTCAGGTTGAAAACACAGCTTTGCACAATTCTCAGCTAAATATTCAAGTGATGAAGTACATGCTTTACCCTGAGTGCATGATAATAGTGACTATAAGCAAGTGGAACCAATTCAGCTCTTATCAAGCAGCTTTGGAACATCCTGCAGTGGATGGCCTCAGCAGAGTTTGCAGAGAAAAAAAGAAACTTAATACCTACAGTGGCAGTCCCCACCAAGGACTGCCTATCCCTGGAGACAGAGATGGGTTGGACAAGACTCTGCTTTCTATTCTGAGTGAGGATGAAAGTACAAGGATGATAAGTGACAGAAGAGGTGTCCTTAGTCTCTTAATCAACACACCCAGGGCAGAGCAGCCTCTCAGGCACAGGGCAACAAGTTGTGCCTCATCACCAGAGGCTGCTGGTTCCCTTCACTTCCTTGTGCTGGACTGAGGGATGGCACTACTGCACACAGGAGGAGATAGGACACTGCTGGGAACACAACCACCCGTGCCATGTTACATCAGGTGCACTACCACCAGGTCAGAGAAAACAACCATGGCACTGTCCCTCTGCATGTAAACTTGACCTACAAACAATAACATACATAACTGAGTCATTAAAGAGAGTAGAAGGAATCTTACATTTTATCCTCACTCTGTTTTGATATTTATCATGTAAATTCCAGAGCATGCAACTCTGGTTTCTACCAAGTCCTTTCTCTCTTATCTCTCTCCAAATCTGGTATTGTGTTTTTTTTCTTCCATGAAGCTTTATAACAGAGTATTTCATTTGTTCTTAAACCCAGTGAAATGAACCTTTCATTAAAATCATTCCCCAAAAGGAATCTTCAAAGAATTTTGAAGGATAAACAAGTATCCAGCAGCTAAACAGCCAACTTGCTTCTAGTATTCAAACACAAAACTGCAAGGAGCTGCAGACTTCAGCTTTTGAAAAGATGAACTTTTGCTTTGGTGAAATCTTGCTAACTCTGCATTGGGAGGATATTTCCTTTGTTATTCATAGTTCTTACTTCTGTGAAATTTATCTTAGTTTCTTACAACGTATCATTTTGATCAAATAAAAAGTTGGCAGGATATAAAAATTCACCAAGATGAAAAGGCTTTTTTTAACAAATAAGAGAATGAAAGACATTCCAAGATTTTTGAACTTTTTTTGTCTCTACTGAATAATACTATGATTTTTTAATCAGTTCTGCACAGCTGAAATGCACTATGGAGTTATAAGGAACATATTCTTTTGGCTTGATTAAACTGAACATACTGAGATGGGCATTCATTGTGCTTAAATTGGCCTTACCATGAAAATAAATAGGTCTGTACTAGCAACAGACCACATGACATGTGCCACAAACCTTGTCACCCCAATTTTGTTGTTTGTTAGTAAAATGAGATACATGTAAAAGAAAACCTTAAGGAAACTTAAGGTTAATGTATTTGAAATCTTATGATGCTCCTTCTACAAAAATATATATTTTAAACGGCATAATAACACAACATTAGTCAATTAGGTCAACGTTACGTCAATTTGAACCAGCCCTTAAGTATAAATTTATATGATCCTATTTTATGTCATAAAGTTTAGAGAGTGAAGGGAGGATCTTTTTTCCACTGAAAGTAGAACACAATCAATTGCACTTGACATCCTTGGGCTTGGATTCTTTCCTTGTTGCAGCTGGCAAAGCTGGTATTATTAACATTCCCCCATTCTTCCTGTTACACAGACTATTTTCAAGATTACATCTTTTCTGGTTTATAAAATATTTTATGAACATGTTCTACTGACGTGTTAATTTCAATAATTTTTTTTTTTTTCTTTATGTAAAAGTATTTCATGAAAGAAAAAGAAGTATAAACTGTTCCTGCAAAGAAACACTAAAGAAAACACATCTTTTTGCCAAGATATTTTTTTCACAAGTGTGCAGGCTTCCCCTCACCCCAAGTTGTCTTAAAGGGAGTTTAGTCATCCATGATTTTGAGTAATAATTTGAGTGATTTGTCAACATAAAAGTATTTCAATTTGTTTGAAATTACTAAAATGAACTGACAATTATTTTGATTCTAAGCATGATAACATACTTAACACAAAATCAGATGGTCATAGCTAAAGCAGTCCTGATTTATTGGTGAAACAATTTAATAGAAAAAAGCAGTTTTAACAAAATTGATCTTTGACAAGTATTTCAATTTTCCCTTCGTAAACCTTTCTTCTTCAGACAACCCAGTACCAGCTGAAAGCATCCACGGAGCTGGTTATGCCTATTCTCCCAGTACACACATTCTTTCATTGCACTGCAGCTCTCATGACACACTGCAGGTCCTTGAATTTTGCAATACAGCAGAGAGATCAAATGACTGTAACACAACTGTAGTGAGTCTTAGGCAAAGTCAGAGTAGAGATTCCTGGTGTCATTTACGTTAAGCTGGGGGCAAAGCTTGATTTGCTTCTCACGGTAATAGCAAGTGAGAAGCTATTGTCATCACATATTTATGAAGTCATTAAGCTAAGACATAAGAAGAGATTTATAGCTAAGAAGCTGTGTAGTTTGCACTGAAGAACTTACATTTGTTGGGTTTTGGAGGGGAGAGGAGGCAATCAGCCAATATTTAATTGCTCTCCTTACACTGTTTTGGCTTTCAGTTTTGAGAGTACAGTGACTTCAGTGCTTTCTGGTCTGGCACAGAACAACCCCATTGACAAGTGATCTCACTGAAGGACCATCTCCTGAGAGAAAGGGCACCAAAGTATTGGGCTTAAATGAAATCAGGAGGTCTGAATTTGACAACGAAATATGCTTTACTAATCGTTTCTGGCTTCCCATCTTCCCCTATTTTTCATGGCTCATAATTGCAACAACCTCTTAACTCAGCAATCATTTATCAGAATGAATGGGAATATGTCAAGATACTCTTTAGAGCTTGTCAGTAATGCTCTTGGTTAGAGGCAGCAATCACTCCTGAACAAAATGAAGTTCTTTACTGGTTTCTGAGTGAGACACATCCCACTTCCAATATGCCATTTTAAAACCAGTCTAGTGGTGCACTACTTAGCACAGAAATTCAAAGCTTGAAAGGAAAGGATCCAATCTACTGCATAAGACTTGAGAAGCCACATAATACAGTTATATTAAATAATGTAGCTCTTATGCAGTTTCTATTCAGTAAGTATCTTGTTTCAGGTGTCCTTTATTCATATCTCAAATTTTATAGGCTTCATTTACTAATGTGAAGGTCCTGATGAGATTCAGCAAAGGAAATGGGAATGTGGAAGGCTATAAAGCATTTCAGCTTTAGCCTCTGGTAGACACTTAGTGAAAAATAACTGAGCCATCAGGTTTATATAACAGATATATTCTAACATTTTATGTTATTCACATTGTTCAGGCACCAAGATTAGATGGGGAAATGGATTCTGTACTCTATTGCTGGGCATATGAACAAACAATGGAAATGCCAAAATGAAAAATGCTCTCCCATTCATTTTACATACTTTAATTTGCAGAAAACTGCAGAAGCCTACATCAGAATTTCCTGCAGGATTAGCTTAAGGAGGGTTGAACAGGATGATTCAAACTCCTCTAAATATTTAGCAACTTGAATATTCTCTGCTTATTTTTGGTGACATATCATAGTTTCTACTTTGAAAAGGCTGGAAAACTATGTAGGAGGATGAAATCTTTTGTATGTGACTTTTTCTTTTATGTACAACACCTTTTAGCTGACCAGATTAACGCTACATGTTATCCTGCTTAAAATATATTAAAAAAAGAAAAAAAAAGAAGGGTGATTTGTCACCTACCAAGGCCAAAAGACAACGTGCAATGCAGGCTTGCTTACCAAGGCCAAAGATGAACCACAGCCTTCCCTCCATTTTGGTTTGCAAAACCAGCCTGATGTTCCTTGTATCTTTATTGTGAAATACAAAAGGTAACTGTAGATCAACAGCAAAATTCCTATAGACTTCATCGGGGCCATTTTTTATTTCTGTCTAGTTATGGTTCTGGCATGTGCTTGCAAGTTGAAGCCCTATCTCCTCAAAGGCGATAGTTTTATTTCTCAAATTTCCTCACTAAATTTAGATATATGACTCTTAGTGGGCTTCATAGTATTTTTGAGTGTAATTTAATTACTTTGGCATGGGTTTAGGACAAATTGTGGTAACAATTTGCAATAGAGCAAATAAAATTCGTTATAAGCAAATTGTGATAAGCCATACCATGGAAAAAACCCTTGCAAAAAGAGAACCCTTCTAGTGTTCTCTTTTTGCAAGAAACATGTAAGATGTTACTGGTGTAACTGTAATTCTTATACAAATATATGCTCCTTCACAAAAGTACTCTCACGGAATGAATAGCATTGCCTTTGTGGGTAGGTGTTCATTATTTTGAGTATGGACAGCAAAACCAAAGTCCAAAGAACTAGGACAAACCAGATCAAACACTACAGGAGTGACTGAAAGCATTTCTTAATTTTGAATTTCTTGGAGAAAGGCCAGGCTGTAATTAGATTTTCTGAACATAATTTCCTCAGGGATTTCAATAACTGCAATACAAAAAAAGCTAATGAATGTTTCAATACCAAAATTTTATTTGGCCTTATTTATATAATAATATATGACCTGACTATGTTTAACATTTGTATCATCCAAACTCTGAAGGGCAAGAACTAGAGTTCTTCAGATAGCTGAAAATTCAGTCTGCAATTTTTTTTTTTTTCATGTTAAGCAAATTTAAAGCCCTAAATGCAAAATGAAAAAAAAAAAACAACACAAAACAACAAACCCCAAAAAGACTAATTCTCTTTAATATCTTTTGTTGTATAAAAACACATGTGATTTTTTTGTCAATTTGTAATATCTTGTGTAACGGTGCTAAATTTTATGGTAGGTATAAACAATAAACACTGAAATATAAGGAAACATACCGGGTAGTTTTTTATGTGCTTATATAGCTCTTATATTTTTTTCCTTCTTAACCATGATTTCAGTTAATAGGGTTACTCTTGGCTTCTCATTTTTATAATTTTGTGGATTTTGAGTTATTGGGAAGCATAACATATCAATGAATATTTATCTCCTGTTGGGCTCGAATTTTTTTTAAAGCCGTCTATTATTTAGGAAAATGCACAATTCATCCATGTCATACTCACGTATGCACAAAAATGGTGTAGACCTCTTTTTCTCATTTTCCTCTGTTAGTTAAATTACTTTTTGATAAAAAATATTTAAGGACGCTTAAATTTTTAAATATTTAATTTCTGAACTGTAATTAAAGGCCATAGTTGGATTATCAATAGAAACTAACCCATCTCATTTTAAGATATTTTGTGCAACCTGTGTTCCTTTAGCGCTATTATTCTGTGTATTAATCTCTACAGGTCTTTACATGTAAGTATTTTCATGGGCTAATGGAGCATGATAGACCCAACACCCATTCACTGAAGTGCCTTTTTTCATCTGAGATGTAGTTTTTAAAAAACCAAAAATCACAAAACCCCCTACCTTCTTACTCCATAGCATATTCATTATCAGATCAACACAAACTACTAATTAAGTTAAATTTGACTGCTAAATAACTCCCAAAGAGCCAATTTATCTAAGGTAGTATGAGCACATATTCATTTCTCCTTATACATCACCAGCTGTTATTAATTAAATTCTAGTCACTTCAGACTGCAAGTTTGAAATAATTGCCACTGTAGAAACACTAATACTTAGCAGTGAGCTTGGCTACAACTTTACTGATATTGATTGTCACCTGGATACAGGTAGACACCACTCCAGTTATTTCACTTTAGAGTTTATAAGATATTTAGAAGTCTGTGGGGAATTTTCAAATTTGTTTCTTGAATGTACAAAGCTTTGTCATAAATACCCATGAACTGCAGTTTGATGGATTGTCCTCTAAAGAAAACATCTCCTCTCTGAAGGTATAATACAACTTTTGAAGCTCAGAGGAGATTATGGCAGCAGAAAGTGACTCTTCCCTCTGCAGCAGCTCCTCTCAGCTGGCTGCTCTACTAAGGTGAGGGTTGAAGTGATGCTTGCAATCTGCTTCCTTGCTACCCACCTTCCACCCACATCCACGAAGCTTCTGTGGGCTGATGCTTTGACAACCCTGCACTGCAAAGACTATAGGTGTGACAAGGTATTAGGAGGAAAAGGTGTACTTTGCACTCGCCTCACTTTCTGTACAAATTCATTGCTTTTAATTAGTAATTGCAGCAGAAGGTTCAAAGAGATTTTCATTACAGATAATGAATGTTATTCTCACATGGAAAAATTTGCAACCAGAGTCTTCTGGATGCATTTCCTAGCCCACTAGTAAGATTGAATTAGTCTCTCCTGAAATCAACTACACTTTCTCAAGCTTCAGTCATCATAGTACATATAGGAGAAATGAAAATCTTAGGTTCTGAACTATTTATTAGTCCCCTGTTTCAGTGGAAATGTGAATAAAATCTGCATACTTCCAGAAAGTAAAATTCTTGCATTTTTAAGAATACACTTCCAATATGTTGAATCCTGCACAGCTAGGTGGTATAGATACTTTAAGTATTACTTGATATATAAAGTTTTGCTTTCCTTTATTTTGAAGGCCATTTATAAGGAAAAGATTGTAGAGCATGAATATAACACATTTACTATCTCGCCGATGAAGAAGAGACACATCAAGAACACAAGAAGAAGAAATCTAACATCTCTTCAAATAATTTTTTTTTTGTGTGTCCATGAAAAAATATCAGTGATATGATGAATATTTGTAAGGTGATGTACAGGTACAATTTTTTTTCACAAATAGCTTCTGGAAGATTATTTTCTTTTTTCCATTACCGGTATTTCAATGTAAGATTATAGCCATGATTAAAAATTAACTTTGCTGTATGGAGAATGATGGGAAACAAATGCCATACCCTTTAATGAGTCAGCCTCTGAATTTTTAATTTATGTTACAATTTACAAAGCAAAACATTTCACGTCCTTCATCTTCCATAAGCATTTCACTTATTTTCATGAAAACATGTACTGTTTCCTTGCATTGGGTACTCTTGATTCTGAGCAGTTTCTAACCTCCTATCTAAATGTAAATTGTTTATGCTAACAGATTATTAAGAGAGAAGTAAAACAAAATCCTTAAGGCTTTTAGAAATAATACAAAGTGGTATGTTTATGAAAGGCTATTTTTAAAAGGTCTACATTTTAAACGTAACAATAATTTCAGTTTCCTAAAAGATACAAATAAATTTCAGCTTAAGAGCAGTGAATCATAACTTGATGATGATCATCATGAAGTTATGCTAATTATAGCATTTAAAGGCTTAAGCAAATCTAAACATATGAAAGAAAACCATAGACAGAAGAAGATGATTTGCTGGGGCCCTGTAAGTTGAGTCAACAGTTCATATATATGATTTGCCAAGCAAATTTACCAAGAATAGCTCTTCTTCCTAGAATTACTTTGTTTTAATCTTGCAACTCATATAGTCACTTTATGTAGATTTAATTAGGCACCCTGAGGTTGCCCAAATACTTGCCCCATCTTATTGGCAGAAAATACTAAAACAACCTGACATTCATTAGCTACTGAGAAGCTACATTGAGCCAAATTGTCTATCCAGCTTTATGTGGTGATTCTGGAAATAATTTTCACCATTAGTTTACAAAATGACTAAAAGAAACCTGTTTTATGTAAATTTGGGAATCCTGCTGAGGTTCCTGACAATTGATAAAATGAAATGGAGAGAAAATAACCAGTGCAAATAAAAAGCAATTTGCATGAATTCTGGTGAAATGGAAAGAAGCTAATGGATATGGCATTATAAGCAACTTGCCTTGTAAACTGTAGATCTCTCCAACGCTGTTCTGCCGGGTGATGTGATGCCAATATGCACTACGAGGAAGTGAGATCGACTTGGATAAAGTCATTGGTTCAGACAGACTGGTCTGGAGCTAAAAGCCAAAGCAAACATAAATGGAAGGTCACACATAAGCATACTTGACAGATAATCTCAAAACTCTAAATTGAACCTATGTTGTCATGAAGATACCATTTTCTGAACTATCACAGGTTTTATACTATCATTTAAACTGTGTTACAAGCATCAGCACTGTGAATGCTCAGGAAAAAGCTGCAAAAGTGTATCTGGGTATATAGGTTCATTAGCAGAGGTTAATATTAGGACATCAGAATATGTCCCTATTTATCTACACATATTCTTGCTGCCAGGGTTTTGTTATTTTCTTCTTTATGATAATGATAGATTAGCATATGCCTGAATTCTTAAACCCCTCTGCAATCACATTTCCTTTTGGTCATTTAGCCTGTAAATTGGATTGAATACCCAGAAAGATGCTAAGAGAGAATCTGAGACAACCAGCAGAGAATTAGCAATGGAGAGTCATTAATCTCTTTATCCTCCTTTGAAGTGGAGGCATCTCATCACCAGCAGCAGGCTTCAACTTCAAGAGAAGATTTTCCTGGTCTGGGGGACTTCATGTGACTGAAATTGTGAATTGCATGGTGAGTGTCCCTGTGCACAAGAGCTACAGCACAGAAACCTGACAGGAGGAATGTGAACTTTATTAAAGAGATCTCAGCCTCCAACAAACTATTGATGTGAGGGAAAGACAAGACAACGCTACAGAGAAAAAAAAGAAAGATGAAGGATTGTGCATTCCGGCAACCTCTTTGGATATTCCTGTTATGTTTTCTGTGTCTAGAAGAAGAGAATGCACCTGCAAATTTTTTTGTATCTCTGGCTTTACAGAATATAAAATGTGATCAATAATTTTTGGGGTCTAACAAATCACCATAACATTGCGAGCATAATTTTTTCAGAGGTTGTCTGAAAGGATCAATACCGAAGGATCAATTATGCCTGAAGATTTAGAATGAAAAACCTCTTATTTAAGGGACGGCACCAGGATGGTACTCTGAGAGGGTGTGCCTAGAAACTGACTTTCAGAGAGCTCAGCTACAGAGCAGAAGGTATTCAAGGTCTGGATCATTTACTGCAGGTTTAGCCATTAATTCCTAAGGATTCCTCATTCAGAATCATAATGCCAAATTAAAAAAAGCCCTTTTTAACTGTAAAAGCTAATATTATTCTGTCATTTAAACCTCTTCCCCCACCAAAAAAAAAAAAAAAAAATTAGAGACAGTATCCACCCAAAGCTCAAAGATCTAAAATTATTTAAATTTTGGGTATTAACACAAACTGATGCATGGAATATATTTTGCTTCAGATCAATATGCTGTAATTACTTCTGCTGTTGTTTTCTTGAGAACTGTCATCAAAATAACTCCCTGTCTACAGCTAATGTCTTTTCTGCTCATTCACAGACAAGTATTACATTCCATTTGTCAGTGGTACAGCTTGTAGAAGCATTTAGTCCATTAAAAAAAAAGTTTGAAAGCACTATCAGAAGAATTACATTTTTAGGGGGACTTGGGGATTTAAAGTTTATTCATACACAGAATTTCCTTTATTGTAGAGATCAGGACAGTGACAAACCCTCTAAATTATTTTACCATTTTTGTATAGCAAGGTTAACAAGGGTAACTTTGTTGAGGAAGAAAATGACATAAAATCATCTAACTTCAGTATACTGACGATATAGTCATAATTTATTCACCCAAAAGGTAAATTAAAGGCAAAACATTTTCTTAGTATGCATTCTGAAAAAAATAATTCCAGTAAATAGAACCACTTTGAGTACAGTTTATTATCTCAATGCTAAATCCATGGGCTGAATGGAAGTGGTTAAACATATAATTATTCCTGACCTGAGGTGATTAGTTCCTGCCTGATCTGACCAATACTGATGCAGAGGAACTTTATCTGCGCACATTAGGGATTTAGGAGAACAAAAAAATATCTGTTCTCGTTATAAAATAACTTAAGAACTGCTCTAGTGCTGAAGACTGCACTACAAGCATTCACAATACTTTGTTTCCTCAGATTCCCTAATTAAAGAACAACTTCTGATATCACCTTTTGGGTAAGAATTATCACCATATGCTAAGTGCAATAGGACCAGATGAACCACATTTCTCTGGGGACTCCATAGAGAAAAAAAATGCATTTTCTAGTTTGTTATAATATCATCCTCAGAAAAAAATACTTTAAAATAAAATATCAATTTTGTTTTTAATTTGAGACTTTAAAATAGAAATGTAAACCTATGGATTTGAACACCTTATTACCTTGTATATCATATAAAGGATGATAACATTAATTTGTCCATGAAGTTATTCTTACTGAATAGTAGACTGCTATCAGCTATAATTTTTCTTTTAATCTTTTTTTATCCATATAAAAATCACATTGTTGATCAAGTGTAATTGACAATGACAGAATGCTTACTTCTACAAACTGCTGTTTGTAAAAATATTCCTGTGTTCAAAGAAAATTGAATAATATATTGACAGAAACCCATTTTCTCTAGAGAACATCTTATATCTTACATTGTAGGTGTTTCAGATAAAAAACTTGAAGCCAAGGTGAAGAAAACAGAAATAAAAAATATCGATATAATCAATTATTCCTATACTATTAGATAGCTCTTTGCTATATTAATAATTACAAGTTAAACTAGTATTTAAAGTAAAGAGATCTACTGTTTCAGAATCCCTTTTCCCCAACTTTAAATGAAATTCTGGCAGATTTGTAAATCAGGGAAGATTTACAGAACTGTTTAACTTTTAAAAAATTAGATGCTCAGGTTCAAGACCTCTGGTGTTCCAGACCAGTGAAAGAGATCACACTCGTAAGTTAGAGACTTTGTCCTAGATACCCTTCCTTTTTGTCTTTTTACTATGCCTCATTAAAAAACAACTGGCTTCTCCTCTGCTTTTTTGAAGTAGCTAATGCAAACAGAGAACTTTTCACTATAAGTAAATAACCTTTAAATTTTCTTCTTTTCTCAAAGCAGGTGGACCATCCTGCACAGACTTATTACTGTCCTTAATTTAACAGACATGCAACAGTAAAAAATATATTTAAAAATTATTTCACCTATCTCAGTATAAGGAAAGGAAGACAAACTGAGAGAACTGGGGTTCAGACTGGAGAAGTTCAGGGAGAAAGTTTCACGGAGACCTTATTGCAACCTTTTGGTACTTTACTGGGGCGTATAAGAAAGATGAAGCACACTTTTTAGTAGGGCCTGTTGTAACAGGACAAGGAGAAAGGCTTTTAAATGAAAAGAAGGTAAATTTAAATTGGACATGAGGAAATAATTTTTTATGATGGGGGTGGTAAAACACTGCCATTGGTTGTCCAGACAGGTGGTGGATGCCTCGTCGCTGAACACATTCAAGGTCAGGGACTGGGCTCTGAGCAACCTGGTCTAGATGAAGATGTCCCTTCTCATTGCAGGGGGGTTGGACTAGATGGCTATTAAAGGTCCCTTCCAACCCAAAGCATTCTCTGATTTCACTGAGGATTGTTTTGCTCTGTTGCATCTATGTACCAGTCTTAACAAAGGAAAGCAAAGCAGTATACCAAATTAAACATGCATCTAGAATGACTTGGCTACAGATATTTCTCAAGTCTGATGAGACTTCAGGAAATAAAAAACCATAATCTAGACTTTTTCTCCCAGTTTACAAGAGAGAAAGTGATAACAGAATTAGAACTCAGGTGAAAAGTAGAAACGCATACATCAAAACCACATTAACTCAGGGAATTTTATGGTGGGAATATAAAAACCCCGAACATCACTGAAACATTTTTGTTATCTGACATGAAACACCTAGTAGTTATACTTCATCAATTTCTTCCAGAATCTGTCTGATAAAATACCTTTCACACAGTGAACATTACATTTCTTTCCTGTATCCAAATCCAATATCCAAAGCCAAAATATCCAAAATACTGAGTCATATGAAGCCTTTGCTTTGCTAGCGACAACTTTATTATTCTTACAGGTCTATTTGATTAAAATAGAAATTAAAGAAAAAGTCTATTAATGTGACACTGTAAGAAGTTTCCCATATTTTTCATTATTGTTCTTCCATGAAAGGCTTAAGGACTAAATTTTCTTTTAATTCCCATGGGCCATCTCCATTCACTTCAATAGATTTGTTACTCTGATATCAACAATGAATACAATTCCAATAATGGAGCCTGTTAACTGTATTAGGGTTCTGAGCTTTGATCTTTTTAGTATATTATTTTCTCTCCTTTTTTTTTTTCATTAAAAAGTCAAAACACTGAAGGTGATAGAAAATACATTTGGCTTGAGGAGATGAACTGAACAATTTATAGTTCATTCCAGTTTTTTTTAGTCTACAATAAGGACAGTTTGGTTTTTACAGATATGCTCTGAAAATAGGTTAGTTTATTATGGATAAAACCCTCTGTCTCATTTCAAGTTCTCATTAGTGCCTTTAAACAAATAGCAAGACAACTAGGTCACAGAAGACTAGCGAGAGTTGTAGTCTAGAAATATGAATTGAATACTATGATACAGATTTCTTTTCTTTTTAACTCTAAAGAAGGTTATTTTGTGTGTTATGCCTTGAAGAGAAAGAAATTAAGAAAGAGAAAGAGATTAAGAAATATATTTCACCTCTCAAGAGTCAATTATCTGACATGGACTCATTTCACTGGTACCCACAGTAAAAAATTACTAAGCTTAAGAATCACACAGTCTAGTAGGTAGCATCAGCTCAGATATCCCCTGAGTTAGAGAACAACCAGGAGAAAAGGTTTGGGGTTTTTTAAAATGAGTTTTCTCATTTTCTCATCATGACCAAGAAAAAGGTATCTTTTTCTTTTTTGCAAAAGCAGCAGCTGTTGTCCCATGTTCAACTTGTATACTATGACACATAGATCTGTTTTACAAAAACCAGTTCTCATTCAGTACTGTAAAGCAGACTGTTCCTTCTTAAGCACAGGTTTGCCAATGTTTCTGTTGAAATCAATTCTCCTGCTCCAAACAATTTTCCAATTTGTCATTTTGAATTCTGTCTCTTCATTGATCCACTTCCATATTGTTATAAATGTAAGATCTGGAAGTATAATAACTAGACTGAGCCTTGATCCTTCTTTGAAAATATTTAATAAAACTGGATGCAGGATATAGTCCTATGAAATTCCAGTGAGAAAATTCTTTCCTTTGGTGATGTGTTACTAATATTCTTTGGTTATAATTTCTCTATAGCCTTTTGTTCATAATCACTTAGCTTGTTTAGAATATAGTTATTTGTTACTTGGACTGCGTTCATTACTTAAAGGTGTCTACTATTACTATAAACATTTATAAGTACCAGCATACTATTTATTTGCTAGGCACTGCTTTATAGCTATTTTTACGTTTTTATCCAGCTTGCTGTTCCTGACAGAATACATAACATTGGCAAAACCCCCACCAATATATGACCTCACAAGTCTTCTGAAAAAACTTATAGAAAAGCTATCTGTAAAAGTAATTTCAGTAGTTTCAGCCTTGATAATATATTTCTAGCATTAAGGTTTTCAGTAGCAATTCCAACGTTGCCATTACCTTTTGGAGAGTTACTTAATCAATTATGGACAAAAAAAAAAAAAAAAATAGTAACACTACTTTGTGGTGCCAGGGTGGATGATGATTATCCTTTAGTGGTGGAATAATATTGTGAAGCATTTTGAAGGGAGATTCAAAGGGACTGATTGTTTTTTAATATTTTCCTTGGTCACACTACAAAGAGAGAACTGGGATGCTTTGCTCCTTTTCTGGAGGAAGTGTGTTGGGTTTTTTCTTTTATTTTTTCTTCTTTCCTCTAAAAGAAGCTCATAATAGATCAATGTTGTCTGACAGAAGGGATTAATGTTGGGAGGAAAATTAGATAGATTTTACAGCACATTGGGATTATACTTGTTGAACATCAGTAAGGTGTGTGTCTTCACTCACAGCTATCACAAAATTGGGGGTTTGCTCCTTTTTGTGAAAGAAGTTTCCTGGAAACTACAATAATTAGTGTGAGGGTAGAAGCTCAGATTCTTACATCTTTCAAAGGTTTGAGCCATTTTATTATACATAAACAAATACTTTATCCATTTTTCATTTCATAAAACCATTCACTAATAACATGGGAGATAATGCCAGCACGGACAGAGCTGAGAATATTTCAAGCCTGACTATACAGCAGGTCTTAGTGGAAACAAACACAACTGTGCTAATTTCTCCTATCTCTATGACAGAGAATCCAGTATTGCACAGAAATTATTTGCAGATATTGATTGTCCTTTCTGTTGCCATGAAATAGGAGCCAGGTATGTATGCTTGCAGCCCAGAATGCTAACCGCACTTAAGCCAGCAGGTCGAGGGAAGTGATTCTCCCTCTCTATTCTGTTCTTGTGAGAGCCCATGTGGAGCACTGCATCCAGCTCTGAGGGCCAAAGCACAAGAAAGACAGGGACCTGTTAGAGCACATACAGAGGGGGCCATGAAGATGATCAGTGGGAAGGAGCACCTCTCCTGTGAAGACAGGCTGAGAGAGATGGGGCTGTTCAGCCTGGAAAAGGGAAGGCTTCATCCTATCAGTGTTTGTAAATACCTGACGGAGAGTGCAAAGAAGACAGAATCAGGCTCTTTAAAGTGGTGCCCATTGAAAGGACCAAAGGCAATGTGCACAAACTGAAACACAGGAGTTTCCCTCTGAACATCAGGAAATGGTTTTACTCTGAGGTTGAATAAGCACTGGCACAGATTGCCCAGGAAGGTTGTGATGTCTCTCACCTTGTAGATATTCAAAAGCCATGTGGACATGGTCCTGGACAACCAGCTTCGATGGCTCGGCTTGAGCAACGGGGTTGGACAAGAGGTCCCTTCCAACCTCAACCAGTTTTTGATTGTCATCTCCAAAATCATAGAGAAAGTTTTACTGAACAGGGAGAGTCCCAGATCTTTCTTCTGAACAGTGTAAGGATAAGTAAGTTGAGGTGAAAAAGAATGAACTGAAATGCATTAGTTAGAGAGATCAAAGAAAGAAACCATCAACAAAGAGTTGTGTTCTTCATTTGGAGCAAGTATTTTCTGAGGAATTCAGCCTGAGAGTTATGGGTGTTCCAGACAGGGCTCTTTCATGAAGTTTGTCAAGCCAAAGCTAAAATTAGTGAGGCTTGCTAGCAGCACTGACGTACAAAGTCTTGTCCTCCTTCCTCTGTCTGTTTTTCACTCTCCTTGCTCTGCTGAGTAGTCCTCTCTCCTACAAAGCTACTGAGTCTGACCTCAACCTGAAATGCTCTGGCAAAATCTTCAAAGTATGAGATTTTTTTCATGGAATTACTTGCCAAAAGATATGACATATCTTAAAGAGGTGTTTGGGACACTTGAAGTCCCAGTATTTTACTTGAGAGTAATTTAAGGACAGCCTTTCTGACTTCATAGAAGTTTGCTTTAGAACTGGTGTAGTAGAAGCCATGGTATGAAAAATGCCTCTCGGTGGAGAACAGACTTGAAAACCTCTCTCTAGCATGTGGCAAGAAAGGTGAAATATGGATGAACACAGAATGTCCCCAGTTGGGAGAACCCCACTTGAGTAAGTTTGGGGCTGAAAAATTGGATTTCAAAAAAATGCTACAATCTGTATTCACTGTTCACTGCACAGTTATTTGACTTTCATTATTTCTGATAAAGCAAATGACTTGGACCCCATGAGATTTCTAAGAAGTTTTTCTTCTATTGTCTAAAACAGATCAGTAGTTTCCAATTACACATATTTGTGGAAATCACATTTCTTTTAGCTTCTTCATTTCAGTATACAGAAATTGCTGACCAATGAACTTTAATAAAATGAGAGGAAAACAATTTTCTGAATACTTTCTGAAACAATAATCATCAGTAACTTTTAATGAATATTCCTCATTAAGCTTATCAGTGCGTGGTTCCAGTATTCCTTAATACACATAGTCTGGCTGATCTCTGCTTTCTGACATTTTCAGAATTTAGTTTTATATGTCATATAAAGACATTTCAATTAAAAACAAGAAATAGCAAACCTAGAATACATTAAAATTACTATTATGTAGTAAAGTCTTCTCAGATGACTCTTCAATATCTTCCAAAAGAACACATTTCCTTCCTTTTAACTAGTTACTTTTAGACATTTAAAATTCATCTTGAAACATACTGGGGCTAGTTATATAGATGTGATGCACATGAATGTATATGATTAAGTTTTTAGCTTTGAAACATACTGTATTTTTTTTTTTTTGGGGGGGGGTTTGGTAGGCATATGCCGGCACATATTAACACACAAATGAACACATTAATTTAATTTAAGGCAATTTATTACTAATTAATTAAATATGTACTTCAGTAGCTCCATTGCCTTTAATGAGTTTTTACAGATTTAAAATCAACTGAGAAAATGGTATATAAAAATAAACAGCTATTCTTTTCTACTGTGTGTGCTCACACACAGGGATCTCATCATGATCATGTATATAGATAGATACAGCCAGAGCATTCTTGACATTGTTCTTTTAAAATTGAAATAAGCAATCATTAAAAAGCAATGCCTACGCTTCTTAAAAAATATACATAATGCATATTTGGAAATATTTGGGGTTTTGTGGCCCAGAAACAACTTGTAGTGAGAGACATAATTCTCTGAATCGCAATTCAAATTTCTGCATATAAAAGAAGCTAGTGAAATTTTTGCTTCCTTACCGATGCCTATTTACTAATACAGCAGAAGTAGCTGCAAATCAGGAATTCAGTTTGGAAAGGTGGGAGACAGATAAGTATTCGTAGATTGCTTTATCTTTCCATATACTCGCATCAACCCAATAAATCCTACCATTAGCAATCTTTCTTCACCTAATTTCATTTTCAGACAAAAACCAGGTGGTTTTTTTTCTGCTGGCAAAAGTTGTTCGGCACAATAGAAATTGTACATACATGACTACATGCCATGTAACTCAAGCCTTTTTAAATCCATAGTTGCTAGTTAATGAAACAATCCTTTGCCTGTTTCAGCTTCACAAAACAAAGGAAATAGAATTATACGTGTTGCCATGGAAATCTGTAACTCTGTTGCTTTTTCTTCTTCATGTAATACAAAATGTATGTAAAGGTCATCACCAAACAATATGTGGGAACACATCACAGAAATGCCATCATTTTACAAAGGATTTTACAAAATCTCTCAGGTAGCAGCAATTGCAACTTTTACCACTATATTCTACAAGGAAATGATTAAGAATAATCAAGAGAAGAACCTTTGCTGATTTATCAATGGATTTTGCATCACAAAGACTGTAGAGATGTGCATTCAACAGCCAGTCATACAAATCCGTATGAATCTTGCCTGGCAGCTGTCTTTACAGAAATGGATTCTGACAGATTGAATATGCTATGAGACTAGCAGCTTTTACCCTGAGACAGTCATAAGAAACAGAGAGATGGATGCTTCTGCCATAGAATGTAAAATCTTCATTAATTCCATGCTGCTGAATGCTGTAAAACTGAAACATTTTTGAAAAACCTATTCCTGCAGAGATGGAACAGTATGCCATTACATTTAACATCTTCATCACCAATGTGGGCAGTGGGACAGAATCGACTCTTAGCAAATTTGGGGATGACATCAAACCAGGGGGGATAGTCAAACACCCAGACAGCAGGGCTTCTGTTCAGAGGGATTTCATCAAAGCAGAGGAAAAGGCTGACAGGACTGTCTTGAAGTTCAGCAATGACTGGTATCAATGCTGCAACTGGGCCAAGGCAACTCTGCACACATGTACAGTCTGGGGACTGACTTGCTTGCTAAAAACTTTGCCAAAAGGAACTAACTGTCCTGGTGATAACATGAATGACCAGTTGTCAGAGACTGAAATATTATAATTTATGACTTAAACATTTTCTTGAAGGACTTTTAAAACTGTAAAGAACAGTACCGCACCCTGGTTGGGGCCCTGAGTGAGGCCTTACACTGCTCGCTGATGAAGATAAAGTAACAGCTCAGGGCTGGGGACATTTCAGAAAGCACAGGCTTAACACCTCCGAGGTGGAGACCACAGCCCCAGGGCTATCAGCTGCCAGGCTCGCACAGATCCCCTGCACCAAAGGGTGGGGTGAGGAGAGGCTTTGGGTATCTTGGAAAGGCCTCTGGTCAGAGGTGCAGTGACTGCCCATCCTGCACTGTGCAGAGGAGCCCAGCTGAGGGGCCCTCACCCAGGGGGTGCAGAAGCTTATCCACAGCAGGAGGGGGTGACATGGCCCATCACAGGGGCCCCCCTCAAAGGGGTCCCCAGACCCTGCACCAGAGCACCTGAGATGATGCAACAAACCCTCAGTGTTGCAAGGGACAGTGTCAAACTGGCCCCTGCAAGGAGAGACGTGGGTGTTCCCACCTGGCCCAAAGCATATATTAATCCACAGGATTCTGTACTCTTTGGTGTGTGGTGTGGTGCCGTGTGGCGGCGTGGCCACGGCGGCGAGGGGGGACCCTCAGCACCAGAAGACCAGATGGAACAGAGCAATGAGACATCGTTGGGACCCTCAGATGGGTGATCTGCTTCCACCTAACCCCTGTCACCTCTCCCTGTTCCCCCACCCCCACGCACACTTCTTTTTTCCATTTCTTTCTCTCTTTGTTTTCTCTTCCCTTCTCTTTGCCTCTTTTACTATTAAATAAAATACATCCATTTTTTGGCATCAACATCTAACCTCGTTTGGTTTTTATCTAATTTCTGGGAATATTTTGAACCTTCTAAGTTCTTTCCGGTTTATGCACAGAGACATGGCTTGCTTTGCTTTTCTGGGTCTAAACCAGATCATAACACTAGTGTATGTGTGCAGTGATGGAGGCTAATGACACACTGGACCACATTAGCAAAACCATGGCCAGTAGAACCAGAGAAGTCATGTTTCCCCACTATTTGGCATTTGAGAAAACACATCTGGAAGTCTAGCTATGTTCACAAAGTAAATCGCCCAGGCACAGGGGGAATGTCAAAATGGAGAGCCTGGCAGAGAACCTCTAAAAAGCAGAATATGATCAGTGATGCTGGATTAAGTGTCTAATGTTTATTCACCATGAGAAAGCAAAGGCTAAAAGAAATCTAACCCCATTTTTTTCTCTCTCTTCTTAAAGATATGTTGCGAAGAAGACTGTTACCAGAAATACGCAGTGAAAGGAAAAGAGTCAACAGGTCACAGGCTGTGGCAAGGGAAATTTGAGATAGACTTCAGGAAAAAATCCTTCACAGTGTGAACAGCCAAGTGCTGGAATAAGCACCATAATCTGCATCACTGGGGGTACTCAAAACGTGACTGGATAAGACCCTGGCTAACTTTATTTAGTTTTGATGCTACACCTGCTTTTAAAACACAAGTAGGTGAGCTGACCACCCTTCCCATGCCAGTATTTCTGATCCTATATTCAATGGGTTTGAAAATCTGAGAGCTAATGAGATGTGCCGTGACATTGAGTCAAACTGACATTTTGCTGACTGTAGTAGCTGCACATCTTTGTATAACACAGACACCGTGGTTAGTGAAATAATGTCAAATTATTACCAACAGTACAGGGTCTATAATCTGTACTACTGCCTAACAATTCTCCTCAACCAGAATCCTGCACAGCTGATAAATGAAAATTCTTAGCATGCCTGGCATCATATGAGACATCAGTAGCGTAAGAACATAACCAGAACCCTGTCTGGGTAGGCTTTGATAAATGCATATTAAAAGACTGCATGTACTTGGAAAAGTTTCTGTATGTCAGATACAGCTTTTTTAGATACTCAGAATCTGTGGTCTTCAGTCTAAACATAATCAGAGAGATTAGAAATAATTTTCATGCTAAAATCCCTGTCATCTTTATAAAAAGGAATAGAAGCGGAGAAAAAATGCAAAATGAAGACATAGGGTGAAACTCACCTAATTTTTGTCCTACCAACAAGTACCTGATGAGCCAAAGCACAAAAAGCACAGGAGGGAATTACAAAGTAACTTTAGGGCTGTTATGAGAACTTTTGATCCCTTCTCAGATTACTGCTTTTTACAATTCTCCTATTCTCTGGAAAGCACTGTACCCATCTGTAAATCATTGATAAAGAAGTTTCTTATTAATCAGAGAGAAAGCCTTAACTATTCCTTTGAGTGATATAAAGAATTTCTAAACAGAGTTACTGCAACAGAGGAAGGCCTTCTTGACAGGAGACATAAAATGATGCTATAATTCAAAAGCCTGATGAAAAGCATGTGAAAAATACCTTTTTCAGAAGTTAATTCTTTGGTGAATAAGCAACTGACTGTGATTCAGGATTTGTTTTGTTATTGTTTTGTTTTTGTGCCATGCCTAGCATACAGCTGATTACTCTATGACCTTGGGCAATTCATACACAGCTGAGTTTGGCCTTAATCTTTCTGTGCCTCATTTTACTCATTACTATTAATATTATAATAATACCTGTCTCCTGAGAGCATGGGATAACTTCATCAGCTATTTTTTTTTGCTAATAATAATAGAAGCTCTATAGTTACTTCATTTTATCAGAAACAGTTTTCTGAAAGCAGCAGATTTGAGATTAATACTAAATTAAGCCCCCTGGTGAGGTGGTTTGAGGATTATTTTTTTAGTAATACTTAGGTCAGCGTAACCTGCTTCTCTGTTGAGAGAGTTCAATGACGTGAACCTACCAGCATAGTTATACAACTAAGTTTGTTTAAAGTCACACAATACGAAAGAAAACTTCCATATGAAATGCTTCTCTGAGGTTAGTTAAGGGGAGGGCTGGGCTTCAGTCAGACATGCAACAACCACCTCATAGTTACAGCAGCCATTCCTAATTTACAGCTTATATCACCCACAGCTTTTAGAAAATAAGACTGCTAAACAAATCATCAATTTTGTTTAGGGAAAAGTTCTTTGGCTCTTCATTTTCTGCATTTCTGGAAACAAATATGAATTTCAGCCCGATAGTGCCTCTCCAACTACTTTCTTAGCTCTGTAAACATGCAATATTTTGCAAAGCACAAGAAAAGCGAAAAAAAAAATTACATATTTTCTCATGTTACCAACCTTCAAAACCTCTTGTATTCAAATGCAACTTCGTAAAGTTGAAATAAATGATATCTGACTTTTAAGAAAAAGCTCTTTAAAAAGTGAATGTAGATATATAGACATGTAGATAGGTGGCAACAGGGCTTTTTAAAGTGCTTACATGCTAAATTCTCAGGAGGGTTTGCATCTTTGGATACCTTACTATGAAAACATCTTTGTTGTATTTAGAAAAGCTAACCAGACCGTAGTGACTTAAATAGAAACCGTCACAGTGCAGCCCAGCTGTATGCAAACATATAACTGGGGTGAACAGAACAGGGAAAACAGTGTTCATAGGCGCCATGCATGCAGCTTCAGGATGGATTCATAGGATGGAGCAGGATCCATGCAGATAAAAACTTGCATCATCTCAGTTGTGAGACACCTTTGCGAAGCTTTTAATACAAATTTTGGTTGAGCTCATAGTTTGTATTAGCAGGAAGGCAGATTTCAATCTGAGTCTTAGGTAGCATGATAGACAAAAAGTTAAAAGAACATGGTAACAGTATACAAAATATTCCAGAATTTTTTAAAGAGAAGAGAATGAGAGTAATTTCTAGGTAAGGATGCACATCCACGTTCTAAGGTACTTGGGTTTTAATCCATAGGAGAGATTTAGAGTACCTTTTTGCATTCAAGATCATCCAGCCCTATAGCTATGGATAAGAGAAATTTCAAAACTGTGTCAGACAAAGGAAGAACTGAATTTTTCCCACCATACTCTGAATGAAAACCCTCATGACTACTACCACTTTGAAAACATTCAAAACTCCAGGGCAAGTTTAGTTTCCAAATGGCAAAACAGCATTTAAATTACATCACCAGCTACCAAAATATTTGACACACTCTTATGTAAGGATTTCCCAGCTCTGCTCTCACACCTACCCACGCCGCTTACCTACATACCCCACAAACCTTTATGTTGTCTGTAGTGTTTGTGACACGAGGAACAGCTCTGTCCCGCCCCCATCACTTTGTAGGAGCAGCTGCACAAACCCTTCGTTACCATAGTAAAGACTTTCCCTATTCCATGCTTTCATTCAAACACACAGCAAAGATCCAGGAACACCAACCACCTACAGAGTTCCTTGGAGAATCTGGGCTTTACACCTCATCTTTACACCTCTTGTAGCCTGCAAGGTGCCATACAGGGGCACAATGAAACCCTGCGGTTCACAGAGGAAGAGGGGTAAAAAAGTCCTGACTCGGTAAGGAAGGGATAAATGGGAGAGTCTAGTGGATGTGGGAGTTTGAATTTCATCGTGAGATGAGGTATTTTCTTTTAGAAAGTGAATGACACCTTCTGCATAGTTTTTGAATGCTGCTGCAGCATTTGATTATGACTAATAGTCCCTGAAAAAATGAAATAAGTCTACATTCAATACAATATTTTCTTTAAAATCAGAAAATAAAAGAGGTCCAGTTGAAAAATGATTAACTATCACCTAGTCTGAATATCCATAAATTTCCTGCTTTCTTGTAAAGCAGTGAATGCTGGAAACAGACTTGTGATGTAAGTTTAGGGATTACTTCATCCAAGTATACACAGTTTTCTGAGCCTAAAGGCTAACAATGAGTCTGGCAAAATTCTAAAAAAATTCTCATAGAAATCAGATTAAAGAAAAATGTCATTATATACTTAATGAACCAAGAACCGTATGGAAAATTATGCTACTTGTGGGAATTTGGTTTACAAAACTAAAACCCAAACGTACACAGATTCTGACATGTGAAAAAAACCCAAAACAAACTCAAAAGTCTTGGTGTTGTTGATCTTGGCAAAATTTATAAATAGTCACAGACAGACTGACCACTGGAGTGTTCCACTGTGTCAGGGGAGGCTTAGACTGGACTCTAGAGAGCATTTCTTTTCTGGGAGAATGGTCAAACACTGGAGCAGACTTCCTAGAGAGGCAGTCTGTGCCTCAAGGTGGTCAATGTTTAACAGGCATTTGGACAATGCCCTCAAAATTGTGCTTTAACTTTTGGTCAGCCCTGAAGTGATCAGCCAGTTTGACTATATGACCACTGTAGATCCTTTCCAATAGAAATATCCTATCCTATCCTATCCTATCCTATCCTATCCTATCCTATCCTATCCTATCCTATCCTATCCTATTACAGAAATAAACTTCACAACACCCATGCAAGCCAAGTAAGCAATTCACCAGCTCTGTATTGCAATAAAGCAGCTAGGTTTTTATGGCGTTATAAAATTTCTAGACACACATTATACAGCAACACCACACATAGTTTCAGACAGGAAGTACAGAACAATATTGAGCTAAGTATGCATGACTAACTGACCTGAGGCTATGCTTTAACTTGCATAAAGTACATGAGTTCATGAATCATCATATGTATTCAGAATCTCAGTACTTGATCTTATACAAAATTTAGGAACAAAAGAAAACATACTAAGAGACCAATGTGTCATGACATGGGATCATCCATGGATGAGCTGTAGAATTTTCTTCTCCTGCTTCTCCTTCAGGAACTGAGTCAACTCAAACACACTTAGGCAGAGTTACAACATAAAAGAGCTTTGTTATACTAAGTAAATTGCAGTGGTGAAATGAAGCCCAAAAGATATATAAAATGTATTTAGCTAAATATTTGTATATTCATTTGGTCAGCAGCACCCACTAGTATCTCTCAGAAATTCCCATACTTCACAACTTGAAATAGGAGGTGATAGGCACACAATTGCAAAAAGACATCAATAACAGCTATTAAGCTGTCAAAGCTCTGAAGATGTAGTGGCAGAGGTAGGATACTTCAAACTGAAACCGTCATGTGAGAATTAAAATTGAGAATATTTAATAATAATTAATTAATATTTAATATTTAATTTAATGTGTTTGTTGATATTTGATCCTGTAATGTTTGATAAGTATGCATTTAGGTTGTGACCAGGTTCAAAACACACGAAGATAAAGATAATACAGACTTGTGTACAAAGCAAAGAAAAGTTAAAAGTTTGCTATTAAACTAATGCTGTTATTCCCTCCAGTCTCGCAGTTGGTTTTTTTTCTTATCCTAAGACATGTCATGGGTTAGCAAGCATAGTCCTGGAAGTGATTTTCTTGAAAAGAGATGCTTACAGCTTCCTCTATGACCTCACAAAACCTATCAACTGGCCAGTTTGAATACTGACAATTTTTTAAGCCACTTAAAATTTTGACTGCCTCTGTGGTCCACATTAAAGAATGGACAAACCCTGGGAAAGGTCTCTCTTGTTTCCGGCTGGGGGACAGGTAACCTGAGGGGGGGCCCGTACAGGGCCCAGTGGGCCCTGCCGGGGCCCTGCCAGGTCTGGGCGGGGACCTGCTCAGGCCGGGCCCGGGCCAGGACACAGCCACCCTGGAGCCATGTGGCCCTGTTCCACCCGTGGCCCCCCAACAGCCCTGTTACGTGCAGACAGCACGGCCCAGCTCCCCCCTACCCCTCCAGTGTGGCCAAAGATTCAGCTGAAGCTGCCCTGCTGTCTGGCAAAGCTCATGTGACCAACAGCGATAAGTGAATTCCAGCTGCAAGGCCCAGGTGAGATTAACCCTTTTAGTGCTGTAAGCTTCCTCCAGAACAGATGGAGCCTGCAGACATTAAGTAAAGAAAGAAGAGCTCAAATCCTGAAGAAGGAGAAAGAGGAGATGCTTAAAGCTGAAATTCGGTTGTGAAGCTAAGGTGGTGATAGACTATGATGTATGAGAGTACCCATTGTAATTTCATGAAAGCATGGGGGGTGGAGCGTTCAACTTGTGAGCAAAAGCACCTGCGCTGGAATAAGCAAATGCTGAAGCAGCTGTAATTTGAGGAGAAGTTTGAACAGGGAGAGATGCAAGTGATGAGGACTCTTGCTCCAATTGGAAGGAGAAAGACCTCTGTTCCTGGAGATGCTCCCAGAGATAGTCCTAGAGATGAAGATGATGAGGACTCTTTTGCTCCCAGGGAAGGGGGAGGGCCTGTATTCTTAGTGATGAAGATGCTCCCAGAGACGGGTGAAGAGAACCTTTGTTTCTGAACAGCTCAACCTTAAAATGGTACCCCAGTAGCTCAAGATTGGACCCTCGAAAGCAGTTGTGGGGAAAGCTGCAAGTCGGGGGAAGGGACTCTCGCATGTGAGCAGAGAACCAGCCCGGGCGACTGTCTCGTTGTGATACTGAAGCCATGATTGAACCTCTTGTGGAGATGTCTCCATAGCATGAGCAAGAGAGACTCCTCTCCCTAAGTGAACTGAACAAGGTTATTATGGAAGAGGTAAACTGACTGAAAATCTCAAGGGTTGTCTTTTTACAGTGGGAGAAGGGGGAAAGGTGGGGCGAGGAGAAGTGTTCTGAAGGTGTGGTATGATTTTTTTTTCCTTCCTTTTAGGTCTGTTAATAAACTTCTTTATATTCTTTTAAGTTTTGTGCCTGCTTTGCTTTCTCCTAATTCTTATCTCACAGAAAGCAAATAGTAATGAGTATTTTGGACCAAACCACTACACTAAATTGGTATTTCCACCCGGTTTCAAAGTGAACCTGCTACAAATTTAGATTAATATTTTTAATTCTATTTACACTCTTATTAATACTCTGTATGACAATACTGTAATTTATATTTATCCTCAGACTGCTTTTATGAAATGCCTTCCTTATTCTGTTCCATATAAGAAAAGTAAAATAACTCTCAGGCTCATTTTTTAACCACCTTCCTATTGAACCTCTCCTTAACCCCAGTTACATAGCCTGATATTTGTATTCTTTGGTATGTTCATTATTTCCCTCCTAATAATGTCTTTTAAAGAAATAATACATAAACTCTTTGATACTATCTTATTTTTTTTTTTAATGACAGAAATCTATCATGATGACTCTTTCATTTATATTAAGTTGAATTTTAAAGACAAGACTTGTAAATAATGAGAATAGAAATATACAGAGGCAGTGTTTCATAGAGGTGTTTATCTCCTGGGAAATGTTAAAAAGATCACAATCTAAAATGGCTTTTAGCTCTGCTGTCTAAAGTAAAACAAATGTTATAGAAAACGTCCAGTAATAATAAGTTATGAAACTTGGGCCATTATAATTTATTCCTGCATTTATACTTCAGTTTTACTAATGTTTGATTAAGTTCAGCTGGCTAACATCAATTATAGTGCTATCTTATTTAGGCTTATTTTTTGCACATTGTAAATTTTTATTCTTTTGAGATTACATAGTAAGTTTTTACTGGCAGCTGTTGAAAGAAGTAATTTATAGGGCTAAAAAGGTATAAGTAGTGCCTCAGACTTCCTCCCTCATATGGGTAGTCATAACATAGGAAATCTACAGCTCTTAACCTCCCATTTTCTGCACTTGAACAACTGTGAGGGCAGAAGCTACATCAGGAGTGTTTTCAAGGGAAGTTGAGTGGCAGAGGATCAAAGCTGGCATTAGAGAGGAAAATCAGAGATTAAAATTCCAATGCTATGTTGTTATCCTGGTGTAGAGGTTAGATAGATGAGCGCTGCTAAGAACAACTGTTCATATGCTTGTGTAAAAACCATCTGAATACAGACTCTTTAAAAAAGTATCACCAAACCCAACATCATCTCCTGATGGCAAGGAGGAGGATACTCAGCATTCTTGTAGACAAAGCATTTATGGAGGATGAATTATTCTTTTTCTTTCTCTCCTCAGGACAGGACAACTGGGAAGATCTAATGGTTCACTGCTGCCTCTGTAAACCAATTCAGTTCAGTAAACCTGCAGAAGCCTGCTCCTTTTAGGTAGTTTTTGGGGTTTTTTTGGCCAAATTACCAAACTGAATTGGCTCAGTCAGATAAGAGAATGGAAGTGAAAAGAGCTTGCAGTCCAGTCAGGGGACAGGGAAGAGATAGAGCTGGCTGTTAAACACCCAAACATGCATCTTCCATGCTCAGCATCAGGCTACAGCCAGTGGGGGGATACAGGCCATTCCTGAGGCTAATACTTTTTTTTTTGCACAGTAATTTCAAGATTAATAATCCAACCAGACTTCTAAATACTACACAGGAAAAAACAAACAAACAAACAAAGGGTCAGAGGGCAGAGAGGGGGAGGGAGAGAGGAAAAACCAAGAGGTTTGTTCAGGTGAAAAAAGGAAAGTTGCTGACACTCTCATGTGGATTACACACAAAATAAAAGCATGTAAATAGAAAGACTGTCATTGTTCTTTTTAATTTGTTATCTTGAAACTAAAAGCACTAAAGACCACTGCAATATTGCCCTCTCTCCCACAAAACAACTACAAAACAGAATTATCATCGCTATTACAGTGATCCATCAAAAAAGCAAAGACTGAAAAAAGTGAATATACAGGTAACAATTTCCCTGAACAGAATTTCAATTTAAGTACTAGCAGTGTCCCAAACTTGTTATTGTCCCAAACAAAGCAAGCATAAAACACTATCACTCTGCCAACGCAACATTTCAAATTCAATCAAGAAAACCACTTGAGCTAAATTAGAACAGTGTCCACTTTGCTGAGTTTTTTAAATAAAATCCAGTCTGCTTTGATCTCAGTAAAACCAATAACCAGCTCAAATCCACACCTATGCCAGTGACTACTGATCTCACATTTCAGGTCTTTCTCCCAGTGTTACAATTCAAAAGGAAAATAGGCAGAAGATGAAAGTGTGCACATGATTGCCTTCTTAAACTGACTGGGCTTCTGCTTGAGGTGTCCAAGAGACAGATTTGGTACTGTACAAGCTACCACAGAACATTTTTGCTTCCAGTCCCTGCACTTTCAAAGGCAATGGGAAGAATTAGTTTCCTTCTCATGTCTCTCTCTTATTAACATAGTTACCCAACATGTTACCTGGCCTGAGCAAAAGATTTTTTAGCATAAAAATGAATTTATTGTTCAGCATTCTGGAAAAGAATTTTTGTGTGCAGGTACTTCCATAAATGGAGTAAACGTGGCCTGTGGCTCTCTGCAATACTTTTATCTGACAAGTCTCTGGCAGAAGTAACTAATTTTATCTTTTTTCTTTTGCCAGAATTTGTTTCTGGCTTCTTTTTTTTGGTGTGTTTTGTACTTAGTTTTTTTTGCTATTTTTGTATTATCGAGATGATGTACTTTGTATCTTTACTATGAAAGGTAATCATAATCTGTATAGTTCATCAAGGTTGCTCTGGTAGAAAAATTCACTTTAATTTGTTTTATAAGCTGTATTCACTTCTTATACTAGATTCTAACCTATTATAATCTGGTAAAAACTAAATAAAACTTCAGTGTATTCATTACTTAAAATATGTTAACATTTATAATAGAACAAAAATATTCACAAGAATCCTTTCTAATAAATGACTTCTAATGATTGGAAGGAAGAAGTAATGATTACTGTTGCATATCTTTTTCTTATAGATTATGGATATAGCAATTCACATAATATATAATGGATATAGCATTCATATAATAATAATGGATATAGCATTCATCTTTCTTTACTTTTAAGAAATTCTTTCATTTTCATCCATATATATATATATTTATAAAAGATTTAATTCAACACTGTTAAACTTGAGCTGTTCATTACAG
The DNA here is from genome assembly GCF_041296385.1 of Aphelocoma coerulescens. Taxonomy (NCBI): domain Eukaryota; kingdom Metazoa; phylum Chordata; class Aves; order Passeriformes; family Corvidae; genus Aphelocoma; species Aphelocoma coerulescens. The sequence goes on from NC_091015.1 coordinate 110,088,767, forward strand.
AAAGGGTCAGGAAACAGCAAAAGCCCCCAACTATAGATCTATAGATAAAAAAATCAAATGTCAAGCTTTGAGAAGACCTGAAAGACATTTATGGCCTCCAAATCCCTGATTTAAGATATTCTTTTGCTTGTATTTAAATGTCCAATCTTATGGAAAAAATACATATAGGTACTTGGTGAAACTGTTGGAATTAGATACAATTATATTTGAGAAATGCTATATAATATGTACTTTGTCTATTTGATATCTTTAGATTTTGTTTCTAATATGAATAAAACTCAGATGTCGCAGATGACACATGTTCAGCATCCCACCAGCTCGGAGCAGCAGAGTTTCGAAATCCATACTAACATTAGTTTATTAGTCGAACCATAAAATCAACAGGTTTTTCAGCCTCTTTTACACAGCCCACAGCAGCCTATGGGGGCCTCTACTGATCTCCTTGTGCAGATCAGAGCGCAGCCTCATCCAGGAGACAAGTACATCACATCATACACGGCGTGGCTGATGAGTCATTTCTATTTCTCAGCCTGCTCTCGCTCAGAGTTTGATATTACAGACCATATGGCCACAGCCTTCATAAATGTGGTTTCAAGGAAGTCATCTGATGGCAGAATGGAAGTGGCTTTGCAAAGCAGCAAAGCTTGCTAATTGACAGGTGGAAGAGCTGAAAGTGATGGTTCTGTAAAAGGAAAATCCTGTATGATCCTGGTCTGAGCATTTATTACAGCAGCAGGAAAATGTTCTAATTTCTGTTACTGGTGTAGACACTTTAAAAGCAAGCACATTATAAAACAATGATGCTTTTTTCCTGTTTTTTTCCTATTATTCAACCACTTTTTGCCCAGCAGAATGCAGTTGATTTTGCCAGCAGTTCTACTGTACATAGACTTCCATTTATTCTACCTCGTGTTGGACTTTCCAGCAATTGCTCCTTATTAATCTTTATTGCAAACTCTCCTCTTCCTGCATTTCCTCTGCAAAGTTTGTGCAGCTCAACTATTATGCAAAGGTTCCTACTTTGTGAAGTTTTATGGAAAAATCCATCTTCCTTTTTTTCATAAACCACAAAAAAAGGGCCATTTTAATGGCTTCCCAATTCAGATTCTCATAAAGGACATGCAGAGTCTGAGAGGAACATTCAACACAGCACACTTTTGACATGGAAATCTAAGTCTTTTTCTAGTTTATTTTTCAGTGAATAAGGAAAATTGTGTCTCTGTCCACAGAGAGAGACAGGAGACATTGGAACTAGATGATTTTTAAGGTTCAGTTCCATCCCTTAACATTGTCTGATTCTCCAATATCTGAGGAGTAATTAAGAACAGTTGAATATTGGGGTCTCAGGTTGCTCCTTGCAAGAGCCTTTGTCTCAGGAGAGCGAGAAAGATATTTTGACACTGGTGGAGCATGGGGAATAGATTCATGTAAGTCATGTTTACATGACTGTAGGCACGTACAGTATGGATGAAGAAAGGAAGGAAATGCCACAGTTAACCTAAAATCTCTGTCTAGGGAAGAAGATATGCAGAGAATCATGGTCCTCTCAGAAGAAAAGCATGTAGACTAGGTTCCCTGATCTGCAAGTCAGCTTTCCAGAACAATCATTAAAGACCATCTCTACTTCTAAGCATGCAGGGTAAACATTTTACTTGCTGTCTTAAAAGAACTCCAAATCTTTCAATAGTAGTCACTTAAACACAGCTTGTGCAAACTGGAAATTCTGAACTAAAAATATTAAAATAGTTCTTTTTGAACTGGTATTGCATTGCTACTTATATTGTAAAAAAAGTAATTTCTTTCAGGGGTTAAGAAAAACAGAACATGTCGTCTAGAAGCGTTTATACTGGAGTTTTTTTTCCACCTGTGAGGCCATGAGGAGCAATTAAAACTCATTCATCAGTAGTCAACACAAAAGCTAAAGGTTTAATCTCTGAGTAACAGAGCCAGAATTTCAGAGAAGGTGACCATGGATCTCATGTCTAATGGTATCCACCATTCCAAAAAGTCCCCTACAAAAGATCATTCTGCAGCATGCACTGAGGATCCCTGACCATGAAAATACATAAATCTGAGTCTGTTTTGTCTTAGTCACACAGCTGATACCGTTGTTACAGTTGGATCCACCAAATTTGGTTTTTTACTAATTTTTATAAGTTTAAATACTTTTGGTGAAAGGACCTTACCCTTGCCTTCTGCTCCATTTCCATCATTAATCTTTCATGTTGCTCTGCTATTGCCAGTGTTGCGGAATGGACCTTCTGATATATCATTTCTCCTTCTCGTGTTTGAAAGGTGAACAGCCCTTCTCCTGTGTCACACATCCTGCAGAGACATTTAAGCAGAATGGAAAGAAAAAAAAAAAGTACTGTGTAATTTTATCTAACTATTATAAGAAGTGCATACCTTACAGTAGCAAATGCCAACTTTAGAGATGTAGTTAAACTCTGAAATTCCAAACATCTGCAGTTATTTTTACCATCAGACAGAGACATATTCCAAGAGATGGGCAGAACTTCATTAACATATTTTTTAAATTCAGTTTTAATCAACATCTGGATAGTTAAAAATAAGCTTTACCATGGAATAAGAACTTGAGGTAACAGAGTCAGTTATTTCTGCCATTTTTTCCTAATGTCTGCACCAGTAAGTGGGAGCTAAATTTAAGTCTTTTAACCAGTTGATTCCAGAAATATGTAGTACATCGTGACTTTGAAAATCTGACATTTTAAGAGAACATTGAGCAATTAAAAATGCTATTATGGTTAATCACTACAGAGAAGTATTGAAAGACAGCATTAAAAGGGTTAAATTATTACTACCTCTGTCAGTACGTTTTTGTGAGGCAGCATCCAAAGCTATCCTGATAATTAGAAAAGCCATTCAGTCTATTTGAGAATAGGAACAGTTTCTGTTGTAAAAGAAGATTAAATAATGAAAAAACCTCCAGAAATAAAATTTGCTTTCTTCTTTTGAGAGAGCCGCTGCTGTTATCCTTATCTGTGATATCAGTGAGGCATTGTTCTGAGGAAGAAGAGTGGTACATAGTAAATACGACATAAAGGTCTGGGAAACACAGGAAATAGGAGTAGGAAACAATCTTAGATTGCTGTGTGACCATTACTTGGAGGATGTACATGCTGTTAAACAGTGGTGCAATTCAATGTATTTATATTAGTAGTTCCATTATATCATCAGTATCTGATTTATGTATTTTTTATAGATTTCTTGCAGTTTTAGAAACAGAATTTCAAAAATCCTTTTTATTTGGTCTGATACCTCCTGTATAGATTTTCAGTTATCGGTGACAGAAAGTTTTTGACTTGAGTCACTGATGCATAACATGCATCAACAATAGAGAGATTTTGATTTGCCTTAAAATACCATGCTCCTTTAATATTTTGGATGTTCACATTATTTTTAAGGAAATCAAATTTTGTTAATATCCCAGTATCTTCAGCATGATCCCAGAAAGCCAAAAACATACAGAATTAAAAAAATTTTAGAAAAATGTGTCCCAAATAGTTTAACATTCAAATGGGTTTTTAAATATCATTATCTTTAGAATTTGCATCCCAGATTCTGTATGATTATTCATGAATTAAATTTTACAAAAAAATTTCCCATCAAATGAACATATCTATACTATTTTACTTAAATAATAATTTAAATATATCTACTACTATATTCTATGCATGCACACACACAGTGTTATACTGCAGCTTTTTGAAAATACAATACTATGCAAGACTTATCTTTTTGTCAAATTAGAATATGGCTTCCCAAACAATTTCATTTTAAAAGTCATCTAAACAGGACTGTTGTGCTATATAAGGGACTACTGAGCATTCAGAAGATGTTTTTGATTTCGAGGTTGACCAGTGAAAATAAAACCTTATTAACACTTAAAAAATCTTTTCCTGTTCACTGGAGGAGACACGCTACTGTGAGCCTCCTACAAAGAGCTTATGCATGTCTGTGTTTGGGAAGAACAGGAAGTATTGGAAGCAGTAAACAGAGGTGCTTCTGGAAAATACCTGGTGAAAATACTTCGTAGTAATCAATTGAGGTATTGAAAATAAATTCATAGTCTTAAGAATATATGATTAACAATATTATCCATAATTCTGGAATAGTACCAGCTTTCTTCATTGCAAAACATATATAAAATACAATCCACTTAATAGATAGGTATTATTTAAACCGTGTTAATGTGATGTGCTAATTAAGAGATTAAAAAAAGAAAGCTTTTGTATTAGATTCCAGTGGAGATCAAGATCCCTGCTGTAAACATTTAAGATGTGTTATATCCTTAGCCACAGTCCTCCAAAGAGCTTCTGGTGGAAATAAAATGTCCCCAGAGTTTTGTGACATTATGGCAACAGCCTTTCAGATCCCTCAGGGCATCATATAGCCAGTACTCTGCTCTTGTGTAAAGAGATCTTAATAAAATTCAAATGGCGTGAAATGGAAAGTCTGGGAAAAAGGATGGGGTTTCAGAAATTGAAGGAAAATATGATCTTTTTGTTGGTTTCAGAGGATAAAAAATCCTACAGGGATAAAAACAAGGAAGCAGGCAATGGGGCATGATTAACATTCAGGACTTAGCTGCCTGTTTTCACCACACAAATCCCAGCCACCAGCACTGCTGACCAGAGTAGGGTCTATCCCTGGCTGGAGGCACTGGTGCAGGCTGTGGCACTGCCCTGGCACCTCACCCACTGCACAGGATGCTGCCTTGCTTCCTAGCCTCAGCCGTGGTGGACATGTCACACCAGTGTTGGAAAGCCATTGCCACCAGCCTCCCCATGAGGGCTTCCCTGGCTAATGATGGATGGTATGCACACAGCTGCTCAAAATTGGAGGTGAAGGAGAATTATGGGCATCATTTTTTAAAGCGCTGAATTCCCCTAACTCAACTTGAAGTTTAATAGGACTTAATGCCCCAAAGAATGAAGCAGTTACCTGGCACATCTGAACCAGGTGTGCAGCAGAAATTGTTAGCATAAAACTTTCTTTCTTCTATTTAAACTTCTTATTAATAATCTGTCTCCTAAGGGGATGAATCCCTTTGCCATAGTGAAGTTTTCCTGTTCATCACCTCAGAAGATTACTCCTTTACTCAGGTGAAAATCTGAGTTTAGACCTTCTAGTCTAGTCTAGTCCAGTCTAGTCTTGTGTATTTTCTATTCTATTCTATTCTATTCTGTTCTATTCTATTCTATTCTATTCTATTCTATTCTATTCACAAACCAAGATCAGTAGCCTCATTAGGGTTAGTTTCAGTCCTAGAACAAGGAAACATAGACTAAAATAGAAGTACTCCTAAGTATGATGAAGATGGGGACAGGGAAAGGGTACTCTCCCAAGCTTAAGGGTTTTGCCAAAAAAGCAGAGGACCTTTACATGTCCGGCCAACAGGAACAGAGAAGCCCATGAGCTGAAACAAGACTTCTTGTCTTGTTCTATTTATAGTCCAAACAAAGTCAGTAGAACAAAAAGATGTTTTCTCTACGGTCCTTATAGATGCCAGATAACTGTCCCTATAAAGCTACAATTTCAGGTTTAGCCTTGCTAATGCGTTGTAATAATAATGTAATAATAATTGTAATAATGCTAATGCTAATGCGAAGTAACTGTGGGTAAAGTCAAATTTATCTGTGTTCAAAGCACACATGGTTGATCAGCTGCCAGTTGAATAGCATTTTCATAACTTTTACATGCCCTAAAATCACTTTCAAGAAAAGGCAGGACAAAGGTCTGGGCCTCTTTTTTCCTGGTACTGTCACAGTTAAGCAATACAGTCCTACTCAGCATGACCTTCACTGTTAAAAAAAAAGTCACTGATTTTGTATACTTCAACTTTTTTATGAGATACTTACAGTCTGCGGGTGCTTGAAAATGCTGATCTATTTCTGTGTTTTTCAACTTTAAAACAGGGAAGTCATTAACCTATGCTTTAAAATATTTAAGGGTTCAGGGTATTAATATGTATGAAGTGCTTTGACTGAAATAGGAAAGTGCATTATTTTCATATATTGTTACAGAATGATAAAACTGGACAGACAAGTGACAGCACTAGATAAACAGTCCCACAAATACTTGCAATTTTTTAATTCTTGAAATACTGCAGCAGCTTTTCACAACCATCACCATTACCAGATCTGGCTCAAGGGCCAGGAGAAAGAATAGAGAGAACGTGAGAGCTCAGCTTTTGGCCAAGGGCAAACTGGATTCAGAGATCAACAGTGAAAGTTCCAGCTTTTATTGAAGGTAGAATTTTTGTTCAAGCCAAAGAGATTTTCCCACCACCACTGACCGACTTTTTTCAACATTTCCCAAATTCATACAAAGGTTTCCCACTGCCTTTGCTTTTACTATGCAACTTCAGTCTTTTAGATTAGAATCAATACTGTATATTAACCTTGTAGAATTCCCTTCAAAAGGAAGCGTCATTGACTTGACCACCATTTACAAAAAGTACTTTTTCCAAAATAGAAGTTCATGCTGTCATGTCCTGAAATATTTTAAAAGTTTAACTGTGCAATATCCAGCAACTGCATGAGAAGACAAGAATTTGACATATCAGCTTCACTATTTCAGTTAGGGGTAAAATGTATTTTCACAAAAATGAAGGTTGTCTGAAAACTGAAATGCCCAGAAAAATTATTTCCTTGTTTTAAAATAAAGGAAAACTTACAATTGTAAGTAGAAAAACTTTAGCTCTTAATATACCTACACTACATTTAATTTTTAATGAATTTGAATGTGTTCTTTTTACCAACAAATAATTTAGAATTAAAGAAATAATGGCTGATTTATATACTCAAAAGTATATCAAATTACATAAAAATAACTAAAAAGCGGTAAACATCCTCAAATAGAAACTGAAAAAAATCATAAAAATGTTTACTATTAATAACTAATTGCTACTAATAATTATAGCTATTAATAACTAATAGGTAATAAATAACTATCTTACTTAAGCATTTCTAGTTCTTGAAATAGAAATAGACTTTAAATTCTTAAATGAGAACAGATCATGAATATGTAATGTCCACTAACCAGAGTGCTAAAAGTTACCAGTACCAAACTGGGTGTAATTGCTGTTGCATGCTCCAAAGCTAGTGTGTGGAAAATGGTGTCCTTAAGAGTGGAGCTGCTTACTCAGACACTTCAAGGCCCAAAAATTAAGTTAATAAAATCACAGCATCACAAATTGTTAGAACTGGAAGGGACCTCTGGAAATCATCTAATCCAAGTCCCCTTTCCAAGGCAGGGTCGCCTAGAGCAGGTAACACAGGAACTTGTTCAGGTGAGATTTAAATGTCTTCAGAGACGGAGACTCCATGACCACCTTGCACAGCCTGTTCCAGCTCTCTGTCACCCTCAATGTAAAGAAGTTCTTCCTCATGTTGAGGTAGAACTTACTGTGTTTTAGTTTATGGCCATTTGCTCCTCGTCCTGTCACTGGGCACCACTGAAAAGAGTCTGGCACCCTCCTCTTGATGCCCCGCTATGAGATGTTTAGATGTATTGGTGAGGTCCCCTCTCAGTCTTCCCTTCTCCAGACTGAACAGGCCCAGCCCCCACAGTCTCTCCTCGTAAGAGAAATGCTCCAGACCCCTCATCATCTTTAGGCCTCTGCTGCACCCTCTCCAGTACCTCCTTGTCTTTCTTGTACTGAGGAGCCCAGAACTGACACAGCGCTCCAGATGTGGCCTCACTAGGGCCAAGTAGAGGGGCAGGATCACCTTCCTCAGTCTGCTGGCCACACTCTTCCCAGTGCGCCCCAGGATCCCATTGGCTCTCTTGGGTGCAAGGACACACTGCCAGCTCATGGTCAACTTGTCACCCACCAGGACTCCCAGGTCCTTCTCTGCAGAGCTGCTCTCCAGTAGGTCAGCCCCCAAACTGTGCTGCTACTTGAAGTTATTCCTCTCCAGGTGCAGGACCCTGCACTTGCCCTTGTTGAGCTTCATTAGGTTGCTATCCACCCAACTCTCCAGCCTGTCAAGGTCCCACTGAATGGCAGCAGAGCCTTCAGGTGTATCAGCCACTCCCCTGGTTTTGTATCATCATCAAACTTGCTGAGGGTACCTTCTATCCCTTCGTCCAGGTCATTGATAAACAAGCTGAGTAAGACTGGACCCAGTATTGATCCCTGGGGAATGCCACTGACTGCAGGCCTCCAACTGGGTTCTACTCCTCTGATCATGACCCTCTGAGCTCTGCCTTGATCCACCTCACAAGTGCTTAGTTAGCTAACGCTTATTTCCTGTATGCCAAAGAAGGTAGTCAGATGCCACATACGGGACCAGACCTGTTACTTCTGAGTAGTAAATAAAAGTCAGTCTCTCTTTAAAGCCTTGAAGCTGTGGCTGTCAGTTATGAAAAAAATCTAATTAGTATGCAGTATCTAACTCTGAACTGAGACACTTATTTCTTGTGTTGCTACAGCTTTGATTTTCTAAAAAGTGGTGGAAACTTGCAATTTTGCTTCCAATTTAATTAGATTATCAGTGAAGACACACAAACACTATCTCCCTTGTGGATATCTAACTTTTGTTCTTCCCTTGTTTGTTGTTATCTTAACTTGAGCTAAGCCATTTTGACAGAAATCCTGTTTGTTCTTTGTGTGCAAGGACGATACACACAGCATACACTAAAGACAGGCCAGCTAACCAGCAGACCTCACTGCAAAATGAATGCAAAGCTTCCCTGAGGGTCCAAATTCTTTGCTCATTCCAGCCTTCAACACATGCTATCTTGCTTCCTGCCAAAGTTGTTCTTTTCTGAGAAAACAACAATACAAAAAAAGTAAGGAAAGCAAATAAACTCTTTGTGGCAGAAGCATATTTAGATAAAAAGCTCCCTTTATGCCTAGGAATGCTTATCAAGACAACAGAAAAATAAACTATGCATGTTTTTATGAAATTGTAAGTCAACATCTATGTTGAAAGGATAGGAAAACAAAGGCAGAAAAAAGGAAATTGTTATAAGAATTTCTAACTTACCACAGAACAGGCAAAAAGGGATACTTTACATGGAGAATCCATAAGAAAAAAAGGTAACTTCATAAACAGAGTATGTATGGGACCTAGGAAAGTTCTATGGGTGAAGTAGAGAGAAGACAATTAATAGAAAATGTGCACAAAGTGTAAATGATTCAGGTATACAACTTTGACAGCAGACATGGTCAGAAAGACCCAAAGCTGGGATGACGTCGGTGAAAGCAGGGAAGAAGTCCAGAGAAAAATCTGTGAATGGGAAATGAAGATCATCAAGGTGAAGCACAGCAATGATACAAAGTGCAACATTCAGAAAGAGTACAGAGAATCTGAGTGTGGTCTGTTACACATTCCCTATGGGAATAATGAGTAAAAATGCCATGCCTTGCTGTCAGCATTTCAGAGTTTTATCTGGAGTGTCAAAAGGCTATCCTGGCAATTTTATGATCTGAGAAGCAAATCACGAAAATGTTCTGATACATGAGGTGTCTGCCTGCCCCCCTTAATCATGGTTATTTATTGGCAAGAATATGCAAAAGAAAAAGCAATTATGCATGCTATCTACTAATTGACAGCTATAGACATTCCTCCATGACACTTATTGTCATGTTTTTGCACTTAAGCTGAGGTGGGAAACTTTACACTGCTCTTGAATATGCTTATGAGATATAGAGAGTGGAATACCCTCAAATTTGGCCTGAGTTAATACAGGGAACTTCAAATATTATCACACCTCTGCTAAGGCTCAGTAACTTGATCATGGAGCTTAGCCCTGAAGATTTGTTCAAGGTCAGATCTCGTGCTTCTTGAGTCATCCTAAGTGTTTTCGACTAAATACACTAAGGGATCACCATGCTATCAATGTAACTTTCCTACTAAGGCCATTTATAGAAACATTTTGCAATTCTGAGAAGGAAAATGTTCACAGATGGAGTGGAAATGATTGATGATGATTTTCTGCCAGGTAGGTGGAACTCCACCACTCAGAGGAATCCAGCAGTCCTTCTCTAATATTACTTAGACGATCTTAATGCATTCTGAGTTGCAAATCTTTTAAAGATATTACATGCAGTCATGGTAGCAAAAATCTTATGTGCTAGTCGGATGAATACATTGCTAATCTTTCTGAGCAGAGATGTGATAGCCTACAAATTTTCCCTCTTATAGAGAAAGTTGTAGGGGGACTCACTTTGTGAGTAGAGAGTATTTTTCCATTATAAGATTATTTCTTTTTCTGTCTAAACCAAAACCCATTTAAGTCATATACCAGAAACAAACACTTTCTCATGAAAACATGTTTTCCTTTGTTTTGTCACATAGGACAGATTTCTGTACAGTATTAGTGGTAATTATGCCTCTTGGGATACTTTTTTTCATTTACTATGCTGCCTCTACGGCCACTGTCTCTGCGATGCCCTCTGTGACAGCACATTTAGACTACTGAGGCATACTAGGGACACCAACCCTTTCCTGCATGTCAGATGTTTTCCACTTTTTGTTTAATGGAAGTACAGAAAGTGCGCTGTGACTTTGTCTGGACTACTTCAATGATTGCCCACTAGCACTATAATCCTCTATTTCATTTCCACGGGGTTTACCCCTGTCTATCATAGGACACAGTGGAAAAAGGTAGATTTTAGGTTTTTTCTGAGGTTCAGTTTTGATAAAGAAGGAGGATTCTATCTGGGACTTCTTATTTCAGACAACTTTTATTTGTGTCATGGGTTAGCATAGCTATGGAAGTGATTTTCTTGCAAAGAGGTGCTTACAGCTTCATCTATGACCTAACAAAACCTATCAACTGGCTAGGTTGAATATTGACAATTTTTAAGCCACTTAAAAAAGCTTGACATGGCTCTGTGGTCCACATTAAAGAATGGACAAACCCTGGGAAAGGTCTCTCTTGCTTCTGGCTGGGGGACAGGTAACCGGGCAGGGCCCGTTCAGTCCAGCGGGGCCGGGCCAGGACCTGCTTGGCTCAGGCGGGACCGGGACACAGCCACCCTGGAGCCATGTGGCCCTGTTCCACCCGTGGCCCCCCAACAGCCCTGTTACGTGCAGACGGCATGGCCCGGCTCCCCCCTACCCCTCCAGTGTGGCCAAAGATTCAGCTGAAGCTGCCCTGCTGTCCGGCAAAGCTCATGTGACCAACCGCGATAAGTGAATTCCAGCTGCAAGGCCCGGGTGAGATTAACCCTTTTAGTGCTGTAAGCTTCCTCCAGAACAGATGGAGCCTGCAGACATTAAGTAAAGAAAGAAGAGCTCAAATCCTGAGGGAGGAGAAAGAGGAGATGCTTAAAGCTGAAATTCTGTTTTAAAGCTAAGGTGGTGATAGACTATGATGTATCAGAGTACCCATTGTAATTTCATGAAGGCATGGGGGGTTGGAGCGTTCAAACTGTACTTGTGAGCAAAAGCACCTGTGCTGGAATAAGCAAATGCTGAAGCAGCTGTAATTTGAGGAGAAGTTTGAACAGGGAGAGATGCAAGTGATGAGGACTCTTGCTCCAATCGGAAGGAGAAAGACCTCTGTTCCTAGAGATGCTCCCAGAGATAGTCCTAGAGATGAAGATGATGAGGACCCTTTTTCTCCCAGGGAAGGGGGAGGGCCTGTATTCTTAGCGATGAAGATGCTCCCAGAGATGGGTGAAGAGAACCTTTGTTTCTGAACAGCTCAACCTTAAAATGGTACCCCAGTAGCTCAAGATTGGACCCTCGAAAGCAGTTGTGGGGAAAGCTGCAAGTCAGAGGAAGGGACTCTCGCATGTGAGCAGAGAACCAACATGGGCGGCTCGTTGTGATACTGAAGCCATGATTGAACTTCTTGTGGAGATGTCTCCATAGCATGAGCAAGAGAGACCCCTCTCCCTAAGTGAACTGAACAAGGTCATTATGGAAGTGGTAAACTGACTGAAAATCTCAAGGGTTGTCTTTTTACATTGTCAATGGGAGAAGGGGGAAAGATGGGGGACAAGGAGTGTTCTGAAGCTGTGGTCTGACTTTTTTTCCTTTCTTTTAGGTCTGTTAATAAACTTCTTTATATTCTTATAAGTTTTGTGCCTACTTTGCTTTCTCCTAATTCTTATCTCACAGAAGGTAAATAAGTCAGTAATGAGTATTTTGGACCAAAACCACTACACTCAAATTGGTGTTTCCTGTCATACATGAAATACCTTATTAGCTTGGTCTTTGCATGTTAAGTGCCTCAATTAGTTAATTTTGAGTTAAGCAGCTCTTTTAATTGAATGATAAAGTTAACCCATCAACCCAGGTATAAAAATCAAGCCTTATTATTATGGTTTTCACTATCAAGCTTCATTATTAGTGTTCTCACTTGTTCAAAACAGTGCATTTGCACTAGTCCCAGTTAAAATTCCCATTTAAATTTTCCTAGTTAAAAATCCCTTTTTCAAACTTCAAACCACTTGCACACTGTAAGAGTTGTTTCTCCTATGTTCATTGTCTGCTTTCGTGGATGTTTTGGGAGGTATTAGATGTATTTTAGTATGTTTTTAAGTTTTTGCTTTGCACTTTAGTCTCAGGACTAACTCCAAAACCCCAGTCCTAACAGCCAATTGCTGTTTTTTTAGCCCCATAGCTGTTATTCTGCAAGTAAGCTCCATAGCAACCTGAATCTTAATGAGGGCATGTTACCACCCTTACTTCAGCTGTTACCACCCCCCTGACAACGACAAACTATTGGTAGACAGAGATGATCTGTCAAAAGGAAAGCACCAATCACTTTGGACCAAAGGGGTGTGCTGTGGATGGGCTATGGGTGGACTGAGGCGGAGCAAAGGCACTATAAAACAATGATGCAACGTTCAGAGCAGAGCTGAGACCACTGCAGATCAGCTGTAGTGGGCACTAGTGCTGGATACTTAAGCCTGACTCCTATCTAGGAGCCTGTAATGATTTTTACTTTTGACTTTTGGATTAGCTAAAAGTCAGCCCAGCACTGCAAGTTCTTCCACCAGAGGTCCAGTGCTGTTAAAGCCTGAAGATCTCTTAATCCCTGCGCTCCTGGGGCATACCTCCTGAGCCACTAGGATCCCAAATTTTTATATTTTTCTAATTTCTGTAATTTTTCAATTTTTCCATTTTAATAAATTATTTTATTTTTTTGTAAGAGTTGTCTCATTCCTCACATTTCCTCCTGGTTTATGAACTGAACCCACTACAATTTGGTTGCTACCAAGCCATCCATACTCTTATCATTAAAATGTTCTTGTTTATATTAATTACTTTGATATATCAGAATAAAATTAGCTAGTGCTAAGGAGTTAAAGATAGCAAATAATTCTCAATGCTGATTACAGTATAAAAAGCAGAAAATCGGACTCAGAGTCATGCATAAAAGGTGGAATGTGGAGACTGACGTGCAGTTATGAAATATGTCTGTTATGAAATATACCAAACATGCTGTGCAGAGACTCTGTTTTCTATTTCCTAGATCCTAGAAACTAAGCTATGGTGTGAAGCCAGGTGTCCACCAAAGCTGCTCTATCACTCCTCAGCTGGACAGGGGAGAGAAAATATAAGGAAAGGCATCTGAGTTGAGATAAGGACAGGGAGATCAGTCACCAGTTACTGTCACAGGCAAAGCAGACACGACCTGGGGAGAGTATTTGAATTTATTGCCAATCAAATCAGAATAGGCTAATGAGAAGTAAACCCAAATCTTAAGAATACCTTCCACCCACTCCTCCTTCTTTCCTGGGCTTAATTTTATTCCTGATTCTCTACCTCCTTCCCTCCAGTGGCATGGGGGGATGGGGAAAGGGGGCTGCTGTCCATTCATTGTTTCTACCGCTCCCTCCTCCTCAGGGGGAGGACTCCTCACACTCTTTCCCTGCTCCAGCATGGGATCCCTCCTACAGGAGACATCTCTCCATGAATTTACGCTACATAAGTCTGTCCCACAGGCTGCAGTCCATCACAAACTGCTCTGGCATGGATACCTTCCATAGGGTTCAGTCCTTCAGGAGCAGACTGCTCCAGTGTGGCTCCCCAGTGGGGTCGCAGGTCCTGCCAGCCAACCTACTCCACTGTGGGCTCCTCTTTCCATGAGGCCACAGGTCCTTGTCAAGAGCCTACTCCAGTCCAGGCTTCCTACAGGGTCACAGCCTCCTTCAGGCACCCACCTGCTCCAGTGTAGGATTCTCCATGGGCAGCAGGTGGATCTCTGCTCCACTGTGGACTTTCATGGATTGCAAGGGTACAGCTGCCTCACCATGGTCAGCACCACTGCAGGGGAATCTCAGCTCGAGTGCCTGGAGCTCCTCCTGCCCCTTCTTCTCCAGTGACCTTGGTGTCTGCACAGCTGTATCTCACACGTTCTGACTCCTCTCTCTGGCTGCAGCTGCTGTTGTGCAGGGCTTTTTTCCCCACTTCTTAAATCCATTATCCCAGAAGGCTACCACTGACACTGATGGGCTTGCCCTTGGCCAGCAGCAGGTCTGTCTTGGAACCGCCTGGCACTGGCTCTGTCGGACATGGGGGAAGCTTCTGGCAGCCACCTCTGTAGTCCCCCCACTACCAAAGCCTTGTCACACAAACCGAATACACCCAATACCCAAGACATTGTTTCTCACTTCTAGAAGCAATATTCTGTAGTCTAAGAAGTAGAATCCAAATACTTTACTATAACTACATTTCCTGTCTCTTCCTGCTTTATAGACTACTTTCATAAAACATCACCTAGACATTTTGATGGGGGCAAATGAACTGTGCTGTTTGTGCTTCAACGCCTCTAAGTAAGAAATATTCTAAGCTGCACATGCAAATTACCCTCTTGCTTTAGTATTCAGTTAATATTCTTTAAGAAATCAGTGTAGGTAATTAATGCATATGTATATACAAAACAACCCACTTTATGGAGACTTTTCACACTGTAACATTTTCTTTAAAGAAAAAGTTATATTTATTAAAAACAAAGAGAGCATAATAAAGCAAATTGTTCTTAAATACACAATACACTTGCATTTTTGACAGTTTACGTAATAGAACAATGAACATGAAAATGCTGTTAGATAATTAGTTCTGTTAATTAATATTAAGAGCTCAGGTCTTGTTGATAATGTTGAAATACTATTTAACACTATTATTTAATACTATTTAACTGCAGGACAAGTATCTATTCTTACCAGCTTTGTGAAAGATAAACCAAGAACTCATACATTACTATTATCATCTTAGTACAGAAGGAGCAGTTATGGTTGGCTGTACAACACACCAATGGAAAACACTGATAAAGAGTTTGCAAAGACTACCACAAGCTAAATTTGTTTGACTAAACCTTTTCAGTCATCATGATTTGGCTATTATTTTTCGTCTCACTTTTGAACAAGAAGGATACAAGTTCCCAGTACTGGAATCTGGGATTGTATGCAAAACCAGGTATTTCTACAGGACTTCTGCAATCCTGTTAAGAACTATTATTCCCCAACAAAGACAAATATCCCATAACAACACTATTCAGTTTCTTTCGGTGTCTTAGGAGCAGTACACGGGGGAAACAGCATTTAATCTACATGAATACTGTTGACTTTGACAAATATAAAAATGCTAGATGTAAAACCCAAATAAGGCCATTACTGGTTAAAATAAATGATAGTTGTAATAACACAGGAGCCCTGTGGCAGCACATCACTACCTGCTATAAGAGAAGCAATAAAACTTAGTAACCCAAGATCTTTATTTTCTCCCTTTTTATTTTTTCTTTTGGAGCCCTCCAGTACTGTTATCTTTGGCACTACTCCTTGCCCAGAGTGCTGGGGATGGAAATCCTGTCACATGATTCTCCCTAGAGCCTGCATTCATTCCGAACACAATGAGACATAATTCTAAAGTTAACTCAGTCCTCGCTCAGGAAGGAACTGTTGTTTTAAGAAGAAGGCATTTGCCAGTTAACAGATTTTAGAACAGTAACAGCCAAATTTTCATAGATATATCTGTTAATTTTATTTCATCTTTGAGAAACTTGGGATGCTTAGAAGCTGCATCCCAAGTTGACCCTCCACACAATATTTGGAATACCTGATCATGCTCAACTTAAAGTTAAAAAAAGTCAGTCGCCTCCAACTTCACCCATTCTGTGATCCTGCAATTCCAATTCTGTAATAATCCCGTTTTGCACCTGTACATACCTATAAATATGATACCAAGATTTTAACATTTGAAATCACCTATAAGTGCATTTGTTCTATACTGCCCCATTAACCTCTCATCTATGGATTGAATGCTTTTGGAAGCAAACTGTGCCTTCTGTGATGCAGACAGATGCTGTGTTTGTGCCATTTTATTTTGACAGCTAGCATGCAAAGTGGGTATTTCCTGTGTTTTGATCAAAGTATACCTGCATAAGGAGAGAAAGGAAAATTTCTGGAGGGCTGAACAGGAATGAACTAATGCAATTAATACTTTTGATTGATGAATAATAGCAGAAAAATAGAAGCAAAAATTATGAAGGAACTAATACAGAACCACGTTTAGAGCTATAGAAAAAGGAAAAAAAGGTGAAGTAGTCACAGGTATAATTTTAACATGTATCCAAAACATCAATTTTCCCAGTTTATGAAAAATGAATGCTGCATTCTCTCATTTCAAAAGTGGGACACAAAAAGTGTGAAGAAATGATGAAAGGAGCACCCTGAGCATTCTATGTTGAGTTTTTTGACTGCTTCAAAATAAGCATTTCAAGTGTTCCTCCCACTCCTTCCCCATTTAAATGCACCATCAACAGTGATTTTGGACGTTAAAGCCTTTATGGTCAGCCATTTCTCCGAAGCTTTCAGAGCATTGGGATTTTACTGTGGTTGGGATTTAAGCACTGCTGCCTTCTCTCAATGTCAGTCCACCTTCAAGATATAAGAGATACTGCTTTGACCATTGGGGCCACAGAGGAATTTTCAGAAAGTCATATGCAAGTATGATGGGGACACATGGCTTTCCACTCACCATGCTATGTACATACACTAATGAGTAATTAACATATGCTAATGGCATCCAAGGATTCATCAACATTAATCTCAAAACTGTTAGGCTGTCAACTCCAGTTTGGAAGCATCCTGACACAGCAGCGACCCCAGGGACAGGCAATGGCACCAGGGATGAGACAAGGCAGGGATTTGTTTAAAAACCCAAAGCTATATCTTGCAGCCACTGAACAAGAATTGAAGATCTTAACTGAAGGCCGTGGTTCTGACCTGAACTTTAGCTAGACATGTATGCTGACACCCGTGGTCAAATAATGCCTTCAGTGGTAAACTGAGTGTGCAGAAACATCTAAAAGTAATTACAGAAAATGTACAACCCCCACCATGAGCATTAAAAATTCATTGAACTTGCACCAGCTTTCTACATTTAATTTAGTGAGGAAACATGATTTCACTCCCACTTGCTTTAACTTTTCCTCTTTGACACAAGCCAGGCAGAAGTGGACAGATTTTCCCTGTTCTCTCAATTGCAAACAGCAGCCATTCTGTTATGGATCAAACAACTCCCACTGCATTCACCAGGCATTTCTGACTCCAGGTTTGATTGTGTATATGACATTCTTGTGCTAGTCCTTTCCAGCAGTGGAAAAACTCTCTGTAAGGTTTTCCCATTAGCCTGATAGCTGAAATCAATTTTAGTTTGTGTTCAGGTAAGTGGCAACTTGATAACATCTTGAGAACCCTCGAAATATTTTTTGAAACTTTTGTTTTGTTACATAAAAAAAGGCACTTTCTACAATTACACAAGTAAGTGGGAAGGAGAAGGTGTAAGTGGATTAAAGGAGTGTAGAAACAAACAGAAGAAGGGAGCCTTGCAAAAGAAAATCATCATATATAATCACATAGATCATACTGAAAAAGGACAGGAAAAGAGTACAAAAGGATGAAAAAAATGCAGGAAGTTTATAGTTAGATACTTGGGCTCCCTATATATTTTCCTATAGTGTCTCATATAATATCTTCTGTCTAAAACGTCACGGGATGACATTTTTTGATGTTTTGATAAATGTGCATTTCCACCTCTGATTAATATCAAGCAGTTATGCTGATTAGGTTCTTTTTGTTGAGGATCTACTATGAGTCCTGTGTGAAAATACTGATGCTGTACTGGCTAAGGACATATTTTATGCTATCTTTAGTGAGGATTTTGCTTAAACTGAGAAGGTTTAAGCAAGAATGGCAAGAACTGTGGTCATTGTGTTTACACGTCACCATTTAGTATTCCCTCAGACCATTTCTTTGTAGAGAACTGAGATACTATTAATTGACAAGAAATGTACCTTAACAAGTCTGCCAGAAAAGGGAAAAAAACAAAGACTGCAAAACACATTTGGGATAGTATAAGCTAAAAGTATAACATCTGTCTTGTCTAATGCATAAAATTTTTAAGCACAGCATGCTTGTTCCCTGCCTAGGGAACTCAGGGCATTGTTTGAAAGCAAAATGAAAAAAATAATCATCCTTTGCTGTGAAAAAAAAAACACTAACAAGCTTCTTTCACACTGGAGTTTACTTGTCTAGTTCAATATTCCAGAGTTTAGGCTTCTGCTGTTCTACACTGACTTAGCAATACTTTTATAAGAAATTTATAACAGCCAAGGAACTGCTCAGAACACTGGACTGTGCCAATCCCTTCTGTCCATGATTCTGTATGCCAGGTTTAAAACCCCCATGAACTATAGATGCAATACCTACTGGTTCATCAAAAATTTACATATAGCTACTCAAAAAGAAAGTAGTACTGGTGGCAAAAGAGAAGTGGTACAAATCCCTTATGTGCAGAATGATACATAATGCATGTTTGTGGTTCTTATGCAGCAAAAGGTGACCGTGCCTTTCCTGGACACTTACACATAATAGCTAGGGCATGTTTGTGGCTATTTCTCATATGCCATTAAAACCACTTTGAATACCCTTGGGAGCATTTGCAATGTTTTTTACAGTATTTCCCCATTTTGTCAATCTGGAACAGTCATATAGGTATTCTTTATATCACAGACAAAATCTTAGTCTCCACATGAATGCTAATATACATTTCCATTTCTCTATATTGCTGTTTCTGCTCTTACTTCTCTGATGGTCCTTTTTACCAGCTATTTGACACTACTTCCACGTGCACGGAACACTTTTTCTTGGCTGTTCTCCATTTGTCTGTGCTTCTAAAGCTGAGAGCTAACCATACTGATTTTTTCCCTCCCCTCTCTGAGAAACGTCTCATGGGGCTTAAAGAAGCATCTGGTAAAAAAGGCAAAGTACCTGATAAATGAACTATTTGAGGTTGTGTTGCCAACATCTGCTAATGACAAACTCTTATCCTGGACAACATCTTCCTCCTACTTGTGCTCATATCTTCCACACTTTCTGATTAGATACTGCTCCTTAAATGATACATATTTCCAAGCCCATCTACCTTTTGTTTTTGTTAAGAAGTCTCTCCCTATCAAGTCCTGTCTTACCAGCCCACTTGTATTTAATTACCACATTCCTATTTCCTATTCCACGTGCTTAGCCCATTCTGTTGTCCCACCCCCACAAACTTTCCCTCCTATTTTCACCAATCTATTGAGTTTCTCTCAGTCCCTGCAAGCTGGTTCACTTGCTGTCTAGTGTGTTGCAAAGCAGCTTCAGCACACTCCTGCTCGGGTCCTCTTCAGAGGCTTCTTAGCATTGCTGCTGTTGCTCTTTGTTCTCTGGTGGCAGTGGCAGTGGCAGTACACTTAGATGAGCAGAGATACAGATGATCCAGCCTGTTCTATCATTAAATAAAGGGTTGGCACCCTCATCTAAAAGAACTCCAGGGTATTCCACTGAATCATCCCCAAGACTATACAATTTTCTGCCCTTAATCCCATTCCTGACCATAAATGATACTTACAGTCAGACAGTTTCAAATGTTTTTGAGTTTTTAAATATTGCATAGTAATAAATGCAACAAGAGATAGCAATTTGTATTTACCTTTATAATCAACTTGATGAAATTTCAGCCATAATAGCACACATTTCAGGTAAATAAAAGCCCTCCTTTCATTCATCTCAAAATGTTGTTTTCAGAAAGTGGATCAGGGACCATTTAAAGTATCATTTTAAAGAGGGGATATTTTTCAAGTTGGACAGAGAATTATTAAAAAAATAGTAAAAAAATGTGCAAATCTGCTTAGGTGTACTGGTTCAAGCAAGCCATGTGAACAAAATGTTATATGTGACATTTTGGCCACTGACAGGATAATCAAGTAGATGAAAGATTTCAGTGAATTATAGCACTGACTGAATTTTCTTCCAAAAAGTCAGAAAGATCAAACAATGTTTGGAGCAGCCGAGATTGAGAGATTCCATTAGATGCTACTTCTCCCTCCCCTCTTTCTAATAAGATGGAAGCTTTTTAGAAAATATGTGACAAATGACCACTCACAGCAGAAATAAATCACACACCACAGAGTACAGCATTATTAATAGTGCAATAATAGTAATAACTTACTGCGATAGCAAAGAAGTACCATTAGGAGGGACACAGTAGCTAATAGCATTTCCTGTACAGGGGCTAAGGGGCAAACCTTCTTTTGGTACCTTATAAATAAGTGGAAGATTAAAGGAGTCAGTGGGACCAAATAGCCTGACTTTTCCAGAATGCCACTGAGTAGGCACTGCCTGTAAAGTGCTCTCCATCTCCCCTATGTGACAATATTTTAATAGTTCTTTAGTTAATTTAAATTAGAGTGAGACAACACTTAGTTGCAATAAAAGACTTGAGGGGGTATAACGCATGGTAATGCTAGGAGGGCTGTGACAGGGTTTTGAATTATTAGGCTTAGCAAAGGGCTTTGTGAAAAAAACCCTTGAAATTTAGCACATGGACTTGTATTCAGGCACTACCTAAAAAATTAAAACTCATGACTGGTCAGTTGGATAGTTCTTTCAGGTCTTCATATTTAGTTATATACATACTTTGGGAAGAAAACATTTTTTAATATTTTACATGTGTTATTAAAATATTTCTCTGTGTGTGTGTGTGTGCATTTGTCTTAGTAGTAAAAGTTCACAAAAAGCAACTTGGATTTCACTAAGGGTGCAGCTGTTGAGACGTGGAGAAGAATATATATTATCAGAGTTATTTACCATGTTTTAAAGGCTTTAACCAAAACATCCTAGTTATTCACCAGTTCAAGAAAATTGTCTGGTTTGCAAACTAATGCTGTCTCCATTAGTGTTTTTTTTTCAATATTATTGTCTTGGTTTTGATTATCAATAGATTTTTCCAGAAGAGCAGATTTTTTCTAATCAATGACATAATGAACGATATTAATAATTAATTAATCAATAGATAGAAGTATTATTTTCATGATTACTGATTGGTTTTTGAAAATAAAAATTGTAAAAAACTGCATCAATTAAAAAAAAAAAAATTAGTAACCTCCAGAGTTACTCATATATTCCAACACAGTCTTGGGTGCAGTGAGATCACATATACCATAAGCATGTTGGGAAATGTGCTTATAAATAATATACAATATTTTATATTTATAGAGATATACATATAATATAGATATTTTATATATATAAATAACAATGTGTAGATACAAAAATACTGCTAGTGAGGATTTTCTTGCTAGTTTCTAAGTCCGTGAGAGACTTTTCTCTCTCACAGAAGAGGTAGCAGAGTTATGTAAACAACCAGAAACCTGCAGCCTTGAGAAGTCTTGTTTATGGTACAGTAGAAAAATATTTTGACAATGGATGTTTAGGATTTTAGCCAATCACCCCAAGGGGTGGCTGATCCTTGGTCCAATTAGACTATGAAGAAAAAAGTCTATAAAGAGTTTGTAAAATAATTTAAAAAATCAATCTTGCTGCACAATTCCTGCCTGCTGGATCTCCTCTCCTCTCCTCTCCTCTCCTCTCCTCTCCTCTCCTCTCCTCTCCTCTCCTCTCCTCTCCTCTCCTCTCCTCTCCTCTCCTCTCCTCTCCTCTCCTCTCCTCTCCTCTCCTCTCCTCTCCTCTCCTCTCCTCTCCTCTCCTCTCCTCTCCTCTCCTCTCCTCTCCTCTCCTCTCCTCTCCTCTCCTCTCCTCTCCTCTCCTCTCCTCTCCTCTCCTCTCCTCTCCTCTCCTCTCCTCTCCTCTCCTCTCCTCTCCTCTCCTCTCCTCTCCTCTCCTCTCCTCTCCTCTCCTCTCCTCTCCTCTCCTCTCCTCTCCTCTCCTCTCCTCTCCTCTCCTCTCCTCCCTATGGTGTGGGACACAGTGATATACCCTAGGAACCAGGACTGTGGTACTAACAATGTACTTATAAATATATATAATTTACACACATATAAAGCTCTTTTGGTAAGGACATTCAACTTACTAATGAAAAGTTAGCATACAGCTACTGAAAAAAAGAATCACCATGGAAATTTCTATGCTAGAAATTATGCTTTCACACTATTACTATGTCCAGACAGAGAAGTATTTCTGGAACTGCTATCCATCTGTGACTGACAGTAAAGGCCAAAAACACTCTACTAACCTCTTTTGGAAGCAAAGATGTTGCTGGGTACCCATATCTGCAAGAAAAGCTACAACTTAATAAAGCTAAACAAAAAGATGCTAACTGGTATTTTATCGAATTATAGAATATGCTGAGTTGGGAGGGATCCATCAGGATCATAAAGTCCAACTGCTTCTTGAGCTCTGTCAAGCTGGTGCAGTGACCACTGCCCTGGGGAGCCCGTTCCAGCACCCTCAAGGTGAAAAACCTTTTCCTGATATCTAACCTAATCCTGCCGATTTAGTTTCATCCCATTTTTTTGAGTCCTGTCACTGGTCATGAGAATGACCTTCCCCTCCTCTTCACATTGTGATGATGTTGAAGACTTTAAGGAGGTCTTCCCTCAGTTTCCTCAAGGCTGAACAGACCGAGTGGCTTCAGCTGCTTCTTATAAGTGAGTTTATTATTTCTGAGAGCAATGAATCAATACTGCCTGAAAGAACAGACAAAATTAGGCAGAATTTAGGCAAAACCTTCCAAGACCAGCCTGCTAAAGCAGCTTTCTCAGTTCAAGAATAGTGACCAACACTCAAGCTATACTCAACTTGATTTCAGTGTAATGAAGACCCAAGCCTGAGAGAAAAACAGAACTTCTATTGCAACTTCTTTTGCATCTGACATACAAGAGACAACACTAAAATGTTCAACACTAAAATGACCTTTAGAATAAACCTATGTGCCAGCAGAGGAACCAGAGCTCCTGACAACCAGTGAAGCCCACAAATGTATGAAACCATGCCCCTCTACGCTTCTGCAATGCTTCATGTATGCATGTGCAAGCACGGGTTTGCACAGTTTCCTACATATTCATGAACAAGGCTCTTTTGTTGTGCAAATTCCAGCCTTTGCATTTTGATTACCTCCTTCTATGTTTGTACAGTACACAGCCCTAGCATAAAGGATATTTCAAACCTCCTCCTCAACTGATGATCCTACATTCATAGGCTTTGGAGAAAGAAGGATTTACTTGTGCTAAGCATTCTTGCTGGCTACATGGTTTTCTGTGCAAAATGTGGCCTTCTGGATTGCCCTTTGTGAAGTGTTTAACACTACCACTGTCTATACAGAGAATTAGGTGTCAAGTTTCAGCATTTTTAATTAGCTCATGCAAATAGCCTTGCTGGGAGAGAGATGCAACAGTATTTCAGTGCTAAAATAGACACTATTGTAAATGGTATCTATATATTAAATGAAGAACTTTACAAAATTGAATAGTATTTTGTATTTAAAAGTTTTTGAGTTTTGACACCAATTTTTTTTTTTTTTACTAAATTGTTTTCATTTTCAAATCTCAGTTATTTCAGTCCTTCTGTCTTTTCAGGTAGGAGGTTAAAGGTTATTACGCCTCTTGGAGATAAAAGGACCTGCTGCTGGAGCATCTCAAGTTATCCAGACCTGCCATATGAGATTAATTATTGCTGTTGCTGACTGTGTAATTCAAAGATTAAAATGCAGAGTTGAAACAATAAGTGAATCCTAATGTGATTAAGAATTTATGAATTATTTCGTCTGCTTCTTCTGCACTCATACCTTACACAGCAATAACCATGTTAGCTGTATTCAGCTTCAGGAATATTAATCCAAAAATGCATGCCTACAGGAGAGAGACAATTAGAATATAGCAAGTAAAGAACAAATCTTTTGGGCTCACACATGGATGTAAAGCCTCCTGAAAGCTAAATGGCAGCTGGTCTCAAAATATTTTCAAACAAGCCCTAATTTGACTATGAGGTGACTGTGTTATGAAGGGAGAAAGCAAATTAGGCACTTCAACTGAAAGGTACAATTCACGTTATGTCAGGATCATCAGGAGGAACTTAACATGCTGTCTGCTAATACATTAGTCAAACACAATACAATTCTTACTGATTTCATTAAAAAGCTTTGCAACATTTCAATTAAACAAATGATATTGGACAGATGGTGATCAGTTGACAACTCACGCTGATCCCTCTGTGATCTGTAAATGTAAGCCACTTCTACAGACACCTCAGAGATGATGGTGTTCCTTCTGAGCTGCATGAATGCTGCCTTCACTGGACAAACTTTGGGTGACTGTTTTTCTAACTGCATGTCTTCCATTCAGTACAAATTCATAAGAAAATTTACTGCTTGGGCAATGCTGACTTAATGAACTAGTGATGTGCTCATTGCTATCAATTTAGTATTTATAAATTTATTAATTATTATGCTACACAACTTCATCTATGAAGCTTGTTGCTCTGTCCTAAGACAGACTTCTCAACCTATTTCTGTTAAAATTAATAACGGTAATTTTATTCTCTCAATATATTGTCCTTTTTAAGATGTCATTGTTTTTCTCATGAAAATTAGCTTTCAGTGAAGTGAAATGGCTCATGCATTCTTTGTCATTGGGAGAAAATCTTTTCTAGGTTTGTATATCACGAGTGAATTTTCAAAACATGATTAAAAAAAAGCAGAATGCTTTAGAAGGCACAATGCAACTCCTTCTTCTCTCTGCTTCCCACATTCAATTATATGATGAAGAATTTCATTGCTATGTGAATTTTGGTGGAGCTTGCTCTGACTTATCAATGCTAGAGCAGTCTGAGAGGAGCCTTGGCAGAGAGAAAATGAAATGAGCACCCTTTAAATCACTTATAATGAGCTATATCAGCTTCTGCTAGTAGAACAGTTCTCAGATTAGGTACCATGATCAAAACCAGAATAAGAGTCCTGTAGATGAGTTAAACACACAACTCCTTTTTACGTAGGGTTTAAGTGAATCAAATGGCTAACATAGAATTTATTCCAGGTCAAGAATTTGGCAAGAGGCAAACTTAGAGTTGCAGTGGAAAAAAGCAGGAATGGAACTATGATTACAACATATTACGGTATAACTTTGGCACTGCTAAATAGCAGGAACTAATGAAACCTTTTCAGTAGTAAGAAATGCCACTTTCCCTAAAATTAGAGGTACGTTATTACTGAGAAAAAAGCCAGGGTAGGATACATAAAAGAGATTAATGTTTCCTTTTCAAGAAAGTTTTTTATTTTCAGATTTTAGTGATACATGCTGCTTGTGGAAAGAATATGAGAAAGAAGCAAAGGGACTGTGAGGAAACATAAAACTACAGAAAATTTATATCATGGGTAATTTGGCTTTTTGAAAATATCACAAAGGTGTAAAAGAAGGAAAAGATCATAGCAAACTTAGCTATTTAAAGTGTGGGATATTGAGAGCTCTGAGCTAACACTTATGTGAAATGATAATTTACTGAAGCTACACAACTGCTCATACTGCTGCTCAAACTGAAGTGACTCACAAATTCAACCACAAGCTTATGATTTATAATGATATTTATAAGGATTTATTTAATATATGATTTACAATTCTATGGTAAACTCATGATAGATAAACTTAATTCAGTATTTAGTTAATCCACCAGCAATCAGGAATTGCAGGCATCTCTTCAGGGAGGTATAGACCTGTACAAGAGCATATGAAGTCCCATGACAGCTGACTCACAAGGCACATGCATAATGGTCCTCTTCCCACATAAGCAAAAAAGAGCATGTTTCCTGTGACTGAACTTTAAGGGTTAATTGACTAATACATTTCATATTAACACCAAAAATCAGCACAGAGGACTGACAGACAAATGAAACATTTCAGTCAGATGTAGTGCCTGAAGCAAACAGCGAACTTTCTGCTTCAGATAACCCTAGCATCTGTGTATCTACCACAGAGAAAATGAGTATATCAGTCTTGGGAAAAAAAAATCTGAGAAATTCTCATGTCACCACTGTGCAATGCTTGAGCTTAATATTTTTATTAACCAAAGAAACAGATTCCAGATCTTAGAAGTGATAGAGAATACCATATTTCATTACATTTTCTCTGATGAACAAAAAACCTAAATCAAAGGCAAATAAAGAAGGAATGGTTTAGTGTGGTTCAATGAGTCTCTTTGAATGCACAGCATGAATTAACTTGGAAATACTTGAAATTGTTTAAATTTCAACATCTTGTCAACAAAGTAAAAGAAAATGTATTTCAGAAAAAGGAGTGTGTAGTAGATTTGTGGCTCCTTCTACTCTTAAAAATCCAAGAAAAACCTTCTGCCTCAAACTCTCTACTCTGCTGGAAACTCATAGAATTTGACAAAGTTTGGCTGGAGCTTCCACAGCCCATCCCCTCATTATATTTTTTTCACCATGTTTACCTTCAGCTTTTTTTTTTTTTTTTTAATGCTTCTGGCCAGTTAATACACTCGACCAGACAGCTTCCATACATAGAAAATAATATAAAAGACAAAATTACAAAAAGTGAAAGAAGAAACATTTTTAAATTAACAAGGAGTCCATATATGCTTAACTTGCTCTGTGTCTCAATTCTGAATTCTTAGGAGTCTCCTCTTATGCTCCTAAAAAGATGCCTCAGACAGCTTGTTTTGCTAAAAGGAAAGCTTGGACAACTGCCTTTTGCAGCTACCAGAGAGTTAAGTTTAAACATTGTTTATGGCCTTTACTATGGATTGTTTGCTTTACAACATCAGCAAAATGAATCCTGTAACTTGGACAGGAGACTGAAAAGGATGTCTTCACACCTGATCAGGACTACAAAATGTTTCACCTGTAGCTGTTTTACTCCTTTTCTGGCATGTTTCTTAAATTGCATGTACTTAATGCAATCCCATGCAAATTAAGAGCAATTTCACCTGGACAGTTAGGGTGGGCAGCTCTGTAAGGACACATTTCCTGTTTCAGGGGCTTAAAATCCAAGACAGTCAAGGACTAATTTAGCCCATGCACATGGAGCAGCTCTTCCAAAAGTTTGAAAAGAAGTAAGTGCACCCATGCAGATCAACTCCACAATGCCTCCAACATATCCAATATCCAAAATAATGAGGATGAGGTGTCTGAACACATTCTATACATCCATAAGTTAAGGAAATACTGTGAATCATTGATGATTAAACATTAAAACTCCTGTTCTGGCTTAATCCTAGCTGGCAACAGAGTATCACACAGCCATTTTCTCACTCCCCCGCTGGGATGAGGTAGAGAATTGGAAGGGTACAAGTGAGGAAAGACAGTGTAATAGGTAAAGTAAAAGCTGTGTGCACATGCAAAATATCACAAGGAATTAATTCACTACTTCCCATGGGCTGAGAGGTGTTCAACCATTCCCATGAAAACTGTGCTCAATCACATGTAATGATGAGTTGAGAAGACAAACGCCATCAATCCAAATGTCTGCCCTGTTCCTTCTCCTTCCCCCCTGCTTTATATGACCAGCATGATGCCATGTGATATGGATTGTCCCTTTGGTCATTTGGGGTCAGCTGTCCTGGCTGTGTCCCCTCCCAACTCCTTGTGCACCCCCAGCCTATTTGCTGGTGGGGTTGGGTGAGAAGCAGAAAAGTCCTTAACTCCATGTAAGCTCTGCTCAACAATAACTAAAATATCCCTGGGTTGTTAACCCTATGTTCAGCACAAATCCCAAACACAGCCCCATACCAGCTACTGTGAATAAAATTAACCCTTCTGCAGCCAAAACCAGCACAACTCCCCCGTCCAGTCCAAGACTGGTTGGAAAGCCTAGATCTTAAAAAAGTAAATGCTAGGCTCTTACCTCATGTGCTCTGATCCATTCACTGTATTAGATAAACAGTATTAATCCACACAAACTATTGTAGTGCCTAATGGAGTTGTAAATGACTGTTTTCTGATAGGTGAAGAGATTGTATGGGATTAGCCCTAATCAGGTACTTTAGGTAATGAGAATTTCTCCATGCCTCATTGAACATAACCACACAAAACTGTTATTTCCCCATATCTCAGTAGAGTTTGGATAGACAAAAAGACAGATTAAGGAAATCACTGGGGAAGGAATACCTACTTTTATTAGTTCAATAAATAATTAAAAATAAGGACTAGTCTAACTTCATAGGTAGTGCAAAGACACATATTTACAAACTCCAATTCTGTGCAAAGCTAAACAGAAAAATCTGGCAGATTAAAAGAAACTGAGTTCATTCCTCCCATATTTTAGACATTCTTCAAATTGTGTAGTCATTGCCTTTCATAAGACAAGTGGGCAGTTCAGTTTTATACACCCAAGTTCATATTCCATTTAAATGAAAAGCAATATATTTATTAAAAGATAAATTTGTCAAAAAGATTAATTTTGATCAATTTATTTAACATCTTTGTGAATATGTCCATTTATTTTATTGAAGGGATTTATTTTCTTGAACAAAGTAATACCAAAACTCAGGATGTATAATGAATATATAAAACGGAGCTTCTAATGTTCATGCAAACCTCATACACATATACTGGATATCTGCTAAAACTCACTAAAACATAATAACCTGTTTAAAAATATTTCCTTTAAAGCAATTGCCTACATTTAATATTTAAGCCTTAGGGAAAAATTAAAGCACCAGCACTTTTACTGCATAACATTCTCATAAAACATGGATGAGTGCTTCACCTCTTATAAAACAACATGCATCAGGAATTTATTGTATTAAGGTACTAGCAGATCAGGGGACAAAGAAAATCATGTTCAGAAAGATGAGAAAGATGGTTTCTTGATTAAAAAATAAAAATAAACCCCAAGCAAATCAACAACAGATTTTAAAATGAATGTTATTATTGCCCTATATAGCCTTCAGATGTTATTGAAGATACCAACTTTTCTCTAGCCCTATTTTTTTACCTCTATGCGTTTCGAAATAAGATAGATAAAGTACTTCCAAGCAAGAAAAAAGGGAGGAATCAGGTCAAAAACAATAAAGCAGGACAGATAAAGGCAGAGCTAGCTCATAATAATAAAACACAGAAAAACAATCCACTTTTCGTCAGGTCATATGGTCCATGGACTGTAGGAGCAGATGATATTCAGATACTAGCATGGAATTAAAATACTGTAGGAGGCTTGAAATGGAATTAAAATACTGTAGGAGGCTTGAAATGCTAATTCATGCTAAAATTGTATATTTGAATAAACCCCTCAGCTTAATCATTGAAATCAAGTTGAAACATAGGTCAGCTTTGCTTATTTTTACAAAAAAATATTAAATAAAAAAACCCCAATGATGTCTTCATGTGAACTCATCACAGAAAACTAACAGAGAACCAATATGGTCTAGTGACAGCAGTCTGGATATTCAAATTACTCTAATATGGTAACTCCCAGCCATAGAAATGGCAGAGGAATTTTGGCCATTATCCCCTTCAGCAGTAGGGTCCATTAGATCCATGGTTTTGTTTCTGATCACAAACTGTACTTTTGTGAATATTTGTTAATGGTATTGAATATGTATACATCAAAAGGCATATAAAGATATTTTAACAAGACAGTGTGTCTAACTCAAGAGTGTAGAGACACCTGTAATTTCACAGATTGCTTCAGAAAATTCAGGCTCTCATAAAGGAGTATGATGAGCCATAGAAAAACTCAAACCAAACCATAAAGAACAATAGTCTAGAATGATAAAATACAAGTTGAAACACCACCAGAGGGAGAGTTAAATGAAGAACTATTTTTGTGCAGAAATGCAGAAAAGGCAGTGAACCTAATGGCAAGATATGAAATGCATTAAAAAGATATGAAAGAAAGGCAAAACAGAGCTCTGTGGACATTTAAAACTGATCTGAAGATGGAAATGGCAGTGAGGATTAAAACTGCAGGCAGAAAAAACAGCTAGCCTTTTTATGGGTTCACAATGTTCTCTGTACTCCTGCTTGCAATTATACTCTAGGGTGGCAATCAGTCATCAGGAACATCCAAAAAGAGTAATATCCACTGTAAAGGAAGTTATTCCATTCACACGTGGCCTTTTCCACAATCCAGAATTAATTTCTTCTACATCAAAAGTACTCAAATTATACCACACGAGTATTTAAGCATAGTGAGACTCATAAACCTTACGAATAACATTTCAATCCCAGTTAAATAAAAGCCAGAGGGCGCTTAAGCTCATTTTTAATATAAGACGTATTATTGTTTATTTCAAACACTGGCCCAAATATATTGAAAAGTAATATTCAGAAAAGGGAAGTCTATGGAGAAGCCATGTATTTTGTCTTGCTTTATAAGGAGAGGCTTATCTAACTTATCAGACTGCTTAAAAAAACCCCCACTTTTTATATATTCTTTTTTTTTGCATCTCCTTAGCTCTTACCTTCCAGACTCAAATGTAAACCACGTCGAGTCACGTCCGTATCTCCTCAAAGAGCTCAGAGGCCACATGACCAGCTTGACCTTGGCATTGTGGATGTCCCAGAGATAGATGTTTTCATGTGTGATCTGCATTGTACATTCCCCGTAGATATCTAAATTTGGTGTAGGCATAAGGTATACATTGAACCGTTCTGGAAAAAAACACAAAGTAAGACATCACAGGTTTTACACAAGCAAGATTTTACACTGGGAAAAAAAAAAAATTGAAATAAATTCTTTAGTTCTGATGATTCAGAAATCAAAGCCAAATTTCTAGCTTTAACAGAGGTGAGGATCCACTGATGTTGAAGCAGTCCTGCTAGTACATATGAGAGGAATAAGATGAGAATCATCTTAATTTCATTTTTCCTTATAAATGATGCAGCAGTCTGAAACATCTTTCACAGATGATCTGCATAGTCCTCTTGGACATATGTTCCCACACCTTAACTGCAGTCCTTTTTTACCTTCACATTAAGGTCCATGACTCCTTACAAATCAAGATTCACAATGATGTGAACTCCGACAGAGACTCCTCTCTCAAAGAACAGAACTAAAGGTATCCTGGCAAAATATGCAACCATCGCCTCTTAGAAAAGCTGTCCTTGAAATTGCAAACCCAAGTTTACTTATTGAAGCTTGTTAATAATTACATTCCTTGCATTCAGTTTCTGTTTATTTGCCAAAGTCATCTTATTTTTAAAATTAATAACAAACTTTAATCATCTGTTGCTTTCTTGAAAAATCTGATTCAACATGATATATTATTACAGTCATGACATCAATCACTATCAGCTGCACTTTGCTTGCAAAGTGCACTTACTGCAGTAGGAGGTCAAGGGCATTAATAATTTTCTGAAGTGCCTGAATTGCATGTGATTTAATAAGCAACACAAAAAAAAATCATAAAAAAAGGAAAAAAAACCCAAACCTAAAAAATCCAAGATTATAGAAAACACCGTTAACTCATATGGAAGGAAGCAAACATTATTAGGAAGAGAAATTTTAATAAAAATGCAATTCTCTTTGAAGAATAATGTTTCTATGAGTTGCTTCTACAAAGGATTAAAAATTCAGTTACATTTCTGATTGTACAGTTGGAAGTGCCAGCCTATATTTTAACTCTAAATGCATTGCAATATTAGGGCTTAATAGCTTCATATGGGAGAGTGCAGTACATTCACAACTTTCTCTCTTTTTTTTTTTCATCTTTGAAATGGGTAGAAATGCAAAATGTCAATGCTACTGCCTGAAGGATGTTAACAAAAAAGGTAAGAACAATTTAAAGTATGAGCATGAGAAATGCTTATTCACTAACAACATCAGGAAAATGATAGAAAAATTGCCTCAAATTACTTGATAAAGAAAAAAGTGTTTGGTGTGGAATATTCTTAATCCACCATTTGAAATGAATTTTCTCACAGTGTCCTCATAAAAATTAGGAAGGAATTTAAATTTAAAGTGAGAGAAATTTATTGCAGCAATCAAAATTAGTTTCCCATTCTGTTTGAAATTCAGTACCATAGACATTGCCTCTGTTTTTTAAACATGTGATATATATATGTTTTTGACAAAACAATTAAAATATTGCAAGTAAGTGAGTTAATAAAAAAATATAAGTGTGTTTGAGATCGCGTGTGTGTGTGTGAATAAAGTAACAAAAGTTTGAGGAATTAGAGAAAGCAAGGAACTGCTGGGTAAGCAATAAAAATTGCTGCATAGCTATAAGTAAACTTGTCATCCTTAATGTTGTTCTGTTTCAGTCAATTTAATTTTGTCCTGTTAATGACTCCCCAATTGATTCATTCAGTCACAACCTCTTCTCCCAAGCCCAAATTCTCATTAGTCACACTAATGGGTGTTAGCCCTAAAAGTTTAATTTTATGACTAGGATCCCATGTGTGAAACTGAACATTTTGTAACACTCTTGTGACACACAGCACAGACAGATTAGCAGAGGCTGCTGAGATGCTGAGATCACGGAGGAGAATCTCCCCTAATGCTCAGAGGAGTGCATGGGGCAGAGGTCTAATGTAATGCCTACTAAAGTAAATGGAAGGACTCACACATGGGAGTAACAGGTCAATGACTGCTTTGGGAAGGGAATGGCGGTGAACAAGGTAACTTGATAACTTTCATGTTTCACTGAAATTTTATATATATATATGTGTATATATATATATATGCTCTTTCAGTATCCCTATGTCACTGGGATTGTCATGTAGATATTCCTCATAACTGTGCAGGTGTGCTTCTATCATATATTAGGCTCCAGCTTTGCATTGCTGTGCTGTCACTTAATGCTACTTCCCTCCTCTATTTGAAAGAAAAATGCAGTAACTGGCCTGTCAGCTCTTTCTCTCTTGCATTATATGAAATAAAACAGTGTATCTATGGGGGGATGGGGTTACTATATGGGAATGAAAATCTTTCTCTTTCCCCGTCTTCACCAGCAGAATGCCTCAGACAGCAGAGAAAATGAAAACATACAATTCTGTTCTGAAGTAAACATTAAACTGTTGTGTGGAAGGCACAGAATATTTCAACTTGCTTTAAATGTTACCAGGATGATCATGAAATGCTCAACTTCTCTGATGTGTTTGAGGATATTATTGCATGAAGGGCATTCAGGACATATGGCATCCTCAAACTGTCAGGAGACATTTGCTGACTTTGCATGGGAGGTCAGTGTCTAAGGTGAGATGTCAGGGATTAAAGGAAGTATGATTAAAGTGAACATCAGCTGCAGGGCAAAACATAGCACCCTTGGAATTGAATCAAATTGTCAAGAAAAACAAGCATACAAACATATGTGCTGGAAAAGATTGAGGATGGATAGATTTGCTTTTGGAACAAAATCTATACTTTTGAGGAGTGGGCAGATGAGGACAAGGAAAGGTGTAGATACTATTGAATGGCTTTATTAACATGCAGGGTCCAATTTTTCCATTTCAGAAAATATTTGAGCAGGTATCTAGCTAATGGTAATACAGTCATTCCATCTTTAGTGGCATGTTTTGCCCTTACACTTATCCAGGCAAGAACAAACATTCATCATAGGCCAGATTTGGGAATCTCAGCTGAATTCTGACACCAGACCTTTTGAATAACATTGAATAGGTTATTTTGCTTCTCTTTGGTTCAGATACCATCTGCATATGAGTAGGATGAGATAACAACAGTTCACTGGATAGTAAGACTAAGCAAATAGAAGTTAATAAGGGACCCAGAAAGCAGGGAGATGGAAGAAACCAAACAAGTAGATGTGATGTTGTTGGACAAGATAAGACTGGGACTGGACAGGTGCAATTCCTCAGCATTCAGGATCCCTAACCTCTTCCCTTCTCTAAACTGGTGAGAGAAAAGTTCAGGGAGTGGGGAAGCCAGGATGAGAAAAAAATGCTGTTATATTGCTACACTTATCACATCCTCTCAATGTGACTGCTCTTTCCCATCTCCTTCAATGAAGTACAGCAATGCTTCATCATACACTTAGTGCATGTAAAGGTGTTTAGCATTTGGGCTTTGGCAAGAATACGACACTTAATAATGCTTTCCAGGGCACAGGAGCATAAGAGTCTTTATGAAAGTGAGCATATCGACTGAGACGGAGACTTGGCAGCAACTCCAAAATGCTCTCAGCCTTCCAGCTATACTGGGGAAGCAAAATGACTGGAGCCCAGTGATCCTGTTTCTGCCATTTTCTTGCTGGATTCCTTTGGTTAAATCATCCCACCTGGAAAACCGACCAGATGACATGGCAATCTTGCAATCCAGATTCTTGGTATCATTTCAGCTTTAATGATGGGTAAAAAATTACTTATAGAAGGAGACAGGTTGGTGGCAACTATATAAACATGTAGAGGTTTTGAAAGCAAATATTCAGTTCATACATGAAAGAAACTCCTCCACCTATGAGACTTTTTCTCCTGACCACCAGTAGCTAATTTTCAGGTGGAAAGAGAGCTTAAAGTCTTGAAGGTGAAGCATTTTGTGTTTATTTATATTTCAGGGCTATTAGAATGTTTCCCTTCTGCTGTACGCAGTGAGGAACCAGGACTTCAGAATCAATATTTTCCTTTGCTTATAAATAATCTGCTTTGCTTCCATTCAAAATGTAAGCATCTCAATAAAAATGTAAAGGTAGGTAAATACGTCAAATTGTTTCACTGGTAAGTAGTAAGAGAATAATCTGAAGTCTCACTGGATTAACATTAAAACCATAAACAACTTACTTTTCTGAATAAAGCTGTTTGTGTTTCATTTATTTAAAGTACCCCAACAAACAAACCTATTGTATAAAAATGGATTAAGGATAACAGAAGATGAATAAAAAACCATTCAAAGTGCTTTTATGTATTAAATTACAGAGATTCTACTGACCCTAGAAAATGCCCTAAAACAAGTCAGCTCTGTGAATGTAATTACAAAGTCTCTATGCTTTGGCTGTAGTTTGCAATCTCAATATGTAGCACAAAGAAATGCCTCATAATCCTCTTCTGAGGATTCAAGGACGTTGTTCACTGTGAAAAGCTACATTTTTACTAACAAGAATTAATGAGTTTCTTGCAATTAAAATCCAGGAAGCAAGACTGCTGCTCCTGTGGAGGGTTTTTAAATAAGAAAGGAAGGTAAAACCAATGTTATGAAAGAAGAAAAACCTTACAAAGGAAGTAATTTTATGAAATACTAATATAAATATTAGGCAGGGATGAAAAGCAAAATTCATTCAATTTCCAGACTTTGAAAATAAAAATTAGGCTTATAATGAAGTAAAATTAAAAAAAAAATTAAAACCTCAAGACACATAATAAAAAAGCTTCACATTGATATCACAGGCATGATAGTTAACAGTAAATAAGATACAGCAGTAAAAGATGGATCTAGCCTTTTCTTTAGTTTAAAAATTTTCATTTTAACATTTGCCCATTTTCTTCAGGTTTTACATCAGGTTTACAAGTAATGTTTGATAGAAAATGGTTTAGTACAAGTAAAGTTTAATAGAAAACTATTTAGTACAAGTATTCAGTCATTTTAGTGCTATTATTTAGTATTCAAAACAGATAGGAATAGAGGCTTCACCAAAAAGATGCACCTCAAAAGTGAATTTATTAATAGCCCACAAATAGTGCTTTTTTAACCAATACTATCTTGAATATTCTGATTTCTTTTTCACAGTAAATATAGTCTGTTATTGTATACTGTCCATTGGGATGACATCTTTCAAATTGTTTCCTTTTATAAAGAATGAAAATAATGACACATTGGACACATTGTCCATTGTGACCATGGAGAAATTCTAGATATGACTTCACCTGGGAAGATAAAAATTTAAAAATAACCCCAAAACCCCAATTTGTCATTATGTTTTGGGGTGTATTGCAAATGCTTCCAAATGCACTCAGAGCTGGAAAGGAAGCTTCCAATTCTTCCAGATGAAGTCAACACTCAACATTCACAATTTCTTTGTCTAGGAGCAGCTTGAGAAACCTAAGGATTATCAAATGTGTGTGTAAGAATCCCAGCATATTGCTTAGAAGACTTGTCAACAGTCTAATCAGATCCAACGTAGTCCAGATTTTCTTTCATGGAGTTATAACTGTGTATTATTATTATTTGTCTTATCATTGCATATAAAGCTTCATTCCCATTATACTAAATTAATCACCTGATTGGATCCTGAAGTGAGGCCTCTACTGCTTTTGCTTTCATACTGTATTTTAATTCTTTCGCAAATAAACTAAAAAGACATTCATAAACACTAGAGACCATGTTCAGTGTGAAAAGAAATTTAAACAGAAACAAGGTTGCTGTTATAGGGCTGAGATACACCAACAAATCACTTAGATTTGCAGCAGAGAGAAGGTAAAATGGTTGGAGAGCAACAGAAGCTTCATTTCACATCTCACTTTAATTGGAATTTGTGCATCATTCCAAGCTAAGCAGCCATTAGTTGTGAGCCTCAAATTTACAAAGAAAACTGTCTAACAGTAATTTTCTGCAGCAGAGTTTACACAGCAAGACTTGTGGTAATGCTTCTGGAAAGCAGTAACAGAGCTGAAATTCAGTGAGAAGCTGCCTGTTACTGATGTGCTTTGCACAAGACTTGCTTAGATGTCTTCTCTGTCCTTCCTACAAGACACAGCAGCAGAGCTGTCTGCTATAAGCAGTGCAGCTCTACATTTTGCCTCTTTTTGCTGCAGAACTGCTTGGGGCTGGAGGCTCAAGCAACAGCGCAACTACGCTAAAACAGATCACACTGGCACTTACTGACCAACTCAGAACTATAAAAGAATGCCTCCTTCAGGTAGCTGCACTACCTTAAATTTCTATTCTCATGTGACAAAAATGCCTTGTGATTGTATAGCCTTTGAGCCATGGCGTTTGCACACCAAACAGCAGTTTTGCCAACCTTTGGAGCAAACTGTTTTGCAAACCCTGTTGTTGCATTCCTGCCACAGAGAATTAGATGTCTTCCCTTCTCAAATCTGAAGCTCATCTCAGAAGACCCACAAGAGCGAGAGTGGGGGGATGAACAGGCTCAAAAGTAATAAAAAGAGGTATTAAATAAATGATAGAAACCACATAAATTTTCTTTGCCAACAATTTTCTGCAATGTGATTCTTTGTGTATAAAAAAAAAAAAGCAGCATGTAGCAATTCTAGTGGCCCCAGAGACTATAAAATAACAATTAAGAAAATTATTTCAAATGTTGCAAACTGAGGGTAGTGGCCTCGGTGGTGACACACAGGAAGAAAACTACAAATCTATACATCACAATCATCACATCTCATTTTTCAAGAGAGAGCCAATTCATTTATCTGATGTGTTTGATGAATACCTGTACATCATTAAAATATCCTTTAAGAACAAGAACGGGCAAGTAGTTGAACACATGAAGAACACTGCATATGAAAAATATCTCTTGGAAAAGGCAAAGTAATTAATGAAAAAACCCACCTTATTAGGCTAGTTTTTCTAAGTCCAAAGAAACATCTTTATCAAATTGTACATATTTCAGAAAATCTTTAGGGTAAAGTAACTATTCAAAAAAACCTCCATGGAATGCGATGAAATTAATGCTTAATACACCTGTTCTTTTGGAATTAATGTATAATCAACTGCTATATCATAGAGATATGAACAACATGACACCTTATTCAATGTCTTTAGTGCAAAATAGTGCAAAAAAATTATCCAAAACTGAGAAACCATTGACACTATATTATTTATCACAATCTGTGCTCTTGCTCTGATAGTGAGAGACATCTTTTGTTCAGTGACCTGAAAGAAAGCCTTTGTATGGGTCAGGCAACAGAACTTGCAGAAACCTAGATGCTGAGGCTGTGAGACTCTATTACATGTTTTACCAACTGTATTCTCACATCTCTGTTTCAAGTGAGCATTAATAAATTAACCAACATGAGAGGAATTCTATGAAGTTGACACACTTGCAATATATTTGGAAGAAATGACATTCAAAGGTACTAGACTGGTATTCAGTTTTTATTTAACACAAAAAAATAAAATTTTCCAGAGAGTGACACAGCTGCCATTTTCACAAAGAGAAAGATTTTAGACGCTTCCTACACATAGCCACTGTTCATGAATTTCCAACTGTATAATTAACTTTGACCTTTCAGTTTCAGGTCAAAAAAAGCTCAACAAGAATATTTATAAGCAAAAGCTCAGTAGACTTTCAAAAGGTTTTGAGGTACCTTTTGAACTACCATTTTTGATAGCATGTGTGTAAAAGCTACAATATGGGGAAAATGTGAAAGAAAATGAATTAAAAATCTGATTTTCTTATAGTTCACCAAATGATTCCACACTTCAACTAGTAACCTTTTCAATAATACTGTCATGTGGGGAATGACAGCATCAGGTTTGCAGAATAAGATAACCAGCATAAACTGAAGTCATGCTTCCACTCAACTGATTTTACTGAAGAAATCTGCTACAGGAATTTGAGTGCAACTGCAGGTTCTTACAGCACAGATAAATGAACAAAATGCCAGATTTCATACCTATAGTAAGAATCTCTGCACTTTTTCCTCCTTCCAAGCTGATTAAAAGACACCCACAACAGAATTTGCTTTGCCTCTGAACAAGACAACTTTGAATTTCAAACATGCTTATTAAAATGTAAAGTTGTGCATCAAAGAGATGAGGGAAGGATGAGGATAGGTATCAGAATTACTTGTCTGAGATACTGTAACTAATGATTTAGCAGAGCATGCTCGTCAAATATTGGATTATATGTATTCAGTCACTTGTTTTAAAAGAATACAGCTAATGATACCCTCCATGCATTATTATTCATGTGATTTGTACAACAAATACATGCTTTGCCTCTTTGTTTCTTTTCATTTATTTACTTAGAACAATAAAGATGCTAATTATGTTCATATATGCTGGTTGGTAACACTGCAATTAATTTCTAGACTAAGGCAATTGAATCAAGACTAGTTCGTACAACAGAACTAACATATGCCTCCTGGAGGTCATGTGTGTGTCTAACTGGATCTCCTTCAGGAACATGATAAAATGTAATATTTGTCACCTATGTTCAAAACCTGCTGGAGAGTACATGAATTCACTGCAGAAAGAGCTTGAGGAATTTCAAGCTACTTTTCTGTTCACATCACAGGCTTTTGACAAGGTTTATTTCCTTTCACATTTGTGAAAGACCTCTACCTGTTCACACAGTTCTCTCTTCAGTAGCATGCAGATGAGCTTTATACCTATAGCCTATCAGCATATAGCAGATGGGATGCTTTGAGTGGTGTCTGATCATTATCATTTTCCTACAACATTAGTAGCTCTCCCTTTGTTAAGTAGTTTGAGTCTACAAATTGAGTTCTGTGTCTCATAGCAGGCAAACAACTTTAAAAACATCTGAACGTCTTTTAAATCCCATTTCAATGCATCTGGTTTTTTGAACAAGATTTCTGTATATTTCATGCTGTGTGCTATTGGTTTCAGAGAAATAATATAATAAATAGAGTGCCATTCATTCTATAATTTAATTATTTAATTTTGTTTATAATGATAGCTGGCTTGATATTTTATGACCATTGAGGCAGTGTGTGTTAATACTTTGTTGAACGCTATTGGATCTTATAAAAGCATCAAGACAGTAATAATCATTGAGAGCTGTAAATTAGGGAGGACTAAATGAGGACATTTTGTGTTGCCCTCGTGTTCATTAATCAGAATTAAATGACAGGGTAATCACAGATTTTCTTTTGCTATTGCCTGTTCCATCCACTAGCGTTCTTCCTGTGCATGTGTCTAATCCAAAAAGCCTTTAGATGAAGACTTACAACTCAGGCTTAGTGCTGACTAGCATCTGTCACTGCCCTTTCCACCCACATTTGACAGCATTTAGATGATTCTGACTTCAATATTCAAGGCAGGTATGAGTTTAAAGCAAATATGTGTTTTGCAGTCCAGATTGCTGTCGGAATGTTCACCGCTGTCCTTAAAAGGCTGCAAAACAACAGCTGCTGCTTTATTCCTCTGCACAGAAGCCATCATTTCCAGAAACAGAAGGGTCATGGCCATCATTTCCCATGACAGGGAAATCTGAACACAATGAAGAAACAAAGTCACTCTCTATGTGTTATTTGGCATGGAATTTAATCATCTTTATTTGTAAAAAAAAAATAGGCTTGAGCTTCAAAAGCATATCCAAATGTTTAGTTACTAATGATACACTTCCAGCTACTAGCAAACGTCCTCAGAACAACAGGCACAAGCAAAGATGACATGGGACATCACCTAAGAACTGATCTAGGAGTAAATAAAAAGTTACTTACCATTTTGTTCTCTCTGGACTCCAGCAGCAAGCAAATCTGGTTCCCCGAGACTTATGTCATTGAGCCTGGCCCCTAGACACTCCATGCAAAGATGTTTGCACCACTCCTCTGCCTCTAGTTCTGAGAAAACAGAAAAAAACCCATTCATGTTGACATCTTACAAAAAAAAAAGTGAAGTTAAATCAATACTTTCTTACTGACAAGGTTTATCACAATATACTTCTGTTGAAACATGAGTTATTAGCATAAAGTCCCACATTAATTTCATTGCCTCAATTTATGAACTTTTAAAAAGGGTTTAAACTATTAGGACTGCATTTCCATCCTCAAATTTGAGGATAGGAGGTGGAGTTAACAAAGAAGAGGAATAAGGAATTTTCAAGGCAGTATACTTCTGGTAGGTCTTCTTGAAAGAAAAAATGCAATTTAGAAAAACTTTATATATAGTAGCTGAAATATTCTTTACCGCTTTTTAGGCAAGTCTGAACTCTTAAGATATTTTCTGTTTTGAAAGGTGCTAGAGCATTTTTCTCAGAGCAAAGGAAAAACAGTAGTAAAATCATCTTCAAATGCTAAACTTCCCTCTCTGTTGTAGTGAAAGACCATGCCTGTCAAACTAGTCTGAATAATTAATTTCTTCAGTTCTGTTCACCTTCTTTTGGTCTTGGGGCAATTTGGGCATTAGTTGAAACATTTATATGAAGACTTAAAACCTCCCAGTCCTTTCTGAGTCCTCCATTGCATCGCATTGACGCAATATGAGAACGCCCTATCTGCCAGTCCATCAAAATGTGAATTCCCCAAGGCCTAAGACCCACACATACCACAACATCCTCCCTTTCAACGTCAGCTTCATCCTGTCCACTTCTCAAACGTAACATCATGAAATCCATGGCATTGGTCAAACAAGCATCATCTCAAGTTGGAGCTAACACAGTGTGAAACTACAACTAAGAAAAATCACACAACTACCCTGACTGTCTCTTATTTACAGGAAAGACTTCACCTAAGGGAAACTTCCTGGAGAGCAGGCTGAACACCAGGCACTCAGTGAACATCTATGGTCACATTCAGTCTCTATCTGATCATCTTTAACAGCGAGTGACTCCAGTAATCTAGAAATGTTTGCAATAAACTGCCAGTTTTTTCAGTCCTTTTTTTGGGACATCAGGAAAATAATTCTGTGACAATGTCTCCAATGTAGTGCTAAAATTTGGAGAGAGAAAAGTACCACATGCCAGCCCCAAAGCATTTAGTGATGATGAATTATTTAAATTAGCGAAATTTTTTTATCTGAAAAAAACTCTTCTAAGCCTAATTGCTACAGTCCTCAAATTCTTGCCTGGTTAGACACAGATCTCACAAAAACATTTGCTGGACAAGAAAGGGAGACAGGCATGCAGTTCCAGGTCTCCAAGAACCTTTGGATACCTTCCTTTGTTCAGCATCTTGAATAAAGCAGGAACAGATACATACCAAATTTGTTAAACACCTACTTGCAAAATTATTCTACTCATACATGAAGAAATTTCCTGTATATTTTCCCTTCCTCTCCTTCAACCTTTGCCATTTCCTTGGATACTTTTGAAGTCTTTTGAACCAAAGCCATGCCTTATAAATCCCACTTTGCCGTAGAGAGGGTTTCATGCCAGGGAGATAGATGATAGGATCTTTCCTATTCTGGCAGCATGTGGATGGGGAGAGGGAGCAGGGCACCGGCGCACAGGTAAGAGAATTGAGGTGCCCCTGAGTTGCCCAACATCTGCTTCCAGTTACAGATAAGGACAGGGCAATCAATGGGGAAAGCTGGTAGCACAAAGGTGGGAATGCAAATCTAGGCAAGTGCTCCCACGTTTCCTTCCTTTTGCTTCTCTTCTGCCTAAACTGTGTCACAGAACAATATATATGCTGACAGAATGCATAGCTCTATATAAAGCCTGCATTTTTTTCCTGGAGTGTGGCCAGGATATAACATTTTATGTATTTTACAAAATATGCATTTTATTACTTTTTTTCATTGTGCCTCCACCCAGACTGGAAGGGCATGTATTGAAAACATAGAATGAGATGACGGTAAACAAACACTAACCTAACCTTTCTCATATTACAAATATCCAAGGAGAAAGTGAAACACACTGGTGATTCCATAAATCCAGCTTAACATCAACATATATTCAAAAGAGGACTCATGTAAAAGCAACAAATTCAACTTATATGTATACTCACACCAAATTTCCAGTAGTTATTTTTGGAAACAAACAAA
This sequence comes from Aphelocoma coerulescens, assembly GCF_041296385.1. Lineage (NCBI taxonomy): Eukaryota > Metazoa > Chordata > Aves > Passeriformes > Corvidae > Aphelocoma > Aphelocoma coerulescens. The sequence goes on from NC_091015.1 coordinate 110,131,574, forward strand.
CAAATCAAGTATTCTAGGAAGCTGTTTCTTCTATGTGTCTTTGTTTTGTCTCCTCAATTCACCTGCCTTTCTCTTTTACAGGAACATCTAGACCTTTAAAGTTTGGATCCAGAAACCCCCTCTCAGAGTATTCAATTGGCAGTTTAATTTAAGCTGCTGCCTTTGCTGCCAGACACTGATGATTAGGCCCAGATCAGACCATTCTCCAACTGCTGTACAGAAGAAACTTATCTTACTATGAGCATTATAAGATCATGGCTATATTTTGCAAAGTGTAGGCTATAGCATGCATTGTACTGCTGTATAACTCAAAATTTCTATCTTACAAAAATGATTGACTTAATGCTGCGGGAAATATAGTTTCAATGCAGAACTGAAATATCTTCCCACAGAACTGTGAGGATTTGTGTCTGCTGTCAGAAGAATCAACACTATCTACAAATGTGTCTGGAAGGTCAAGGGTATCAAAGTAGTGTGTGAGTTAGTCCTGCCTAATGCATTCTTATAGCTATTGCTTACTTGCAGGGAACTGCCTTCAACCTTTTCCTTGATGGACATGTGAAACCTTTTTTTTAGAAGCAGGTGAATTACTTTTCAAAACCAAAGCCTTGATTTTCCTTTCACCATGTGCATCAATAAAGCAATCTGTCATTCTTTTGTAAAATGCCTACAGAATGTCTTGTGTTTCTGGGTAACAAATTCAATATTATTTATGATTAAAAAATTATGTATTATAATTTATAGTACATAAATGTGTCATGGCAGCAATCTTTAAGAATGACAGGTACCACGTCAGAAAACAGAGATATCTCAGTTACTGCTTTATTTTGATTACATGCATATACTGAAACAGATGAAATATTACAGTGGAACCAAGTAATAAAAAAGTGTCAGCAAAATTGTTCTCTTTAATGCATCTAGACTAGATTTATTGGTAGTAAATGCAGAGATTTTAGTCATAACTGGTACTTGTCATTGAAAAATTTATTTTCCTTTTAAGATAACTGAATTCCTGGACTGAGTGATATATTGTAAAGCATGCCGTCACAGCTATAAATAAAATCAAAATATTTGTATTTTTACTTTTATTCAATTATAAAATGCTTCTATACAAATGTCATGAGGTGAGATAAAATGCAAAGAAATGAGAGAACTTAAGATAGGCACTGTTTATTGCATAAGAAATATTACCAGGAACAAATTAGTAAACTTGTTATTCAACTTGTTATTGGCAATATTTTTTTTGCAGCTGATCTCAGTTTTAGGTCATGCCTGAGGTTATATGTAATTTCTACTTCAGTTCTCAGGTGATTACACTGGGGCTTTACCTCGTCTGACCACTGTCTTGGAAACAGGTGATACCGCAGGGTAATAAATGTGTTGATATAGTAACAATGATGGAATAATATTGGCAAATCGTGTTAGAGATAGGAATTTGTCATAGTAAAAGTGTTCTGCTTCTTACAGTTAAAAATATAAACATAATCTACAGAGAGGGAGTGAGGGGCAATGAAACAGATATATGGACACATTTCAATTCACTGCCCTTAGAAATCATATAGATCTCTTTCTATCTGGCCTCAAGATCCTCTAGATCTCTAAGGCTAGAGGAGGGATTGTTTTCAGACTCCTAACTTAGGAAGCATTTTGTGTGTGGACTTAACCAAACACCTTCTGAATCCTGCTAACTTCATGTTCTTTCACATTTTTCTTCTGTGTTCACATGGCACAATCCTATAGTAGCCTTCCATCTCCCACCACCACAAGTTGCCAGTACAGCTGGATGCCTCTAGGCTGAGATAAAGCCCCTAAGTGCTGACCCCTCCTGCTCAGTCCAGTTCCCTCCTTTCCAGGAGCAATGAGCAGTAATTTATTGAATTTGTAAACAAAGGGCTCAATTTATATGTACCTCCTAAAGACAGGCCTCTTCTCCTTCTCATGCAGCCCATATAAAGTGCTATGATCAAGAATTTAAGTTGGAAATAGCATGTGTACAATATTAGAGGGGGATAACAAACATCATCCTTGTGCGAATCAAAAAACCTCACTTCTTTGTGTTTTACCTGATGTCAAACTGTATAAACCTCAAATGTTAGTTTCTTCATTTCTGAAACATTTTAATGTATTTGCTGTACAAATTGTTTAGCTCTTCTTCCTTCTAAATGACGTCTATAAGAGGGACAAATACAACTAAATATTGTTATCCTGAATGAAACAGGAGGATCTTTCCTGCTCAGATTAGTAGGATTTAGACCTTCTATTCTCTACCAAGAAAGAAAGATGATACTGAAAAATGTGCCAATTTATCTCTTCTAAAAATCACTCAGGCTTAATTAGAAGCTAATAAGAAAAAATATTATAGAATTCCCACAGGATTGATGTGCTATTATACTGCACCACATAAAATATATGAAGCAACTTAATATTTTTTTTTTCACTAGCAAATAACACTATTGCCTGAAGGCATGTAACTTCTTATCAAGATCAATAATACCTTAAAACCATCTATCCTTTATCAGGATATATATAATCCTTTGATGATTTGAAAATAATTTTATTTAAGAAATATTTAAAACGTTATCTCACCATTTCTCTGTTACTTTGGGCACTTCTACTAGAGCACATCACACACACCCAAACACAGATACAAATCAAAAGCAATGTGGCTATTTCATATTTTTGCTCAGAGGAAAAGAAGGATAGTGCTTATTTTTTGTAATAATGTATTACTGATTAACAATGTCTATGCATGAATTTGGCAAGTTTTTATTAAGTGATAGCTAGGAAGCAATGAAGAGGACATACGTTCTATTTATAGCAAAAGAACAGAAAATGTAGACTAAAACTTGCTTTCAAATAGAAAGTAACAGGGATGATAGACTGCAACTCTGACAGCAACTGGTTTATTAAAATTATTCTTTTATTGACCAACTATATTTGAAGGTATTTTCTGATATATGGGACTCATATATATAATTTTTGCTTGTGTTTCAAATAATACTACTTCTAAGGAAACTTTCTAGTATATTTTTCTTGAACTGTGATTTTTGAATATTTCACCTGGAGTAAAGTGTTCTGTTATCACTTAAGTGTAAGTCATTGAACCAAAAGGCAAAGGAAAGTCATGAAGGAAAACTACATATACTGTCAAATCATATTAATTTACTGAAAATACTGCTCGTTCAAGCAGTGACAAAACATGTTAAAGAAAACCTGAAAATATTCTTTGCAAAAACTGTTGGTGAGTCAAGTTCCTCAAAATCTTATCATTGCCACTTTTTAATACTATAAGACTTTTACTTTTGAACTTATTCCAGCTATTAAAATTGATGCATATTTTTGACTATACCATCAGTTTAACGACATACACACCTTTCATTCGGGCATTACGATTTTTTTTTTTTTTTGCTTAAAGAAATACTGAATAATGCAGCAATCAAGATAAAATTACAGAATATGAACACATACTCTGTAACTTTATCTGTTTGCATATTTTGCTAATGCCCTTTTTTTTTTTAAGTGACGGAAGATGTGGTCTAAGTATTATACAAAAACAATATACAAAAAGAAACTTTCATTTCCCCATTATTTGCTATTTTAAATTTGAGTTGGCATAAGGACAGTACAGTTAACTACAATAATTACCAAAGGACATTTATTAGCATTTAAAACTGTTATTTCTGCCACACTTATCTGCAGTTGCAAGATTTATCAAGAACAGGGTTCTGATAATTAATCTGATTATGTATCTGTGTTTGCAAACAGCCAGCTGTATATGTCTGTATTTATTGAGATATATCAAAGCTGACATTTTCCTGAAAATACCCCATTTGTTTCTGCAGGTCTGATGAAAAGTTTCAGCTTGAATAACCAGCGCTCAGCTACTAGTCTGTCTATTGTTCCGTCTATAATATAAACGTGTACAATGCTAAGTCAATCATTTTGAAGGCAAGACAAGTATTTTAAAAGATTTATCATACTGATGTTACTGTCCATTAAACTCTTGCCCATTAAAACAGCAAGAAGCAAAGTTCCTCATATGCAATGCTGCTTGAGAATGTAGTTTTCATACAGAAACAGAACTCAAGATGACTTGCTTGAAAAATGGAGAGTGTATGGGAAAATGAAGAAAAACAGCCTACGAGGAAGCAATTTCCTTTGCTTGATACCATTGCTAATGTAACTATAGGACTTTTGTCTTCCTTTTTTTTCTTTGTGAAAATGGCAATTTCTGCTATTAAAAAGAAGTGTATATCACCTTAGTCTGTGATTAGTCCTACAGAAATGAACGATGCCATTCCAGGAGGAAAATGCAACTTAGTCAGTAAATTAGTTATTGAGGGTAGATTTATACGTATTCTTTAAAATTAGGTATTCTACTTCACACTGAGGACTAGTGCCTCTCATTACACCACAAATGTTTATCAAGTCTTAATATGTCCAACAGATCAACAGTGAGCTGACATCATTACCCAAAAATATGCCTAGCAAAATTTCACTCTCAATTCAAACTTTCTTTAAATTGAAAAGTAAGAATTATGAAAACCTGCCTAAACATAGAAGAAACATTTACATTTTGTCTGAAACTAATGGGCCAGTAACAAGAATCTGACGTGGGAATTATACAGTTCCCCAGGACTGTCAATTCATACCTGTTTCAAGAGTTATTAATGTTAAATTGCAATGGCATGAAAGTAAAATTACCTCAGGCACCATTTCTGTAGTGGGAATGACATAAACACCATCAGTCAAGTGTCCAAAAAAGGTCTGTCACCAGGAACATAACACACAGAAGGTGCTATCACATCAGCTTTTGCTTCTACCCCATGACTGATAGTCAGCAATAGCATTTTTATATATTAAAAATTTGTAGTATTTCAGATTTAGGCTACTCCCACAAAATTTTTATTCCTCTTGGGAATGTTATAGTGCTGTTTTTCAAATGCATGGGAAATTTAATACCTTCTGTGCAAATGTAAAGTATGCCTCCTTTCCATTTTAAAGCGTTTAAGTTATGATCTAGTAAGAGAATCCAATACCCAAATAAACTGGTACAAATCCTAGGGTTCATTTCACTTTTCTTTTTTAATTTGTTAAATATTCAGTCTTTGAACTACTGACAAATCTTGCCACTTGAAGATCAGAAATATTGCTAGATAAGATAAATAATTTTAAAAGTATTAGTTTCCTTTACAAAATCAAGGTGAAAAGGACTAGTTTCAATACATGGAAGAAAAAATGCATACCATTGCCAGTATATGCTTCATTGCCCTTATGCCTTTGATCATGACTTTCACTCCAGCCATCTGAGTATCTTCTGCATTAAATCAGTAGGAGGAGGCAATAACTACCACACTAGGATGTCTTTGCAATCTCCCTTTCTTCTTTTCTTTTGCTAAACATGCCTAACTAAAGCAAGACTTCAAGCTATGAATACTTGAGATTTATTAAAGGTTGTGCCATTTTGGCTGAGCACAGAGAGCAGCGTTAGTGTTGCCCTCTTCTGATGTAAAGGGGCTAGGAAATTTTCCTGCATGGTACTATACATGACTTTCATAACAACAAACCTCCTGAAAGAACACATTTTTTCTTTCTGTGTTTCCATTGTCCACTAAATGCAAAATTTTCCCCCAAACTCTAAAAGTTGTTTTTAAGATGTGAGTCCTTGTTGCTATGAGAGCTAAGAAGGTTTTTATGGCATTGGAAGTGTAAAGTAACCCATTCAAAGCAATTACAGAGAACTTCTGACTGAAATCATCTGTAAGATCATAATGCAGTATGTGTTCTACTTGATTCTCAGGTGCGTAAAACTTTACTCTGAGGCAGAACAAAGTATTAGCCAGAAATGTCTCTGTGTCTTCCACTTTATTCTTGGGGGTTTTTAATGGGGTGCTACTGCGAAGAAATAAATCTTAGAAGTTCATAGTCTGGAGTTAGTATCTAAGGAAATATAATTAGGAAAGTCTTTCACATCTACATAATTTAAACCCAAAGGGGATTACATTTTCATTATCAATTTCTTACTTCCATTTTAAACTTGTAACTTTTATTCCCAGTATAGAGTGGATTTTTACATTTGATACATGTAAACATTATTTAAATTAGAAAATATTTTATGAAAAGAGACATTTTTTCAATGTCTATGAAAATAGATGTTTTCCAATCAGGAAAAACCTCCCGTAAATAACAGTCTTCTAAAAAAAATTGTATCTAAAATATGAAATTTTAGATTCCTGGGTTTTACTATACACCATTCAGATCTCTACATCATGATCAGTAAGTAAGAGACACGTACGACTGCCTGAGAAGATACAGTTGCTTGAAGCTGAAACTCATAATTCATACTTTCATTAATAGGACATTTTTTCTTTTTCTTTTTCTTTTTTAATTCAGTAGACTTCCAAGATTTATAACAGCAAAACTATGTCCTTTGTTGAACCAGGAAAACAGTAAATAGATCCATCTTCAATTATGTGTCATTTTCTTCCAAGACAATAAGTCTTGATGAATGCAGTCTTACAGAACATACCAAGATTATATCATTGGAAACTTCAAGAGCTCTGCTGAAATGACTGGAAACTCACTGACTAAAGTTTTATTTCAAATCTTACTTCTTTATTTAAGGGTAAACAACTCACCATGAAAGTATAAGGAATGTTTAAATTTAATATTTTGAACCATATAAAGTAAGAACTGCAGCAAAAGATTAGGATTTAGGTCTGTAAATCAGAGATTCTGACTACAGTGAGAAGCAGTGTCTACAGAAGATGTAGCTGTAATTAATGCACACTGGTGATGAATTGCCCACTAACAGGTTACTTGTGAAGTGAATTTTAAGCACACACCGAACTGGAGGGGAGGGCATGAATATCCTTTCCTTATGGAGGATTTGAAGTCATACACTGGCAAAGACTGGTCTTCTCTGTTCCCTACCGAGACTCCGTGACAAAGATCCAAATTTCTCACAACTTAAGCTAAATTCAAATCCATGGCTGATATCTTTTAGTGGAGAAAGCAATCTAGAAAACCAATTCTACAGAGAAATTAGTTTTTAACAGTAGGGATGAGAAAATTGATCACTGTCATTTAAAAAGGAGTTATTCAGCACCATCAGCACACTCAACTAATGGGCAAAAGTACAATTCTTATGCTGCCATATGCTTTTCCTATTTTCTGCATCAAAGATTTTAAGTGACAAAATGGCTGACTTGAATGCTGCTCTTCCTTCTGCTTGGAGTGGCCTCCTCCTAAGTTCCACTGCCTTAAAAAAATGCAAAAAAGCCCCTCCTGATTTTGTGATAAGTGAGGGTAAGCAGGGGTTTATTAACTTAGTCATGAACAAGTGAGTATGACAGTAGGGTTTTTTTCCTGGATCATGGTGTTACAATGAGGTCATAATAATGAGCAAGTAATAAAAAACAACTATACACATAATTCTGTCAGTTTTTTTTCCCCAGAATCGGATAAGGGTAGGCAGACAATTATTATTCTTTACATTTTTGTAATAAACCCTAACATATGCCTTTGCATAGAATTACAGTAACTTATATAATTAAGGAATCAGTTTCTACACCCAAAACTAGTAGTGCAATATAATAGATTGAAGCATGAATGAAAACAAACTTGTTATACAAATGACAGTGACATTTTGGAGAAGTAATGCTTTACTAAGCTAGAAAGAGAGAAATCTTTTTTTTTTATATCAGAAAAAATTGACAACTTCATTTACTCCCTTGATTTGATCCCTCGTGAAGCCCAAAGTTTATATCAACAAATACATGTATAATGCTTATAAATACAAACTCGCAAATCTGAATGAAGATTTTTACAAATACGCTACTTAGAGTTATAAATTTGTGGTTTTTCATCATGGCTTCCATTAAAGAAAGCATTCATAATACCCCTCAGAATTCATAATAGCCTTCATCAGTAAACATACAATTTTTTACATGCTGTCAGCTATTTGATTCACAAAGGAAATTAAAATTATAGCTGTGACAACCTTAAAAAAATAAAATTACTTAAAATCGCAAAATTCATGGGATACCGCTATTTTTTTAACTTAGCAGGCATGCAGTTAAAAACTGCCTATAAAGTAAATTGACATAATCACATGCAGAAACATACAGCTCTCCTTCCAACTTCTTCCTCCTCACATTTCTCCTACTGTGATCATAGATTTTAAAAATAAGCCCTTAGACATTAAGATATTAAGTCTTTTTCCCTTAGATTTCTGTCTTACAATACTAATTCTTATTACAGTAATGTCTACATTTTAATTAAAATTATACATATTGATAGAATATGAACCCAAGGATATCTCCAGATACCAAGAAATGCATCATTATATTTGAAGGACTAGTTAGTGACACATATGATTTTTAGGGTTTCTTTTCAGTTGGTTCTTAACCACAGTAAACTATATCTTCATCTAAATTATATTTCTATAGACAAATAATAAACACTTCTGTCATAGGTTAGCAAGCATAATCCCGGAAGGGACATCCTTGCTAAGGGGTGCTTACAGCTTCCTCTGGGACCTGATAGAACCTATCAGCTGGCCAGTTTGAATATGGACAATTCTTTAAGCCACTTAAAGTTGTGACCGCCTCTGTGATCCACACCTAAGAACAGCAAACTCCCCCTCCAAGCTCTCTCTCGTTTCCGGCGCTGGGACAGGTGGCTGCAGGCCCCGTGCAGGGGCCAGCGGGCCCGGCCAGGCCCTGCTTGGGCCAGGCCGGGCCGGGCCACGGCCAGCCTGGAGCCATGGACCTGTTCCAGCCATGGAACCCCCCCCACTGCCTTGCCGTGGGCAGCCAGAGCGGCTCGGAACCCCCCCCTCCACTGCGGCCGAGATTCAGCAAAGCGGCACCTCTGTCCGGCAGAGGTCGGTGACCAACTGCGATAAGCCACATTCCAGCTGTAAGGCCGAGGTGAGATTAACCCTTTTATTGCTGTGAAGAGCTGAAAACCTGAGGGAAGAGAGAGAGGAGATGCTTAAAGCTGAAAGTCTGTTGTGAAGCTATGATATATCAGAGTATCCTGTTGTAATTTCATGAAGATATGGGGGGTGGAGTGTTCAACTCATAAGCAGAAGCACCTGCGCTGAGATAGGCAGATGCTGACGCAGCTGTAATTTCATGAGAAGTTTAGACAGAGAGAGATGAACCAGATGAACCAGATGAGGACTTTTGCTCCAAAGAGGAAAGGAGAAAAACCTCAATTCCTAGAGATGCTTCCAGAGATAGTCTTAAAGATGAAGATGACCCTTTGCTCCCAGGGAAGGAGAAGGGCCTCTGTTTTTTCTTTGTTTCTGAACAGCTCAACCTTAAAATTGTACCCCGAAAAACTTCAAGAGTGGACCCTCGAAAGCAGTTGCGGGAAAAGCTGCAAGTCGGGGGAAGGGACTCACATCGCAAGCAGAGAGACTCCTCTTCCTGAATGGACTGAACAATATTTGGAAGTGGGTGGCTGTCTCGGTGTGATACTGTTTTCATAGCATGAGCAAAAAGAGACTTCTCTTTCTAAATGGACTGAACCAGGTTATTATGGAAGTGGTAAACAGACTGAACATCTTAAGGGTTGTCTTTACATTGTCAGTGGGAGACGGGAGGAAGGTGGGGGGAGGAGGAGAGTTCTAAAGGTGGTATAATTTTTTTCTTTTCTTCTTTTAGGTCTGTTAATAAACTTCTTTATATTCATTCAAGTTGGTGCCTGCTTTGCATTTCTCCTAATTCTTATCTCACAGAAGATAAACAGTAATGAGTATTTTAGACCAAACCACTACACTAAATTGGTGTTTCTGCCCGGTTACAAACCCAACCCGCGACAGAAATAAATTCTTCCCATAAAAAAAATGTATGATTGTCAACATGAAATGCCATGTGACAAGAAAAATATTTATACTCAGCACATACTGGAATTACTGTTAGACAAACATAAGGTAGAGGTTACATACATATCTGAGTATTGCTGATTTCTACTTTATTGCTGATGAGTACCAGCAGCAAGGACAGCATTTATTAGCAGGAGAGTACTGCTATATCTAGTGAAAAATTCTGGGAGCACTGCTTCCTGCATCACACAGATGTCATGGACATTGCAGTAAACTTGGAAAAGATTCATACTGTCACTGAGCAGAACATTTTGAAATTACATTGGCTTTTTGAGTTTCCTGCATTAATTCATTTCCATCACTAGAGAGAAAAGCAGAGATAAATGTCAGCCTGTCTATTTAATTCCCTTCTTATTTTGTCAGCGAGGTGATTGTAAGCTACAGTGAGGTTTAGGCTAACCTCCTTACACATTCAAACAAACTTACCATGATAATATTGCTGATGTTTAAAATATAAAGCAGAAGCTACACAGTAAGGTATTTTGCCATTCTTACTGGATTCATGTTTATAGGAACATACCTAACACATATCTGTCTTTCTTAGACAGGTTAACTTAATTATCTAGAGGCTTGTCTATTAGCACATTCAAATTTTCTTTCATTTTACATTTATTAGTCATATTTATTTTATATGTCCACAGCAAATTCTCTGATTTGATTATTTCAATTTCTAGGTCCACTCAAAATTATCAGTAACAGATGTAATATTGACTTCATGTTTTATTTATGGAGTATAAACTTCAGATACAGGATTGATTTTTTTCCCTTGAAACTGAAACCAAATGCTAAACTACTGAGAGGTTTGGCCAGTGAAGAACTTTCTAAATAGACAGCCAAATTCACACTGTCACTGATCAAGTACCATTCTGAAATGGAGTTGGCTGTTTTCCAACAGCACTCCAAAGGGCTACCTTTGGGGGGCACTTTATAAAGTACTTCCCGTTTATGAAACAGAGATAATTTATTTTAGTGAGCCATTGTTCTTACTTGGAAGGTGATGAAATGGTCTTGGTTCTCTTTTCCACTTCACTAATTTTAAGTTTGCTTAATTTTTCTGCTAGCCAATAGGGTTGTGATTTTATCCTAAATACAGGAATATATTAAAATACGTCTAGTTTACAAACAAATGATTCTTTATAATAGACCAGTTAATATTATTTCATTATTAGGAAAACAACAATACTGTGCATGTATTTTAACTTTAAAACTACATACATTTTTAAGGAAAAGCTTGGGCTTAAACATAAGAAACTTTAGATTAGTTTTTCAATCTTGTCTTACATGATCATGAAAATGCAAGCTAAACACTCCTTAATGCTACCCAATAAAGTGATAGACTCACAAGAGTTACTAGTAATTTTATGTTGCTGTGCTTTAAAAAAATTAATTGCAAAATTAAGTCCACATACAGATCCTTTTTCTTTAAATAAGAAATCTCCCATGTTTTCAAAAAGTACAGCTTTCCTGAAAGTAAATGGATCTAGTGCTCTATCCTTTAGAAGCAGAACAAGATTCCTCCTAATTCCAGTTAATATGGAGATTTCACTTCAAAGTAAGGCTCTCATCTTCATAAAACAGCAGAAACTAGTACACGTCATATAATTTTTACTAATATCAATCTTAAACACCTAACATATGCCAGAACATTATATGAACGCATTAATATACTTGGAAGCATTTGGAAGTATTTGCATTGCTCCTGTGAACAGAATTGTTGATTTTGACTTCGCTATGGTATGAGACGGGTGATCGGTCAATTTGAATTAAGAAAAAAAGAACTCCATCTAATACAAAGCAACCCTATAAAACTGCTTGCAAGAATGTAGTGAAACTGTCACAACAGGTGGTCATCAAAACCCATCGAACAGCACTGCAAGTTTGATCCACCAATCACCTGCAAAACTCAAACCCAATACGATGTTCATTCTATCTTCTGGAACAAGTACAAATTGATAAAAACTGAATCTAAAGCAAAATGCAAAAAAGTTCTCAAATAAGAACATACATTTTCTCTATTTTTATATAAATTTTTACACCAATTGTACCTGTTTCAGCAGGAGGGGGAAAATTAATATATTTGTCATCATTTGTGGGATATTCCCAGCCCTTGCCCTGGAGGGATCTCTGCTGAGACAAGAGATTTCGCAATCGCCCAGAAGGACTCCCTGGAAAGGCAACCACTTCTTGGGTCATGGCGAGGAAAAGTGGACCCACAATCCTTTGAGAGACACTATGCAGATCTTTCTGTAATCCCCTGGTCTGTCCCAGACCCTCTGTAACCCATTGGTCCCCTGCTGATCCCCTGTATCCCTATAAAAGGGAGCCCCCTGGCTCTGTGGGGGGGAGAGCTCATCCCTGGCTTTCCCCTTCGCCGGAGGGGACCAACAATAAAGCTACCTCCGTGTGGAACCAGCCTCACGAGCCTCTCGTCTCTCTCTGGTCTGGTTTGGCCTGGGGGTGCCCTGCAGAGCTGAGCTGGAATCACGAGCTGACAATCACTAAAGAGCTGATAGCCTCTGCAAGGGCCCCTCTGCCAGCAGCTGAGGGAAGACACTGGACCTCGGGAAGGCGATTCCTTTCAGGACCATCTCCCCGGACCGGTCACCTCTTCCTGGGTCAGAGCTACTGACCCCACCACTAGCTGGAATAATCATTAACACCTTACTTGCCTTATTTTCACATTAATACACTATTTTATAAGTTTGAAAACAAAATGAGAAACAGAGCTAAGTAAATGACTAAAAGCTAAAAGGCAACAACAGCTTCTCTATGGTTGTTTTCCATTGAATAATTTCACTTTTAACCTCAGATTTTGCAAAGAAGATTTAGAAGCAGTTTGAAGCAGTTAAAATTGCTCAAAACAAAACTTTAAAAGTAGCCATGCTTTAGGAAAGATATTGGAAAAAAAGAAAGCTTTTTTAGAGCAAACAGGATCATTTATCTGTATAGGTTATGAAAACATTGTATGAATGAACTTGAATGACAATTACAGAAAATACATTCATATTTTCCTCCTTCATTGCAATCTTTAATAGAGAAGACTGAATTGCAATAAATGTCATACTGCATTTGAAGAAAAGCAGTATACTTTGGGGCACTTTTTAAAACCACACTGTTTTAAAATTACATTAAGCAATGATTATGACTGATAAATTGGGATTTTTTAATTAAGCTTCTTTGGACATCTGAAGCACAATTTGCTTCCTGGCCTTAGACTGAATTTCCCTATTAAAAATAAGAACTCTGGAGAATTTAAGGCTGAATATCCCAAATTCATACAGTAAAATTAATTCAGGAAATAATTTTTATTTATTTACCAGGGAGAAGGTTAACTTCTCTCTGAGAAATTTATTGCTGACTTGTTTGGAACTTACACCCAAGATCATCAATTACTGTAAACAGAGGAATCTCAGCTGTCTAGGAATACATTAGTCAGTAACTGGAATATCTGCTAATCGGTGTATTAGTGATTCATCTGCATATCTACCATACCTGTGGTAGTCTTTTCAAATACACTGGAAAAGTGAACAATTTGAATTATTGAAATTCAGAGTTATTTCTACCTAAAATTTATTTACTTATGTTCTTAAAGGTAAGTCACAGTTCCATATGTTTTCCCCTTAAATATTGGCAGAGAGATTAAAAAGGCTGAATGGGCTGTGACAATGCATTAAGCTGCTTTGCTCTGCAGGTATAAGAACTGGACAGCTCTAGAAAAATCTTACAAGAATGTGTGGTCAAGAGTCACATAAAACCATGTCTTTGCCTATCACTACATAGCTTCAGCAATCCAGCATGTGGTTCAGTCTTAAAATTGCTTTTGTTCTCAGCACTAGCCAGCAGTGAAATGCAAATGTAGAAGCTTTACTGATCACCCTGGCTGCAGTGGCCACTCTGATTGCTCAACAGCCCACGGGGCTGTGCTAATGCTGATACCACTAGAGGTTGTAGCAACCTCTTAAAATGTTGTGAAGATGGATGGACACTGAACACCAAATGCTTACCTTTAGCTTGTTTTGTTATGGTTTTGACTTTTTTGAATGTGCACAAATTTGCCCAAAATCTCCATGCCCAGACTCTACATGAAGTAGAATATCCCATGCTGAATACATGGTCAAGCACACATCAGTAGCACACAAAGCTTTCTGTGCCCTTCTACACACACCACTCTTCTCAGCTTGCTTACATTCAGTGACAAAAGTGTTTCAAAGACTTGAAAGAGTTAACCTACCAACAGTCCCGTGTACCTTACGCACCATAAGTAGCCAAACTTAATGCAAGCTGAATAGTGACAGAGAAGGAAAAATAGATTGTGTGTTTTAGGTTTGGAGCAGTAAATTATGATATTCATTGAACTCTCCCCAGGCTCAGCCAACCATATATCATTTGTCAATACTCCAAATTCAACCTATAAATTAATGTCATGATTTTTGTGCTGTCACTAAATGTATGCTGTTCTCAGGAGAGGTCAGGAACTGCAGAAATCATCTAATTTTATGGGGTGATATGTTACAATGGGGATACTGCAACACGTATCAAACAACAAGGCCAGTGGAAAAGAAATATATATGGACCGATTCTTGGTAGATGTTTCAGAGATGTTTATTTCTCCAGCTGCATGGCCGGAGCTCTGCCAAGGAACTGAGGCAATCACGGGACCCGAGGGTCCTTGCCTGCGCAGGGGAACACAAAACAACCAATGGGGAATGAGATTGACCAGGGACTTGGGAAACCCCGTGCCTCCCCCCCAGGGCCCCTCTCCCAGGGCTACCTGGCAGGGGGGGGAGACCCCAACTCATTTGTTTTTAACAAATTCACTCGTTTATTTTTAACAAAAGAGATTTAAAACTTAACATTGAAAACAACTGGATAAACATGAGATAATAAGGACAGTTTCAAAACAAAACAAGCCACCCTCCTGAGTCTTTAAATGTCCAAACAGATTCTCTGGAACATCTTAAGTCTGACAAAAGGGAGACAGGACTCTCCAGGCATGCTTTTGGGGAAACTAAGGCAGGAGAGCGTTTCTTCCATTTGTAGCTGTTAGAACTCTAAACAACAATAGTTAATTTCTTCCCTCCCCATCTTCATCCCCCACTCAGCATTGGAAAGGGATTTTTGGGGAAACAATTGGCAAAGGTATGGTTTTGTGAGGGAAACCATGGGTGAAAAATGGATTGGGAATACACTGGGGGTATTAGGATATAGGGTAAAAGGGAAAGGTGGGATTAGGAAAGGGAGACTGTAGGAGGGGCTTATAATGGAGATATTGTCTAACATGACTATGATTTTTAGCATATATACTGCCTTTCACAAAAACACCATCAGGCCCAGTGACCTCTGCTGCTTGTAACCCTTGTCTACCTTGCACAATTTTGAACTCTACTATTTCTCAATCTCCTAAGCTTGGGATGTATTTTTCAGGCTTATTCTTTTTAATGGCAGTTCTATGAACGAATATGTCTTGCTGGTTGTCACATCTTGTTATAAAACCATAATTTTGTTTAACATTATACCATTTTACTATTCCTAAAACCTTAGCTACGGTGATCTTTTCCTTTTTCCGAGTGGCTGCTGTTTTCTGTCTTGCTGTGTTTTTGCATTCTCTTTCACTTTTGCTCAGTCCTGTGTTGGAACTGCCAGGGCTGCTGGGGCCATCGGGGCTGCTCATGCCTGCGCGCTCTTCCTGGGGTCGCATTCGGGGCTGCATGAGCTGGGCCGGGCCGTGCCACTCAGCTCCCCGTGCGCCGCTGCCTCTGCTCTCAGCTGTGCTGCCATTTCCTGGGGCCACACCCACATCTTGGCCGGGAACCTGAGCGATGACCCCCCTGCACCCTGCTCCAGTGCGCGTTTTGGCTGGGCGCGGCTCCGCTCCACCACTGCCGGCCGCCACCTGCGTGCCGCTCCTCTCGGTCAAGCATTCACGGGGCTTGCTTCACCATGCGCACGTGGGGCCGGGCAGACACCGCTGGGTCGCGCTGCTCTTGCCGCGCCTCACTCTGCTGCCGACACTGCAGCTCGCGTGGCTCTGCCCACACACAGGAGCTGCCTCGCTGCGGCTCGCAGATCGCTCGGTCCACATGGCCTGGGTCGCACCGTCCCTGAAGCAGTTTTAACTTTGCAAGGACACAGCTGACATTGCTCAACAGTCTCGGTAATTAAATAATATTCAAGAAAATATTCTTCCATTGGCATATATTTTGACTCAGAAATTAACTGTTTCCAAACGGTCTTCCAAAAGTCTTTGGTAAGAATTAAATTCCAAGAAACATAGAAAAAGTTCTTAAACAACCATGCCAGGAAGTGTTTCAGTTCCTTTTGAGCTTGAATTAAGCTGAAATTTACAAATTGTTGCTCAAGAATCTTTTCAAGTTTAAGATAAATGTCCATATGGGGCTCGGAGAGCCAAGAGTCTTTCCATGGTTCCTCCATAGTTTAGAGATGGAATAGCAAAACAAAAACAACAAATCAGTCGCTGTCCTTAGGGATCAGGGATCCTTCTGCTCACAATTCTCCACCATTTGTTACAGTGGGGATACTGTAACACGTGTATCAGACAAGGAGGCCCGTGGAAAGAAATATATATGGACCAGTTCTTGATAGATGTTTCAGAGAGATGTTTATTTCTCCAGCTGCATGGCCAGAGCTCTGCCAAGGAACTGCCACAATCACAGGACCTGAGGGTCCTTGCCCATGCAGGGGAACACAAAACAACCAATGGGGAACAAGGTTGACCACGGGCTATGGAAACCCCATGTTTCCCCCCCAGGGCCCCTCTCCCAGGACCACATGGCGGAGGGGGGGAGACCCCAACAGTGATACACATTCACAAATCCCAGGAGATCTGACCTATATTCCATGCAGATGATCAGAAGCCTTTTTATCTCAGCTGATACCTGGATTCCATTCCATTGTTAGCTAACTTGTGGATATCAAATGGAGTATTACACTAATCCCAAAGGGGAAGGAAGTAGAAATATGCCCAAACACAATAGCTATGAGTCAAGTAATTATATCTTCTATTATTTTGAGAGAAATTTTTAAAGTGGGGAAAAAAAGTGGAAAAAGGAAACAGTCTAGAATTTCACTACCTATGGACTTCTCTACTGGCATATTAGTACCAAGTCAGCAATGTCCCATACCAGTATTTTCCAGAAGAGCAGACTGAAAGGATTAGGAGTTTGAGTGAGTGATAAACAAAGTAAACAGATATGCTAAGAACCTGAGAGCCTTAGTATTGCTAGTGCCAAAGATAAAAAAACAAAGAAGAAAGGCAGGAAGGCAGGAAGGCAGGCAGGAAGGAAGGCAGACAGAAAGAAAGAAAGAGAAAGAAAGGCAGGAAGGCAGGAAGGCAGGAAGGCAGGAAGGCAGGAAGGCAGGAAGGCAGGAAGGCAGGAAGGAAGGAAGGAAGGAAGGCAGGAAGGAAGGAAGGAAGGAAGGAAGGAAGGAAGGAAGGAAGGAAGGAAGGAAGGAAGGAAGGAAAAGAAAGAAAGAGGAAGAAAGAAAGAAAGAGAGAAAAGAAGAGAAACAAAGTGATACACAATCACATAGGATTATCTTAAACTTGTTAACAATTCCTTGATATGCTTACATTTCTTTATAAATGTATTGGGTTTTCATGGCAAGGTTTTGGTAGTGAGGTGTGTTGGGAGAGGTGGTTTCTGTAAGAAAACACCAGAAGCTGCCCTAATGTTGACCAGAGTTCCAGCCATCTCCAAGGCAGACTTGCTTCCAGCCAAAACTGAGCCTATCAGCAATGTTGCTAGTGCCTCTGTGAAAAGACATTTAAGGTATGGTAATATATGATAGGAAGGAAAACATGAGAGAAACAGCCCTGCAGACACCAATGTGAAAGAAGGAGTGGGAGGAGGTGCTCCAGGTGCCAGAACAGACTGGGGTGAACACCATGGTTGCGCAGTTAGTGCTCCTGCAGCCTATGGAGGACCACCATGGAGCACAGAACAACCTGCAGCCTGTGGACGACCCCATGCTAGAGCAGGGGCACATGCCCGAAGAAAGCTGCAGCCTGTGGAGAACCTGTGTAGAGCCTGTGTAGGAGCAGGCTCTTGGCAGGAGCTGTAGCCCATGGAGAGGAACCCATGAAGGAGCAGGTTTGCTGGCAGGACTTGTGACCCCAGGGGGGACCCATGCTGGAGCAGCCTGTTTCTGAGGGACTGCACCCTGTGGGAGTGATCCGTGCTGAAGCAGCTCATGAAAAACTGCAGCCTATGGGAAGGACACACCTTGGAAACATTTGTGAAGGACTGCATACAGTGGGAAAAACCGCATGCTGGAGCAGGGGAAAAACATGAGGAAGGAGCAACAGATACAATATATTATGAATTGACTACAACCTTCATTCCCCATCCACCTCTGCTGCTCGGGGGAAGAGCTGGGAGTGAAGGTGAGCCTGCGAAGAAGGAAGAGGTGGGAGAAAGGTATTTTCAGTTCTTTTTTTTTGCTTCTCACTATCCTGCTTTGTTTCTGGTTAGCCCAAGTCTGTTTTGACAGTTTTGGTACTTCACAAGCAACTCCCTGTACTTACCTTAACTCATTAACTTTTTATTGTTTCTTCTCCTCCTGTCCTGCAGGGTAGGGGAATTGAGAGAGCAGGTTAGTGGGCACCTCTCAGCCAGCCAAGGTCAACCCACTACAACAAAACCACATGTTCTCTGTGTTCTAGATATGAACATTGGAAACAGAGGTAGTGCAGATTTCTTTTACCTAACAATACAGCCTGGATATTGCCACTGAACATGCCCTGCCTCCTTGCAGGTCTATTATCATGTTTCCCAGTAAGAGCAGGTGATCATGATTTTATATTGGCTATAGTGCAAATCAGATGAGAAGCATGGGGAATTTGCAGAGACGTGATGCTATCCTAACATAAAGCTGCACTATTTGCAGGCTAGAGCTGGCTTGCAGCCAAGGCTGGTAGGCATGAAGACATAACCAAAAAAATAATTCTTTATTGACTCTTCCCATCATCAGGCAATGAAAACTACAACCCATTGCAGATGACACACCTTAACAAGGTGCTAACATTTCTGCACAGTTTTAAGGGATAAGTCTCAAGACAAGTGATGATTTGCTCTAAAATGTGTTATTCCTAGAGCTGGTTGAGAGTTTTCTGAGTAAATTCAGATGCATCAAGACCTAAATGCACTGTCAGGAAACTAACCATCTCACTGCCTGGCAGGCTGCTGAAGAATCCACAACTTCAGCATCAGATGCAGTTGTATCACGTTGATGGGGGTCAGAAGCCTATTGACTGGGAAAGAATAACTACTCTGTGATAATCAAGCTCTGTAGTCTTGCCTGAATTTTGAAGGAAAACTTCTTGTTTGAATTTCCCTTTTACAAGAACATTTTAAAAATCTATTTTTAAATTGCAGTCTTTGGAATGCAGGAAGTTATAAATTTGAAACCATACCAATATACACTATTACATTTTGTGTGCTGGGTGCTAGAAAGTATCAGTCTAGGAAAGAAAATGAATCAATTTCTCCTGGGTTTACAAAAAAACTTCTTAAAATACTAAGTCTCATTCACTTTTTTTTCCCAAGTACCTACCACAGCAGATGCTCTTATAACAAATGACTCAATTAAAGAACACCACATGCATAATGCATGGCACAGACTAACCAACATGGAAAAGACAGGCTTTTGTTCTAGTTTCAACTATATATACTATGCCATTCTCTTTTCAACCTTAGAACTCCTGATACAGTTTTGTTTCTTTAAATTATGTTAAAAAAAACCTTAAAGAGGCAAGACACAATCCACCAGAAAATGGCCTCAAGTTGCATCAGGGGAGGTTTAGATTAGATATTAGGAAAAATTTCTTCACTGAAATGGTGGTCAGGCACTGGAATAGGCTGCCTAGGGAAATGGTGGAATCACCATCCTTGGAAGTGTGCAAAAGTTAAAAATTCACTTTTATGATCAACATAATAAAATCAGGGTAAGATACCTAAGAACCTGAACAGCATGTGGAAAAAGCAACCTTAAGTACGAAGATGATAGCACAAAGTCTTTTAGAAAATCCCACAGCCCTTTACACTGTGGAAAGAAAGTAAGGAATTACCTTGCTTACAGTGTAAGTAACAAATTAAAGTTGCTTAAAGTGTACAGTAACAAACGCTTATTGTGGTCTATTCTACAAACACCAGAGTGTTTAGAAACATGGATGTTTAAAAAGTAATTTTAAAATGAAGACATTAAGTTTGCTTGTAACCCTCATCCTTTTCAAGCACAATGTGTTGTTTCATAGCATGACACCATATTACAACCCCATACATGGATATTTTAGTAAAAGTAGATTCTATATCCACACATATATCTATAGTCAACGTTTAATACAGAGAAAAGTCCTCTGCCTGAGATTTTTTTCCAGACTTTGACACACTCATTTATCATCCAGTTAATGAAGTTATTCCAGTCCTTCTTCTGCAAACTACCAATTACAACTCAGAATATGAGGAAATGTTATGCATAAAACTCATCAAGATTCTCTGATGGTTTTCTGTAATCCTTTAATTATTGCATGTGAATGCCTTCTGGCAGTGTAAAGCAGGCCAATATTTTTAAAAGCCAGGTGTGGATAGCATGAAGGCATGTTAAAATAGGGAGTGTCTTATTGCTTTACCTTCTAATAAAGTGTGTTTACAAGACAGGAAGTACATTTGGACTTTCATATTTACAATATGATTAAAAAATATTTTAATTTAATTTATGGTAAGAGTTAAACAAAAGGATCTCCGTATCTTTGTTTCATAGGACTAGAAGCTATTTATGGCACAGTACTTTTATCAAAACCACTAAGAATCCCAAAATGAGATCAGAAAGAAATCTTGTTGTACACAGATGCACAGCATACTAGCATTTTCAGATTTCAGTTTAAGGTAAACAGTCAGAGGCTAAGAAAAAACTTTAGTGTTTTTTTTTTTTTTTTTTAGCCAAATGTTAGACCATGTTGCTACTCTGCATTTTTATGGGCTTCTGTTATCTCAGTAACACATACTTTGTTCTAGTATAAAACATTGTCATAGCTTAGCAAGCATAGTCCCGGAAGGGATGTCCTTGCCAAGGGGTGCTTACAGTTTCCTCTGGGACCTGATAGAACCTATCAGCTGGCCTGTTTGAATATGGACAATTCTTTAAGCCACTTAAAGTTGTGACTGCCTCTGTGATCCACACTTAAGAATAGACAAACTCCCCCCCAAGCTCTCTCTCGTTTCCGGCGCTGGCACAGGTGGCTGCAGGGCCCGAGCAGGGACCATGGCCATCCTGGAGTCCATGGACCTGTTCCAGCTGTGGAACCCCCCCCACTGCCTTGCCGTGGGCAGCCGGAGCGCCTAGGAACTCCCCCCCCTCTCCACTGCGATAAGAAAAATTCAACATTCCAGCTGCAAGGCCGAGGTGAGATTAACCCTTTTATTGCTGTGAAGAGCTGAAAACCTGAGGGAAGAGAAAGAGGAGATGCTTAAAGCTGAAATTCTGTTGTGAAGCTATGATATATCAGAGTATCCCGTTGTAATTTCATGAAGGTATGGGGGGTGGAGTGTTCAACTCATAAGCAAAAGCACCTGCGCTGAGATAGGCAGATGCTGACGCAGCTGTAATTTTATGAGAAGTTTGAACAGGGAGAGATGGAAGTGATGAGGACTTTTGCTCCAAATGGGAAAGGAGAAAACCTCAGTTCCTAGAGATACTCTCAGAGATAGTCCTAAAGATGAAGATGAGGAGGACCCTTTGCTCCCAGGGAAGGAGAAGGGCCTCTGTTTTTTTGTTTCTGAACGGCTCAACCTTAAAATTGTACCCCAAAAACCTTCAAGTGTGGACCCTCGAAAGCAGTTGTGGGAAAAGCTGCAAGTCGGGGGAAGGGACTCGCATGCGAGCAGAGAGACTCCTCTTCCAAATGGACTGAACAAAGTTATTTGGAAGTGGGCGGCTGTCTCGTTGTGATAATGTTTTCATAGCACGAGCAAGAAGAGACTTCTCTTTCTAAATGGACTGAACAAGGTTATTATGGAAGTGGTAAACAGACTGAACATCTTAAGGGTTGTCTTTTTACATTGTCAGTGGGAGAAGGGAGGAAGGTGGGGGGAGGAGAGTTCTGAAGGTGTTATAATTTTTTTTTCCCTTCTTTTAGGTCTGTTAATAAACTTCTTTATATTCTTTCAAGTTTGGTGTCTGCTTTGCGTTTCTCCTAATTCTTATCTCACAGAAGATAAACAGTAATGAGTATTTTGGGCCAAACCACTACACTAAATTGGTGTTTCTGCCTGGTTACAAACCCAACCCGCGACAAACATAGAGCTTGCAGATACTAAAAAGTTCATTGACTTTTAAGAGCTTACAAAAAAACCCTCCATAGTACCAAAACCCAAAACAACAAGTGAGCAACTAAGATGCTTTCTATTAAAGTCCAACAAACAATTCTGTAACTTCACGTGCCTGAAATCCTAGACTTCATCATCACTAACCCAACTCCACTCCATGCTTACTCGGAAAGGCAACTGTATGTTGAAGTTCTAGGGCAGTTCCCTTTGTCTTTTGAATTTGCTCAGTTTCTGCAGGCAGGAATTTTTTTTTCTGATCTTTTATTCTCAAGAAGTTCTACATACACTCTAAAACAGATAATTCCTCGTTATCTTAGCAATCTTCTTTGGCTTTTGTTCCTATGGGAACAGTTTATATTTCATATAAATTTAAATTCCTTCAAGTAAAACTGTGATAAGGAAAGCACTTAAGTGTCTACATTGTAATATATTTGTCCAGGACAAAAGAGTAATACTTCTCTACTTAGGATGATAGAATGGCTTGGGTTGGAAGAGACCTTAAACATCGAGGCTGACAGGTCAGTAGTTACTGGGGTCCTCATTTCTACTTTTTTAAAAGATAGATACAAGGTTTCTTTTCCTTCAGTCACCTAGGACTTGGCCTGACTGCCATAACTTTCCAAGTATCATGAAGAGTACATATCTAGATCCACTATGTTAGACATTATTAAAGAGTCTCCAGACAAGTTTACAGTATGTGAATAGCAAGGGGACCTGAATCCTTATCACCTCTGCAATTTACACAACTATATAATCAACATTTAGGGAACAAAAACAAATTTCAACCTCCAGAGGTTTTGACTTTCAAAGTCTAAACTTTAGGGCTTCCCATATTGCAGTCTTAGAGCAAGTTTACCTTTCCCAATTCCTGCATGTAGAAATGTTACAGCTTTCCTACTTATTTTGTCACAGCACCTGTGCATGCTCCTGCTAGGCTAGAAGTTAACCTTATTTCCTTCCTGTCCCACATTTGCCCTCTGAACTAAGAAGGCAGCAGCATTCCCAGCTCAGGGACCTGCCTAGAAGAAGTGCTGAAAAGATGGTGACCATTTGTGCGTCTACTATTTTCAAATTTAGTATTTTACTAAAAAAAACAAAAAAGAGTTTGTTTTCCCCAAATATTTTTAAAATGTTAATTAATTTTAGAACTAAGTCTGCAGTCAGTTAATAACCTAGAAGTGACTGAAAAGGATGGAAACCAACAGTGTAGAACCTGTTCCATCCGCAGCTATATCCTGAAGACTGAGTATAATTTTCTGCATTCATTCCATATGGCAGTAATACATTACCAGTATGTGTCAGAAAATTGTAACACTGTAGTTCACACAGATAACCAAGAAAAATGAGGATCAACCATCAACCAAGCGCAATGAGAGGCAGAATCCAAATACTTTTACTTCATATATGTTAAAGTCATAACAGAGATGCCTATTTATAGGCAAAATGAAAAAAAAAAAAAAAAAAAGAAAGAAGAAATTAAAACTCATTATTAATGAAAAGGGAACTATTTGTCCAGAAAAAAAGAATATGCATTCTAAGTAAATTTTAACATTTATTACTATGACTCAGACTGAACTTTGCCCTAAAAGTGGATAATGTTTCAAATATTATGATAAAAAAGGGAGAATGGAAGAATCCAGAGCAACATATTTAACTTCATGTAATGCCTGTCTTTTCACTCTTTTTTGGATCTCAGACAATGTGGTACATGTGGAAGTGAGAGCATGCATCTGATCTCCAATAAGCCATATGTTTTATAGAGAGGGCAGGTTCCTTTCTCTCTATATATAATTAAACAAAACAGAAAATAGAAAAGCCAGGGTCATAAATTTTCATATAACAATCCCTGACACCTTAACAGTGAAATATATCACGTTTCAGAATAGTTTCAAGTACTTTGGTTTATTTTTCTGCATTCAAAATGTGAACTTTGTATTCTTCTTTCCAGTGCCCAAACAGCATTTAGGAAGCTGTTCTTCACTTTCACCACCTCCATGACCCTGGAGCTTCAAAGTCACAAAAATAACAGCAAAAAGTGAAATTTAATCTGGTTATTTTTAAATATCAATATTAATATTTTTAAGCTTTATTTTTAAATCTTATGTAGTCGTTTGTATTGTTAGTCATAACAGCAAGTATGAGCATTGATGTTTCTTCTCAAAGGTTCAAAGTTTCACTGTAATTTTAATCCAAAACCTCCAGGCTTCTTAACTGTCAAAGGATATAGTAATATAAGTTACATCTAATACTCCACTGATATCTGCCAAACTCTTTCAGCACATAGTGGTTTTGCTTGTGAAAAGCCCAGCTCATGATCAGTAGTAATCTTCCAATACCCCAAAAGCTTTTCAGTACAAACATGAAATGAACTTGTGCCTTTTCAAATGATACCATCATTGCATTTTTTTGTTAAGAAAAGAAAGCAACACCAACAAATGGTGAAAACAGATTTAAAAAGAAAAATACATATGAACCAAAAAGAAACCCACATTGCTGACCACATTGCCACTTGGCACCAGCAGACTTTCAATTTCAACGAAGTAAAACGTTTTTTTGGAGAGTTATGACAAGACTTGCTTATCACAGTTTGACTGCACTCAAAAGAAGCCAAAAGCACAAGAACCCAGAAGAAAAAGCCAGTTTATGTTGCAGATGTATAAAAGAGTTTTATCAAGGTAACCATCACAGAAGCAAGACATTCAAGAAATAAAAACGGTGAGTTGAGCCAAAACAACCACAAGAATGGATAAACCCCTAAACCAGAATTTTCAAATAGAGTAGCTGATAGACACTTTGCAATAACCCAATTCTATTTTCCCCAGGACTTGAATAGTGAAAGTTTTAAGGGAAAGCCAAAGTATAACCTCTTAAAAATAATGAAGATATTTTTTGGTTGTAATGACTCTAGGGCTGCAGTTCATGCATGCCTGGAAAGAAAGAAACCCCTTCAAATAATCTACTTCTATACAGAGTGGGGCATTGTAGTGAAGAGAACCCAGAAAAATGTCAGTGTCCTGGGGGATTTCTGTATTTGTTTAACAGTGGCAGTTTTAAGATTTCTCTGTGATTTTGCCCATTATGTTACAACTCATTCTATTCTCAAATCACCAAAATCAGCTCTCAGCTCTAATTTGTCTCTCTTATCTCTGTCTCCATAATATTTTCAACCCCCTTAATTTTTATTTTTTTTAGCACTAGGTTTAAAAGTTCATCAGTTTTCATCACATTCTGTCATTTAGAAATCAAAATAGATTTAAAAAAACCTGTGCTGGAGGGTCCACTAAGCATAAAATGCCCAGAGATTTTTAGTATTTTAGTATTTTGCTGTCATCACTAAAGGAAAAATCAAGCCCCCATATGGTCTGTCCCTGACTAGTGCAAATCAGAAACAGCATTCCTTGAAAGCTAGCTATTATTCAGGTACAAGCCTTGTCATGCTAGCAACTTCCAAAACAGTACCATAAACTTCTAGCTTTAATCAGTACTCATGCCATCCAATTTCATTTTGTTGCTGGTCCTGCACAGCCACCATTTCTCACTGCGTCGTATCTACAAGATTTGTGAGAGTTTAAAATGCATTTCAGAACACCTGTCTCAGTTCAGACACTTGTCTTACAGTCACATTACAGATATCAGGCATGCAGGTAGAAGAGCTTCTTAACGGATACATGCATCCAAACGTGGCTGTAACTACACAAAAAGTGACAGCACACCTACCTGAAGAAAAAAAGCAACAACAATAACAAAAATCTCCAATCAAGCAAGACCCACCCTAACAATATTTTTAGTAAAGGAATCAGGGAAAGTCAGCACGTCAGACCCAGTAGCTGGAATCCAGAGCTAAAAGACCTTCTCCACTTGCTTGATTATACACTGCAGAGTGCAGAAAAAAACCCCCAGAATTTCACAGTTCTCAATTTTAAGAAAAATCACAAAAATTCCCTTAATGGCAATAACTTTCACATGATTTTCAGGAAGGGTCAGATTGAGACCATAGCATGTTCCTTGTTAGGGCAGCAGCAATTTCCCATAGTTTGAAGAAGAATTCCCACTCCTTAGAGTCTGTCATAGGTTCACCAAGTTATAGACTACTTTTCATGTTACTTAATCAGCCCTGACTTCTCATTAGTTTACTTCCATTGAAACAATTTTCATGGTAACAGAGACTGCCCACTAGAGCAGATGTCAGAAACAGATATAGTGACAGCAAGAAGCTTCCCTTTCTTCCTGGAGAGGGATAATTCTTCTTTAAAGACGTGTTATCCCATGCTTTTATTCAGGGAACTGTAATATATGAGATTGATTTGCTCTTCAAAATATTTCAATAGGGCTTCAGAATTGAACACATTTCTACAGCTGGTGTAGATGTTGGGAGCACTGGTAGTAGTGAGGGGAACAGGTAGGTGATAACAAAAGCATATGGAGGATTTGGATTTATCTATAGAATGTTTTCATTAGCAAATGAAGATTACCAACAATTAGATGTATCTAAGATTACTAATTTGGTGAAATTCTAATGGAAGTATAGGGGTTACAGCCCACCCAGAGCTCAGACTTGTCTGTTGCTGCCTTGAAGACAATAAGCAAGATGAGGGACTAAAAACTGCAGGAGCTTAGGAAGAAACCACAGGCTCTGAGCCAGCACACCCAGTGGGCTGGTATCACAGCTCTCAGGCTTTCTGGGGAGAACCAAAGTGTTCTGCATCTTTAGAGACCTATTTTGAAACAGAATAGTATTTTATTGTGCTTAATTCCACAATTAAGAAAGCCATGTGCCAGAAAAATGTGCTGCTTTTCATCATGTGGACTTTAAGACTGTGTAGAGGAGAAGGTATCAGCTCATACTATCAAACCCAAAATGATACCATTATTTAAAATCATTTCCTTGTACAACACTGACAAAACCCCTCCCACTGTTCAAAAGCCCTAAAATCAACTCAGCTTTGAGTATTCCTTTCTCCTTGTCTCCAAGAAATTATTGACTCCATGCTCAGCAGACCTTTTGTCATGGGTTTAATGTTATTGTTCTTCCATCTGCCTCTGGAAATCAAGATGACGAGAAACAAGGTATCTGCTTCTGTATATTCAGAGGTGTCATGGCAGAAAAATGTTCAAATTATGAAACTCGGGTCCTAAAAAATTCAAGGTCAAGCAGTTATGATTCTAGAAGATTTTCGCTTGAGTCAAAACCACCTGAGTGTTTTTTTGACACGGAAGCCATGGGAAAGAAGAGGGATTAGTAAAGTGATTGTGTTAATCAAAGAAGTGGCAAGAAGATTTGCCAAAATAAACACCATTGTGTGTACATCACTATACACTGTGAGGCTGTTAAAAGTCTATGCATTTTCCAATATAAACCAGTGCTACTAAAGCAAGAGAAGGAAAAGAACCCATTTTAAGTAACAAGCAGTTCTCCAAATATTCCTTAAATTTTGTTAAGTTTCATAAAGGTAAGCAGAGCACTTGGCACATTTTAGCAGCAGTAAAAATGGTAACAGTTTGTCATGGCTTAGCTAGCATAGTCTCGGAAGTGATGTTCTCTCAAAGGAGTGCTTACAGCTTTCCCCATGACCTGATAGAACCTATCAGCTGGCCAGTTTGAATATGGACAATTCTTTAAGCCACTTAAAGTTGTGACCGCCTCTGTGATCCACACTTAAGAACAGACAAACTCCCCCCCAAGCTCTCTCTCGTTTCCGGCGCTGGGACAGGTGGCTGCAGGCCCTGTGTGGGGGCCAGTGGGCCCAGCCCAGGCCCTGCTCGGGCCAGGCCACGGCCATCCTGGAACTGATGGGCCGGGTTCCACCCGTGGAACCCCCCCCAGCAGGGCTGTGGGCAGCCAGAGCGGCTCGGCTACCCCCCACTGTGGCCAAGATTTCAGCAAAGTGGCACCTCTGTCCGGCAGAGGTCAGGTGACCAACAGCGATAAGCCACATTCCAGCTGCAAGGCCGAGGTGAGATTAACCCTTTTATTGCTGTGAAGAGCTGAAAACCTGAGGGAAGAGAGAGAGGAGATGCTTAAAGCTGAAAGTCTGTTGTGAAGCTATGATATATCAGAGTATCCTGTTGTAATTTCATGAAGGTATGGGGGGTGGAGTGTTCAACTCGTGAGCAAAAGCACCTGCGCTGAGATAGGCAGATGCTGACGCAGCTGTAATTTCATGAGAAGTTTGGACAGGGAGAGATGGACTAGATGAGGACTTTTGCTCCAAATGGGAAAGGAGAAAACCTCAGTTCCTAGAGATGCTCCCAGAGATAGTCCTAGAGATGAAGATGAGGAAGACCCTTTGCTCCCAGGGAAGGGGAAGGGCCTCTGTTCTTAGAGATGAAATGTTCCCAGAGATGGGTGAAGAGAACTTTTGTTTCTGAACAGCTCAACCTTAAAATTGTACCCCAAAAACCTTCAAGTGTGGACCCTCTAAAGCAGTTGTGGGAAAAGCTGCAAGTCGGGGGAAGGGACTCGCATGCGAGCAGAGAGACTCCTCTTCCAAATGGACTGAACAAAGTTATTTGGAAGTGGGCGGCTGTCTCGTTGTGATAATGTTTTCATAGCACAAGCAAGAAGAGACTTCTCTTTCTAAATGGACTGAACAAGGTTATTATGGAAGTGGTAAACAGACTGAACATCTTAAGGGTTGTCTTTTTACATTGTCAGTGGGAGAAGGGAGGAAGGTGGGGGGAGGAGAAGAGTTCTGAAGGTGTGGTATAATTTTTTTTTTCCTTCTTTTAGGTCTGTTAATAAACTTTATATTCTTTCAAGTTTGGTGCCTGCTTTGCATTTCTCCTAATTCTTATCTCACAGAAGGTAAACAGTAATGAGTATCTTGGACCAAACCACTACACTAAATTGGTGTTTCCGCCCGGTTACAAACCCAACCCGCTACAAAGTTCCTTGTGAGAAGACATAATTCACTGTGGAAATGACCTGGAAAAGAAATTTTATTTTGGACTGTATCCTCCTAGTTCAGAAAGCACAAAAGATTTGGAGTTCAAGAGAGTCAGATTTTAGTGAAACAAAACAGTGTATCTCTCTCATCTGAAAGACATGATGCAGTCTATACTGCTTAGATAGACTAAAGGCATGGAGAAAGGCAAGCTGATTGAAACTCCACTATATCCACAGCAAAGATTTGTAGTCTTTCAGAAACAGCAAGTTATCTCTGACACTGTTATAGCTCCATCTTCTCTGTATTCTCAGACCACGTAAGCAATAAGATCCTCTGAACTAATTTTTCTCCAGGTTGAACAGGCCCAGCTCTCAGTCTCTCTTCACATGTCACGTGTTCCTGACTCTTGGTGCCATCCCCTGGATTCACTCCAGCAATATTATGCTGAGTGCACAAAACTGGACATAGTAGTCCAGATGTGGTCCTACAAGTGCTGAATAAAAGAGAAGGATCACTTCCCAGTACTTGCTGTCAAGATCCTAACTAATGCTGTCCAGGGCATGTAATGCACCAGGACCCCGGAGCCTTTCCTGCAGAGCTGCTTCCCAACAGCTGGCACCAAGCCTGCCTTGTGGCTGGGATTACCACAAACCAGGGAAAAGCTTTTGTTCTTGCTGAACCTCATGAAGTTTATGTCAGCCTAGTTCTCCAGCCTGTCCAGGTCCCTCTGTCAGCGGCCCTTCCTTCCCAGTTAGGGTCACCCCCACCTGGTGTCACCTGCAAACTTGCCAAGAGTACCCTCCACCTCATCATGCAGACTATCAATGAAGGTGTTGAATGGTGTTGGTCCCAGCAATAATCCCTGAGGGATCCACTACCTACTGGCTGCAAGATTGGTTTCACAAGCTTGGCTTTTTAAGTCCAGCCTAATTTCTGTCCACATCATAGTGCCTTTATTCATCCTATGTCCCACCAGTTTTGGGGACTATGGAGAAAGCTACAGAGGGTGTCAAAGACCATTAAAATCAAGGTATATAAGAACCACTGCCTTTCTTTTGCCAGACACATAATCATAGCAAACAAATATGATTTGCATATGGGAAATAGTTTTGCTAATCCCATTCACTTTGCTGTTCTTCATGTGTTTACACATGAGTGGTTCCAACAGTGTTCTCAGGGACTGAGGTGAGGCTGACTGGAGTACAGTTATCTGGATCCTCCTTCTTGTCATTCCTGACAATCAAGTTCCACTGACTTATGTATGAAATCCAAGTGATTTAAGTGATGCCTGACTATGCCTCCCATTACTGAGGATACTGCTTCATGTCCAAGGGCTCAGAAACCTGGAAGGCCTGAGGACAAACCTTGCAAGTGAAACCCACAGTATAAAATGTACCTTAGCCTTTCCCATGACCCTTGTCACTACATTGACTGCTCCAGTGAGCAATGGACCCACGCTTACTTAGCCTTCATTTTTCTCCTGATGTACTTTAAGAAACCTTTTCTATCTTGCACTTCCCTGAGCTGGAGCTTTCCCAACTCCATTCCTGTATAAATAGACAATGCATCTGTATCTCTCCCAAGTAGTTGTCTCTGATCCATTGTGGTGGTGTTTTTTTTTTTTTTTGTTTGTTTGTTTTTGGTTTGGGTTTTTTTTTTTTTTGTGTTTGAGCTGAATCAGGAGCTCCATGTCCATTCATACTGGTCTTCTGTAAAGCTTGTCTTCTGAGAATGGAGAGGACATTCTTGTGCTCAGAGTATGCTGTTCTTGCAGATTGGATAGCACTCCTGGGCTCCTTTGCCCTTCAAGGATTCACAGGATCCTGCCAAGCACATCCCTAAACAAACATCTCCCCTCATCACATTATTGATCATCTGTATCAAGAAATTATCTTCAATCTGTTCCAGAAATCTGGATTGCTTGTGTTCAGACTTACTGGCCTTCCATAGTTACTATTGTGGTTAAAGACACCCAAGAATACCAACGTCTGGGACTATGAGGCTTTTTCCTCCTGCCCTAAGACTGCTTCATCTGCTTTTTCTTGTTGATAAGAAGGTCTAGAGCAGACCCCTACTACAACATCACCTGTCTTGGTCTGAATGTTGATCTCTGACCACAAGCTCTCCACTTGTTTGCCATTTCACCCACTGTCCACTCAAAACACACCTCTGTATAGAGCCTAAAGGGAGAGCATCTCATACTGATATCCTGTTAGAACCTTAAGGTATAGGAGCCTTGTATATACAACTGGGTTCAAGGTTAACGAGTTGCATCATGCCTGTTACAGAAGAAAGGGATGAGTGGGCCAGACATGCTGAACTTCCTTAGGTTTGCCCCTTCTTTGGTAAACAAATATTGAAGTTATGATTTGCCATCATTCTTTTCAAATATACCTGAACTATAGTAATTCTAGGGAAGGAACAAGATCTTTTCATTAGAGAACAAGGGGAATGCATGCGTAGGCAAATGCAAAAGTTTCCACAGAACAGACTTTAGTGCTGTTGGAATATAATGAAAATATTTTTATTCAATTATTAATCATAATATAGAGTCACTATTAATTCTACGCATTAGAAATCAAATCTTTAATGTGGACTACTTATCTAATGATCTCTTAAACTGGTTGTAGACAGACACAGATTTTATATGTGTGTCTTTAAACTTAAATTAATTAACAAACAAAACTGTCAATCCATCTTTCATGATGGATATCACTGTTATATATATATATCACTGGATATATATATCACTGTGATATATGTATCACTGGATATCACATATCACTGCTTGCAATATTTGATCCAAAATCTACATAATTCATGACCTTTCACACTTTTAACTTCCTCCACATTTCTCAGATTTTTTTTCACTGTATTTAATTTATTATTTAGACTGTACATGATGCAATGTTTACATGATAATATTAATATAGAATTGTAGAATATCCAGAGTTGGAATGGACCCACAAGGATCATTGAGTCCAACTCCTGGCTCTGTGCAGGACAGTGCCAAGAGTCACATCATGTGCCCAAGAGTATTTTCCAAATGCTCGAACTGTCAGGCTGGTGCTGTGACCACTTTCCTGCAGAGCCTGTGTTAGTGCTCAACCACCCTCAGGATGAGGAACCTTTTCCTAATTCCAACCTAAACCTCCCCTGACACAATTTCGGGCCATTCCCTCGGATCCTGTCCCTGGTCACCAAAGAGAAGAGATCAGTGCCTGCCCCTCCTCTTCCTCTCACAAGGAAGTTGTAACTGCAGTGAGGTCTGTCCTCAGTCTCTTCCAGACCAAGTAACCTCAGCCACTTCTCATATAGCTTCCCCTCTAGGACCTTGACCATATATACATAATATTATATATACATAATATTATATACATATTGTTTTTTAAAAAAACCCCATATATATATAGTACTATTATTTTAAAATGCACAGTTTCAAATATGTTACTAAAAAAGCACAAACTTTGTCATTAATGAATTTCCCCCTATTTTTAAAAACTTTTTTCTGTTAAAGTGTGCCCTAGGACATAGATGTGTACAACTGTACTTTCAAACCAGAAAATAGCGCACTCAATTGTGTCGTGTTCAGCGTCTCACAAGTAACTACCTGCCATTATGTACCATAATGCCAAAGTCTTGCTCTCAACTCATTCATTATGCAGTGGAGTCATTCAAACCACAGACTGCTTGACACCCTGCTTTAAAATATCCTGGGCTTTTAGCTGATATTTGCCTCTTATTTGCAATGGCATGATAATTACTAGTTCAGTAAGTGCCTATAGCAATGCTTGTTAAAAAAAGAATGTTTCACATCTTGACTTAATAACATCTTACAGGTTTTTTTTTACTAGGATTTACAAGTTTAGCTGGAAACCTCCAGTCTTTAGACCCTCTGCAGTCAAAGAAAAGTAATGGAAAAAAGAGCTCTGTCATATCCCTAATACCTCTCAACATATATTTAAAAAAAACCTGTACCAAATCCCAAAAGGCATGAACCCCATGCTCCAGTTTTTTGTTTACCACAAAATTCTTTAAGCTAAGAATTTATATCTGGCATTTTGAGTTAATTCATCCAAGCCAGACTTTGATGTGTAACTTGATTTCTTCAAGCTAGAGGTGAAGCACCAATTTCTTACCTGACTCACACGCAAATGTCTTTGATGTCTCATCATGAAAGATAATTGCCACTGCATGCTTCTTTGTCTCTCGCGGCAATCTGGTTATGTTTTTGATATTGTGCAGCTCAGTTACCTTAAAATGAAGAAAAATATTTTAGACCAGTGTATAAATACTACAAATAAAAATATTAACCTTAACTGCTCAATTTTTACTCTAAACTGTTTTTCCCCTGTCCCAGTTTCAGCCAGGACAGGGTTAATTTTTCACAGTAAGCAGGAGAAGTGTGTGGCGAAGGCCCAGATTTTATTCCATACCACCTCACTCATTGCCAGGGGTGGGAGTAAGGAACTCTCTCTCCTTCCAGTGGGGAGAAAGCATGGTGCGGAAGAGCCAGGTATTGTTGCAGGCTTTTCCATGTAAATTGTTTCTTTGTCCTATACCTTGTGCTATTTATATTGTTGTTATTACTGTTCATTTTCTTGCCTCATTGTTGTTTCTAGTAAATCATTCTTATCTCAACCTGTGATTTTCAGCTTTTGTGCCTCCAATTCTCAACTCCATCTCAACAGAGGGGGAAGGGGAGGAGAAGGGGGAAGCGAATGAATAGCAGTGTGGTTTTGAGTCCTGGTGGGAGAACTAAACTGGGGAGTACCATTCCTAAACCACGACACCCCCTAAGGTTATTTATATTTATGATCTTTGCAACTGATAAAACCACACAAATAGGTAGAGTCTTAAGTTGCAAAACTTAACTCTAATAACTCTATTTCTCTAATAAATAAATTTCTGCAAAACTCTACTTCTCCAATAAAGTCATACTTGGAAACAGTTCACAATGACATCAAGTCAGCCTTGGGATTTTCTATAATCTATTTTTCAATTTCTATATTCATACAACTTGGACCAGTTTCAGAAGCTGCATCAAATAGAAAACCTAATGTTAAAACAACAGTGCTTCATTAGTTACGGGAGGTAACTCAACTAATATGTCAAATAGTATCACTACATTTGTAAGGATAGATCCCCATGTGTCTTTAAAATGTATCTGTCATCCTCAAAAGAACTCAAACTTTTATTTTCTAAATATTTGAAAAGCTTATCAACAATAAAATACTCTTGCAGCAAATTTACAACATAAAAAATTCAATCTATTTTCCTTTCCTTTTCTTTTGATGAAAGTAGATAACTACAATTAACACAAATGGAAGAAAAATATGTTATTCCAACCAGAGCTGGTGGCACAGTCTATCTTAAACTGATTAGCACTTTATATTATAAAATCTTCTTCTCAGTATCTTGGAACTCTGGGCAAACCTTATCTGTTTAGACGTAGTTTTTTTCAGGCAGGACATTTGCCTCAGGCAGAATTAATTTCTAAAAAAATGTCATCCATATGAGTCAGGACATCTATGCCTACAGAAAAAAATGGACTGAATGTAGGTGGGGGTTTTTTGTTTGTTTTGCTTTGTAATTGTTATGCTCCCAGTGTA
Organism: Aphelocoma coerulescens; assembly: GCF_041296385.1. NCBI lineage: Eukaryota > Metazoa > Chordata > Aves > Passeriformes > Corvidae > Aphelocoma > Aphelocoma coerulescens. The sequence goes on from NC_091015.1 coordinate 110,166,312, forward strand.
CAGTTCCAGCACTCCTTTTCACATGCTGAAAACAATGTTTTTAAAGCAGAAGAGATTTTATATGGTAGAGTAAAAAAATGGAACACGCTGGGGCAAAGACATTTCAATAAAATACTGATAGCAGATGAGCAGTGAGAGGCATCCAACCAGCAAAAGAAACTGAGACAAAGCGTGAAGTGGAATGTGTATGTGCTGACAAACTTGAGACCAAACTGAAGACTGCTATAGAGTCTGTCTTGACAGCCTTCAGCAAAACTCACTCCAGTTTGTCAATATCTCTGTTGTAACAGGTGGGCCAAAACTGGATGTGGTACTATAAATATGGTCTAATGTGTACTCAGCTGAGGAGAGTAATCATCCCCTGTACTGACTGGCCATGTCCTCCAGGTCCCTGATAACAATATTAGGAGAGGTCCCAGTACAGACCACAGTGGTTCTACACTTGCTACTGACCTCCAAGTAGATTAAAACCCCTTCAACCACGACATTCTGACTAGCTAACCAGCTTTACATCATCTAGACATCCACCCACATAAATGATAATGTTCCAGCTTGGATCTGAGAGTATCATGGGAGAAAATGTGGAAGGCCTTGCTAAAGCTCTTCTCATCACATATCATAGATGGTGATCATATTGGTCAGGTATGATTTACCCTTGGTAAAACCATGCTGCCTTTCCCAAATACAACCATTTCTTTCACATGTCTAGGAATGTATTTTAAGATGATTCACTCCACTGTTCTTCCCATAGGCTGAAGTAAGACTGCCAGAAATTCTCCAGGTTGACCTTTGGTTGACTGCCAGAATTCTCTGTATTCTCCAGGTTAACCTTTTGGCCTTTTTTTGGACACAGGTGCAACATTTGACTCACCATTTGGTTCCTAATCCCTTATAATTTTAACTTTTGTCACGCATTTTCAGGGCTTTGCAAGAATTCATATATTTCACTATTTTTTGGCTTGGGGGAAAGAGAAGGGCTGAATACCACAAATATCACTGTCCCAATAAAGAAATTGCCAAAATGTCTGGATTTTCCTGGATCTATGCATGGTAAATGATCTAATGTGTGAGAGGGCTCTTATGACTCACCCAAAGCACTAATCTCGAGGAAATCCCCCAAAAGGGGAAAGAAAGCATTAGCAGGCAGATGAGAGAACAGACTCTAGAATGCAAAACCTGAGGGAACAATACCAAATCCATAAGCCATTCCTGAATTTTGAAGACACGGAAGGCCCCAAAGTCGGAGATGGAGAACATGCAGATCTACTAGTCTTTCTAAATAAGAAGATATAAGAGCAAAATATTTAAGAGGATTTGGGACCCAAAAAAGTTCAGGTTATTATTAAAGAGAATTAAAAATATAGCTGGCAGTGCAATAGGAAAGGGAAAACACTAATAGGAAGGAAAAGCTCCAGTGATTCTAACACAAGCAATTGATACAGAAAGCGACATTTTCACATGTGTGTGCACGTGTGACAGTGCACACCATACAGAAAAAAGTGCCTTAAATCTTGTTGTATTTAAAAGGGAAAATTTCTCTTTCTGGAATAGCAGAAAAGGAAATAGAATTGCTTTGAATGGTGACAAAAAGGCATATTAAGCCTTCTTCTAGTCTCTGTCATATAGTAGAGATCTATTCTTTTTTGTTAATATTTGAGTGTTACAGATTACTGAAAGATCCTGCAATGCTTAAGATAAGATAATAATGGCAATAGAGCCAAAAAATCTTACATTCCTGGCACTAAAGCTACAAAATTTTCACAGTAATTTTTGTTTGAAACATAAATACAGACATACCTGAGTACACACACCTGGCCATCTGTAAAGATGATTTTTGAGTCACCTTATTGATTGGTACATTAATCCTGCCTTGCTTAATATAGTCACATATGCAACATCCATCACACACTTAGGAATACTGTCAGCACAAAATGCACATACAACAGAATTTTATTTTATTTGCTGGTGGGAATTTAATGTCCGAAAAAGACAATGAAAGCACCACCAAATTCTTATATGCTGCTTTTTGGTACCCATATGAGAGATTAATTTGAACAATATGCAAGGTAAGTGAAGAAAAACAGTCCCAATGCAGGAAGAAAGGGGCTTTGTTTTAAACACATTTTGATTTTTCTTTGTCTCTGGAATCATACCACCTCCCTAGACAGCACAAAACTTCTTATAACTCCAATGTGATGGACAAAGTTACATGACTTGCCTCTTCCAAACTCCTTTTACTTTCTTTAAGACAAAGTTTTTTGAGCCATTCATAGTCTGACACAGGAATCATATCCCACTTGTGTACACCTTTCCACAAAAAAGACCTATTTGAAACCACCATGAGATATTGTGAGACACTTTTCCTTGTCAAAAGCTTTAGTGGTATAACATGGGTGGCCAAAATATTTCTGCCAGTTAATTTTTTTTTTTTAAATAATACCTTTTTCACCGGAATGCTTTGTTTTACAAGAACTGAAGGAAATAGTAATTTTAGTTATAACATCTTGAGGACATAGGAAATGTAGACAGATTTTAGGAAATATAATTTTACTGGGCAAGGCAATAGAAAAAGAAACGAGAATGATTCAGGAACACAAGTTGACACTAACAACTAGAGAGGCCATAATATCAAATAAGCCCCTCATTAATTCTATTGGTTATGTAATTTTCAACATTAAATAGAGATGAATATTTGCTTTCTTGTTCATCTTTTCAAATTGTACAGTCTGCTTCCCTCCATGATCAGAGCAGAAAGACTTTGAAAGTCTATCCTCCCATTGATAGAGAATTAAGTTAATGAAATTCTGAATTCTGGGTTTAATGCCAATGAAGCATGAGTCATTTCTCTACTTGCTGAACATGTACAATTAAAAAATAAACACCTGAGAGCTTATATTATCTTGTATGAAGGGAAAAAAGAACTTCGCCTTGGCAACCAGACTGCTTTATCTCAGGGATTTTTAAAACTGTGGCTTAAATTTTATCTATTATTTTTTGAAAAAACATATAACTAAATAAACCATTTTAAAAGTATCAAAGCTACAGAAAAGACAAAAGGAAAACTTATAAAAATCTTAACTACTTTGAAATAATTTAAAACATCACTTTGCAAGCTTTAGGAAGGTTTTAAAAGACTAATAGAATTGAAAAAAAAAAAGAAAACAGTTCCCCTTTTTTATGAGTAGCACATTAGGTAAATCTACTTTTTAAAGCAAGGAACATTATACCAAAATTTGCTCCCTGTGGTATTATAATGGCCTTGTTGACAAAATTCAGTCTAATACATTGAAAATATTCCTGTTCTTCACAACAACAAAATAGCATTCTGAAACTATCTAGACCACTGACAACCTTGTATCAGTCAGAGAAACATAAAAAAGGGAAAATTTGCTGTGCCATTACATAGACTTTCCACTAAAAAAAAAAAAAGGCATTTTCCTATTGTGGGATTATGCTTTGCCTAAAACAGTCTTAATGCTGAAAATAATACAAACCAACAAAAACTTTGAAAGTCAGTTTTTCTATTTCCTCCATTTGTAACTCTCTAGAACAATATTAACTTCAACAATGAATAAAATCCCTAATACTGCCTGCTCATTGAGAGATCTTGAAAATAGATTTCTTGCCGACTGTTATCCTTTGATTTCTTCCAGGAGATGAAAGAAATCCTTTTTTATTAAGCTATGGTTATGTAGTTTACGATTTTCCACTACTATTAGAACGTTAACTTAGACTTTATTTTCTCTACTAGACATTGGCACTACCATTTAGTGCTGTTCTCCATATGTTGCTCAGTGTGGTATGTGCTAGGGACTCTTAGCACCTGGACCATTTCTCAGTTCTCCTACTCCTCATCAATAATTCCTGCTTCATGTGTCCATCACTCAGCAGCCCACACATACATTTCCTGGTTTGTTGGTTTTTTTTTCTATTCGGTTTCTTGACCTTTTTTTTTAACCAGTCTTTAAAACCACTTTTACTTTTTCTCTAGAAAGACAAATTAACACCAGTTGATGAAAAGATGTGGAAGAGTTACTAAAGTCACATGTTACCAAACTTTGCCAAGGTTTCTTTTTTTTTTAGATTTTTTTCATATTAAACAGGCTTTTCTCTTTCTTGGTGGAGGGAGGGTGGGGCTTGACATAGCTATATCAGAGACATCCAAGTCCTTTGCTTCTCATTGATATTTGATAAAAGGACAGAGGCTTCAAGGGCTGCTAGGTAGGATAACTTCTAGGATTGGTAAAGGCAGCATCTCACGCCTGCAAAATTATACTAGGCTAGGCTTGCATCAGGCTCTCAAGGCTACACATCAGTGTTGGTTACTGTAACTTGGTTCCTCTCACAGTCAGGAATTTGGATCACCCCAAAGATTCCTTGTAAGCACAGATGAAAAGAAATGCACTTCATCTGGAAATAAATTTTTTTGGATGTTTGGATTGTTCACCAAAATGTAAAACTTCTTTACAGATATACATCAAGCACTGAACAAGAATGCAGAAGATCCTACAATAAGTTTTCTGACACTATTGCTTATATATCTTGATCACTCATGAATCATCTAAATATTGCTTCAAGTAATGCAATGCACTTCCTCTCATCATCATTGTTTTTCTTTATCTTGGTCTGGAGATAAGCCCAAAGCTTTAACTTGTTTTGTGTTGGTGTAACATCTCATCTGGAAGAACACCACATTCAGAGCTTCCACTTGCATCCTTTAGTAAATGCTATATAGGAATAATATAGTCCATAATTATCAACATCTGGCAAATACTGTCTAGCCACATCTGGGTGGATCAACCATCCGAAAAATTAATTAGTAAAACATAGAGCAGTATATCAACCTTAAAAAACAAGAGAAGAAACTGAGGACTCCCCTGAAGGAACCAACAGTTAACAAATCTCATGCTATAAGGTCAAAAAGGCGAGAGGATCAGAGGAAGTACTTAGCTTATGCCCTCACCTGGGAAAAAAAATTTTAAAAAATCCTAATTTCCTTGAAGATTTTCCCTGATGTCTTATGATAATAATTTGTAACCTGAGAGGTTCACAGAAACTTGAAGTCACCTTTCTGCATGAATATCCAAAATTTAACACTAATACCAAATTCCTTCAGTTCCCTACTTCCTGCCAGAATGTCCAAGCATTGTCAGAAGTCAGGGTTCTGAGTTACAAGACACACTAAAGGATTGATCTGTATTAGTTTTAGTGCATTTCTGTGCCAAAAGACTTGGAAACCATCCGAAAAATATCTTGATAGATTTCAGAAGTCTAACTCCACTTGTCTCTAGCTACACCAACTGTAATTTAATTTCAGTAAAGTCATGCTGCAGATTTCTAGTAAATAATTCAAGTGCAGGAAAATTACTAATACAAGAAAGTCTTCAGTGGCAGATAGCCATAGCCTAAATCCAAGCAGGACACACAGGTATAGGCAGATGATCAAGGAAATTATTTAGGATTGTTATATGGAAAATAAAATCTCTGAACAGCACACCCAGGCTTTAAAGTGGACAGTTACTTCTGTCTAGCCAGAAGAGATCAGATAACAGATTTCGAGTAAGAAATTTCTGGTCTCTCTAAAAACACTTTAGTCCTTCCCTGTCTATCAACCGAAAGTCTTCTTTTTGAAAGAGCATTTGTTACCTAGGTAAACAACAGGAAATAATTACAAGATCACAATTTCACTATGCTAGCAAAATATTTTATATTATAAAACAGTTACTGTCAATCTTAAAACACCTATCCTATAAAATGTTTGGGTGTTTCATTATCATTTCAGTATCTTAATTATATTCTTAGATATGAAAGGCTATCAAATTCCAAAATACACTTAATTTAAACAAAGGCTCATATTAACTGGGATGCATTGCTTCTTAACAGTAAATGTAATTTTCCTCTTTTCTGATTACTTTCTTTGGAACTACATTTATTTCTCTCAAAGAGAAAGGATTTTAGGAACAATTCAATACACTTTCTCTTTAATCTATCACACTTCGTTATTGACCGACACTGGACATTCATTTGTTTGCTTCTTGTACTAAAAATCTGTTCTAGTCATGCAGCTGAAGAGATAGGATTTCCTTTTGTATGACATGGACATGTAAAGACTGTACATATACAACACATTGTGGGGTCTGGTGCTCAAATTGTACATTTAAATAGATGAGATAACTCTTCCACAATTACAGAAATAATACTTCCAAATCACGTATTATGTTTGCATCCCTATGAAAATTACAATTCCACAGCAAATAAGAAAGGAGGTCCAAAAGGGAAGAAAACCACAAAAATAATGAATAAAATCTAAAGTGCCCCATTCTGGGTTATATCCTATTTGAATTCTTCCAAACATATGCCTCCCATATGAAACTGGGAAGGAAATGATTCCACAATTCCATCTACTGAATGTTATTTCCACTGTGCAGTCCTGGAAATTGCCTGGGCAGAGGAAAAGGTCTGAATTTACATAAATAGGTTTCTGTTTTGCATTGCACACTACCTTCCTGTCATTTAAGTTCTAACTAGAAAAAATAGAAGCAGAAGAGAGAGCTATGAAATGCAATCATTTATCCTCTTATTTCTTAATAATGGCCCACATACTACCATCTGTTGTGCAATACTATGCAAGCAGTAATGTGACAGAGCAAAAGCCAACACTGGGGCAAGGAGCAGGGACTCCAGTGAGTGACGCCCACACAGTAAAGAACCACGTCAAAGCAGAAACAGCACGGCAACAATAAGAGAGTGATATAAAAAGCAAGGGCCATGTTAACTATCACAGCAAGAAAAGGGCAAAGGAGGCACCAATATGCTGCTTCCAGTCTGCAAAAGGAGAACAGGAGATGCTGTCTCATTACAGATCAAAGGACCACAGACAGGATCTCAAAGCATCTAAACACCTGCCTCCAGCTCAGCTTTCAGTCATACTATCTGCAGTTAGCAGTGGCTCCTTCGATGTTGCTAAATCCAATTGCCACAGAGTAGAAGTTTTGTTACAGCTTTGGATGGAGCTGGATGTGATTTGGGCTCTTAAGAAAAGGCAGTGTGCTGCCTGAAAAGCATGAAGACCTTTGGGACTGGGGAAATGTCTGCATCAACAGAAGCACAGATCATACATCAAAGGAAGCACCTTATTTTTTTACCTCAGCATTCATTAGATCATATCTATAATGCTCTGCCCAGTTTTGGGAATCCAATGAAATTGATATGACAAAGTGAGCTCAGCAGAGTGTCCCCAGGACACCTAGAGCTGGACCACTTGCCCTGTGGGGCGGAGAGGTTGAGGGAAGTAGCTGCCCCATCCTGCAGCAAGGGATGGCTTTGGGGGCATCTAACTGCATCCCCCCCAGGGCTGGGAGGGCGGTTATCCAGGAAACAGAGCCAGGCTCTTTGCAGCTGTGGAGGAAGATGGACAACGGGCATAAACTGAGGCACGAGATGCTCAGGCTGCATATGGAAAGCAATGTTTTCACCATGAAGACAGTCCAGCAGTAGGACAGGCAGCTCAGGGAGGCTCTGCAAACTCCATCCCTGGAGACTCAACTGGACATTGCCCCAGTAGGAGCTGGACAAGAGAACTCTTCAGGTCCATTCACATAAGAAATAACTTAAGTCTAAAAAATGGATGCTAACAGACCTGCAAGGATATCTGGACCTTTGTGAGTTTGCGCAAGCCCTCAGGGGATTAGGCCATTCAGAGTATTTAAGATGGAACACATTTCTGTGACATCAGCATATACTGCACAAAACCAGCAATCAACAATAAGATGAGGGGATGCAAGAGACTGGAAAACAACACTTAAGCTAAAAATGTACTAAGAGGCAGAAAAAAAAAAGAAAAAAAACCTGTTTCATGAAAGAATAGCAATTCTTAAACCACAAGATTACAAGAGGAACATAACAAGGGAGAAGAGAAATCCCAAGATCAGAGAAGTGAAAGAATGGATCATAAAAGAGTGAAAACAATTCAGAAAGAGAACAGAAGAGTTTTCCCCATCTCTGCACATGGATTTACCCTTGGAATATGAGTTGTTATGGTAACAACACTCCAGGATTTTTGCCAAGGAGTGGAACATCAACCTCCACATTGTGCCTCTAGGGCAGGTCTCTGGCTACTATTTCAGAGGAGTAAGAAACTTCTACCAAGTAAATGTTCATTCCTCTAAATACTAAATGGAAACCACGCCTATAACAGCAGTAAGAATCTTGTCTGCTGACTGAAAAAGTACATAATAAAAATAAAAAACCAAAAAGGGGCAGAATTAATGAATACATTAAAAATAAATCAGGCTAAGTATAACACAGTAATGTCAGGGCAAAAAAAGAAAAATTTGATGAGAAGAAATATGTGTAGATCTGATAGTAGAAGGATGACTAATAATTCCTTCTTACCCTCCAGATAAAATTGAGATTTAAAAAATGAGTAAGTGTGAATTTTTCAGCATTTTTGGAAAATGTAGATGACTGACATTATGCAAATTTAGACTGAATACAAAATAAAATAACAATTTTAATTTCTCACAATTTAAATAAATGCAAGAGAAAGAGAAATTATTACTATTTACAACTCTCTCCATTCTTTAAGTCTTTACTATTTCTAAGTATTAGTATATCTGACTTTCATATGGGCTACAACCTGGGTACCCAGTTTCATGCTGTACTATAACTGATCACTTACCACATAAGCAGTTACAAACTCTTTATTTTGTCTCAATGAACTCTAAAAAAATTAAGGATGGAAAACAGTCTTCCTCGACTAGCTGTTGTTATGCCACTTTAAATGCTAAATTGGTTGACAGTGTTGGTAAATCAAACCTAGCAGGGCAGAGTAAGTATATTAAAGTCATATCAGCTGCCTTTACTAGGCAAAGATGTAAGGATTTTTCCAAGCTAAGTTACTTTCTCTCAAGCCGTGCTGCTGTAATACTGTCAGGACTGAGCTGCTGCCTAACCCATAAAATCAACCAGCCTACTGGGATTATTCTGGTTCTGGCTGGTAGCCTGGTGATTGAAAGCGATAGTTAAAATCTGATCAGTTCATGTGCACGTGGACCTATTCCTTTAACAAACATTTTAATTAGGATTTTTAAATACATATTGAAAAAAATGCATTCACACCTCACGAGGTATTTCTACAGACAGTCATTTGCAGAACAAAAATCCCAGTTCTCCTTAATCCCATTTCCTGGCTATCCTAAAGTTCCTTTGAAATATGTTTTCCAATCTAACCTTTCAATTTGAAGAGCAATCTGAATAGCAGGCTACTGTGTATGCATTAAAATAAAAGGCGAAAAATACAGCCTCCTGTAAAAGTGAGTGTTAACAAAATTTAAACTAATGCCTTAATACTAAAACAATATAAATTTTCTAATTTGTAACCCAGGTGCACACTTGAAAAATAACACTGTGCTAGAGAGACATCAGAGGGGGAAGATGATTCACAACTCAAATAAAATGGGTTTCACAATTATCCTTTCAAATTTCATCTGCAATTAAAAGAAAAAGGCTTTCAATATCAAACTTCTTGCTAGAGTTACTAGACATGCAAACAATATTAATGAAATATTTCACTATGAACATTAGGTCATTAGACGAGTGTTAATATCCTTGTGAGGTGACTAAAATATGCTGGATAGTTAAAAACCATTTCCAGTTTTCAGAGTTTTCACTTTTAACATTCCCAATGTACAGGATTATGTCCAGATCTGTTCTATTTTTGACCCAAAGGTATCAGCTAATTAAAAGGAATATGTTACTGGTTTTTGAGTAGAAAGAAAAGGAAGAACATACTTTTCCAAAACTTCCTTTAAATTTTTCTCTCGGTTTACTTAAATCAGCTGACTTGCAACAATTTCCATAATTATCTCGTTAGATCAGCTCAATTAAAAATAAGTGTTTATTAACACAGACTAAATTTGAAAACAAATCACTTACATGCAGTAAGTGATGTATATATATAATTCTTCCTGCTAAACTGCAAGTTAAAACCCTAACCACAAAATCTCTCCCTGCATTGAAAAACTGGGTCAGGAGTGTTAGAGGATTCAAGTAACTGTAGGCTTTCAATGCACATAAATTATTAGATCTGTATCCATGCTGTACATAACGCCAGTGGCTGAGCCCCAGGTGTAATTCCCCTTCCTATCCCTTTCAATCTGTGAAAGCCTATAACTTCAGCTGTAGCTCCCTTCAGCTTGAAACCATGGGGGAGATTGGGGTCAGAATCAGGCAACAAAGGCTGGCTTACCTCTAACATAACACTCACAGGGGGAAAATATCACAGCTGATAACAAACTCATGATGCCGATGTTAAGGACCTTTCAGACGCTGAGTATCTACTGAACTATCAAGAGGTATATTCAGAAAAAAAAAATTGCATTAGCCAGGATAAGAGATGAGACATCCTTGTCTTTGCATTCCCTATTCTTGGCTTTCTCACCTTATGCCAAAGGGGAGGAATAAACACACACAAGTGCAGGACTCAGCTGGGGGGCTCAGACACAACTGCTGGCCATGGACAACAGCAAGTGGTGCAAGCCCATGTGTGTGCATCTAAAAGCACAGCCACAGACATATCCACCAGCCTACAGTGTTTGGTTGCCTTGCTTTTAGAAAACATTAAAACAATAAATACATACCCACCACAAAAGTAGTATTATTTGGAAAACTTTTCTCCCCATTGATTTTTAAAGGCTGTAAATACACCTCAGTGTCTTTAAAAATGTGCCAATCCAACAATGCTAAAATGGTCATTTTGGTGCTGTTCTTAAATTTAAACATATAATATAGGCATTTCAGATATTCTGAAGAAGTATTAATAGTGGCAGATTACCTATGAGATCCCAGGATGCTCATCAGAAAAAACAACTAGATGAAAAACTACCAGGTATAGAGGGAAGATAAATGAGTTTAGTTTAATCTAAATTCAGCCCATGCCTGTACATGTGTGTGTACACACACACTCAAAGTGGCCTAGACTTCTTCAGGAGAAAAATGTGAAAGAGAGAAAAATGCAATAGAGAGAACCTGAGGTAAAAGAAAAAAAAGAAAATTGTGAGAGTGCAGCAATTTGCAAGAGAAGAAAAGGAATGATTCTAAACAGAAATGTAACCCTTCTTTTAGGATTAGTTTAAAATAGTTTTAATTTTTTACAAAATTTTTGAAATGTTTTCATTTTATTTGTTTCTAAAATTAGCTGAAATTTGTTAGCTGATAATTTGAAAATTCTTTTAGCTTAATTGTCATTGGGGATAAATTAATTTTGAGTATCTATTATGACAATTACATACAGCTACATTTTCAACTCTAATGCATTTTTAATAACCTTCATCAGCCAGTGATTTGAATTTCAAATCTCCTTCTAAGAAGAAGTAAAAATTAGATAGTTTTGTGCTAATCTTCATAATAAATTGCTCTTTATTTACGTTGCAAAGCCTCCCTAACTCCAACTAAATCAAAACCTTAAATGAAACTTAGTACTCATAAGACTTATTATATTTCATCTCCCTTTATTAAGAGAAAGCAAATTACAGAGGCAAACCTGTTGGCCCTCCCTCATACACCATAACCTGCTGTTTGTACCTGTCTGCCTCCTTTTATAGCTACTGCACAAGGGTCCACGCCTCTTCCCATTTCCACAGCAATATGGTAACCATTCCCCAGCAACACAGACACATAATTCAGACTAGCTTCAAGGGAAAGTGTTGTCATTAGGAAAAAAAAAAGTAAAATCCTCACATAACATTTTTTTTACTAGTGTTATAAACTGCACTCTAAAAAATCTAGTCTTTAACTTTCATCATGACCTTTTATTATTTATGTAGTATACCTACTTTTGACACTTGAATAGTGAAAATACATGCACAAAATATTGGAAAAAATACAATTGCAGAGTTGAGTGCTGAAGGCTAGGAAAGGAAGACCTCAATATTACTTTGATTACTAGTTCCATAAACCTAGTTTACCATTTTCCTGTTGTTTATGGCAGTGGGCCCCACTGGGTCTGATTTATGGCCTTCCTACCCTTTATCTTATGACATATAAATACCTTTATGTTTATTGGCACCTATTCTATACATCTTATGACACACATTATCGTAAATATATGATTGCATTTGAGTTTCCATAACTGTTTTTCACCACAGACAGAATAAATGGTGAATACCATTCTGCTAAGTAGAGGCTTTATAAATTTGTTTGACTGTCATAAATTCATAATGTTTTTCTGACTTAATGGTATAGCCTGACTTCTCTCAGGGTTCTGTACTGGTCATCATACAAGTATATTTCACACAGATGGTTTCACTAATATTAATTTTCTTTTACATCTTCCTTGCTTCTGAGATGTGTGGATTATATTGGCAGGGAAGAAACAAGGAATTGCATGGTGAAAACAAATGAAAGTCAAAAATAGGTCCTTTAAACTTTTGATTTGAGTTTAAGATATCCAGATTCCACTTTTCACTTGCATTAAAAAGGAGAGTTTGGTTAGGGCAACTCTCTTTTATATGCTAGCTCAATCCTTTCCTCTTGATTTCCCCCGAAGGACCAATGAGGATGTGCTTCAGAGACCTTAATTCCAGTCTCTCCCCTCCTAAGTGCCTATCCCCCAGCTCCACTGGGGTCCCTGCTACTGAAACCCTCTCTTCCAAGCACAGGATCTTCTTATTTCGGCACTGGCCTCTCCGGGGCCATGTCTGAGAAGTGAACACCTCCCAGCTGCTGGAACAAATGAGGAAGTGTTATTGGAGAACAATTTACTTGGGTGTAAAAACCTGAACAATCCCTCCTTGCTTTCTGTTAATGTGCATCTGTCCTGCTGCACAGACTTTCTTTACCAGGTATACTTGAGCTGAAGAGACAGACCATGTCCATGGTCTTTGCTTCCTTGTTCACCTCCCTCTCATTTTTGGGATTGTTATCTCTGCACCAGTCTCCCTGACTTTGTGCAGTCAATTAAAATAGATTTATTACTTTTAGTAATATATATTTTCTTCAAAATCTTCCTATCCCATTCTTTGCTTCAGCATTTCTCATATAATTATTTGAGCAGCCAGCTTTCCATCAACCTTGGTGTTTCTTACAGCTATCCAAAGGATAAGATGCTCTCACAGAGTGACGGAACACTTATTCCTTTATTTTCCTCCCATGCTCTAAGATTTGGTCTATTTCTTCTCTTAAGTTTTAATTCAACAATTTTCCTTTCCATATGACCAAGTGCCAGAGGATACACATACAGAGAATCACTCCACGATCTCACCTCAAACACCTGTCTCTGTTCTAGTCTATAAAAATGACAAGTAGATCCCACAGTGAATACCAGTCTTTAGCACTGAAAGAACAGGGGGAAACATATTTCATTACTCAAGAGAGAAAATAATCTGAATTTCCATCACATTCAAAGCCTTACAGATGACATGAAACATTTTAGCTGTCAAGGTCAGAAGTTTTTCTAAAAAATATGAACAAAATACAGGTTTGCAAGGCTTTAAACTTGGCCAAAACATGGCTAGATTTCCATGGCAAAAGCAGAATATACATAACTGACACATAGACAACAATATGCTCTACTGTAAAGCAATAACACTAGAGCAGTTCAAAGAAAATTCTCCTGAGACAGTTTTAAGAGACACTAGGAAGATTAAGCATACTTTTTCCATCACTGAAATATACTCAGGAGAGGGCAAGACCAGTTTGACACAATACATGCAGGACAGGGATATATCACGAGCTAGTAGCAACTTTAGTGACACATACTTCATAGCTCACACAAAAGTCTGTGTTGGATGGAACCCCTGGAGATCATCTGATCCACCTTGAAAGCAGTGGCTTCAGTCAGGTTACACAGGGCCTTGCTGAACTAGGTCTTCAAGATTTCCAGTGAGGAAATACTGACCTCTCTGCTTAGCCTGCTCTCATGTTTAGTTGTTCTAAACAGTTGGCTATTCTTTTTTTATTCCTTATATCAAGCTAATTTCTCTGCTCATTGCCTCTTGTCCTTCCCCTGAGCATCCTTGAGAACACCTCAGTCACCTTATCAAGATTGGAAGGCTGTGATAAGTTGCCCCCAGGCCTTCTTTCCTCACTAGTGCAAATCTAGTTCCTTCAGTCTTGCCCCAGGTTGTCCAGCCTCCAAGTTCCTCACTGACACTCTCTGGGGATTTTCCTGTCTTGAATAGAGCAGTGAGGGGACCACAGTGAGCAGAATTAGGCACAATATTACAGGTCTGGCTCAGTACAGAGAAGCCTTCCAGGCTGAGAGTCCTCATGCTGCTGCCCATACTCCTCCTGAGGCTTTCCAGGACATGGTTTGCCTTCATTGCTGCTGCACAGCTGGCTCAGCTCAGCTCACCGCCCAACAAGATCCTTGGGGCCTTTCCAGGAGAGCTGCACTCCAGACATTCAGTTCCCAGCCTCTTTTATTGCTTTGGTTATCAGGCCGTGGGTGCAGGACTTCTTGTTTAGCTTTCTAGAGGTCACGAAGCCTCCAGTCCTGGAGATATTCAAAACACAACTGGACATGGCCATGAGCAATGTGATCTGACTGATGCTGCTTTCAGCAGGGGATTGAACTAGATGGCTCCAGAGGTCCTGAATTGTTCTAGGGTTCAATGACATTTTGGAAGTTTTACATTATCTTTTTTTTCTCCTCCTGCTGAAATGTTTAAAAGTTCCTCTCCTATCCAATATTATTTTTTCCATGAAAAAGGTTTGGTCTTCCAGCTCCTTTTAATACTTAATATAACGGAAATACAGGCTTCTATTTAAACAGTTGATTTGCAAGAGCAGAGTGTCCTTTTTGCTGCCAAATTGTACACACACTCAACTACTACTATGAATTTACTGTAATAAAGTGTACATGGATCTTCATATAAGAACCACCACTAAGAGGTCTTGGTGTTGCTTTGTGTTACAAGTAGGGATTATCTTTTCCTACTGTTATTTCCCTCTTTGATACTTAGATTCAGCCACTGATGTCACTTTTGAGGAATTCAACACCACACATTGACACTGCTTCTTTATTTAACCTGTGAATTTACACTTCAAATTAATATACTTCAAATTAATACACAAATTAATACATCTTAAAGGTTTAGATGGATGAATGCATACAGGAAGGGACTCATAGGATAACTTATGCATTTTAGGTTCATATGTGTAGGACCTCGAAATCCTGTCAACATGCTCAACTTGTAGATTTCTTTATTACATTGTTAAGGAAAGAAGATGTTATTGCCTTAATACAATCTTTGTCAAAAAAGATTTTGCTTTATTAGTTTGTATGCTGCCCTTTGATGTGCTCAGACTCTCTTAATAGCTTTATTACCAGCACAGCTCCAATTATTCCTGCAATTTGCTTTCTGGTACACAGAATGCTTGCTTTGAACAGCCATGTTGTTCAAATACTTCAATATTTTAAGAGGCATCTGATAATTACTGCAAATCTTTTTGTTTGGTGTACAGAACTATAGCAATTTTGCCAACAGTTATTCATTTAAATAGGGTTAATTGTAATCTCGTTGGCTACATAACAGCAGCCTATGGAAGCAATGTCCTTCATAACCTTCCCATACCAGCCACATGATTTTGCTAGAAGATACTACTTGAAAGTGCTGTAAACAAATATTTGAAGATAATTACACATCAAAATGAGGAAAAAAAGGATATAGTTTTCAGGAAGATTTAGTTATCTCTGCTTTGGAAGACATGGCAAAATAGGGATGTAAAAACCACAGAAAGTACATTTGGGCACCTCCTTCAACCTCAAAGAGCAAAGAATTACAAAAAGCAATTGCTAAATTCTCAATTATTTGCAGGTAGAAACTTGCAATATATTATTCAAAAGTAACATAGTCACACACACATTCAGTGGGTTCATAAGAAAATACTACATTGAGGTCACCATTTTGAATTTTTTTGAAAGAAGTTTTGGGAAAAAAAAAATTACCATACTTTTAAAGAACAAGGGTAAGGGGAGAAGAGGGAAAGGAAGAAGTGTTCGAAATCTGGGGTGGTTTTCAAAGCAAACAACATCTGTGAATGTGACTAGATCTTCATAAGGTATTCCTATTTAGCCTTCATCAAATACGAATTGTTGAGTGCATTTAACCAGATGAGAACATAAAGACTTATTGAGGAACTATAGATCAACTAACAAATAGTAGAAGCAGATTGGTCAAAAGAGCAAAACCAGGGAGGTTTGAATTTGAGATTTTGAAAAACAGACAGCATAACAATTATACCAAGAAAAAAAACTGCAGAAGGGGAATTCAAATAATAAATTTAGAGGCAAATCAAGTGTTTTAATATATCTTATAACAAAAATCACAAGAATTAACCCTAACACATTTTGATGGCTGTTTGTTCACCTTTCTTTTTAAGAACAGCTTTGCAGCTGAGAAACAATGCAATATCATGAGAAATAACGTCAGATTATAGAAGTCCATAAGGAGACTTCTGATTTGTAGTGAACATGAGTAACATAAGAGTCTGAAATACTCCACAATAAAGCAGGACTCTTGGACTAAACTGGACTAAGCAGTAGGCTAGTTCACATCTCTTTAGCAATAAGAATCTTTATTTAGGCAACCTGGCTGTGGCAGAGAACACCAAGGAAAAGAACAAACCAGAACAACCCACAGGTAACTAGGTGGAAAAAAAGAGAGAGAAGCTCTTATAATGATTATGATAATGCTGCCATATATAAGTATTTTTACTTTTCATTTCAGGGCTGTAATCATATTTGAGAATTGTATGAGCTACCACATATATGACCGTGTCAAAATTCCGTGGTTTCCAAAGTTATCAGGAATTCACTTACCCTGAATAAGCACCTCATGGTTTAAGGTTGTCTCAGTTAGCGACTAGGAACTGTGCTGTTGAATAATAAGTATCTTATTGTTCCTGAATACCATGCTCTTAACCACAAAGAGAACCTGTCCCCTCCTTCCTCTTACCAAACAGGACTATCTGGCTGTGTGCTTGTGAGCACATGTGGACAGGAGACCTTAATGCCAAGAAGTGTTCAAGAAGCTGCTGTAGCAGATGTAAGAGCTTGCCATAAATCATTGGGATTGCATTCCACAAGTTTCCTCAGGACAATCAACCTGAGAAAGAAAATTGTAAGGTATCTCCTATTGTGTGGCTCTGGCCACAAGTTTAATCCAGTAAATTACAGTTAAAAGGCTACTGCTGCTCTTTTTCTTGATTATTATCTATTTTTGGGGACACATATTATATAATGTGCTTAACACCATCTGTCCCATATACATTTTTGACTATCAGAAGTCATTACTAAAATGTTTTGCAATTTATTTCCTTTTGCATTTGCAGATTTATATAAAGCACATCATAATCGAACATAATGACAGGAAAAACAACATAAATCTAAAAATCTTATCCTACTTTAATCTTGCTAGCTTAAAACTCAAAACCTTAGAGATAGCTGTTGTTTACACAATCTTAACAGAACAATCTCTCATATTAGGGGGATTAAATCAGCAAGTCTTGATCTCTATGCTAGATATCAGCTATTTATTTATTTGAAGGGTAAGCACACTAGCACTGACAGATTCAAGTTTGTCTTGCTCCAAGACAGCTATACCTCCAACCCACAACACCTTCACTTTATGTGAAGGCTATTTAACTTATAAGTGAAGAGGAAGCATGCATGAATGGAACTGGAAATTTTACAAAGAATGGAAGAATCCTCATTTTGGTATTTATGGACTACCATTAGTAATTCAGCTATATCATCCTTAAGTGGCATTTGGGCTCTTGAGTAACTCTGTTCTCTGTGTAGCTGGGCCTGAAGTACCTATGATCAAGTTTATAACACAAAGACATGTCTAAAGAACCCTCCCTCACATACCCACACCAGAGCATGTCACTTTTCCCTACAGTAAACCCCAATGTGAAAGTGCTTATTTCTCTTTCTTGCACATTTGCTTCATACTCTGGGGTCTGTGGCAAGGTTTTTGATCCTGATGGGTCAGAATCTATTCTGGTTAGTTGCTCTTCAAGCCCTACTTTGCTCTTTCTAATTCTGCTTTCAGAATTAATTGGCCAGCTGTGTAATGCTTTTTCTCATTCATTTGGATACACTCCAGGTTTGGACGTTTGATCTCTCATTTCTAGTAATCTCCATGTTGCTACTTAACCATGCTGACCTTCTGCAATGCTCCTGAAAGCGTCTCCTAATGGGTTACAGGCACTGGTACTGCCTGATCCGTATATCTCCAAAGCATAAAATATTCAGTTTTTATATACCTTATATCTTCTATTACAGAAATAAGAAATCTTTTTTATTTATGCTCTCTTTTAAGTTGGTAAAGCTGTGGTGTCTGTTTTTGGTCTTTTCTGACAGTGTAGGGGTGGCTACCAAGAACATACCCACCACTGGCATGGATGCAGAGGTACTGCTATTTTATCCTGTCTTTAGAGGGAGCAATGGGAGTCAACACAGCTGTTCTGCACAACCTCTGCAATGAATGTTCAAGGGAAAACAGAACAGCTAAGAGATAAACTTACCTGAGCAAGAGTGCAATGATCTAAATTTACAGTAATGAGAAATTTTAATTTGATACCAGAAACTGCAATGAACACATGAGGTCACGTTTTGGCTAATGAATGTAATATGCACTGTTGCTGTCAGGTGGCACTTGTCTAGGACTAATGCCATTACTGTTATTTATAGTAAGAAAATTACTAGTAAAAAAAACCCAACACCACAGCAATGCATGACAGCAATTTACAGAATTACAGAATAGCAAACAAACCCATGCATAGGCTGGATACTGAGCAGGGGGAGGGGAATGATTTTTCTAAAGAGGACAGCTTTTTTACTCATTAATGACTATTTATTTAGCATATGTAAACCAGAAAATCGCTATTTTTATTTGTCTAAACTTTGTGTTAGCAGTTCTGGGTTTTTTCTTTTGTTTAGCCCCTTCTATAAATTACACTGCCCAGTACACAAGTTTATTAAGTAAGTAGGGGAGATATATAGTCATCTAGGTAAAATACTTTAAAGAGGAATTTCATTTAAGCCTCATTTCAAGCTCAAACATGGAAAAGTGGAGACCTTGATGAGTTACTTATATCAGGGTACTGTTTGCAATCCTGAATATTGATTTGAACACAGATGAATCAAAGATATTAATTTTTGCTATATCTCCACTTGAGATGTAAAATTTTCTTCTATATCTCTGCATAAGAAAGCTAAAAAAAATTGCACAATAAAATCTAACTCTGTGCTACTGCTAGGCCTTCTCCCAAGGTAACCTAGACGATCCTAAAGTCTAAAGGACATAAGTTCCTAGAGAAACACAGTGCATTCTGAGTACTCCTCTACACCAACCCCTTCTACTACTTAGAAAGAAATTGTACAGGGAAAAGGATCTCAGGGTTGATATATATAGCCTTATATGAACACTAGTGAATGAGCGGAGCCTTTTGTCCCTTTATGCACGTTGTCCTTTCATAAGGAGTCAGGCTTGCAACTTATATTTAATTCTTTCTTTAAAAAGCACCAAATCTCAGTTCTTCAATATTTAATATTTTTTTTTCATTGATTCTCAGTGTTCAGAGTTAATCTTCAACTTTTCGTACCATATGCCCTCTTTATATTCTGTGATTGAGAAAGGAAATGGACAATTTCAAAACAGGGCTACTAGTTTGCACTGACTAGAGATAAATATGCATTTTGAACAACTTCAAAATATAACAAACCAATAAACAGCTCTAGAAAAGAAAGAAAGAAAATCACAGTATTTTCATCCAATATGAGCAATCAAATAACTAAATTTGATCCTATAATAACCTGCACAGTTCCCTCAATAGTCATTCTCGATGACTATTCACAACTCATGCACATCTACTTCACCACTATTTTATTTATCAGAATGGAGGCAATTGAGAATAATCACTATGAAATAATAAAATATCCTTGGAAAAAAAATCAAGCCAGAGAATAAGATTCTGGGTTTCTATTTTGTGATAAAATACCCTCAGAAATGATTTCATGGCTTAACTTGAAAATGGGTATAATCCAAGTGAACAGATACAATTCCTCTTTCTCTACAGCCAGAAACACATTAGCCTTTTAAATAGGAAAGACTATCCATTTCTTTCTCTTTCCATCCTATCCTCATGGAATGGAATAAGAGGGGAAAATCCAGATGAAAAAGAGCAACACCCCTCTTTTCCATTTGCAAAGGGCAACTCTTCCATCAATACTGCAACAGCTGCATCTGTATCTATGTTACTTTCTGAGCTTCTCAACACATTATTTTTTCTACAGTGATGACTGTTGACAAGCAACATGTAAAGTCTTTCTGAGTCCTTTTACACATTAGGTATGCTATAGGCGTAACAGGCTCAAAAAAGAATTAAAAAAAAAAAAAAAAACAACACAAAAACTTCCCCAAAGCCTTGCAAAAAAGCTGTGGCCACATCAGAAGCCCACGTTGGAGCAGGCTCCTGGCCTGTGGACCCACGGAGAGAGGAGCTCATGCTGGAGATGCTTTGCTGGCAGGACTTGTGTCCCCACAGGGGACCCACAGTAGAACAGTCTGGCTACTGGAACCTGAAGGCCAATTTGTAGTTCTATGGTAAAAATATCACACCTGCCTTCAAGAGATCTAGGCTTACATTAACACCTTTTCACTGCTTGCTGTGTGGCACTTGGTTAAGTCATCCTTATGTTTCAACTTGACAGGTTTAATGGAATATCTAACATTGATATGGCATAAAGCTAACAGTGACTTGAGAGAAGATAATAGGACAAGCACAGATCTCTGCCCTGTTTTAGGCTTAGCCAGCATCAAGTCAACTGACAGCCTTGGAGGGGCTGGTAATAGTAACTTACGAGACAGAAGGAAGAACTCAGGCTCAGATATCTTGTTTCCCATCACAGAAGTGTGAGAGATAGAGAAAGCAGGGAGTATCTCATTCAGTGAATCCTGATTTTTTACTGTTAAAAATCCTTTTTGTTGACAGAGCTTGTAAATCCTGAGTTCTGGGAAAAACCTTACACATTCAAAGAGTGTCACCATTACAACTGAGGTATGTAGCATTTTCAGAATTTGTTTAATACTTAGCTAACAACTACTGATTAAACATTTGAATAGGCAGCCAATTTTACACACTTCCAAATTACGAGTGTTTAAATAAAAAAATATTCTGTTGCTTCACACACATTAAGGGTTTTGTGCTCATCTGGAAAAAAACAGTGTGATATTTCACCTGCATCACTGAGACTTACGGATGTTTTACTGTGCTTTTATTGCCAGGATTAGGTTTTCAACAAGACTCACTGTATTGTTTGCAAACCAGACACATCAAGAACACACTTTTCCCAAGGAAGAGTGATAAACAGGCAATGCTTCAGTTCACGAGAAAGGCATGACTTACCTTGTGAAAGTTCCTGAAATATGCTGCCTTCTCATCTGGAAATTTTTCTAGCCTCCTGGGTCCTTTACTGGAAGCCTTCTTGAAAACCAACCAACAACGCCTAAAAATCTGTGAACAAAATCAGGGGATTCTATTAGTTTTTCTTTAAAGGTGGACAGTATCACAAATGCATTCAGTTACAGAATTGACTTAGAAAGAAATTTTAAAATGACAGTGTTCTACTTTAAGAGTCTGGAAAATCCTGAGAGCATCAATTATTTCTACACAAGTATACCAATTTGTCAATTTATGCATTTTGATTGCCAATCCTTTGTAAACTTCTTTGCTTCAATTTCTGTAATCACTGCTAAAACTGACAATTCCCGAGATGCAAGTAAATCCATGAACTTTGAATATGAAAAGCATTGTAAGACTGTCATTAGAGGAAGTTCTTAAAAAATCACGCATTTCTAGCTTTCACGTTTGTCTATCCTCCTTTTCTATGAAAGGATTGACGCCATTGAGAAACATCCATTGCAGCTTTTAACAGAAAACAGTCATCACCTTTAGCATCATTGTGCACACAGAAAAGAAAACACAAGGTTGAAATAAGAACTAATGTGGCCATTTCTGGTTAACAACATCTAGTTCTCTCAGTTCAATAACAAACTTTCTAAGGAAAAACTATGCAGATTAGTAAATTTTGGGAACATGTAGTGAAAACTAAAATCCTCCTGAAAATTTTAATGAGAAACACGCTAGATTTTGCTTAGAAAGCATTGTTAAACAACAAGGCAGCAAGAGTACTTTATTAGACTACCTACCAAGCATTCTGATCATATTGCCATAACCAGAATTTTAAAATAAGAATTAAATTATCAAATAATCATACACTTGCAGTTCAAAGAGAAGATGATTAATGATAATCCTCTAGACTATATTATGCAAATAAGAGATTAGATATCAATCTAGTTTTATAATCTGTGGCAGCAGTTCACTTCATGCTTCTCTCCAGTGCTTGGACACCTCTATAAACAATACCATATGAAATTTTATGTTATTAATTCAAGAATGCATTGAAAAAAGTCCCAAACACAATACTAGTTAATGATTCCACTGGCCATACATGAAGAGCCTTAATTCAGTACAAATTCTCCAAAATTTAATGACACAGCACAAGAAATACAGTATTATTAAATTTGGATCAACCATATCTCCCATTACAAAAAAAAGCCAGATAATTAAAAAATACTAAGGAAATATAAGCAGGCAGGATTTTCCCCTCAGTCTGTTGTCTGAGTACAAGGAGAAAATGTAGTGTCATTAAAATAATTAATCCTAATTAACCACATTATGACATAATACTACTGACACTATCCTGTTGGCACTATCTAAGATGAATGTTATCTGTCAAAATTAGTGTCTTCTTTTAAAGAATTACCATTGGGCGACTCTATCAATATGTTTAGTTATCAAGAGTTTTAGAAGAAAACATGGAATGTAATTAAATCCTTTGCAAGTATACTCCTTACAAACAACACAATTTTTAGGCTTTTTCTACTAAGGTTGTAAAGCGGCAACTGTACAACTGTACTTTCTATCTCAGAAATTACTTCACCTATCCTGAGGGAAAGCAAAGACAATATCATACTTCCTGAAAAAAAAATGACATTACACTTTGGGACATCATAAACCATCTTTATTAGATAGTACTTTCTTCAAATAACATCTTGGCAGTGCTGGAACTTGACTTTACCAAAACTACAGCACTGCTCCCACAGTTATTTCTTGATTAAACATATTAACTCTACACAATTTTATTGTGTGAAAAGCTCCACACACAAAGATATGGAATATTCATACTATTTTGATCTTACAAAAAACTGTCCAAAAGGGACATATTTATTCATTTAATGAAAGTGTCACTTTTGATAATACTCCTGGCTCTTCTGGGATCTTGGGTGGTTTTCTTAGTCTATGTGTAGTTTCAGTTCATTCCTCTTCCTCTAAGGAAAGCCTTTTCCTAGGAAGTTCTTTATCAAGGTAAAAACCACTAGCATAATTTCAAATGTTTTCTTGATTTCCTTATTTTCATTTTGTGCCTTTAATGTCTTGCAGTCCTCAAAAATTTCTCTTTAGAAAAGCCAGACCAACCCATGTCATCATCTGTGGTGGTAGGTTTTAGCATAGCCATGAAATCTGTATTTTACAGATGACCTTTTGACAGCTGGTGATAATGAAACAGGTATTTTGTGTTAATTAACAGAACTTCTTCAAAGTTTGGTGGAGGGGTTTCTGTTTGTTTGTTTGTTTGTTTTAAATATATTTTTATATGTGTTTATATGTATATATGGGACAGTCATATTTTGTTGCAATGCGAAGTATCGGTTAGATCCAGTATGTTAGAAATATCCCTAAAAAAGGACATCACAGTCAAGGAGTCAGATCTCTCCCTGTGAGGATGAGAACATTTTCTAGATCAAAGGTCATCTACTGCAGACTCCAAAGCCCTTCCTTTAGTGACAAATGAGCAGGTTTTCCTAAATGACGGCTTCAGTCTTTTTTTCACTGGATATCAATTTGGGACAGTGTGAAAGTGAATTTGAGGGTTTGCAGATAAGCTGATGAAATTCTAGAGGAAGGGTTTGACCTCCTTACTACTGGGAACTACCATCAAATACTAGGGCTTGATGCTAGTTATCTTTAAGGATGCTCCTCATCAGGCCATTTCAAAAATTTCAGAACTGAGATGAATTCAAAGGCTTCAGCATACAGACTGTAGGAATGAACAGCCTTTGCTTTTAAAGAACACTGAATAGCAGGAGGAGGGAAACATAAGTTTGTCCTTTAGACTGTAACTGCTTCAATTTATTGGCATCTGTTTTTTCCAGACCTTTAAGAAGAGGAGAGATCTGAAGAATGAAATGGCCTAAAGAGGACTCCTGATATTCTATCTACATATGCCAAGATATATCCTTGCATTTGGATTTTTTTTTGCAACCTAATTTTAAAGCTGGTATAAACATATACAGTTCCATTGCATTTCAGCAGCATTTTACCTTATTATGCCAACAGACACTTTGTATCTTAGTGTTTGAAAAAGCATTAGCATATGAATTTACCTATAAATATGAATAAATAGGTGCAGATGTGAGCACACAGCAAACAAACATTTGCCTTTCATAAGGCACCTCATTGTTATACACAAGCCTACTCAATTATTCACGAACTGTGAGATACTCTTTTATCCCTGGCCTACTTTAGGATGCCATTGGCTGTAATCAAAACTTCTGAAAGACTTCTAAATTCCTCAGATAATTGGGGAAGCCATTGTGAGAGAAATCAGCATCAGCCCTTTCAGAACTGAGAGAATTAGAACCACTCACGGTGTTGTCTCCGTAGTACTTAGTATTTCCTGTGAGACTTTAGTGTCTGTTTTCCACATGTGCTTAATTGAAGAAATGCCAAATATTTGATCATTTAATCAGGGTTACATCCTTGGATGAGCACTCACTGTTCAACAAATATGATTTTAAAATTTTGTATCAAGGGCAAACAACACAAAGTCTACCCCATGCCATTGCTTTTTTTACTGGAGAAATTCAGAAAGATGGCATTAAGTACATGCTGGGTTTCAGCTTTCTTTTATTACCTTTTCTTTTTATTAGCTTTTCTTTTATTACAGTATCAATTAGAAGGACAAAACCTTATTCATTACAATCTTGATAAGGATTCTATTGAAATTACCTGCAGAGCCTTAGGCATAGCAGAACCTCTTTAAACAACGTGCTTCCTATCTCAGTTTTACAAGATGGGCAAAGCACAAAAAAAATATTCCTCCAGATTCTATTACACAGGATGTTGTGCAATTTTATATCAGTAAGCCATGGCAATAACTCAGCCCATTTGTGGTCTGGTGAGAACTGATTAGGTTGCCCCTTGTGATATCATATGGGAATGATTTTGATTACAATGTATAAGCTTGTGGGAGAGAGCAGCCTCTTTCCTAAAGATGGACCCTGAGCAGCCTCATCTTATTAGTGAGAGGATTCCAGAACCTGGAACAATATAACCTTATAGCTGATACATTTCTATTAATCTTCAGAGATCCTTTCTTTTATATTTTACTTAAAACACTGCAACAGATCAATTAATTATGAAATCTCCGCATATTCATCTTTCCATACTTTTTCTTCTGCTTAATATAGCACATTGCTCAGCTCACATTTTCAGCATGATCATATTTTTTAATATTCTTGACTAATATGTGCAAAAATCTGGCCTCTGAAAGGGCCATTACTTTTCATGCTTACATCATACAATTCTGTTTTATTGTTGCCATGGCTGTTCACAACAAATCCATTAAAATACATATTGCAGAAAATCCACTGGCTAGGGTTTTTTTGTTTGTTTGTTTGTTTGGTTTGTGTTTTTGTTTGTTTGGTTTGGTTTTTTTATTCAGAAAGAAAAAAAATTTCCTTTCTCTAAAATAATCAAGTTACAGTGGAAATTTTATGTATGATTTTCCATTTTCCAGAGATTTCTAAGGCCTTTTCCTAGTCATTTGCAATAAATACTTTTGAGATTCACATTTCTTTTTATTCACACCTGTAGCCAATAAAGCTTTCCCAGTCATCATTAATATTTAGAGAAGGGATTTTTATTGACAAATTTCTACCCATTACTCCAGAAATCTCACACTCAAAAAACCCAATACAAAATCAGAAATTTAAAAAAAAATCCCCCATCCCTTTTTTTTCTTTAAATAAAGTTGCAACACTATAAGCTTTTTTTCCCAAACCACTTTAGATGCTCTGAATCTCCCTGCACCTCTCCAAAAGACAGCACAAATGGCAGCTTTCTTGGGTATACTGGAAAACCATCTAATTTTCTGCCACTAGCTGTAGAAACATTTGTCTCTTGAGAGAAACAGCAATGAGTCAGCTCCTAATTACTAACAGAAAACACCACTGACCAGGACAGGCACTGAAGCATCACTCATGGGGCTTTTTGCTAGCATAACCCACCAAATTTTCTCCCAGGAAGACAACGACATAATAATATTCAGTTCTGCATTTACATCTCATTATCTGCAGGAAAGGCTAGTTGATTTCTCAACCCTGACTTGCCATGTGCATTGCTCTCCTGTTTGACAAGACAACATCTGCAATACATGCATTAAAACCACTTAAATATGAATGTGTTCAAGTTTACCTCACTAGTTATCTCCATTAGAAATGGATATTTTTTAAGGGATATGTGAGAGAAATGAAGTTTGTTGTGAGATTAAAAAAATGTAGTCACAACTTAAAAATACAGCATTCATAGTGAGAAAAATAAAAATAGTCGTCAAAGTAAAGTCATATTTAACCATTGTTTTGACACCCACCATTTTTTGATTCTGTGCATAATTTGGCTAAGGGAGAAGAGACAAGGGGTGACACCTTACTGCTACACTTGTCACACATTCAAGTAAAACTTACGAGAAATTGAAATGCAGTTATTATCTGTAAAAAGGCCCAGGAGGAAAATGGGAATTCATATCTCAGCCTAAAGAGCAAGTTACAGGCTCTAAACTATTGCTGAGTCAATTCAACAGAGAAAAAAAGCCCAAACCACAAACCAAAACACCTCATTGTTGCAATCCACTTACTTTAGCTACCAACAATTTAACAGCTCTGATTTTGCTGTCTACCTTTTTGACAACAGAAATGAAATATGGTACCCACTGCACTAATTGAGTGCATTTTGGGCAGCAAATTTGGATTCATATGAAGAAGCAAGAGAGGCGGAGCACTGCTGCACAGCACTGAGCTCCCCAAATCGGCACAGAAGGTGCAGAGTAGCAGAGAATTGAGGCCAGTTCCTGCTCCTTTACCACACTGCTGGGAACTCACCTATGTCCCAGCAGCAGGGCAGAGATACTCCACAGCCATCTGATATCCACCACCCAAACAGGAGAGGCAAAATGAATCTGTAGTCCCGCTCAGAAGCAAGATGTTACCTGCTCCTGTCAGCAGTGGGGCCGAGACTGCCACAAGATACAATAAGCATTGGTAGTTTTCAGTTTTTGTTTCAATTGAGTCTAACCCTCCACCTGTTCTTGCCTATTTCAATTTATTTTCTTAAAATGGTACCAAACTATCTACCACAAAGCAACCACAATAAGAGCAAAGCTGTTTAAACTGTAAAGTCAAGACTAATGAACTCCCACAAATATATACCAAAAAAATGACTGGTATACCGTGTCTTTAGTAAGAAATATTGTCTGAAGGTATGCTATGAATACTATCCAGCAGGGAAACATTCCTCATATATGATAACCTTGCATGTACCCTTGAGCTTCAATTCATCATCCAAATTAGGGAGTAAGGTTAAACTTTGAGTTTACAGAGCTTGGAACATGACCTTATGCTTCAAGATAGTTACAATAATTTTAGTGTCATAGTTCAAATCCTAAAATTTCTGATAGTATTTTTTTATTACTAATATTTTGCACATTGCAAATCTGCTGGCATTTAGAGTTAGGAATTGAAGAAATAAAGAAACATCTGCTACAAACTGTTTCATCTAAGATTAGATCAATCCTTGTGGGCTTGATTGCAGTCTGACAATTAGGATGGTTAGAGAGAGATGATTAGGGACAATTCACCCAGTTATAGTATACACACGTCATCTTTTTGCTGCCATAACATGCCATTATAGATTCATATATTCTTATAATATACTATAATTTATGGTGTTATAGTCACAGGCTATACATGTAATCCATAAAAGGATTTATTTTATTATTAGGGATTTATGTGAAATCAAAGTACACCATAGCAATTTTCCAACTATTCCTCTACTAGCTAAACTACTCTGTGCATAATGCAAACACTTTAGTTATGGAATCTGAAGGCTTTTTTTTTTTTTTAATGTGTTTAAAAGAGAGAGGAGGATACATACTTGAGCAGATCTGCACCTTGTATTCCTGTGAAAAGTGTTACACAACTTCATCAATCCCTAAGCACCCATAGTTTAAAACCTCACCACTGTTGCTTTGTATTGAAGCACCATCAGGGCAACTCAAGGCCAGAAGGATAGCCTACACAAATAATGCACTCTGACTCCATAGCAGTCTGCAGGTCAGCAGAATTTATAACTTACATCTGAACTGATCTCATAGTTATTTAAAAAAATCAGTTCCAGTAGCCATTTCTTTTGGCTTTCTGCATCTCTGACTCAGTTTTGGCAAGACTAACTGCATTGATCCTTTTGGAGGAAAACTAATACTGCTCACTTCATGTCTGGCCTCAGAGCCGATGACAAAAAAAGCCCCCTTGAAACCAGAAGAAAAATTTGGTTTTAACAGTTTTAGCACACATTCAGCAGAAAAATCCCAGAGCTTGCAATATTTTTAAAAGAAATTATTATGTTCAAGAAATCTCAAGCATTTCACTGAGCTTAAGCTGAATGTGCAGCACCTACTTAGGAACAATTATGCACCCATGTATGTGGGGATCTCCTCCCACACATACTTTTCTAAATGTAATCAGAAAAAAAATACCCTCAGAGAAAGTTATGGTTTTGCAACACTTGAATATCAAATTTGAGTAAGTTCTCAAATTGAACTGGAGTAGCTACCTTAGTTAACTCATACAAGTTGGTTTTATTTTAGTGGAAATAGCAGGTTTTTTTCCCACTTATTAAAAAATGTTTTAATTTAATTAGTTACAAGTAAACATAGTCCACTTGAATTTGAAAAACCATAAAGGATGGTTTGATATACTGCAGTAGAAAGCAATACTTAGAGAAGAACACTAGGACTCCTTTGTTTTTAATACTAAAAATAAACATAGAAATTATGGAAGTATCACTATGTTTCTTCCATAGATGAGCTTATTAAGCTGAAACATGGTATCTTTTATGCCTTTTTTGTAGGCAGTCATCACTTCTTGAAAAATTTAAAGGTATTTATTGTACCTACAAGAGAACTTAATGCTGAGAAACAAATAAGTTATTGAGATAGAATTCTTATTTATGTCTCTAGAAAACAAAATTCAGACTGTTACACACAAGCTGAAATAACACACACTGAAAGCTCAGATTCTTAGTACTTCATGTTAGGAAGGAAGAGATTTGTGAAAGTAAGTGTTAAAAAATCAAACCCATGCAACAGAATACCTTAAAATGAAGCAGAGCTTCAGAACAAAACAGTAATTACAGACATCTGTTCTATACTATCAAGGGGCAAAAATGCAAATAATTTTTACAGCTCCAGTTTAGAGGGTTACAAGCTCAAATTTATCTTTGGAATCCAAAATTATTCCTCAGGTTTACATCAGCTAGACTTTCTAACACATTATGGAACCATAGAGCAGTCTGGGTTGGAAGGGCCCTTAAAGATCGTCTACTTCCAACCCACTCCCCACAAACACCCCATGGGGGGCAGGGACCCCTCTGACTAGACCAGCTTCCTCAAACCACCATCCAACCTGGCCTTGAACACTCCAGGGGTGGGGCACCCGCAGCTTTTCTGTTTCTATGCCTCACCATCCTCACAGTAAAGAATTTCTTCCTAATATCGAATCTAAACCTACTCTCTTTCAGTTTAAAGCCACTGACCCTTGCCCTGTCATTACATGCCCTTGTAAAAAGTCCTGCTCCATCTCTCTTGAAGGCCCTCTTGCCCTCTTTAGATACTGGAAGGTTCTCTAGAGTCTCCCCAGAGCCTTCTCTCCTTCAGGTGGAATGACCTTAACTCTCTCAGCCTGTCTTCATAGGAGGGTGCTCCAGCCCTCTGATCATCTATCTTTTCTCTACATGATCGCAGAGAAACCCATCTTAACAAAGGCATCAGAGTCCTCAGGATGCTGTTGTTTTGACTGATAAGTGGAAAATAAATAAGTGGAAATTTTGCTTTGCATGGGATTTAACAGAGCTGAGCACGGGACTAAGCCAAAAGCATTCTTTGTAAAGAAAATGAGAGCTGACTATAAGTTCCACTGTATACTTACGTAGGTGTATAATTTCTAACAGCAATCGATCCCCAGAGTAGGATAGGAAAGTTAGAGCCTTTTATTCTTTGACACATTTTGGTATTTCAGCATATATTTAGAAAACATTGCAAATCCAGCCACACTGATGTAAATGGGTGAAAGCCCACTTGTCTTAGGTTACAATGTAAGATGTAACCAAAAGTGTGTATTCTATCACCAGCTGTTGAAACCAGGTGGGGCAATGTTCTTTACCTCTTCCATGACACATCCTTGATAACTCCCTCTGGAGGGATATCTTCTGTTAATGGGCCATCCAGCCTCACTGCATGGCTCATAAAATTACATCATCCCATTGTGAGATGCTCTGCCCAGGGGGAGAAACCAAGCATTCCTATCTGGATATAATCTGAGGTTTGGAACACAACAGCCAGCCTCACCTACTGGATTCCCAGAGGACAAGAGCTACAAAACCACCACTGGATCCTCCAGAGGAGGACCAGATCCTTCTACAGGATCACCACTTCTACAGAACTACATCTATCACTTCAGGAGGATTGCAGCCATCCCTTAATTGGACTGCAACCACCATCCTGCCTGATGGGGTGTCAGGTTGTACCCTGACTCTGTCAGGTTAAGCCAGTGTTTCTGCATTATTGCCTTTATCTTAATTTTCCTATTAAATTGTAATTCTGATTTGGGATCTCCAACTGGTTTGCTTTCAAACTGGTACACCACTGTAATCTGTAAGTGACTCTGTTAAATGCCTGGTCATTCCCCCTGGCACACAGGCATGCATTAAGTGCAGGCATCATGTTTATACAGTGAGACTAAACAACATACAAATGCCAGTGTAGAAGAAAAGCTCTTCCAACATATTTTGATACACTGTACCACAGAAGAGGAACAGACTTTAAAAATGGCATTTATCTATGGCATATTCAATAAACCTCTGAAATATCAGGTTGCATGACTCAATCGCGTTGGTTTCCTACAAACCAAATTCATGCTTTTTTTTTTAATGTAGTTAGATATTCTGCTTTGAATCCCCATTAAGTACGATGACATGGCCACTCGACTTCATGGAGAAATTAATCTTACATAGAAAATAAGGTGTTCTGCAAAACAAAGTCTACAGCAGGGTTCAAGCAAGACCATACAAATAGCAATGTTCAGAGGATGTCTAATTTCAATGCTGTTTTTCTGGCATTTGAGCACCTGCATTACTGTAACCTATAGGTTAAATCTCCTCCTGACCAAGAATTATAGTTATAAGAGATGCTAGCATGCCTCAAAGACCTTCATTACTTCTTACTTTTAAATTAACTGAAGGGGAGGAATATGAATTCACATCTTGTGGTAAGTGGAAATAATTAAAAGCTCAGAGTTAGCAAGAATCCTCTGCCACAGGAATTAAATGGATACTAAAATGGAGAAATTCACTGAAATTTTCTTCAACATTTATGCACAGAATTACCTGGAAGTAAAAAAAAAAAAAAAAAAAAAAAAAACCAAAAAACCCAAAACAAACAAAAATCAAACCAAACACCCAAAAAACCCATCACTTGCTATGGGTGTTGTAAGTTTCAGATGAATGCAGACAGAAAGACACGTATTTCAAACGCTGCTTCATTTGTATAAATGATTTGCTTTCTACCACTCTTGTGCTACTTATTTTACTGTATTTCCTGAAAACCTCTGGTTAAAGACGTTACCAGTCTGCTGTTACAATCAACATTGTAAGGAATAAAAGCATAATCCAAAGGAAGAAAAGCAAGAGAAAACAAATGCTTTTACACACAACTAAGAGGATTTGGAAGAAAAAGCTATAGCCCTTAGCTCTTGTAACTACCAACACCAGTTCTGTTCAGCTTTTGTTGCAACAGCAAATTTTTAACAGATAAAGACAGCTTTTACTCAAAGAAAAATAGCATGAAATAGCTTCCCTCAGAACACAAATGCAGCTGGCATGTTACATTCCCAAACAGGATGTCCTGCGGGGAAATTGCTACTATAGGGGATTAGGAGCCATATTCTTATGACCCCAGGGAAATAAACCAGAGGAAAAGCAGATGGTTTCCAAACCCAAACTTCCTAAGTCCAAAAGACCATTTTGAATTCCCTGCTCTGTACCTGTGATATGTCTCCAAAACATCTGCCCTGAATAGTTTGAGACATTCACCCAAAATATTCAGGTAAATCCACAGAAGCCATGCTTTAGTGTGCTTTGGCTCAGACCCAAACTGGTAACACTCAAGGCCTTATATATCAAACACGAATTTTTTCTTTAAAGGAATTATGGTCATCCCACGAGGAAAAAACCCTCTCAAAACAACTTTCCCACCCCTCCCCCTACTTCCACTGATTGTCACCAGCATTCCAGAACTTGTAGGAGCTAAAACTGTCCTTCTACAACTATTTCCCATGGGCACAAGAAAATTATTAGTCTACCCGACTGATGCTATTTATTTTTATAGTATCATCAGCCGCTTAGAAATAGAAAGCACATTGATTTTCTGTGCTCTGGGGACCACCTGAGGGCATGAGTGGGTGGAAGAAGAGAAAAAAAAAGTAGCATTTCTGGTCAAATAACAAGGTACAAACATGTAGCATGTTGGTTCAAGAGTAGCTAACACAAGTACCTTTTCTCATTTGCTGTATTAAAAGTGCATATAGGACAACAGTAGAAAGTTGTGTTGCTCCCTTCTCACTTCCTGCCACCCCTGAGATGGTCTCAAATACAAGATATGAAGTTGTAATGTGTAGTCCAACATAAGAGAGAATCAGGGTCGGAATGCTCACACATTCTACCAGAAGCAACATCTGGCTTTGCAGCATTAACTTCTATCTTAGCTGTGAGGTCTTAGTAAGAGTTTAAGACTGAAAATGTAGGTAGCTTATTACAGATACAGCTTTATTATATAGTGACAGCAATGAGCAAACTCCCAAACCACAGCAAGTCAGCTTTCTTGTTAAGCAACCTCTCCCTGTAAGAAGCCAGCAGAAAACTATGGTTACATACAAAATATGCAGATTTTATGGAAAATACCCAGTAGGTTTAATAGAATGATTACCTTTATTAATAACCACTCTGAGTAAGAACATGCTATGAATCATGAACTATAAAAAAATTTGCCAAATTCTGTATTCTGTAAATTCAGATACTGTGAGAGAATGGACCAATGACTTTATTACATTTTTTTAGTATTAGAATAGTTAAATAAGCAAAGTGTTATGACCAACCCTTAGTATCTTCAAGACTTTATGCCTATGGTGGCTTTTGACTAGCTCACCACAGTTGCTGTCTTACACATCAAGAGTCCCCAGGAAGTGCATCTTCTTGACTGATTTTATTTACAACAAAGTCATGGTGAGAACACCCAAATTATTTTCAATACCTTAGAATTAAGGTTTCTTATTTGGAGATGGGGTAGGGAGGAGAGACAAGGAAGTTTTTAGTGTAAAATTGAACAAAAGAACACTGGAAATCTCAGTCATCCTCACTGAGCAATTCAGTGTTTGAAAGATGTTTTATATTAGGTATATATTTACATTATCTATATACCAGGTAATACATGCTGACAGCAGCAGATAAATTCTGCCTCTGCATATTAATCAACACATATTATGGCCATTCTACAATAGATGTATATCATAAATAGATTTCTAAAATCACAGTTATATTTCCAGTATCTCAGGAATTTATCCAAGCAACTCCTTGCATGTGCTCATTAAAACTCTTGCCTTGATACAGACAGGTCTAAGTCCAGCACTGCAGAGCAGCAACTGTTACACATTCCTTTTTGCTTTAAAGCATGCACTTAAATGACCCAGCTTGCATATGAACCAAAATAGTTAGGTAAGCGTTGGGCATAGATGAATGAGAGAAAATACGCAAGTCAGTGAGCCCTGCCTCCTTCAGCTGAAGAGAGCCATGCAATACTGCCTGCTACTCCTTCTGTACTCATCACACAATTTATATCTAAGAAGATATTTGAAGTGTGACAGTTTTTCTCCTTGTTCTTATGGTACTGGCTCACTAGGATCAAAATAATTTCCTTTCTGAGGAGTCACAGGGAGAGAAAATACTGGACATTTCACATTCATAACTCTTTTTCATAGGTGCTCACTGGCTAATACATAGCCACCGTGCTTTGGAGAGACAGTTTTTATGATTTAATTTATGAGCCCTGTCCCAGCACAAATTCTAATTCTTGCAACTAACACCTGCATGAAAGGATTTTTGCCTTTCACTCAAAATCACTTGTTTTAGTAGATTCCACTACTAGCTTTTGTATTTTTAACATGTATTAAAAGGAATCTATCAGCAGAGAGCCATTCAGGTGAAGACACGTTAGTTCAATGCAGCATTCACCAGTGAACTCAGAGCATCAGGTCACAGCAAGACAGCCACTGTGACACTCAGCAGTCAAGGATGCTGTACCATCTTGCTTTTTGATGGCAGAGGCTTTTGTTCTATTTTTCTTCAGAAGGATCCAACTCTATCCTTCTCAGCACACAATAAGTAATTCCTCCTTTGGCTCGTCTACCTTTCAAATTAACAAGTCCCTGGTTCCTACTGTTTTCCCTATGGTCTCCTTAAGTCTGCCCTTCTGGACTTTTAAATAACTTTCAATAATCACTTTAAATTAGTTCAGTCTTGGTTTATGATAGATTTAAGCTCTAAGACTTCATAAATGAATAAGATATTACATAAATGGAGAAGGCTTATAATGGAAGATCAGCCCTATTTACAGTGATTTTTTTTTTACTTGTTCACAGACTTCTACCTCTCTCTACTTACGTTTCTGCTGCTATTTCTATTGCTGCATACAACAGGAATTCCTTTTTTTTTGTGAACTGTCCCCATTCTTTTATTATTAGCAGCAAAGCAACCGAAGAATACTATTAGCATTAGCAATTGTCTCACAGGAGATGTTCCACCAGATACACGTGTAATGCCATAGGGGAGTCTGTCTGTTTCTTTCTACATACACAGCTGAAGATTCCTATTCTTAATCATTAGCAAACATCATCCTACAATCCTAGCTTTAATGTAATGTGCTTTAAAATATTTTGTAGATCTTTTTGATGCTCCTATTCTTGTTTCTGAAGGCTGCAGAAACATCATTAAAATGCAGTTTTCAATGGTACAAGCATTGGAAGACAGAAGGTTTGTGGGGGTTTCTATTTTTTTCAAAACTTGATCTTTGAGGAAAGCAATAGCAGAGTTCACTACGTGGTTTTCATGTCTTATTTGTATTAAACTTTTCCAGACATCTTTTGCAGATGAAGGGCTTGCTCAAAAGGGAGTGAGAGCAATATTCCCATTGATCACAGGCAGAAACTAGAAGAAAAGAGAGCAATGGTGTATTTCACAACTGAGCCAATTTTGGCTTCAAATTACTGTCATTAAGATGGGTGGTCAGAATTACTCCTAACAGGTCTACGTAAATATTTTCCTGGTTTCTTTTCAGAATTTTTTTTTTTTTTTTTTGATCATTGCTAACAAAAAATGCACAATCAAAACATAGTAAAAAATTAGGAAAAAAATGTTTTCACAAGATATACCTATACAGATCAATACTAGAGCTGGTCTTTGGGACAAATTCCTTCTACAGGCACAGCAGTATTAATATTTTAGAAGCACTAGAATTGTCCTGAGAGAGTTTTCACCAAGTAGTCCACTTACATTCAACTTGTCTTGCTGTGATCTTCAGTGTCCAGAAATTGTGAGAAGACCACACATTTTTTATTTTGATCTTTAGTTTTAGAACTCTTAAATAACTTCCAATTAAAATTTAAGCCATATAATTCTGTCTAGGACTAACTAAATAATTTTGCCTAAGACTAACTAAAATATTTCTAACTGGTTAAGATAATAATTTTTTTGTCCAGCACAAACTTTGGATTAGACCCTGTTCTCAGCTTTAAGTGTCTTACTGCTATTTTACAATGGGATTATTTTAAAAGAGAAGTTAAAAGTTCTCTCCCTTAAGCCCATGCCTATAAATAGAAAATAATAGTTTAATTTATTGAAGTATAAGTCTTTGATGTTTTTTCAGGAAAAGCAAGGCAAATCATAAAAAAAAAAAAACCTCCCTCAGTGGCCATAAGCTAATTCAGTAACACAATACAACACACACTTAATTCCTTTAAGGTCGTGCATGTTGTGTCATTCTCCTTGTCACCAAGCTTTTTAACAACACTACACCACTTCACCAGACATCCAAGACAATTATATAAGTGGGTGTTTGTTCTAAAAATACACCCACGATGAAATATCTCAGTGTGTGTGTATACCTTTACTCAGAAGCTTTACTGGGGATAATGTATACCCTCAAAATGAAAGTACAGAAGATGTCAAAATTTAACTCATTTAACTCATTTATAAGCACTCCAAGAGGAAAATTAATTAGCATATAGGATTTAAACAAAATTTATGCTATTAAAAAATATAAGCACTTGCAAGCATTGCTGGCTGAAGTTCTAATTTCTAGAGCAGTACTCTCCGATTTTGCTACAGGTGATTAGAATTTCTTAGAACTGCCATAAGAGATGTGGATGTGTTTCAAGAGAGTGCTTACATTAAGAAATCTATTTTAGTGTCCTTTTCATTACTGCTGCAGAGAATTCCTGCAAACTGTGAACAGCAAAAGCTTGATATGATGGCTGAGATTATTTTAAAATCACATACCAGTAGCTAACAGTCCCACTCTGGGGTGTTGGACTAGCCGATCTCCATGATCCTATGAATAAGTGAATTAGTGACTAAATTTAACCTTAAATGCTCAAATTTCCTTTTAGAGTTACAATTTTCTCTGTGAGGAATTTTTGAGAGAAAACAATGTGGAGATCTTCTCTTAACATACAGCCTTTTTATTCTCAGTTCTGCCCTCTATTCTCTTTAAAACTGGAATTCAATGAGCTGAAGCAAAACTGGTCCACAGAGCCTACAAGAGGTTTTTCCACTTGTACACCCTGGAAGAAGGATTCTCAAGCAAAGGCAATTGTCCACCAAGGACTACTCTTGAAACTCTAGAAAGCATTAATACAGTGTGCTTTTCCCTTAGTTTTCTCTTTCCACTTCCTTAGTCTTCTCTTCCCACTTCCTCTCCCCCATTTTTATATTGCTACCCTCTTCTCAGCAATAAAACCTTTCATCACATTTTTGAATAAGTAATTTAAGATGGCAGCTCTTTCCCCTTCCGAGCTGAAACTCAACTTTCTCCCTTCCAAATAAAGGATTTCCTAAAAACCTTATGTATTGTTAACTTTAGTGAAAGAAAGGGTCTTTTAACAATGGGTTCATCCCACTATATACAGGCAAAAAATCATTACAACATCTCAGAATTAAGGTTCAGTAATTTCTAGGGAAAAGTTTAGAGTTGCTTTGTCTAGAGTAAGAATATGCATTTTCTTTTAATCTATCAGTGCTCCAAGTTGCGTAACTATCTGCCCTTGTCTCCAGCTGAAACAGCACAGTTCAAAACACACATGCAGATGTCAGGCTCTGAACAAAAGCTGAACAGAAATTAGACTGCAAACACTGGAACGGTGGTTTCCATTCTTCTGAAATTATGAAAGGACAGAAATAACTCTCGATCTGGGATCACGCTATTATAAAAATGCGTGCTTTTACTTTCCACTACACAATGTAGTCTTTGTTCACAAGTTTCTGAAGTTTTGATCATATCATCAAGACATTTGTACAAAGATGTCTCTGGGAAAGTTCAGAATTTGTACCTTTTACTAGCAGTCTAAGATAACCAGTAGCATGCACAGATTAAGTATGACCATTTTGTTAAATTTTAGAGAAGAAATAGTATATGGCCAACATACAGGGTTTTAAATTAAGGTGGGTTTTTTTCTGTAATG
Source organism: Aphelocoma coerulescens (assembly GCF_041296385.1). Lineage (NCBI taxonomy): Eukaryota > Metazoa > Chordata > Aves > Passeriformes > Corvidae > Aphelocoma > Aphelocoma coerulescens. The sequence continues at coordinate 110,204,561 of NC_091015.1, forward strand.
GCACCTGTCTCCTCTTTTCCACATCAGGTTTCAGGTCCTGCCACTGTTGTAGCAGTGGTTTTGATGCATCCATCATGAAATTACATCACAACCTTTGCTAGAGGGACCACAGGCTCAAATCAACTGCTTTCTGACAATTTCAAAAGCATATTTAACACCTTGCAAACTACAAGAGATGTTGAAATTTTGTTGATCTTAAAATGTTCTTCTGTTGTATTTTAGACATTTTCATTACTAACCCAGGAGCCCTAAGTGTCTGAGACTGGTGTAATTCCACAGATGTAAAGTACTGCTCAAATAGAAAAGAATTTACTTCTATGCATTCCAAAAAAGCTGCTCGTCTGCACATCATCTGCAATTAATGCTGGCTGGATGAACAGGGCAAAAACTTCTTTGTGATGACACCTAGGATGAATAACTAGATTTTATGTCATTCACTTCTTATCTAAACAACTACAAGTACTGCTGAAGGCAGGCAGAACAAGTTGCTTCAACCTATTGACATGTAGTCAGATTCACCAGAAGCAATAAAAAAGTTTTTTAAAAAATTCAATTTTCAACTCCCAATAGCAGACTCTTTGAGGAAAATATGATAGTGGTAAATATATAAATAAAGTTACTATCCTTCTTTTCATGTTACCCTGCTTCTTTTGCTGTGCTATTCACCACATCCCAGGGAAGCAACTATTCACAAATAAATACAAACTGGAAAAAAATAATTTGATTTCTGAGAATTAGAAGGAAATAAGAACTAAATTTCTATCTTGTGTCACTGAAGAACCATTTTTCAGATAGAATGAAATAATTAGCACTTACCCTCCAGAGAAGACTCCAGGATAGTCCAAGACTGAAAACAAGGGAATTTTACCAGTGAAAATGGCAGCTGTGATTTGAAAGCTGGCATTTCAGTTGTCTCATTTATGACCAAGAATTTCACCTCTGGACCTGAATATTTGCACCTATTCAAGCAGCAATGACTAAAACATGGAAGTGAAAGAGAGGTGCAAATACACTTGTGATCTTGTGAGATGGCCAGCTAACGACCCTATTTGGAGGCAGTGACATCTGGCTTCACAGCTGAAGGGCAGGATGATTGTCCACAAAAAAATGAGCTGCCCAAGTAGTGACATAATAATCATTATGATTCAGGAAAATTCAGATGAGAGCTATGACCCAGACACACATTTTGTATTAGAAGTAGGTTTTGTGGCTATAGAGGACAATGCCTAAAAATCACTCATTTCATACATGAATGATCTTGTTCAGACCCATGGGACAGATATTTCCTGTATTACAGTAACACAAGCAGAGTGTGATAGTCTTAGAAATGACCATTTCTCTCCCCTTCTGTACTCCCTCCACCCCTCACCAATTTCTTTACTTAATCCTTTCAAAACAAGCAAAATAAATGTCTGATAGAACCTTTTCCCCTGCAGGTACACATAGATACCCAACCAGAAACTTGAACATGACTGCTGGCAGTTCCTTCATCAATTACCTTGTTAATTTCTTGAATTTATTAAAGAGAATTTGCTTAGAGCTTACTAGAGAACAATCATCCTGTTTCATGAGAACTGAAAATGTAGGTGTCATGGTTTAACCCATCAGGTAGCTAAACACCACACAGCTGCTTGCTCACTCACTTGTCCCCTGCCAGCGGAATGGGGGAGAAAATCGGGGGGGAAAAATAAAATTTGTGGTTTGAGGTAACAACGTTATAATAGGATAGAAATGGAAGAGAAAACAACAACAAGAGCAACAATTTGAGAAATCAGTTAGGATACACTAAACAAGTGATGCAGGATGCAATTGCTCACCCACCACCCACCGTGCAATGCCCAGCCAGTTTCCGAGCAGTGGTCCCCAGCCAGCTTTATTCCTGGTTTATATACCGAGCATGATACCATAAAGTATGGAATATCCCTCTGGTCAGTTGGGGTCAGTTGTCCTGGTTGTGCCTCTTACAAACACTTGTGCACACCCACCCTCCTTGCTGGCGGGGTGGGGTGAGGAACAAAGGCCTTAATGCTACTGCTTAGCAAGAACCAAAACATCAGTGTGTTATCAACATTGCTCTCATTCTAAATCTAAAACACAGCACTGTACCAGCTACTAGGCAGAAAATTAACTCTATCCCAGATGAAACCAGGACAGTAGGACAACAGAGTATTTAGGTAAGCTCTGCTGTAATTTGACATCTCTGTTGAGCGCCCTTATTCCTGGGTTGAAACAGGTTTGTGCCCCAGCAGTTTGAATCAGGCACAGAACCTGAAGCTCTCAAAATTTAGACAACTGCTTTATGGATCAGCTATAGAAAAAAAAAATTAATCTTAATGTCATGACATATTAAAAACACCTCAATTAACTAATAATTAATATTGGGTGTATTTTAATTTTTTCCTTGTAGAGAAACAGTATCCTAGAGATTTCTACCTCATTTATATCTTCACATTTGATCTAGCAATGAAGCATAAACTGGTGGTGTCACATCTATTTACATAGCAACACACCATTTTACCAAGCATGGTCATGGCTTCTACTCTTACTGAAAGCTGAGAGAAAAGCAAGGCTGAGGAAATGTTTGCCAAGCACTCAAACATGGAGCTAGTTTCAAGTATCCTCTTAAAGAGGATCAAAATATCTTCAGCTAGAATACTAACACAAATACATACAAAGAAACCAACGAGTCCTTGCGTTTTTTGTTGTGGTTTGGGTTGCTTGGGTTTTTTGGGTTTTTTTTTGCTTTTCTTAAATCAATCTTAACATCAAAGTTCTTTAGTTAACTTCCAGTAAATCTCAAACAGTGAATGGATGAATACTTCAAAATAGATGCTTGATTTTAATGCCCATTCACATTTCTTATATCCTTTGTATCAAAACACAAATTATCTAAATAATGGATGAGCTCTTCACATGCCTTACAGCAGCAGTACTCAATATAAAGCCCTTAGAGGATAGAAGAATACAATGTACTCTGTTTTAGACATGAAGTTGATTTAAATTTTTTTGTCTACTGCTAACATTCATTATTTACTGAACAACACTAATAGTAAATTGATATTCACAGCAGCTTAGGTTTCACTATTAGTTAATAAACAAAAAAGCTCTGGAAAAAAGCTACCACATTAATAATGATCATAATTCATGAAGAGAAAACAAACAAAAAAGCATTTAATAGAGTCTTTTTAGAAAGAAGTCGTAACTCTGAGGAAATTTTAAAATGTTTTTTCCAAGAGTTCCCCATAGAGTATATTTTTCAGAACAGATCTTAAAGCTGACAAAAGAAATAATTTGACTACAAACTGTTATGCCTTCAATACAGCCAAGCCAATTAGTCACTCTGCTCCTATCAGAGCATTTCAAATATATTGTACATTGACAAGCTGCCTACACAATAGCAAGCTTGTGATAGCAAAGTAAAAAGCAAAAGGAGGAAAAATTAATAACGCATTGAACACATGCTCTGTCTTCCACAGAGTCTCCCTATCTTTGACAGGGCTTCTCTGAATCAAACCTCCAAGCTTTCCTTGTTCTTCGCTCACATCTTTAAAATTCCAAGCAAGGAATTTAAAATTCCAGCTCACCCACATACCACAGGAGCCAGCATCAGTTTTTTTCTCAAATCCTGTAACCCTTTCAGGGATTCACAACAAAAATGTCGAGTCTTGATAGACTTTTACAAGAACCAAATGCTTCTAGTGGCACCCAGCCAGTTCATCTTAAACAGACAGCCATCCCACACCTAGAGGATTTAATAAACTGCTGTGACTAAAGGAAAGCCCTACATTACAAGATGGGTCTATAATCAAATTAAGATATTTCTGTCAGTGAACAACATGGATCATCTTCCAGTATTATGTATCACACAAACTCCTGCTTAGTTGCTTTGGTTCACAGTGTCTGGTATCTTAAAAGAGTAATATTTATCTGTGTGGAGAAAAAGAGAACTGGTATGATGGCTGAAAGTATTTTGAGATGCAGGTAGGTCATAATTTACAACCCATGTTTTATCTGACAGTGATGGAACCTCAACAAAAACCATACGTGAAGCTAAGCTTTATTTTTAACTTATCAGAAACACGTCTGCAAGAGATCTGAGCTGTGTTATGAATCCACTTGTTTACTGCACCCTTCCTATCCCCTTACCTGCTGAGCCCTACCTTCTTATTATCATCTCAGTCTCCTATTTCTTCCAGTTTCAATGCAGTACTATGAACTTGTTCAATCCCATTACTTTTGTTCTCATTGCCCTCAGGCCCACATTTCAGGTATGCATTCAAGATCCAAATTTTACCAGCTCACCCCCACTCATTTCCAATGCATTTCCTGCCCAGGAAAACAATGAGCAGCTGTCTCCACTTTCTTAATTGAAATACCCAGAGCTCAGAACCTCCTTCCTTTCAGACTGCCCAACTTGCCAAAGCACCCTTTAGTAATGTACATTGTGCAGTGAAACGTCTAAAAAGTGCAAGTATTTACCTAAGAGATTACAGCAATACTGTCAAAGAACTAGTGTTTCCAACCATTTGTCTGTAAATCCATAATCTCTAACCTTTTCATATTCTGTCTCACTTTTACAGCACAGTGCCATTTCTGCTTTTTATTTGCATGCTTTTAGAAAATTACCTTCCACAGGAGGGAATCTAGCAAGGTTTGTTGATGTGAGGTAATTTAGGAAAATTAAAGAGAAGAATAATAGTTCGTTTTTCAGTTAGATCTCTGTACAGGGGATTGATTGAGATAACCTCACTAATGTGAGACTTCTCTTTTATCGACTATCAATTATTTCAGTAATTTCTATGCCAGCTGAAAGACTCAGGGTTAGGAAAATGTATACAGCTTCCTTAATGTACTTTGAGAACAAACACTGCAAAACCTGCTCAGCCAAACAGCCTTCTTAGAGAAGAGTCTACACTGCAGCTGAGTTGAAAAGGAATGAAATTTTCTTGTACTGGTCCAGACTCCACAGCACCTGCCACTTCCCCCACCACACAATGCATGCAAACCAGTGGATGCAAGAGGCTGAAGACCTACCTGCCATTCCCCATACCTACTATTTTGTGATTGCCCACTTTTCTCATGAGCCTAAACCAACTCTTTGCCAAGTCCATGTGTCACATAATTTCTCCCTGGAAAAGGAGTAGAATTGCATTTGTCCTACCTTTTATTTTATCTTTGCTGTCTGTTGAACATATAGAACAAGGCATGCTTGCTTTTACTGTCTCACAGATTTGTTGCTGCTATAGCACTAGATTTAATTTTCCATTTTAAAACATGCAACACTGGGAACTATAAATATAAAAAACAGCAGTAAAACCTTCACAAAATTAGCTTTGGTTTTGCTTCAAAACTATACAAAGACTCAAATATTTCAGTTGCTACAGATGCAATTGCAAATGTTCATTCATTTTCTTCTTTTTTATTTCAGTCTAAGACACAGGCCAACAGCAGTGGTCACCCAACAGCTTGAGAAGGAAGTTAGTATTAGGTTGTTAGAGCAAGGTAGTAACTTTATGCAAAATGGTTCTCACTGTTCATTTTTCTAAAGAGCAAAATCATTAAAAGTATAGCATAATGCTCTGTAATTATAATCTAAGTAATTTCCCCTGTTAAAAATACATTCTAATTGCTTTAAGTGAAAACACATCATTATAACTTCCCTTGAAAGGGGAACTAATAAATAGATTAGTAAAATCCTACAGTCAGTACATTAAATCATGTTTGTTCATTCAGCTGAGACTGGAACACGTAAAGTACATCTTCTTATGGAAAGACATAATTAGGGAGAATGGCTGGCTCATGGGATTAGCCAAGGGATTTTGAGTTTTCTACATCTAACTTGGTGGTGTGAATCCTCCCCAGCTTGATGTTGACTGAAGCTTATTACCATCTGCTCCCTGTTCAGTGTCCTACATAAAACGAATTGGTAGTCTTTGCCTAATTCCAAGCTCACAGGTGTCCAGTATTACAGCTACTGACAGTAACTAGCACACCTTTAAGCAATGTCAGCAAAGATGCAGAAGATTTTAAAAATACAACAAAGATGCTTACGTAATTTGGTATAAGCGGTCTAACCAAGCCATGCTTTGAGAAGAAACAGGATGGTAGAATTACCTCTACTTTTCACCATGCTTCTGCCAAATCACTGAATATGGATGATTACATGCCTGCATAAAACTTTAAATCTCTGATTTCACCCTAGCTAAAAATCCCAAAGAATTAAAATGGCAATACCATTTTTTAACTCTGAAAGCTTACATTTTCTTACCTTAAAGGGGGATTTTAACAGTTAAAATATAGTTTCTATAATTAGCATGGCTCTACTCAGAATCTGAGAGAACTGTTTTGGCGTGTACAAAAATTACTGCAGTTTCTGTAACACCTAAAGCAGCTGTGCAGGCAACCACTACAAGAAGGAAGACAATAACAAGGAGAGTTACAAATTAAATTATCCAGATCTCTTGTCATCAACCTTTGGATGAACAGGCCTGCTTCCTTTGGTCATCTCAGGCAGATATACCTTTGTTTTGTGAAATAAGCACTAACTCATGCAAAGAGAAAACTAGGAAAGTGTTTTAGTTTCAAAATAGATAAAAACTGGAGTTTTTTGGACTTACACAAAGGTAGTTTTGAAGTAAACAACTGGAAATCTCTCACTTTCTAAACACAAAGATTTAGAATTAATTCTCAGTGGTGATGAGCTGCTTCTGCATCATTTAAGTTGTATTTCAGGCTGCTGCCATTTTCTCCACAGACCAGAATCTTACATTGTCCATTATGTGACTCCCCCACAAACATGTATCTATATGTGAAACTAAACTTTGTATTATGGGAATTTTGGAAAGAAAGTACAGGAAAGGAAAAAAGTGTAAATTAAGTACTTCTCCACATCTTACAAAAACAATATAAAATATTTGTTGAGTTTATTTTTTTAAATTCAAATTGTTAATTAGAAACATCAATTTACAGCCATTCTTTAATTTCTTATATGAACATAATTCCTATAAGAATTGTATTTCTTTAAAACTAATATTAGGAGAAACTTTACAGCTGACCTCCAGTAGTTGTATCTATCAGCTCCATAAATGTCTCAATGTAAACATTTAATTTCAGTAGTCTTTTGTAAGATAAACAAGCAAAAAACCAGCCAGATTTGAAACTTAATTTTTTCCAGGTACTAAATTTGAAGCTCTTCTTGGGTCTTCATATAGTTTTTAAACATTTAAACTATTCAGTAGTTTTTCTTTGGTCTCTTGCATAAAGATGTTCTTTTTACTTTTGCAGGACCTGCATTTAAATCAATGGGAAACCTTCCATTTATTCCAGAAGAACACAATCAAGACCTTATTGTTCATAGGCAGAGATACACTGAAACCCTCCAAGAAAGGTTGACCCTCTAAGAGTTTTAGTCCACAGAGTTTATGAGTTTGCTTTTTTAAAGAAAAGGAAGGAAAAGCCAAGCTTCATTTTTCTGAAGCATTAATGGGAATCATCTTGTTCTTCAAATCCATGTCCCTCTTTGGATGATAAATGACAACTATTAGGACTCTGGTTTATCATGACACAAACCACAAATCTCTTTACTGAAAACTGAAACATGCAGATTTTTCAGGACAAGACAAAGAATGACGGTGCCAAGTTCTGTGAGAGTCCAGTCCAGAAACTGGCACCATGTTTCCTATATATCTTTAAAATATAACTAAAAATAATACAAAATGCACATAATGCAAACCATTATGTATATATGTAGAAAGTAAAATACAGCAAAGGAGCTGTTGACTTCCTGAATTTGAAATGACTCACTCTGTTCTATGAAGCTTAGGTTTAGATGAAACAAAAATATTGAGTATCTATTCACAACAGACAAGCCTTATGCAAGAATACATAGATTTATAGTTCACTAGGCATCTTTTTTAAAGAATCAGCAAAAACAAAGACAACATCAAGGAAAACTGACTATGAAAATTGTAGTGGCTGTTAGTTAGGCATCTAATTAGTCAAAATGAAAAGTAGAGATGGCAACTTGATTACTTAAGCAATTTGATTTCCTCTGACCTGAAGTAGCTTCTGCCTATTTTACACGTCACCTTTACAGCAGAAGGTTTATCTCACCAACAGCACTGTGTGTTCACAGACACTCTTTCTCCTGCTGTAGCTGCATAAAGGGCTTCTGCCATTTTTCTGCTTCCCTTTGACACACAGTTAGTAATATATTAAAAATCAAGTTAATAATGTTGAACAGTTTCAATACCTGAAAAAGTATCTATATTTCCTATTTCACCTCAGACAATGGAACTCAGGTAGCCATAGAAAAGGTCCCTGTCGATATTGTCATGCAGTCTATCTAGCTACCTCATACTTCTCATATACATACATTTGCATACAGAATCTCTTGACAGACATAAGCAGGCTCCACTTATCTTCAGTGAGATTGACTGCAAAAAGCAGCTAGAGCTGTGTAAATATCTGCTGATTCAAACTTTCACCTAAAATGCAAGAAAATGTCATGGAAGAAGTAATTCATGCTTCAAGCTGCTGTAATTGTAGGGCAGAATCCAGCTCTATGCAGAAAGCTGACAGTTCAAGACTCTTTGGTCTCACTCTGACAAGCTGTTTGGAACATAAGTTCTTGCACAGACTTTCATTACAGTTCTTCATAAAACAGAATTCCACTCTTGGTCTGAAGAACTGCACACATTTGTATAAAGTTATTTATGCTTAACAGGCTTTGTAGTCGTTGTAGCCCAGTATTTACATTCCTCTTAATAAAAAAGCGAAAGATAACAAAATATTTAAAAGACACTCGCTTACACTACTAACAAAAATTGTGTGTAACTTAATGAGAGGTTCTGTCTACTGAGTATTATATTACTGTGCTGGTTTTGACTGGGATAGAGCTAATCTTCACTGGTATGGGGCTGTGTGCTGGATTTGTGCCTCAAACAGTTGATAACCCAGGCATGTTTTCATTACTGTTGAGCTTCACGTACACAGAGTCATGGCCTCTTCTGTTCCTCACCCCACCCCATCAGTGAGGCAGCTGGGGTGCACAAGGAGTTGGGAGAGGACACAGCCAGGGCGGGTGACCCCAACTGACCCAAGGGACATTCCAGACCATGTGGTGGCATGCTCAGAACACAGAGCTGGGGGAAGAAGGAGGAACAGGGAGATGTTTGGAGTGCCTGCCTTCCCCAGTTACCATTATGTGCTATGGGGCCCTGGTTTCCTGGGGATGGCTGAACACCTGCCCGCCCATGGGAAGCTGTGAATTAATTGCTTGTTTTGGTTTGCTTGCCCTCACAGCTTTTGCTTTGCCTATTAAACTGTTTTTGTCTCAATCCACGGACTTCTGCACTTTTACCCTTCTGATTCTCTCCCCAGTCCCACCAGAAATGTGTCTGTGGTTGTGTGTGGTTTAGCTGCTGACTGGTGCTAAACCAGGACAATTACAGATTGTATTCCATCAGGGAAGGTTTAATTACATATTTTCTTACAGTTTAATTATACTGGTAAGATGAAGTATTATAATTAAGATAGAGCACATTCATGATTAGGAAAACACAAATTATTTAGTAGTTAGTAAATATTCAAATATTGCTATAAATGAGGTACTTTAACATGAAGATTGAAAAGAAAAAACTTAAGCCTATGATAAAACAGAATTACACAATGGAGTTGACTAACATCTTCAGATAGACTTCATTCTTAAAATGCAGATGATAAAACAGTTTGTAAGGAATCAAACCCCAGATACTTTTAATATAGAATTCTGAATTGTATCTGATTCCAACACATTTTTACCTGAATTTTGGCCAGTATTTTGAAAAAAAATACAGACTTCTAGAAAAATTACAAAGAAATTCCAACAGCTGCACCAAAGATGCACATTTTGTTAATGCTCATTATGACAAAATGAAAAAGAAAAGGAAAGAGTGAGAAATTATGAAGAATTTCCATAGTCAAAGGTAATTTTTTTAATATATAAACTTAGTGTTGTATGCTAATATTTTGACAGCTCTGAGTATGAACCAGGCATATCCATCCTGACTTGTAAGGAAAATATGTGTGAGCCAATATAAGTAGGTTGGAATAGGTGTTTCAGCTTTTATTTTTAAAGCAATTGAGTTTGGCTTGTGCAAAATAGTTTTCAAATAGAAAAATTACATTCTACATTGTAAGAGGCCACTGGCTTGCCGTCTGCTTTGTGATTAAATGGCACAGGCACCACTATAATGAGGCAGTCTATCAAAGTCTTCTACCTGGTTGTTTACACTCTATGAGGCTGTATGAATGAAGGATTTTAAAGTTTTCATTAAGTCCTTGGCTGCTGTGCATGCACAAACACAAAGCCAATTATTTTAAAGGTACATAGGATTTTACCCTTTTTATCTTTCTTGAGAGCATGATTGCTGCTGCTTATGCTTCACTGAACAACAGAAATAGGGACAAAATTCCTTTATTTATACAAAAAATACATATTCTCATGTGTAGGCATCAGCACCTGAATTTGAATTTTGAATTGCAATAGCAAATTTGGGAGTGCAGGGAATTTTTAATGGAATTACATAGATATTTCATATAACAATTATTAGCTGGCTGAATATGTACATTCCTGTATATTATTTCTCTTATCAAAACTGTTTCTGTTTGGGGGGGAAAAGTCTTTCTTTTTTTTATCTGAAGAAAAGAGTACACAGTAGACCAATCTACAAACAGAACTTTTTTAGTTACCCTGCCATCCTTCTGGTATCTTATTCTGTTCTTGTTTCCTCTATGTGTGGAGCGGCTCTCTGTCTTCTATTTTCTACTCCAGACCCTGACCATGTAAACACTTCCACAAATGAAAACCCTTTTTTTGAGGATTTGATTTAAGAAAACTGCTGCAATTTTTGCTGAGCTAATTTCTGAGATGACAAGGAAGAAACATCCTGAATTCCAAGAGAGACAAGCCAAGTGACTCATTCCACCATATTTTCTTCAGGTGAGGTAATCCATTCTGCATCTCAAGTCCTCTACAATGTCCTATGTACTCCTATTTTCAGTAATGATGTCTAGGACTTTATTATTTTAAAACTGTTCCCTTGTTTAAATGTTTACTCAAAAAAACCCGAAAACCCCAAAGAACTTACAGAATAGGTGCCATTTTTTAACATAATCACAAATCCTTTTGCAGATATAAAACAGAATACAAAAAGTTCTGCATCATGTAGAGGACTTATGTTAAAAAAGTCCGTATCTAATTTAGCTCCCTATAGCTGTAATTTACTATGGACCAAGCAAGACCCTCATTAGTAAATTTGGATGCTCCAAAAGCAGAGAGGCTAAATTCAAACACTGAGTTTTGCAAGAACAGCTTAATGAAAGAAAGTTAATACTTCATCAGAAGCTACATACATGTATCATCACTGAAATTTTAAAAATATTTTTTAGCAGTATTGCTATTGTTTAACAGAAATAAACTCTCAACACTCAACTGTAACATTTGTTATAGTTGAGTATTAATTCATTATATCCTCATTTAGGGAAAACAAGAATATTCTACATATCTAAACCATAGATTTATGGTTACTATCTTTACCTGAGACACTGAATTTGCATTAATTTCTTATGCAACAGAAGAAGATCTTCTGATTAGGAGGGTACAAAATTTATACTGAACCCATATTTAATTCATTGATCTTAGAGGATGAAAGTAGCAACCCATTCTCTTTAAAAAGGATAGAAAGATTTATCTGAATTGTAAAGTTTTCTGCCAATTTTTTCCAGTTCTAATTAAGATAAGAAGTTTGAACTTTGATATAGGTATATAGCTCATGTCGTTAATGCATTTTAATGTCTCAGTAATGAAGCTGCATTTCAGAAGAAACGAGGTGCATGACTAAAGAGCATATACTGTTACTTCCCATTATGACACAGGGAGAAGATAACATACACACTAAAATACAAGGGCAATTTACCTAAGTACCATTGTCCATATTAAATTAATTTTTAATACATATTTTGGTTTCCAAAAGACTTTTGATGCTGATTATTAGGGAAACAGAGGGAAATTGCAGCACAGAAACACATCAGTTAACACAAGTCTGGGAACCAGGACCGTCTATTTTAGGAAAAGAGGGGCTTTAAGTCTCAGCACAGTATAGACAGTTCTCTAAAAACACATGCTCAGTCCTCAGTGGCTGTCAGAATGGTAAATCAAGTGCTAAAGTTGGTCACAAAAGCAACAGAGAAAAAAGGAGAGCATTTTTGTGCCACTATGACCATGATTTACCCACGCTTGAGCTCATGCCAACTTTCATTCCTCTCAAAGAGAGAGAATAGGAGAGGTCAGAGAGGAAACAGGAGCTATCACAAAAGTATGAAACAGCTCATGTCAGAAGAGCAACAAGGCCTCTTCAGCCTGGAGAAGGAGTTTAGAGGCCGAGAAGGCAGAGAAGGTAAATGAAGTACAGATGTCTGAAAGCAAAAACCAGTGTGGTGTGGGAGAGCTGGGGGTAAATTACTAACCAACTCTTCCAATAGAGGAACTGAGGGTAGGAGAAGAAGACAGCAAAAGTCAAATTCAAACCAGTCACAAGAGGTGGTTTGTTTGGCAGTGGGTAGGAAGCCATGGATGTATTTTTGGCAAAGAGTATTGCAGATGCAAATATAGCAGTGGATTCAAGGAAAGGCTGAACAGGCACTGGAAGAGGGATCTGTTAAGAATCACCAAGCAGAGAAAGCATGGGAAGCTCATGGGTGAGAAACCACTGGAAGTTGGGACACCAGTTGTGAAACACATATAAATTTGTTTTGCTTTTCCTGCTCACTGCATATCAGCTTATGGGCCCTGATAGAGAAAAACGACTGAGCTAGATGCACTTTTTATTCTTATGACCCGTAACACACCTTCTGTTTATAAACTGGGTCAATCCCAAGCAGCTGCTTCTCTGCTCTTGGTGGAAGTCTTGAAAGGACATTAAAACAAAACGAAAATTCAGGCATTGTATTTAGTCAAGATTTGTAGCACAACTTCTGACAAAAACGGTGGCTGAGTTTTGTGTCCATGACAATCCAAAAGAAACAACATCCCATTTTCTGCAGTCATTTATCTTTTGTTCAAATGCCTTCTTGTGCTAAATGTTACCTTTTGCAGAATTTGACAAGACTGAAGGCAATGACATTGAAAGGAGAGAATGCAAACATGTCGAAGTACATTTCTCCACTGACTAGCCTGCCTTTTTAGAGTCACGAAGGAATACCATTGTGCATACTGTGCATTCTCAACTTAAAGTCCGTGACAATCCTTTATCACTTTTCTGTAGGTAAATGGCTTTGTTTATAAATTCTTATGACATCAAAAAATAAAATATCATTCCTGACACTGCCTCATCTTACAAATCTATTCATATATCTTTTAAAAACAAACTGGAAGGAAAGGTAACATCACACAATAACAAACAAAAGAAAACGCCATCAGCATCATCAAAATAAGTGAACAAAAACATACCATCTTTAAAAAAAAATCACTAAAAGCAGATCCAAGTAAGTACTTAGTTTCCAACAGAAAAACTTGAATGCAATGAATACATACATCCATATCTGTGACTTAAAAAATCCTGTAGGCCATCCAGTCCTAAAAGAAATAAACTGATGACAAAGTTCTAAAATACAGTGACTAAAAGTCTGTTTCTAAACAAGTTAGAGAAACATCAGGGAATTCCTTGGAATGCCTGATCCTACAGAGTCACTGGACACAGGCAAGACAAACCCTCAAGGCCCATTCCAGTTTCCACAAAGTAACAACACTATGGATAGAACTACACCTTTTTCTTGCTTATAATTAAGCAAGAGCAAAATACAGGAACTGTTCTTTCCTATCCTTGTATTTGATTGAGTAGATGTTGGCACACGTATGATATAGGATATCCATGACTGGATCTTCAAAGAAATGTTTTCTTCAGGATACTGTAACAGAAAATGTAGCTATAGACTTTTTTTAAAGAGAAAAGACTGATTTTTGTTTTGAAAGGATTTTAAATGCTTTTTCCAACTAGAAATTGTTAAGCTATGTTTCTGAATAACCCCTTAATTGACAAAGAAAGATTATTCTTATGCTACAATTTTCTATTCTGAGCCCTTATGGCCACTGCTCAGTCAGCATATTTTGGAAACCAGTCTGAGCAATCTAAGCCCCTCAAGGGAAAGCCAATGAAACTAACTCTAAAATTTGGCATTTCACTGCAGAGGCCAGAGCTGAAATGCCATTTTTCCATTGTTTAGAAAAATTCCTGACCTAGCCTTTAAAAACATGCTATAGTAGGAGTTTTTTTCTTAATTCACAAACTCAAATGTATACAAGTATGCTGAATTGCTACAATCCGATGCAAGGCACATTTGAAAATCTCCTTGTGAATCAGAAGAAGAAAAACAGTGTTAAATGCTTATTGGAAATGTCAAAGGAAAAAGGACAAAGTAAAAATGAATCTATAGGATATTTTTTATAGGAAAACAAAGCAAATAATCTGATTCTCATTTTTGCTATTAATTATCACTGTATTGTAGATGTTACTATGCACATTAAATTGGAAGACTGCCTGTGTGGCAAACTCTTCTTCAGCAGACTATACCACTTAAATTAAAAAAAAACCCACCAAAATTTGCATTTATGTTTCTGACAGATAAAATATTATATCTCTGCATTCTCTATTTTTATGCCAGCTGAAAATACTGTTCTACTGTTCTACTGTAAAACTTTGCTACACCCACTGTAACCATTGTGGATGTTTAGAATGTCTTCCATGAAACAAAGCCCCAGGACTTACTCGATTTGGTGAGGAGACAAGAAAAGGTGTGCAGCAGGAAGAATACCCTAGCATATTTTATTCTATAACCATTACTAAAGATTTTTCTTTCTTTGTTAGAAAACAATGTCATTAAAAGTGTGATTCTGATTGTAAGCTTCTATGGTGTTCTTGCATGCCAAGTTGTCAACTTCTGCATGAAAGATATTGTAAAGTTCTTTTACTTCTGGTTTGTGGTTTGTTTGCTCTGGTTTTACTAACAGATGGCAAACAACTCATGTGGGTCAGTTTCATGCACGAACTTCTATAAAATAATGTTCCAAGAAATTTGGCACAATATTACTTCAGTTGTGAAATTGGAAAGTCAATTAGTTTAGGGCTTCACAAGCTTAGTGTTGGCAGAAATTCATAGCACGAAATCAGCACCATCAGCAAAACTGCAGTTTGTGAATTGATTGAGAAAGTTTTCATTACTAACAGCTAAAGTTAAGGACAAGCATGAATGACCAGTCACAAATTTCCATTAACAATACCAACCTGAAAAATATTAGTAATTACACATAGAATAAAACAGTTGTGAGCTGACAGCTCATGAGAAAACAGTAAAACAGTACCTCATTACTGTTACTGTATTTAATGGAGAAAGTTGGTATTCATACACTGGTTATACACAAAATAACCTGAAAGAGAATCCTATAGATGGTTTAAACCTCTTTCCAGTGAAATGAAGGTGATAAAAAATAGATTGGAAAACAGTAAGATAAAAGCTGGTTGGTTTTATTTTGTTGTTTTTTGTTGTTTGTTTTTTTTTTAATGGAATCACCTTACTAATTTTCGTGGATATTTTCCTAACTTCACATCCAAAGTGCAGATACTGCAGATAGATAACTGATACAGGTCATTTGAACAAGGATTTGAACAAGTGCTAATATTTAAAAGTGACTAGAAATGTGGCTACTTTAAAGTTCTGGAGAAAATTACAGACAAAAAAAATTGTGCATCTTCTTAAAATACAAATTGACAACAATTAATCTTAGAAAATATCCACAGTGAAAACAAACTCCAGCATAAATTACAGTTTCAGTCTTTTATAATATGTTTTTTGTCATCTGGAAAGCAAAACATTGTGTTGATTCATATGAATTCGAAATTTCAAGACTTGAAAAAGGAGATTTTATATGCAACATATATATTATGAGGGAATGTTCACACAAGGAAGCTGACATTTTGCTATTTGTTTCTTCTAGGTTGAGAATGTTACCACCGAGTGCATAAACAAAACAGTGACCATCTAAAACAAAAAAATCCAACAACAACAACAACAAACCCCACAATAACAAAGTGATTAGAAATGACAAAAATCTTTCTTGGAATAAAAAGAAAAAGAGAAAAAAAATCACAACTGTTCCAAATTAGAAGATATGCTATATATAGCTTCTCTCAACTAATGAAGGCAAAATGTTACCTTTTGATGAGTTTGCTGAAATTATTATCCAGTAAGATAAATGAGTATATATTCATATAACAAAATTCACTGCAATTAGGAGTATTTTTAGCAAACAAGTCAAGATAATGTACAGGTAACCTGTTCCTGTCTACATAACAGTTTTTCTTGTTAACCAAATGTTGAGAGTTTTGGCTGTTTATGAGACACAGAAAGTACAGCAACAAGGGGAGAGAAGACTTGCCTTGGCTTAGCTTGGCCAGCAAATCCTACTAATTTTCACAGGATACAAAGGAGGAAGATTAAATGCCAAAAATGTGTCAGAGTTTCCTTTGGCATTCTTTGAAACAGTTCAGAAACTAAGCATGTATTTGCATGCTTATTTAGTGCTAAATTATTTCATTAGTGTTTATATACCTTTAGTTTTCAAAGATTCCTTACTCTACCTGTGCTCATATCTGAAGAGAAGAATTCATGCCTGTGGAGTTATACCTTGCTCCAAATTAGTCTTACATCTTCCCAAAACTCCTGTTTGCTGTAGTTTTAGCTTAATGATATTGAGGTAATTAATTGGATGATATATAAAAGCCAGAATAAAATCAGGAACTCGGTTTCTCCCTTAGATCTCGGTGTGCCCAGGTCAGGAAATCTCCATGTATTCAATCTGCATTTCCTATGAGCAGGAATTGTATTTCCTTTAAGGGTGCATCAAAGGTAATAGAAGTAAAAGCAGAAACACAGATGTGGGATTTAGGTCTCCAGTAAAATGCAAAAAAAGAGATGGGAAAGGATAGTGAATCTGTTTGGATTTTAAGGAACTAGAACTCCTTCTGTGAGCAAACAGTATCACAAGTTATCTGAAAAGGAGATAGTTGAGCAGTGATCTCTGATGGGTTTTCAATGTCTCAGTGGAAAGAGGAAAAGATGCACATTTACCTGTCACAGGCAATTTCTCTACTTGGTAAAAAATAATATTGACTTTTTGTTTTTTAACAAAACACAGACTCTCAACATGACGCTGCTGAAGTGATAGGTATTAAGAAAAGATACACAGTAGAGACAGCAGTCAGGCATTAGAAAATAATTCAAATTAATTAAGCCATTACAAATGAGGACACTGGCATGTTAGGCAACTTGGAAATTCTGTTAAAAATAATTAGTTAAGTACATTCTAGTATAGAAATGAAAAAAAAAAAAACTACATAGGAGGTGATACTAATGGTGTTTTAATGAAGAAACAAGATAACTGAGGTTAATAAAACATTAATGCAGTAGCATTCACTTCAAAGAGATCAGCTATATATGCAAGTATTTAAATTAGTAAACTGAAATTAAATGGAGGTGTTTAAAGTCTTTTAAAGCATGATTTTAATTTTTACAAACACTATCATAAAATGTAAGTTTGAATATATATGACACATGACGGACCAAAAGAAAGCTGTTTTTTTAACAATCAGAAACTAGCAGAAATAATTTTTACAATGCGTTCTTTAAAAAGTGAAAGCTGTATCCAGCTAAAGAAAACAGAGATGATCATAAACTTTAACATGTTAAATGTAAAATTTTAAGTCAGGCCAAAGAACATTTTGCAACATAAAAATCTTGAAAAATAAGAATATCCAGTGCCAGGGGGGGCCTGCAGGGCCAGAAGATTATCAGCATGTAAAAGAAATGTTTAAAGAACATTAAGGCTGTAAGAGAAAAAATAAAACAAGCAATTAAATTAATTCTTTGCATCAGTCTACCAAGGAGCTTGAGTGACATCCAAACCACTGTTTTGGTTTTGGTTGGGTTTTCCCTGGCATCAAATAAGTAGCTGTCTCAGTGAAAGCATTAGTAAAAGAGGCTCTGGAAAATAATCAATAAAATGAATAATAAAAGATTACTACAACACAACAGCAGTTATACAAGAGCTGAATAACTCAAATGCAAATTCCAAAGATTAAGTAAAGTGAATGAATTAGCCTTTAAACTGGCCCCATTACTGGTGCAATAAGTAGGAAATGTGACAAAAAAATGTTCTCTCAAGGGACTGGATATGGACTGTGGAAATACAGAGCAGTAAGCCTGGCTGCAATACCACCCAAACCAGTAGAAAAGAAAAGAAAAACCAGAGTGAATAGGAAAGGAATAAGTATTGTAAAATTGTGAAATATCAATGTAGCTTTTGGAACCAGGGTTACTGCTACTCAGAACAGACATGGTGCAGTAGAAACATATGGAGAAGGGAAAGAATAGATACCAAAAGGATATAACAGATTCTGAAATGGGATAGACTAAAACAATGGAAATGCCTCAGTCTGGAAAACGCATGCCTGTGGAGATTGTGCAAGTACATAAAATCATGGCTACCACAGAAAAGATGGACGTGGAATAAGTGCTCACTGTTTCATGATGCAAAAAACTAGCAGCATGAGAGAAAATTTTTTTCAGTAAAATAAATAATAAAGGAAGTACTCTTCATATCCTTTAAAATAGTTTTGTGGAACTTACTGCTCTAGCAATAAGTACCACATGTAAATGTAGACAAACTCAAAAGAGGAAGTGCTTACAAGAGAGTAGCATTCATGACATTACTAATTAATTCTTTAGCTAACAAAACACTGAATATCAGAACCTGAGGAAAGAAGTATCACTCTGAATTTGCTCCAGTGTTTTACTGCTAATAATATAGCTACACTCTACCAATTTCACTGGACACTTGAGCTGAAAAGACAATATGGCTATTACAGAAAGCACATTTCAGAAAAAAACACCCCTCAATCAATTTCCTTGGCCATTTCTGGTCTTTATTTAGCCATTTCTAATACATTAATATATCATATTAATTTTAAATGTTTTCACTGACTCTTTAAGAATTTTGAGTCTGGAATCTAACTGTGCTCTCGTATGAAATTTGGAGCAGAATATCTGAGTAAAAAGAAACCACTGAAGTTTCTTTTATTAATCTCATACTCTAATATCTACACTGAAATGCCACCGACATTTTCCTACAATCAGTTGTTGGATCATATGAATAAAAGAGATCATAGTTAGCCTTCACAAGTGTCGTGCTGGAAACCAGAGGTAATACTAAGGGCTCATGAATCCAGAAATATGGCCAGAAAGGATGAATTCTAAATGAGGGCTCAGTCTCACAATGTGGATGAGAAATTTCAGCTTCATTTCAAGTACTGAGTGTGATTCACTCTCTGTCCCTTTTGAAGCCTTCATGAGGTGAAAGACAGCAAGACAGAGAATCATTTCTAGAAAGCATGATCTAGCATTTCATTGGAAGTTCTTTCCTTTCCTTGTGGAAAATATGAAGAAAGGAGTCAAAATTTGATTCCTTTGACTGGTCAATAATGCTCCTTTTATGTAGCCTGAGTATAAACATCTGTGGATTAAAATGATATCTCTGAGGAAAATATATTGAATCCTTAAAGCATCCATGATGGCAAGAAGTAAATCTTCTAAAAGCAAACTATCTGCAAAAACCACATCAGTACTTTTTTTTTTTTTTCTTTTGAAAATCTGGTCAGATTTGATAATATTGTGATTCCTAGAGATAATACCTGATAAAAGGTTTTACTCTACTCTCAGAGCAGGTGCCAAAAAGATGTAATACTTAGCGTCACAAATATTGGATACCGTGACCTTCTTACAGAAAGGAAATTTACATTAAAGAAGTTATGTTCACTTGCTCTTGCTCCACAGTTCTTATATGATCAGTGGTCACCTTGGAAAGGATGTAAAGCACAGAAGTTTTAACAAAGCAAATACCTGCTTCAGCTGTTAAAATCTTAAATATTCAAATGAAAAGCCCTAACAAACATGAAAACTGAGAAAAAAAATAACTTCAGGATTCAAGCCTCCAATCTGCAAGAATTGTGATGAAATCGTGTTTTCTTTTCTCTCTGATTAGTTTCAAATGGAGACAATCATTGATGGTTTCATACATTTTTTTATTTTTAAATTTACATTAACCAAACACAAGAGAAAACAGATCCATCTCCCTGCAGAGAGTATAAATATTTCTGTTCCTAATATTATTCCAGGGCTGTGTTTTCATGTTAAGATGCCCTTGGCAACAAAACTAGTTTTAGGTGCTCCTGGCTCCAACCATTTATTTGTGCCCTCTACCTCAGTGCACAGCTGGTGCCAGAATACAAGAATATTTGTTTGTGGAATCAGATTTAAAGCCTTATAATAAATTATTTTGGCTGGTAAGAGGAAGTAGAGAGCTACTGTACTTATTTATTATTTATGTATTGCTAAAGCAGCATCAGTTCCCTCAGCCATCTCTCAGGTGGCACAACTAAATGGCTGTTCTACTGCTTTCTGAGGAGGAAAACACAGGGAAGGGATAAAATCAGGGAGGCTTTCTGACCAAAATCAACAAGTCACTGACCCATTTCTACCATCAATCCACAGCCACAGAATTCTGCACAGCCATTTAATTACCAACCCTATCAGTTCCCTCCCAGTCATCTCCCTTGCTTTTGCATAGTACTGAAGGCTATTTTAGAGTGGCAGAGAATACAGGGGTCTAACTAACAAATCTGTCTGTTCTGCTGTATTAGAATTCAAAAAGTTGTATGGGGATGACCATCTAAAAGAAACTACTTACTACTGCTAAAATGAACTACTCATTTTTTTTCTGAAAAAACGTGTGAAAATAGTTCAGAGTGTATCTGCATAATACTAAGCCACAAAACAAAAAGCTCAAAAGCAACACACTATAAAGAAATGGTTCTTTTTGAAATCTGTAGAAAATGCAGAAAGGACATGATTCAGATGCACTAGCAGGAACTTTGTAAAGTGCATAGATACCTCTTCCACTGTGGTCAGTCTGGCCTCTGATTTTGTGACCAGTATATAATTGAGGAAAACAGGGATGGTGTCATGACACTGATTTTAATGACCATAGCAGCAGTAATAGGACAGAGAGAAACTGAAATTCTCAAGGACATTCCAGATTATATGTAAAAATTATCTATTTTTTTTGCAGTATTTTTCTTTGTACTGTGTGCCATGTGAAACCCTTACAGGAACACCGTGTGGGTTAAGAAAAAGAAAAAATAATTGCAACTCTTTTCGTTTCTCCTTCCCGAAGGCATTTAAAATAAACTATTAAGAATTCAATGGCCTCATGAATTCAATTCAATATCCCAGTTTAGTAAACCAGGATGTGAGAGGAGACTTCTGAAATTTTCAGACAGACAGATCTGGGAAAATCATTCTTGAACTAAGTCAGTTAATGCAACCCAAAGACAAATCTCTCATTCTTTTTGGCATTGAGAGTGTCTACCATGAATTAAAACTTCAAGTAATTACCTAGCTAGTCCCTGATCTAAGCATGAGGCAAATAGGAAATGTTAGATCCTTTGTTTTCTCCTCAAGTTTCTTTCTATTACAAACTCAAATAACATAAGCCTTTCTTTTTGTCATGTGTTCGCCATAAATAATACTTGTTAAAAAATCTGATTTGGAGACTTCAAAAATGCTGCAAAATGGAAAGCAGAACATTCAAAGTCTGTCTGGCCACACTCACTAAATGGCAGTTTGACAAATCTCCCCATGTGGTTCCCTGAAACAATTCAACAAAAAAGTATCCCATGACAGTAAAGCAGAGAGAAATACAATTGGACTATTTTGTCTAGGTATTTTTGAGTGGGGATGGGTAGTATCAACTGATTTTATGTTTATGATCAACTGAAAATCAGTCAGTTATTTGGGAAGAGTCTTCTGGAGCTGTCTTCTACCACTTAGGGTACAAGCAAAAAACATCTATTCACAGACCAGCTTTCCCACGAGACAGTAACAAGATGGGATGACAAGGTACACAGTAGAAAACACCCTGGCAGTTTTCTGTTTTGATGAAGCTTCCTGCTATGACTCAGAGCAGCATAAGGCTATTACTCACATCCCACTCCTGTGAGGAGCAAACAGGGGAGACAAACCTCAGATGCACTTGCAGATCTGTTGTGGTCCCAACCACGCTGCTTTGTTCCACCGTGCTCTGACAGTCCCACCTTTCCATGCAGACACCAGAACTGAGCAGCAAGGCCATTCAGAATAAAGCAGTCATTGCTACATCCAAGCAGAGACAATCTATTACTGAGAAGTATCTTGCTGTAGGATGGGGATTCTTAGCCCAAGCCAGGTATAGCTGTCGTCTTAAATCAGGTGACTCCTATATGCCAGCTAAAATACGTTGGGGAAAAAACCCAAAATCCCAATATAAGAACCACAGCAAATGACTGGGAATGCTTCAGCACAGGTCTGCACTCACCCATGAGCTCTGAGAGTGTGAAATTCAGAGCAAGAGATTCTATACATAACAAAACATTACAATATTGCTGTACAACTTGAAATGCATGTGTTTGGAGCAGGGTGTTCAAAATCCTAAACTCCAAGGAAAATGAGCTTGCAGCTAAATTATCGCACTGGAGCTTTCCAACAGACAACCAGTTCCTTCTTCTTAAACTCTGGATACGTGACCACATCTACTTACATCAGATCTTTTTCATACAGAAAAAAAAACTCAGATAATTAGAACTTTACTGTGACCCACTACTGCTCTGGACATAGGGACCCCTGAAGAAAGCTATTCAGTGGACACTGAAGAGAAGAACTAGTGGATTATTTAATGAAGTATGGGATAATACAATGTGTCTCAGACACAGTGAGACACAATTCAGTTTTATCACCTTCAGAAGGGAATCCCACTGATCATCTCCATCTAACATTATTTGTCACTCCCTCCGTCAGTAAGAGAGGAATGTGCAGTAAGGACCATACATTTTTTACTTCCTAAGCACTCTAGGACTGAAAAAGTGATATAAGTCAAATTTTCTTGTGGGATACAAAGTTCTCTCCTTATTCTATTAGTGAATTTTGGCAACATTTTGATAATGTTAAAATGTCCCCTATGATATTCAGGACCCTTTCCAAATTGGGTTGTTATTTATGTCACTAAGCAAATTTATCTTTCACCTTATCTGTTCTGGTGAGAGTACTCTACACTAGTAGAATTTTATTCTTTTTCATTTAGTTCTACTGACAGGTAAGTAATTTGTGGCTCTTGCCTTCAAAGAAAAGGGAGACAAATACTCTGGGGTTTCACATGTGATGTTCTCTTTTCTTTTACAGTCAAATTTAGAATAAAAGAAACAAGCTTGTTACAGGCAAACCTGCTCTGCAGCTGGTGGTAAAACTGATAGAGCCATTTTAAACATAGGTCAGGCACACAGCTCAAAAGATGAGATGAAAGATGGTAAGTTAGTAACTGCAACAGCCATTCCATCTACAGAAAAAATTTTAATCCAAACAACTAAATGCTTGCACATTTTAAAACCAAATTAAACACTGTAAGACAGATATGTTGGGATTGCATTGGAAAGACAAACCCACACATTTTAATGTAACAGACCAGTGAGTTTTCTTTGGTTTTTATTTTTATGGCCCTTATTTTGTCTCTGAATGTTACAAGATAACAAAGACTGATTAGCTGGGCAGCCATTAACTCCTTTAGAAGTGATGGGATTTATAATAGCAGCAAAGCTGCCAGTTTTCTCTTCTGTCTCTCGGGTAATTAGAGAATAACTGTCTTCCAGATGTGCTGGCAGTATGCACTGTATCAGTCTCTCTGTCTTAAATTCTTTTCCTCAATTCAGTAATTTTTATGCTAAAAAGGAAGAATTATATTGTTTAGAAATTATAAGAATACAATCCAAATTTGGACTCTTTACTGAAAAGTAATCTATGTACACAGTTTTCTGTGATACAGAAAAGTTGGACTGTTGTCTTTGTACTGTGCACCAAAACTATGCAAATAAAACATTCTTGAAGCCAGAACAGTAGACCAGACTGAAAGCGTTCTGGGACATTTCCAAGTTGGCTAGAGCCAATATTCATCTAATATTTCAGAGCCACACTGCTTCAGCCCACTGGTTGAATGTCTTCTGAGGTACAAATTAGATCACTGAAACATAGAGAGAGAAAGATAGGTCCATTTAGTGACAAATCCCCTCTTCCCTTTGTTTTTAAGTGGTTTTCTAGGTCTTGTATACTGCCATGTATTTTTGCTGAGTGTCCACATTCCTAGACCTAGGGGCCAACAGCTAAACATTTAATTACATGAAGTGTCACCACCCTCTTCAAAAAAACTATCTTTTTGAGGACCTCTGCTGTCTCCCTGCACGTGGGCAATTTCACAAGATCACAAACTGTTCTAATCCTAGCTAACTAGAATTTAGCTTTCACACATATCTATTTAAAAAAGGTTTTGTGAAATTAAGTAAAGATGCACCATTCCTCAATACACACTTTCCAAATGACCTAAAGGTTTTTTGTGCTGTCCCACTACAAAATGCTGGTCTCAGTTCTAAGTTACTGCAATTTCAAAATTTTATCAAATCTTCATAGTATAAAATATATAAAAAACTGTTTCTTGATAAAATCTGTGGTTTACTCTCAAAATGCCTAAGATACTATGAGTTGACAGTAAAATTTACTGCTGTAAAGTTTTTCAGTAATCACCATGGTTTAGCAACCCAGGTCAGTGAGGAAGTTCCCATTCAGGTTCATGCCAGAATGTACATTCACACTCTATCAGACCTTTCACAGTAATTTAAAAAGACTACCTTACACACCTTTGTTAAGGGCCATCAAATTGTATTTGCTTTCTTCAATTCTTTCAAAGTAAGTTTGCACACTTGATACTGTTTTGTATACATGATCCTATTATGGTTCTTCATATTTGTTTAAAAAACATCTTCAGTTTAACAAAATTTTATCAAATTCTAATCATACATTTCAAAGTATTTTCACTGGCACACTGCATTGCAAGTCTAAGATGCATGTTTTCTACTTCATTTAGGTCACCAGCGAACTTCTATGGGAGTTTGGATCCATAACAATTCCAAGGATTCTTCATTTGTTACATATTCCCTGAAACACTGTTTTAATAATTTACTTCCCTGAACTATTTTGCCTTCATTTGCAGCTTGAATACTGTGTTCAGTTTTGGGCTCCTTCCTACAAGGAAGACATTGAGATGCTGAGGTGTGTCCAGAGGAGGGAAACAGAGCTGGGGAAGAGCCTGTAGCACAAGTACTATGCAGAACAGCAGGGGAAATTGGGGTTATTTAGCCTGGAGGAGGGTCAGGGGAGACCTTATTGCTCTCTACAACTGCCTGAAAGCAAGGCGGGGATCATTCTCTTTTCCCAAGTAATAAGCAATAGGAGAAGAGGAGATGGCCCCAAGTTACAACAGGCAAGGTTTAAATTGGATATTAGGAACAAAATCTTCACCAAAAGAGTTGTGAAGCACTGGAACGAGTAATCCAGGGAAGCAGTTGAGTCACCATCCCTGAAGGTATTTAAAAGACAATAGATGTGGTGCTCAGGGACATGTTTTAGAGGTGAACTTGGCATTTTATGATTGCAATATTCTGTAAGTTTTCCTCACTCGAGACAGAATCAAAATATCAGAATCAATTATGAAAGTCTAAACAAGCTATCAGCTACTTCTTGTACAATAGCAGCACCCACCAACATCAGAACTTTATCACTCTATCACTGTAAAAACACAATTTTGATAAAGGACTAGAAGTTATGTGATAACAAACGGGTATTAGTAACAAGTAGTTATGAATGTATTGTCTCTCCACCTATGAAAAATCTCTAAATGAACCTACTATATTTGTAGACTGAACGACCCTCGATTAACCATAGAATAATAAGGAAATATCATAATGGCACAGTAATAATAAATATAATGCTATCAGGAAGCCACAATTCACAGGCTTCTGAAGAAAAAAACAGACCCTGGATCAAAGGATACAAGATAGGAGAAGTCTTGAAAACATAATGTTTAATGGCATCAATGCATATTATAAAAGATGAGCTACCGAGAAGTGCAAAGAAAGGTTATTTAAGGCATAACTAAAGCGTGTACAGAACTGTGTAGCAAACTAGTGCAGCTGCTCATGATTGGCAGCCTAAACAGAAATGTCTTTAGATTGCATAAAGCTAAAAGAATTCCCATTTAGTTACAAAGGACCCTTACATCTGAATCAGTTACAGAGAACTGATCACTCCAATATCCTGAACTGATACACAGGTACAGTAAGTTTTACCTATTTTCATTATATATATCTGCATGTATCTGCTTGTTTGGGTCTGGTACCCCAACCTTGGTTGTAACTTGGATGCAATACACTTAGCTATACCCAAATACATTTCATAAAAATCTATCCTAAAAAAAATATCAGAAAAAAATCCATAAATATTTATAATGGTGAAGGGAGAGAATGCTACTTCTCAAAATATGCTAATGATTTGCAGTATCATGCAACTACAGCAGCAAACATTGCTAAATTTCCCTCAGAAAGTATAACTTATGTGTATAATAAAATGAATTAACTGAGCATTTCTTCCATATCAGCAGTTCTCTTGTTGCATTTTTGGCAATTCCAATTTCATTTTGAAACATTTTATTTTACTCATCCTTTATTAATCCTGACAGAGTAGCTAGTGAGAACAGTACACCAAATCAACCCAAAGCCTGATAGCAAGACTACCTTAGCTGCAAAAAGATAAAAGCAGAGCCAATAAAACAATGTTTGTCTCATAACCTCAGCCCTTCATAATCAAAGTGTAGCATATTACAGTGAAGAAGAAAGAAGTATGTTCAGATGAGTATCACTATTATACATATTTTTCAACTAATATTCATAGAAAGTTCTGGGTGATGAGGTATCATTCAAATGTGATTCAAAGATGATTATAACAGGAGTTACAACAAAAATAGAATTGTTTATGCAAGAGAGCTCAAACATTCTAGATAAAACAGTGATATTGTATTTAATATATAGGATTTGAAAGAATATTCACACAGCAATGAAAGGACACTCAGCTCAAACTATGCTGGGGTCCCTCAGCTCTACAGACTGAATAGTGGAAGGAATAAGTATTATGATTATTTTTTCACAAATGCCAGTTAAGATTGGCAAGTTTTATGGAGATTGGAATTAACTTATCCTGTAGAAACTATGCAAACTTTAAAAAATAACCACACACACAAAATCTTGCTAATCTTCTAAAAATATTCAAAATCATATTGTACTTTTTCGCCCATGATTTTCCTGAAGCCCGTCATACCTTTCTAAACAGTTCTTGAATTTCTTTCTTTTCTCATAAAATGCCATATCCACAGGACTGTCACTTACTAAGATAAAATTATCTAACAAATTGATGTATGCCAATTAGGAGTATTGCAATATTAGGTCTACCATATATTTTTAGATTGCTTCTTCTTTTAATACCTGTATTCATAGCAATAGTTATCTCAGTAAAAAAAGGCTAGGTAGAATGTTTGTGCTACTATAAATTTTCCAACCTGAAGAAAGGAAATAAAAGAGAAATAGAGAAAGAAAGCCACCAAATAAATACCACATGGCCTTTTCAGATACAAAATCTCAGAGAAACATTGCCTTGAAAATACAGAAGACAACTCACTGCTCCTTAAATCCACACTTGCTTTCTACATTCTGGCAGAAAAGTGATTCTATCGTGAGTAAGTGGCAATTAACTATTGTCATTCATGAAATTATTTCTAGAATAGCAGCACCTCATGGCATGAATCTATATTTTTAAATCTAGATGATTGACAAAGTGGGCATCTGTATGACATCATGCAGTGAAAAACAATTTTTTTTCCAGTTTGCTTTAAGCTCCTATATTTCTTTTAGGCACACTCCCCCACCCACAAAAAAAACAAACAAACAATCAAAAAAGGAAATGATATTGAATTAAAACTGCATGTGCAATCTTAAACTTCTATCCTTGTGCACATATATTATAAAAAAAGTTTACACTGCTTTGTGTTTACTCTGAACTTTCAGCCTCCCTGGATTTTGTCTCACTGCCATTCCTCTTGGCTATCTAACCTATTCCTAAAGCCTTCAAAGTACAAAACAAGCCTCACTACGCACCAGTGCTAATCTCTCAATTGGGAAAGCATCCCAGTCTCTTCCTTTTTTTCTGCAATTTCTTTCTGTTTGTTATCCTTCTCCTTCCCAAAACCCCTCTTGCTCACATTCTTCTTCATCCTCCTGTTTCATCAGTCCAGCTCCCTGTTTCAAGGTCTTCTACAAACTTCATGTTGTCTACCTATGACATCTCTGCACTTCTGTCAGAAATGCTTCCAGTAGCAAATCTACATCTAAAAATATGAAGCTAAAAGAGTTTCTTATATTATTAGCCTTGGACACATCTCCTTAAACTCAGTAATCTATGACAGTTTATTTGTTTTAATGGAGCTGAACAAGTTTTTTCTTCAACAATGCTTTCCAAAAGGCTGAACTGAAAATATTGCAAAAAGTAATTCAAAATAAGTGCTAAATTCTAGACCGACCAATATTACGAAAATATATGAAAAATACTATAAGCTATAAATATTTAAAACCAATTTTATAAATGAGAAATGGCAGAAAATCTAGGAAGTGGAATAAGGTAAGCTAAAATTGATGAAAAATTGTATCTACATAATACAATGTTCTCATACTTCTTCACAGGTGCTAATTGCCTTAATTTATTGATTCCCACACTTTTATTACTTTTCAGTGTCCTCTTCCCAGCTACTTGGACCTAATTGCTCCTTTTCAAAGCACTCCATCACTGACTGCCAGGAAAGCTTCGCTTGAGAAAAAAATCTCAGGATTTGCCCCCAGTTTTTGATTCTGCTACAAAAGTTGGGTAAATGCTATTGCTTCAACTCAATCAGAGCCAACATAACAACCGCTTTGCTGTTCATAATTCCATAATCACTTGTCTGCATATTTGTATTTGTAGGGGTTTGAAAAGTTTATTTCTCTTTCAAGAAAATTCTTACTACCGGCCTAGCTAAATTAAAAACAAAATTGAATCAATATTTATATCTGCCCTTTAACAATACAGATTTAATTCCAATCACATGCAATCTATTCTGAATTTCTTGATAAGTCTTTGATTAAATGAAACAATTTATGTTTCTTTCCCAAGGCAAAAGCAAGCATTCAAGGCATCATAATAAATTGAAGTAAGTATAACTACATAAATTACATACTGGGCTAGATCACTTTCCTTCAGCAGTGGATAAAACAGCTTTGTAATACATTTTTAACAGATGGACCCTAAAATGCTGGATTGTTTTGCTTAGTTTGGCCAATGTTTCATATGGCCGTATGCTCAAGACAGGCTCAACTTCTTCCTAAAAACATATACTCACACATCAGATAGTAGGTAGTCAGGTGTGTCAGTCTATACACTCCTGATAAAATGGAGCAAATATAGCTTAAACCTGAAGCAAAAGCTTGGATAAAATAATGAACCATGAAGGTTTATGAATTCAAGTGTTATGTACTAGAGATCAATATTTCCTACTTTTCTGAATTAAATGATATCTTGACATCCTGTCTCCCTGCAAGAAAAGATATAGCACATCCTTCCTTTTCCACCAACACAAACTCCAAATTTTATTCTGACTCCATATCTGTTTAACCATAATGCACAGGAAATAATGGCATAGCCAAAGTTCCTTACCTCTTAAACTGTAAACACAAGGGATTAGAGACTAATTATCTGCCACGAATTTTTAAATCACTTTGACTATAAGGTTAAATTATTTTAATAAGGACCTTTATTAATTTCCTTGTTTGTTCTTTTTTGCATAATTTCCATTCACAGGAATAACAGAAAAAAATCCACCTACCTAAGGCGTTCTTTTTACAAGACCTTTTACCACCACACTTTTAATTGAGAAAGTCTTTTTCAAAAATATACCAAAGAAAAACTGAACAGCATGTGCAATTAATAAAGACATCTCTCTACTAAACAATATACTTGTTGGATTTCCTCCTTGTAATACCAATCACAATTAGTATTTTGATGCAAAATTCTATCACATTGATTTTCTTGTAACAAGGAATAAATCTGTTTGCTTTACAGAAATATCTGAAGAAAGGAATTTTAGAAGATGCTAAGCTCTCTCAAGGCAATGCTAAAAAAAAAGCTATTCAAACAAAGAACTAATACAGAAACTTGTAAAAGTCTTCTACTTTAAAAAACACCAACCTATCAAAAGGAAACACAGATACATCATACATAGGCCCTCATTTTCTGGATATCTGGTTCACAGTATTTTCGACTTGCTGCCTTTAAAATTCTGGATTACTTCCTTAGGGAAAACACAGTTTGGTTTGTAGCTAAAGAACAGAGTTTCTAAAAACTCAGCTGTTCCTAAAGAACAGGTTTCTAAGGCAGAAGAGGTCTTCAGCATTTTGTAGTTACTCAAAGCTTTAAAATCAAGGCTTGGGACAATAAATAACTATTCAGAAGGAGTACTGTGCATTATCCCTAAACGTATTCACAATAGCTCCTTTTTTTACTAGAGAAAAATGTTTCATTTAAAACATGCACTCCTTTCAAGACGATGCTTTCAGAGATGCTAGCTATATCTTCCCACTTGCCAAATACAAAACAGGAAAATCAATAGCAAAATAGTAAAAAGGATGTTACGCTTTGTTTTAAAGCTGGGTGATTTTTTCCATACTGGAGAAGGGTTGTATTCAAGTCACTTTGCCTTTGCACAACTTGGAGATTCAAACATAATGGAAATGCCAATTTCTGCAGTCTATGTACAAGTTATTTTGACTCACGTATTCTCTTTACTGCTTGTAGAGTCCGTGTGGCACATCCAGTATCCACTCAATCGACAGAAGAGCAATTTAATACCTTTGTTATCAGAAGTTCTGTATGTAATAAAACCTACCCTCCATAGTGTCTGTATTTTAGAAACATGGTATTTGTCCACTGAGGCATTGTAAGGACTTGCTTATTTATGTTAGGGGAATTAAATTTTTATATTTTCAACTTGGATATATCAGACAGCTTGGGCATAAAACATATTGCCTTGATATCTTCTGAGATTTAGTATATTCAGAAGTAATAAGTATTAGAGAAATTAATGCCCTTTATTTCTCAACAATTAACTCATTTTATTGGAATTTCATGGGGTTTATTTCCAGTCCACTCTCATCCTTCATTTCCCAAGTCAAAAATTTAATCCTCTTGAACTTTCAGATATTCAAGGATCATGTTTGCATCAATCCAACAGTATCATGGACAGTTTTACCTGGACTATGAAAAAGCTGTTTAAAGAGAAGAAAACAAAAAAGCAACAATATTACAGTTCAAAACATTAAATATTTCCACATCCTTTTCTTCCTTCATTGTCATTTTCCTCTTAAGACAAATCTCAGGGAACATCAATGAGAAGGAAGATTTCATAGTTCAACTCATCCTTAAATCAGTCTAGAACAGAGATCACTAGCAGAAATTTTGGATTGACAAAAATTCTTTGACCCTTTCTGGGACAGATAAAACAGCATGGACAATTTTTTTCCTCTCCAAGGTAATGATGTGGGAAAGCTTCTGAGGGAAGTCAATGGAAATATCTCCTTGTGAGTCTATAGAAGGTGATTATTGGAATGTTTTTATAATTTGAAATACCCTTACATGGATGCCAGCCGTCACTGTGACTCCAAATGCCCACTTGCAGAAGCAACCAGAATTTTGCAAAACTTTTGGAACAGCGAATTTTAAAGATGTTCAGAACTCATTGTACTCTCCTTCATAAATTCATGGCATCTCAATTTGTGATGGCCTGGAAATTATAAAATTTAATCCTGAAATGTTATTTAAGGTTTTTCATAATTAAAGGAGATTTAACAGACTTTCTATGAGCACAGAGGTTAATATGGTCACCATCTTTTATAAATGAAAAGCTATCCACCCTAGTCTAATTCAATATACAGAATTGAAATCAATGGGAGTTCTATATAAAGAGCAAGGGTAGAGAATGATGCAAAATGTCAAGAGCTTCTATTCATAGGTACTGAAATTCTAACAAAAAAAGAAAAAAAGAAAAAAGAAAAAGTTAGGTTGAAAGGAACTGATTCTTTTGAAGTAAAAAATACTATCTTAGTGTATAAACATAACCATGCAAAAGGACAAACTCTGTTCAATGTCTTAGGCATTGTCCTTGAAACTCACTTTTTTAAATGTTTAGAATTTGAAAAGGATCTCGTTTCATTTGACCTTCCATAGACCATAAACTGTAGAACTTCCAGAAATTGATACTATATTTTCCTTTTACAAAGGAGCAGAGACTTGTTTTAAACTCAAGCTGAATAATACGCGTTATTTATTTGTGCTTCTGTAGCAATACCTGAGGTAAAACAATATTCTAATACAGTTCTTAAAGACTACTTAAGTAGCTCTTAATAAGTAGATGATACATTTCTTCTGGGGAGCAAAATATACTGCTCATCCACATGAGAGAACTTTTATCTTTTCACTTGACTTTGGGATACGGACTTAGCTAAAATTACACTTTCTAATTGAACTCAAGCCTTGTTTGCTGCAACACCACTTCATTGCCACTGGTAATGTAAATCAATCAGAGCTACAGTGTCATGACTGTAAAAGTAGAAAAGACCAGGCTACTACTGCAGTTGATTGTTGTATGCCTAATAAACTAGAAAATTTACAACATAAATAATCATTGAGAAATAAAAGTTTAAAACAATGAAAAGGCATTAGAATTGTAGAAACATTACAGTTTTACTTTTCCTGTTGAAGTCAGAAAAGATGACTAGCAGATACCAGTTTATTTTAATATGCTTATAACAGGAAACTGTATCCCAAAAAGCCACTATACTATTTTATGTTATCTTTTCATTGCCTCTAAAATCTGCTATATTTTTCTTAGACATATAAAAACATATATTTTCAGATTTATTATTAAGATACTGCTATTTCATATTTATTGCTGGAGGTACACTGCAATTCTTCACAGATGTTCAAATCCTTCACAAATATTTAGGGTCAGATTCCATAAAACAAAAATAGATGAACTTCACCCTAAACATTAGACCATTTTCTCAACAGTAATTATTTTTCTATGACACACTTTGGCCAGCTGAATCCTAGGAGGCACAGACTAACACTTTCTTTGCTAGGCCTTGTTAAGAACTAATACACACAGAGACACATGACCTAAAATAAATGTTATGCTGCATGAATCCCTCTTGCAAGTTCATTTTAAGTACTCAAAGGCTGCTATAAGTTCTTCCTGAAGCTTCTCTTCTCCAGACTGAACAACCCCAAGTCCCTCAGACTGTTCTTCTGGCTCTCCTCTGGACCTACTCCAGCAGGTCCATGCCCTTCTTGTGTTTGGTGCCCCAGAGCTGGATGCAGCACTGCAGGTGTGGGTCTCACAAGAGCAGAGCAGAAGGGCAGAACCACCTCCCTCATCCTGCTAATCACGCTCCTGTTGATGAAGCCCACGATGCAGGTGGCTTTCTGGGCTGTGAGTGCACATCACCAGGTCATGTCCAGCTTCTCATCTACCAAGTCCTGCTCCTCAGGCCTGCTCACAATTTTAGATAGGCATAATGCGGGTTCAGGGCAGTCTGCAGAACTGGATGACTTTTAGTGGCCCTTTGCTGTCATTGGTTGGTGGGAATCCATTAATTTTAATTGTCCTGTACTGCTCTGTGACACTTTTACTCCAACTGGTGACAGCGGCAGAACAATTTACTAAATGTATATGAATGCTCTGAGCAAAAAGCCAGATATGTTCTGCTAGGGATCATCACCTAGGCTAAAATTTCTTCAACTTCAGAATCCTAAAGCAACCACCCTTACTCTATTTCACGTACAGAGGAAGGTGTGAAGTGAGCTGTAAGGTCTGAAAAATTACATCTGCATGATGTGCAAAAAATATACACAAATATAAAGGATAACTAACCACAATCTGTAACTTGTCACCTTTTCTTTCTCCAAACCCAGCTACAATCCTCCCTTACCCTAGCCAACCCTCACTCCAAACCCCTCGTTCTGTACCAAGGATGCAAGATATGAAACAGCTTACTAAGTTTAGCTGCAATTATAGACTGAAGTAGAGTTATTAATTATTAGTAGGTCAACGGCTTAAGGAAGTAAATGCCAACACAGGAAGGTTTTATACTTTGTGTCATCCACATCACTGCTGATGGTAAAGACACATAGCAACCATAAAGACCCTTTCCAGGGAGTTGCAGGTACCAATCATTCCTCTCCAAAATGCTGCCTGGCTGGTCAACAAAGACATAGGAGTGGTGAGCTCACTAGTGCTTAAATTCAGAGCTCATTAGGTCCTACCTCTCTCTTGTGTATTGGATAAGAAAGTATTGCTTTACATATCCAAGATATGTATATCCTGATTGCAGAACCTCTTTGCATAAACAAATTGACCCAAAACAACCTCCACTACAGTTAAATATTTTGGCTGGATGAATAATATTTGGCTGATAACAGCTTGGGATAAAGTTCATATATTTGTTTTTGGCAAAGGAAAATATGTAGAGAATTTTACCTATAATGTTATCTCCTTTGTTTAAAAACTTGTATTTATAAACTGTTTGACACAGACTACAATGTAGAACTGCTCCTGAATTTAGGATATTGAACCATGATAGTTTATACTTTATGTAAAGAAGGTGTTCTATTATCTATAGCTGGCCGAGACAGTGACTTTCATCCTAGCAGATTATAGACTGAGCACATATAATATATACTTTCCTGCCTCCTAGCTCCAGAAATGCAACATACCTGGGCATGAAGCCACCAATCCTCAGGAATATACAACATTTTCACAAGACAGCAAGGAGCATACTCAGAAATACAAGAAACTGAAAATATACCACATCCCCACACTGGCTGCTTACAGGACACAAAATCTTTTTTCTCATCTACAAGATCACAAATGCTTAGGTCTTGGACACCAAGGGAATATATAAAGCAGTGGGACAAAGGATCAAGGTCAAAAGTTTTACTTCTCAAACATAATGGATACTCTATGTAGGTATATCAATTGCAGAAAGAAGGGGCTCATCAGAACAAGTACGATACAAGTCTGGAATTAACTCTGGGATACAAAAAGGAATGAACTTGGCACCATTTCCTCTTCAAAACATTGTCTCTAATTCTTTACGTATGCTTCTTCTGGAACATAAAAACAACTGAAAAAAACTATTAAAATACATTAAAAAGTCTAATTTCTTTTTTTTTTTTTTTTTTGTGTGTGTGTGTGTCTATCAGATAATTGAATGAATTACGAGAGGATGCACATGCCCTGAATAAAAGGTCCTAAGAACCGACATGGGATGCTTTGGTGCTCTTGGTGAGAGATTCTCTCAGTTAATTCAGGTTTATCAATTCACTTTATGAGGTCACTCTTTATGAGCCAGACGGTGGAGCCTCTCACTGAGCCATTCTTGTCCATGGTTATCAACACAAGGAATGTACCAGTGAAACTGAAAACGTCACATTTTTAAGACTGGACTGAAGAAATGAGAGTTTTAAAGAAGAGATGTTTTTAGATTAAGACAACCTGCATTTCGTATGAAACACTGAAAATATCCTTTCTTATCTATACCCAAGTTTGAGCTTGATCATTTTAGTCGCCCTTTTTTGTTAATACAATGGGGAGCAAACCACTGATCTTAACAATGTAAACTGCCAATAAGACACAACAATTTATGTTGTTCTTATTTATTTCAATAAAAAAAAAATTATTTTTTTAAATCTTATGTTATTGATAAAAATAAACTTAATCTCTTGACAAGTTTGTTTTATGGCAATGAGCTTCTGACACAGTCTTTCTAACCTGTCGTCTTTAGTTCTTCCATATGCAAACCCGTACCACATGCTAATGAAGAGAACCTGTTGTGATCAATCAGAGGGAAAACAAAACCATAAAATATGCAACAAAAATCAGCATGACACAAACACAATAGATCATAATTTAGCATTTGTTTTGGTTCCTGGGAGCTTACACAGGTCTGTTTTTATTTAATTATCACAAGAGGTAATAAAGTTAGAGGCATACCAATGGGGAACAGGTCATTACTGAGAGTTAATACAATCCACTGCTCTTTTAATCACTCAGCAACTAAATTAATTAGCTGTTAAAGGTTAGAAAACTTTTCCCTAAACCTAAGCCTAGTACATAATTTCTTTCTTATATTCCGCATACATTACAAATAAATTGATTTTATTTCAGTATATAAAAAACTATTCCTGTCAATTACTGTATGAACACTTGATTGGAATGTAACCTGAAAAGATAAAGTATCAGGTACATGATATATGTAATTTTTTCCTTAAAAATACAGAATCTGTCACCTTTTCAGTATCATGAATTCTGTCAAGTAAAGATACACTTTATAACATCAAAATTTCATTATAAATACTCAAGGACTTCCAAACCACAACTGAAGAGTCTTACGTGTCTTGTATGAAAAGCAACTTATTCCAATGGCTACCAGCACCCTGGTAAGACACATAAGACAGTACTCAAGATTATTTTCTTTAAAGAATATGATTATGTATAAAAATTGCTTTAAAATAAAGAGGAATAAGCTGCATCACAGTTACAGCAGAGTAAGAGCACAGAGGTATTGAATCAGATATTGCTTGTAGATACAGTCATACACAAAATTATGTAAGTATCAAGGATTACTTGCACAAGATACGTTTCTGCATTAAATTTCTCATTCTCCCATTGTCACTTGTTCCCACCTTACTGTCATGTTTAACACCTACTTCTCCTAAACTCCTACACACTCATACACAAATATTCTTTCATTGCTATCAACTATTTAGTCCATATGTCCAAGACATTTTTAAGAACAGACAGTAGTTTTGCACAACACTGGTTACTTAGAAAAACACATTTTCTTTACCGTGCTACTCAAACAATTACGTTTTTTCAGTTTTTCTAGTACTGAACTTGATAGTATGTGTTATTATGTGGTAAGAATGCATCAAGTACAATACAGTGTACATTTCTAATATAGCAACAGTATCATTTGATATATATGCATATATAACCAGACAAAAGACTAGTAACTGAAATAAAGCTAAGCCTCACTGTAAAATCAGAATTTATGTTCTGATTCAGACTCTCTCTATATATGTTATTATAAATAATTAACTACACATACGAGTCAGAAATTGGGTTTAAGTCCACCAGACATCTCACAAAGAAGTCAATATATTTTTACTCAGGTTTTATATTACAAGTTGGTAACTCCCTGGTCTTTTGTCCACTGGTAAAACCAGTTATTTTTCACAGAGCTGAATCCACCCTAGAAGAAAAGGTATTAGAAAACACTGCATTTCTCTTATTAACAAACAGATAAATGTAGGCTTTTATCTCAAAAAAAGCTTTTTAAAGAATAGTATGGATAATTTTATGAAGTCTCAAGTGGACTTTTCTAACCTTCCCATTAAATCAGTTTTAAATATAAATTCTGAATTGAATCTGAAATTTGTTTAAAAACGTGTCTACTGTCAGCTTTTTATAGAATTAGTTTCAGAGAACAGATGGATATTTGAATATCTTCTTAAAAATGTGTATTTATGTAAGACTTTTGGTAGAAAAAAAGGGCTGCATTTAGAGAAAATATCCAACAGGAAGATAAAAGAAAAATCCAAAAGGAGGACTGGAATTTTTCAGGCTACACTTTAAGGATTAATAAAGTATCTGTAATTGAAGATACCACCAAGCAAGTACTTTGGTAAAGCTCATTTTTGCAAACATACAGGAAGATCCACATAGACCTGCATTGCCTTGCCAATTCCTCAGGATTTAGTTTACCTTAATCTCCTTCCAATTTACTAGTCATACTGAAAATACACAATGGATGTCCTCAGTTACTTTGTGCTTTAGACATGAATATTTATTGGCAGTTATCTTTTTTATTGTGGTAAATTTTGGAATTTAGGTGTTAGATCCCATTTTTTGTATTCTTGAAGTTTTTGGGAGGTCATTTATTAAAAAAATCCTCTTGCAATGACTTATAAGACTCATTATATCAAGAATTCAATGGACTTTTTCAAATCTCAAGTATGCTTATGTACAAAATAATTACTGCCTAAATACTGCTCCAACAATGTGCTGGGCAAAAAAGCAAAATTATTATCACAATGCAGACTGGAATGGAATAAAATAAAATAAAATACAGAGCTCAAATCTCTACAATAAAATTAATTTCTTCCCTCTCTGTTGCACAACACAATTATCTCATATTGGCTATGTACTTCCATTTTTCCTTTCCTTTATCTTTGCATTTTTATCTGCCTTTGTAACCTAAAGAATGAACAGTTCTAATACAGCGAATTATATATTTTTGAAAAGATTAAGCATGAATTAGAAAAAAAAAGAACATATAAAGCCAGTTACTTTTGGCCTTACTCAATCCAGACTTAAAAGCATGACTCTGCTGACTAACACGGCATTGCTGAAGGTCAGCAAGATCTAATGCCTGCCTGTACTGAGAAACAAATGAAACCATTCATTGTAAGCTGCCATGAACAAATGATAGCAAATACTTCAAACAGAAATAATGGAAAACAGTGCAGAACGAGCAAAGATATCCTAAGAAATAAAGCACGGTTGCAACTTTTTCATATGCCTCTAACCACCATCACTTCTACATAATGTACATCTCTGTTCACACCATCCAATTGTGTTACTACCTGCTTCTATAAATTCTCTTCATTTCAAATATGATTCTAAAAATGGTACATGATATTCCATTTATTAGTTCTGCTAACAAGGCCTACTTTGTTTGTCTAGGATGAAGTTAATTTTCTTCACTGCAGCCTGCATGGTGCTGTGTTCTGGATTTGCAGCCAAACATATTAATAACAGAGCAATGTTTTGGCCATTGTCGGAACAGTGCTTGCACAGAATCAAGGTTTTCTTTTCTTATTACTTTGACCCTGTCCCCAGCATGGGATGGCAAGAAGCTGGGAGGGAAAACAGCCTGGAACAGATGACCCAAATTAGCCATACCATGTAACATAGTGTTCAGCAATAAGAACTTGTATAGAGGAAGAAGAAGGGAGCTGAAGGATTGTCTCCAAATGCAGCTGATGCTTGGTGAACAGCTGGACAACAGTCTGCTTGTAGGAGGTGATTTCTTTGAATCAGTTTCCTCCTTCTTTCCTTCATCTATTAATTTGTCTTTACCTGAGCAATGTATTTTTCAGTTTCATTTTTCTTATTTTTTCTCCTAACCTATGGAGGGGGGGGGAGAGTGAGTGGTTGTGTGGGCACCTGGCTGCTGATTAGGGTCAACTCATTACATAAGGCTACGGAAATGTAGCTTTCAATTCAAATAGTATTTATATATTTAATGTAGGACATCAGAACTCTTTTAAGAGAACCTTATACTACTCCACAGAGTCCACAGTGAGATGCTCTGCTATATTATGTAGCTCTTACCATATTCTGTTTGTGAAGCAGAGATGAAAATCACATAACAATTGTACAATACAGATTTCCATGCAAACAACAGCACTGTGCTTTTCCTATCTGAGGGTATTAGTAACTTGACGGCAAAATCATTTCTTAAGAACTCTGTCACCTCTCCTTCCCTCAATGATATCATTAAAGCATTTCAGCCCTTCTTTCTCTCAATAACACACTATATGGACAAGATAAACACCACATCCTTAAACACCACATCAGTAAATGGCGTTAGCTGTTCAGTAAGTGTCACAAAATTGAAGTTTACAGTAACCAGATGATTATCAGCTGTTCTTTTGTGTTTGTTTGTTGTGTGAAGTTTTTTCTACCCTACCATCTTATCTGACACTGCAACTATTCTTATATGTGAATTCAGAGAACACAGACAAAATTTCAGTATCATAAGACACAGAGGTTTCATTACCATATATTTGGAATGCCTGCATCATTCAGAAACAAGCAAGACATTAGAGCTCTGCGAGAGTGAACCCAGTACTCCAGGTTACATTTTACCCTGATGAACAAAATGCTTCTGAAGAAAAGTGCAGTACAAGAAAACAACGTAAAATGAAACACATTAATAAGAACATCAGTAGAAATTGGCTAAGAAAAATTCAAAAGAAAACGAAAAATGAATTCATAGTCTCCTAAGGGAAGAAACATCACAAAAACCAATCAGGCATGATATAGTTCCAACTCTAGGAAATCAGTAAACATCAATATTTAAACTAAAACAAAGCTCTCAATAATTGACCTATGTCTGAGGCACATCCCCTTATAT
The DNA here is from genome assembly GCF_041296385.1 of Aphelocoma coerulescens. Taxonomy (NCBI): domain Eukaryota; kingdom Metazoa; phylum Chordata; class Aves; order Passeriformes; family Corvidae; genus Aphelocoma; species Aphelocoma coerulescens. Next base: position 110,244,958 of record NC_091015.1, read on the forward strand.
CTCTGTCATTAACAACAGTAAAAATCTCTCTACTGTTACTTTTCTGTATGCTTCTTTAAATTAAGAAAATACAAAAGTCACTTTGAAGGGAAGGTGGGGGAGGCACTGTAGATTTCAATTTTGTTTTCCAAAAGGAGCTTCAACTACTTGTCTTGAAATGTAGTTCAGCTTAACCAATAGAGTATTATAGATGACTGCTTTTATTCTAACAAAGTTTAATCAAGCAAATTCACCAAATACCGTTGCTTTTGTGAATAAAATAATTTCTGGGGAAAAGCAATTGTTCACCACTCTCCAAATGAAACTCCAGCTATAAAAGGACACACATATATTAAACATATATATTAATGCCTTTAGAGCTGTAGTTGCTGAAAATCTCAGTTTTCCTGTGATTCTCCACATTCTTTCCCAGATTACAGTAATAATTGTCATTCGTTAAGTTCATTTAAAACCATAACTTAGATTATGCCTTTTTACCTTTATTTCCATAAAGAAATAAACTCCTTGAATGTTCTGACTATCAGTCATTTTCTATTTTTAGACATTTGATCCCACAAAAAATAACTGTCTGAACTAAAAAAGACCTATTTATCTAGAAAACTAGGGGGAAGGTTACAATCTTATAAATATGTATTCTGTATGGAAGAAACCTATACCAAGTTATTATTATACAAGAAGCTACCTGATCATATTTGCAGAAATATCTTGCAGATCATATCTTGCAGAAAGACAAAAGAGCTAAACTTTTCTTTAAATCCACTCCCTCTGTGTGTTAGGCAACTTTCAGGTGAGGTCAGTATGCACCTAGATCTGAACTGCACTAATTTCCTGAAGTACTGCTTTAGGGCAGGATATATATATAGCAGTGGCTATGCTACCAAAAGAAATTGGCAACTTCTGCTTCAATCTAATAAGAGTGACCTTAGCATGTCTCATAAATCTAGCTTTTCCAAGGTAAAAATGGAAACAATTTTAATTTCTGAAACCTTAGGACTAAAGTTCTACTGGACATAAGAGAGCACGAGAATTCACACAAAGCAGTTGTGAAAAGGGGTAGCGCAAATCACAGTTTTGGTAAGGACCCTTAGTCCTACACAACCTCTGCTTTAGATACCTGAGGTAGCTTTTTCTGTGGCCTGCAGACTAACATAATTAACAGTGATCTTTTTTGATGGCAAATGCTAGGTTTTCTGAAAAACAGCTGACAACCATATACACACAGGACCAGTTATAGGTGTACGACCCCCAGTAACCTAAGAAAGGAAAATGGCCCACACCACTGGCCACTCCAAAGGCCATTAAAGGAAAACAATTAGATGGCTGTCCCTGTTGAAGACACCCACTGAAGCAGGTAAACAAGGAAACTCTCTCCAAGAAGCCATGCTCATTAGATAGGGTCATCAAGGTATAGGACTTATGAGAGAATTTGGGAATAAAGCAGAGAAAATATTTGGTATTCTGTAACACTTAAAAAGAGATGTTTAGGGAAAGGACCAAACATATGTAAAAAGAGGGGTCAAGATGGATCTGGAAGGGATAAAAGTGGGAAAATAAAAAAGGACAGATGTTGGTTGCATGTTAAAAGGTTGTTCAGCACGCGTGCCTGCCTGCCTGCCTGAGCCTTGTGCTACACCGTGGCCCACCCTATCTCCTGGCTAAAGCCTATCTTCTGTGTGGATACACTCTCAGCTCTGAGCATGCATGTATGGGAGCCAGGGAACTTTGAGCTGGACTAACCTGCAAGCACAGGATGAAGTCTGAGTGCCAGCAACTGAAGTGAGACCATGAATATCAGGGGCTCATAGGTCCAAGCACTGCAAGCAGGGAGATAGAAGTTCTAGGAGTCATCTACTGCACAGGTAGGGAGTCTAAGACCAGGTACAGGACAGGAGAGATTTGTAACGAGCTGTGCATGTGTTGCCCCCCAACAACTGGCTTCCCTGAAGACATAAATGAAAATAGGATTGGAACAGAAGATCACCTTTGCAGGTGAACAAGGAAATGTAAAGTGCAACCAAAGCAGAGTTTTTCAACACACCAGTATGTGTTCATGAGGGTGAAGTTATTCAGATGTTATACTGTGGTGCCATTCACTCAGGATAGAGAGAAAAATTACAAGCAATGGTAGTTATCTCAGAGTCTTGCTAAAAATTAAATTTGGATAAATATGCATCTAACTGCATTTCTAGGTAATCAAATTACTCCCTATATTCAAATACCTTGCTACATTCAATTACAAAAGCTAGTTTGCTTACATCTCTAATGTCTTCAGTAATTATTAACAACCCTATCAGAAACTGACTGAGGTTCTCGTCTGGAACACACTCTTTCATCAATGACTTGGGCAGAAAATGTGTATTCTACAAGTGTCATGACTTTCAAGGGAAAATTTCAGTTTTAATAAAAAGTCATAATTTTTCTTTTAGAAAACTATTCCAAGTCACCTAGAAACATCCTTCCTGCATGTAAAACCATTCTGAAGCCAAAGTTCACAGGTTTTTCAGTCCTTTCAGTCTAGAACTAGCCTGGTGAGGAGATTTGGATCTCACAGCTTTTAAATTCAACTGAAAAATACATTCAGACATCTCAAAACCTCAGGAACAACCTAGAAATTGTGCATAACCTAGATACCAGGTCCTCGATCTGACCAAGATGCTCTTTAGATAAAATTCCCAGGAGCTTGGATTTAAGAATGTGTAGGATTTTCAGGAAGAGAGAGGGTCTCAAAAGCCTACTTAAAAGTTTGAACTGAAACATTTTTTCTATAAATAAACTTTCAGAATTTCAATTCTGCAGAAAATGCCAGCTGCTCCTTCCACTACAGATTTTTTTTTCCTATTAGTTTTTGGTTTGGAGTACTGAGCAGCACTTTCCTTTCAAACTCTGAGGAAACAGACATCTCTGGGAAGTATAATCCTTTCTGATATATCCCTCAAGATAAAAATTGACCTCAAATCCCCTGAAATATTTTCCACAGCTCTTTGAAAATTAGCTTAAAAATACATTAAGAATATGTAAATTCATAAACACATATACTCGTATCTATTCACATAAACACGTACTATATGTAAAAATTTTAGTCCAGTATCTAGTGACTGGTCTACTTGAATGATGCTATTCCTCTGCTTTGGCTACCTCCTGAAGCTTTCATTCCCTCCTCCCCTCCTTCTTCTGATGGAAATATGTAGTCTTAGAGTGAAAAGTTCCATTTCTGGGCATTTATGTTTGGTCATGGTAATAGTTGCAAATGCACAGATTGAAGAAAGACTTATTTTTTCTCAGTGGCTAAGGTGGAAGAGTACTGTGTACCTCCATCTGTCACTGACATGAGATGTGACCTTTTTAGATATAGTTTCTTCATCTGTAAAATGAAAATTGGATTAACCTACTGTACATCAGAACATTAATTTAATTAACGTTTTCGGGAAAGAAAGCTTAGAAACAGTCAGATGGAAAGCACTTACAAGTAAAAGTAATATAACTGCTACAAATCAAAAGACATTTGGGATGAATATATTAAACCAACTGGTTTAAACATCAGAATTCATGTAGAAAAAGTATACCAAATTTCTATTGATTATTCAAGTCTTTTCTTGAAACATCTGGAGATTACTTGCACTTTTGGCTCTCATACTTCCCTAATTGTATCCTGAATAATACTGCATATTTGTAGTAGCTGTATAGCTAAATAAATTTAAAAATAAGGAGAAGCAAAGAAAGAAAAGCCTCATACAGAAGTAGGCCTTTTATTTATGACTTTCTAATAATTCCCACAGCAACATGTGGCAGTATCATAAACCCAGGCATCATAAAGTCATGACATCTTGGGTTTGAATAAAAGCCACAGTCCAGAAGTGGAAATGCTAACAAAACCTAACAGAAACATCAATAAAACCTGCAAAAATAATTAAATGTCACTTTAAACATCTGTAACTTTTTTTGGACAAGCTCTTAAAGATTACTTCCACTTGGAGAAATGACACTCCATCCTTACCAATCTATGGTTTTCACATTCATTTAGCTGATGTTACACAAACATTAAAGGATGATCCCTAAGTTTGTGACAGGTATTTTTTCCATTATTAGAGCCTGTTATTGCTATTAACATTTATTTCCCATGTTAATAAAAATCATTAATATTTATTTTAACATTTATTTTAATATTAAGCAATATGAAAACCTAAAAATTATGATAATATATTCTGAAAAATGTCCCTGGAAGGCTCTTCATAAGAAATGAATTCGAATTAACATAATACAATAAATTAAAATAATAGTGAGAGAGTAATGTATTTTTCATGCATTATTATTTGCATCCCAAAGAAGAGCACCTTGAATCTATATATATAAATTTTTAAACTCTTGCTTCTCTCCCTGTAACTATCATCTTCCCTTTGTTACTGTCTCCTTTTAGTTCCACTTCTTAAATTTCACCATAGTTTGTGTTTTGAATTTTAAAGTGTATGTTTGCAGATATGAAGAAAAAATGTCACAAAGAACAACAGTGTCCCAGTCTTATGCTTCATAGAGCATAAAAAAAAAATTACCTTGCTCTACCTCTACCTTGGAAAGTAGTTCAGATTTTAAATACACAAATAGCATCTGAATTTTTCAGAACAAGAATGATACGTATACATGCTTGTGTATTTTTTTATGTTGTAGGTTGACTATATCTCTTAGTAGAAGAAAAATTAACAATCCAAGGTGAAGGGGCATTAGTTCTTTAACAGAGCTCTGCACTTCCACAAATAACTGATACTGAATTGGTGGGCTTATTTCAGCACCTAGTGAATATATCTAACAGTGGAAACCTGTCTGGTAGATTCAGTCATTTGGACCATTTCACGATGAAGGAGGAGGTGACACTGACTTCTACAGAACAAACTTAAGACTTGGCTTCTCAATATATTTAGATCACTGAATCACTTGAAACTATCTGCACAACTGTGTATATTTGTTCCCCTAAGAGTTCTGCCCATTTTGTACAGTATTCTTTGCAAGCTTGAAATCATCCTTTAGGAAATGTTTCTGTATAATTTTTAATTAGCACAGGTATACACAACTTTCAATATATTACTGCTACCACTGTATCAATGGAGTTTCAGCCTTACTGACTTACAAGTCTTACTTTTCTTCTTAGAGACAGAGAGATTAACAAAGACAAGCATACCCCCAAAAATTAAAACTAGTATTTTCACAGAAAAATATAGGAAGGATTCGTCCTTTACTTTACAACTCAGTTTCTCAGTTATTTGTCAATATTTTAATTATACTGTTTATAACTGAGTCTAGAACACTTCCTAATGTAATACTTTCAACTGATTTTCCTCTGCACTTAGTTTGAATGACATCTGCTATGTTAATTACTATCTGAATCCAAAGGGGAAAAGGGGAAGGCAAATAGGGAGTGAAATGTAAAAATGAGTCAGCAGCTTTAGTAAAGTTTTAATCATCAGTTTAAAATTGAAAATTCAAGAGGTAGAAAAGCTAATAAATAAAAAATGTTCTTGCACTACCACACAATAATTAATGTGGGTATGCAGTAACTAAACCAAATTTCTCGAGATGCCCTAAGGCAGGCAAAACGTAATACCCAATATCCTTTGATCCATTTTGTGAAAGTTTAACTATATTTTTTGAGAAGAATTTAAATTTGTGCTCTGATCCACAAGTAAAATCCAGAAGCCAAAATGCAGGATCTCTTACCCCAGGTAAGCATTAATTAAAATTTTTGAAGTAAAAAATAACCAGGCAATCAACACTAAGATAACTTCAGACACTGCCATCCTGTTGAATACATAGCTACACACAACTCTGAGCAACAGTAAGAACGAAGTCTCAATATATCATACAGTTTCACCAATAACACATTTCTTTAAGTCATCACTCCCCTGGTTTTAGATTTCTTAAACCATTGCTTCTTCAGGAACTGGAACCGAGTGCTTTTTTTTGCCGAACCAGTGAAGCCCTTTCAACTCCAAAATGTAGCAGACTGAAACCTCATTTTTCCAATTCACTTTGGCTTTGTCTGGATTTGGAAGTACTCAGCAGAGCATGAAAAGTGTTCCTTCTCTCACAGAACCAACTTCCCTCAAAGAGTGATTATTTTGTTAGGTACATACTTATGACAGTTTTATGTTCAAATATACAAATTATAATAACATATTTTCCAGAAGTAGCTACAAAGGATAATGAACGTAAATGATGACAAACTTCATACATGTTCATTGTGAAACTAGGAACCACTGCTTGGTACAGGCTTATTACTCTGACCAATGCTGAGACATTTTATCAGAGTTGTACATCTGTTGATGATCTCAATGTAAGGCTTATCATCACTCCTTTGCTAAAATACACATCCCTGTTTAGAAAAACCCCAAAGTACCTATTGGTCTATTCAGAAGCATCAAATTGCTTCCATTATTTATCTGCAATTGTGTACAAAACAACAAAGAGAGCTAAGTATGAATCACTCTAATCATATAAAGAGGATAATACTTGCAGCAGTAATGAGACATATGATAAGGAACAATAGGAATTGTGATTTTACTTGGGAAAAAAATCTAATAAAAAAGTCTCTCAGAATTAAATTATAGTCTATTACATAGCACAGAGCTTTTCAAAATTGCAAAACTGCTGTCTTTATTTTATTATTCACCCTGAACTAGCAGCTCTCATAAACTTTCCAAATTCAATTGCTCCTACCCCAGCCCAATCTTCCCATCCAATTTGCATTAATCCAATCACAGCACTGAGTGGTTCCCTTGTGAGAATGCAGGCCCTTAAAAGAAAAGGCTAGATGTACTTAAAGTACTTAACAAAGGCATCCCACTTTCCTTAAAGAAATAAAATTAATAATCTAGAAAACTTTACCTTATATGGTCACATTTTAGTGACTATTTCTACATTTGAGTGTTTGAAATCAGTAGACTTGCTATAAAGAGACTAGTCACAGTAAACAGAAAGTCAAATCAGTATTCTTGTTCAAAATTCCTATAGATTTCTACTAACCCATGAACCAAGATGAACCATAAATAGCAATGCAAAACCAGCTGAGCCGCCAAAGAAGGAATATACATGTAAGTACCTGGGGATAGGAATGGCCCCAGACAAAGAAAATTCACAAGGAGACTATTAAGACACACAGTGAGAGAAGCTGCAGTTTTCTGAGGTATGCTGCACCTCAAAACCCCACAGCAATGAACTTCATCCTCAGGATTACGTCTGACACATGGTCAAGAACGACTGAGCCAATTGTTATTTCCTCCCTTCATTCACTAATCCAGTGCCTCTGTAGGGCAAGGGGAGATGGTGCTAGAAATTTGCAAAAAGTACAACCATCTCCTTTTGAAGCAGGCAGAAGTCAAACTCAGAAAAAAAAGTGTGATGTGGTAGGTAGTCTCATCAAAGGTTTCCTTTCGAACCCAAGGATTTAGAATACCTCTGAAGGCAAAGCAGCTGCATGTTCTGCTGGGCTCAGAGAGTGCTCCAGGCTGCCCATGGGTCAGATCACACTTTGGAACAGGTGAAGAATCATGAATAAACTTCCAGTAATGCCTTGTAAGATGTTTAGCATAAATTTCTAACCTTTTCATATTATCCTGTTGTCTTGAGAGCACAGAAATCATGGGGAGTAGTAACTAAAATGAGAAAAAGCAGAAGACACTACAGACATCAGAAAATTGACACCACCTTGATTGTACCTGTAATTTGGTTGGTATCCAATACAGGCTAAGAAGCCTTCACAGCTCCTTTCCAAGAGAAATACTAGAGGAAGAAGAGACACTAAATCTTCCTGAATCAAGTTTCTTGCCATCCTGACTTTGCATTCTGAATTGGAATGACCTTTCATTCAGCCATCAACAATGACCATCATTATGAATTCAGTTTAATTGAATTCAATTTAATTGTTTAAGAAAAATGGGTATTTTTATTTGCTGCCTTGTTTCTATGATATAAATTACTACACTCCTTCCTGGAATCAGTTAATACTTGTAACGAGAGCATCCCTCTGTTAGTACTTAACCTACTGACTTAAACCCGCTCACAAGCCTGTACTGTCATCCTCATGCGTGCTCCAGCAGAGAATATGTTGTGTAAGCAAAGCAGCAACCCTAGACTGAGATAGTCTCTAGATTCTTTATACAGTTACCACACAAAAAAATAAAGCTACTATAAACCTAAAATCTCAGGAGAATTTTAGCTTTTTTAAAAGCATATTTCAATTCCATTTAATAAATCTTCTGGAGTCTTGGACAAATGTAAGAACAAGTCAACTGGGACAAGATGAAAGAATTTATGAAGTGATAATATAGAAAATATAGAAAATATGTGGTCCAAGAAAGTGTTCACAATGGTTTGAAAAAAATTCCAATATGTTTTCCATCTTCTGAGTAATTAATATTTCTACCATTTCTGTTGCTTTCTGCTACCAAATATTATGGTGATTAATAAGTAAACAGGGATATGCTTGGGGTCAGGCATCATACCTGAGTGGAAAAATGACAAACTTTGTACTATTATTATTATTATTATTACTGTTCTGAGAAAAATTATTTTCAGCTTGAAATCCTGTAGACAGAAGTACATATACTGTACTTCACACTTCAATACTGATTTAAGTACAAAATTTTACAAGAAATACTATCTTAGCCTACTATTGAATTTATCCTAAAAAGCCTTTTAGTCCTTTAATGCCAAAAATCCTTTATTCCTCTAAATGCCTACAGTGTGAAAAAAAGTCTCAAGAAGAGAAGGGGGAAAAAAAAAGCTAATTACCTTTAAGTGATTCAAAGGGTATTGTTCTTGGCAAATTTTCTGCTTGGTACAACCATTAGAATTCCTGATAACGTGGGGAATGAACAATCTTTAATTATTACTGTAACAAGAAACATGCAAAAGAGAAGTAAGGAAGCACTCAGCCAAGTATGAAATTCCTATGTGAGTTAGAGCAGCATGAATTTCTAAAAAGAAGAAGCTTTGAATAATATTTTTTCTTCCCCTATTATGTTTACTTTTGTCTCACAGTCTTATTAACAATATTTCATCCAGGATTTCATGATCACTCAGTATTATCTTCTGCATCCTTGACTTCTGCCTGGGATTTCCTACGCAATACATGCAGAGGAGCATCTCAGAACTGTGACCCACCCCTCGATGGGATCTGGGATGTTGTACTTTAGAGGTATCTGTCTACAGTTCGTGATTGTAGATTTCCAAGTTTACTTGAGTTCCTGACAGGTGATTTACCTACCTCAACTAAATGCAAGGAGCTCAGTGAGAAGAAGAGAGGAGTGAATATTCAGATCTGTTCAGCCTAAACCTGGGGAACCATATACCATTCTATGTCTCCAGGGACAATAGATAGAATTTAAACAATTTCACATTTTGCAAGAAACTCTGTTTTGGCAACAAGCAGCCAATGTGTCTGCCTTAAAAGGAAAAAAACACTTTAGTATGTTAGTATAATTCCAAGTATCTTCAGTGATCATATATACTTATGATATACCACCTAGGATAAACCACTGATTAATGATCAGTGACATGATTAATGAAACTGTTCTCTTCCTTCCTTTGGAAGGCTTGCATGTGGCTTGTAAAAGACAGCAGCTTGTCATTCCAAGTCATTACTAAATCATGGTCCAGGCTCACTGGTATTAAACACAATTCTTACTGTATACCACCTTGAAGATACTCCTTTCAAAAAGAAAAAAAATCAAGACAAAACACAACACCAAACCTAAAAGCCTCGTCTAAAACAAAGAGGCATTAATTGAGAGGAATAATCAATTTTCAAACTCAGATAAAACTGTACACATGGAATGATTTAAAAAAAAAATATATGGACCAGTCAGTATTTGGGTAACAAGAATCTAACTCGCACAAAGCTCATATACCAAATCACATAAATTAGTATCAGTTGAATTTTAGAAACTTCCCACCTTTTGGAGGTCTTCCTAATCAGAATTACCATAATTCAGAATTCATATCTCAGAACAGAAAATGGTAATCTCTGGTTTAGTCCAAACATAATTTTTATAATTCATTTTTCAGCTGCTAAGCTCCAATTAACTGGCTACGTTTGTTAACTACATTACTAATTCTAACAGATGTTTTTTAAAAAATATGAGAAGGTAAGGGCAGTAATCAAATGAAAGATAAAGTATTCTGCTGTTCATGAAGTTTAGGTATCTGTGCAAACTGGCTGTATACTTCTCGTATGAATGAGTATGTTTGGTGTGGGAAGAGCTCTTCAAAATCAGCTTCTAAGGAGCCAGCTGGAAAGAACTAAATGATCGAGCAAATGAAAACCAGGCAATAGTATCACTCAGCCCTCTGGCTTCAGAGGACTTAAAGCACATGATGATTTTTAATGGGTTGGTTTCCTTGGCAAAAAAATGAAATAATTGTTCAGGTCCCCAAGAGATTAATGATTTTCAATTCCTAAAAGCTTTTTAATCTGGATTTGTTGAATTATACACAGATTTGAGGACTTCATAATCTTCGAGGATTAATCAGTTAATACCAAGTATAAAATGTTCCACAAATATATTGAAACATAGGCACGACAAATCATGGAATATTTTAATGAAAAACAGGACTGAGCAAGGCTGTGAGGAGAGGTTTTCCATCATTTAAGCTAATACACTGAATAAACACTTAAAAAAATATCTTTGGCATAAGTAACAAGTAATAAAATGGGCACTAATTTTATAAAAATGTTCTTCAAAAGTAGAGACTCTAAATTCTCACTTAAGTGTCCCTCAGAGTTACATACAAGTCTCATACAAAATGTCAGTAGCAAAAAAATGCCATTTACGATGACACAGCATCCAAACAGAAGTACTGCACCCCTTCTGTGTGAGCTGTTTACATGTGCCCCCAATGCCATTTGCTGTGTGTCTCAGTGAAATAAGCAGTGCAGTTACAACGACAGCCACTGCCTCAATGAACAGCACCAGCAGAGTGGGATTTAGGGCGATGCTGTGCCATTATGCAGAATCCCACAAAAGTGGTTGCACAGCTACCAGCTACTCACGAAGTAAGCAATTGTACACACGTATCAGAAAAAGGCTTCCATAAAGCAAAATGAGAAGTTATTTTATGATTGAAAGCAAGATATATCCCCTGTCTCAAATCTGCATGATGTATTATGGCAAATGAGGAAGGAAGGATTATAGAGTTACTGAAAGTGCTTAAAAAATTGATCAAATTTTTCAAGACGTAAAGTTATGACACAAGAAAATGTCCATTAAGTTAGGAAAAAATTTAAAAATCACTGATTTCTGGGGAGTTAGGATCAATCTTTTTCTGTCTGAAATTGAGTGTGCAACCTTCACCCAAGGGGCAAGCAAACTCTTTAACCTCACCTCAGGGACAACAATTCTACATCGCTTCCAAATCAGAAAGAATTGTTTTTACTTGTGAACCTGCTGTTTCCCTAATGATGACAGCTTGCTTTTTTTCTCTGCCCAGCTTTACAGTCCTGAGTTAAGTGAAGATCAGACATGAATGATCACTGTACTTACCAGTGCAAAGGAAGGATAAGGAATGCTACGATTCATCCCTGACACGGTGGTGCTAAAAGAGAAGCAATGCTGCTGCTATCTTTCTCAAGAACATGACGGTCACATTAAGACCAGTCCACCACACAGGAAGTATCATTTAAGTCCTCCATCAAGTGAAAGAAGACATTACCCTCATACCTATGAATCATAATGAAATGGCAAGCTGTGCTTCAGAAAAAAAATTTAGTTTTTCTTACAGTCACCCCCTGATTCACAACAAGCCCATCAATTTTGTGCTTCTTAAAGGCACTCTCGGACACCCATTGTTATTATGCCACATCTTTTCCCCAGCAACTTGCTCAGAAGAGATACTCTTGAGGAAAAGAAATGGCAGAGAGAAAAGGACTTGGGAAACATCACAGTATTTGATCTTGAAAGACTTCTGTATAAGTACTTTTCATTGATCATTAAGAATGGGAAATACTTATAATATTGAGCTGCAATGGCGTTTATGATTTCTTCTGTAAAGGAAATGCTGGTTAAAAATGAAGAAGAACCTTACACTCTGACAGTAGGATATTGATAAGCATTATTGACTACAACAGGGAATTGAAATGGATTTGGATTTTTTATGGCTCCATCCCTCTTCTAACAGTTCATTTTGCCATTTGCAAAGACACGCTATTCCACTTATTTTCGGAATAATTTTTGATTTAAAATTAATGTTGCGAGGCCCTCAAGAAGTATGATGAAATGATACAATTTTTATGCAGTGAGCCCTGTAGCACTGCATTTCAACTGTCACGATGATATCTTAATATTTCATAAACGTTCTTCCTTATTTTATGAATTTCAGGCAGCTATCTAAAAAGCAGTCTGAGTAAAGATTATCTGTTGAATAACATGTTTCCCTGGCACATGCAAGTGGACTTACTGAATCAAATCCTGCAGAATTATTCAAATGTTTGTCTGCATTGTTTATATTCTCCAATTCCAATGTATTTTCCTCTCAAAATCAATTCATTCAGGTTTTTATTTCTACAGACATCAATCTGATAAATGTGAAAGTTAAGCATACACTTTAAAAAAAAATATTTTATTTTCATTCTAATTCAGAACAACGAGAATTTCAGGACTGTGTTTAATTGTCATTTGCATTCAAATCAAGGGTTTTGGTTTTCTGACCACAGTACTTTATGTGGAAACATTAATTTGAGGTAGACTACTGTTAAATTATCACAGAACCCAGATGTTATCAAGGATGAATAGGTGTTAAGCTTGCTAGAAATGTTTGTTAGTTTGGGGGTTTTTGTTTTATTTTTTTACTCTGTAATTAATTGCACGGTTTTTAAAGACACAGCATAAGATGAGTCCCTAGTCAAAAGCAGAACAAAAAAATCTGACTGAAGCTCCCCCCACTAATACAAAGATCGTAAATAAGGTAATTATATTTATTGTGCTGTTTAAAATGATGGAGTTGTCTGAAGTTTGTGCCTAGAGATTAAACAGATGCTTCTATTCCTAGCTTTAGTTTTTACTTTCTCTGATGTGTTCCAATTAATCAATCCAACATTAGATATTTCTGTTAAAATAATTTGCTTTTAATCTTATTATATCATAGAAATCTTTTTTGTGTGGTTTTTTTTTCCCTATGCCAGAGACTTGCCATTTTTATGCTACCTTAAAGGAGATATGGAACAACAAAAAACCCGCAACAAAAGTAATTTTATAATCTGTCTGTATAGAACTCAGCAGAAACTGAAGCACAAACTGTTTCCAAGCACAATGTCAGAATTTTTTTTTTTTAATGTTTTGGGTAATTTTTTATAATAAAATTAATGGCAGCATTCTCTGTCCTTAGGCAAACAACATTTTCCTTTTCTATACACATTCAGCGTCTTGTAGCTTATTCACACAAGCTCCTAAATACCATGGAGAAAAATCCATAACATATGCATAATATTTCAACTGTAAACTTTATAGCCCATTATAGACTCTCATTTGAAACTGTTCATCAATACTATTATTAAATATTTTGTTATTATCAGTTCTCGTCCTTTAGTAATCTCTTTTCCTTCTGTAAACATATTTCTGCTACTATTCCTCAGCTGCCCTTCAACAATGAAGCAAATGACATGGAAAAGTTTGTTTTGTTGAGTAACTTATCTATTGCCCAGAAAAAGTACAAATTGCAAATGATGAGCAATTACTAAACTCTGGGAGTTTAACAGCGGAATTCTGCTTCAGGCTTATATATAAAATATTACGCCATGAAATAATTAGATCACTGAAATGAAATAATTAGAGTCATAATAATGTAACTCTACACTTTTATCACTGTATGCATAGCTGGATTTCTACATACTACAGAAAAGTATAACTTAAGACCTAAGCTTTGTAAAGAACCTAGATTTTATTTTCTAAAGGGAAAACCACATTTATAATGTGAACATGTATAAATACTTAGTATTTAGCACACCTGAAATCGTATTGTCCTAATAATGACTAGAATAAACCATTAAACAGGGCTAAAATACTTTGTCTAACCATGACATAAGTGGCATAATCCCCTAAGAAGATTTTTCTCCCTAGGAGGATAAATTTTAATTGCATTTTTTGTCAGTACAAAAAGTTATGGAAAATAATTTGTAGTTACAAAGGCACTACAAACTGGTAGAAGATATACATTCCCAAATGTGACTAGTGAACCAGACTCTTTGGAAGTCATGAATGAAAGAATTTCATTTCACAATTAAAAAAAACCCAACAACATTTTATATTACTGATTAGCATATGCACCTGTTCATTAAAAGGAACCGAGTTTGCCCTATTATAGTACATTTATTCACTGAATTTTATGTGCTTAAGTTTAGACATGCAAACCTACACTTCTACTTAAAGATCTGCAGAGGGTTTAAGTGAGCCAAGCACTCAAGATTTTTGATAGAAAGTTCATACTGTAAGTAATGTTACTGATAGGTCCTAATTTTGTTAAAGACAAAAGGCATTTTATATCTTGTTTAGCTGACACCATCTCCATTTTACGGATGGAAAGTAAAATGGAAAGGTGAACTCTGGTGATTTTAAATGTTGTGAGCAAGGCATAAAGTGGACCACATGGGCTTCAAGGTAACTTTTGGAGTAATTATAGAGGAAAACAGAGATAAAATGATAGAGAGTTCTGGTAAAGAAGGTATGAAATCAGTTAAAGCATCACTGAGAAGTCAGGATAAAAGGAAAAAAAAAGTGAGGAAGTAAGTCAGACTTGCTAGAGAAGTGTTATACCACTCTCATAAAAAAGTCCCCCTTAAAATAATATTCTTTTATTAGTATTGAGGCAACTAATTTCATATGAAATAGTAGTATATTAAATTAAATCTCTAGTGTGAAGATGATAGTTTGATTCCTATTCTTCTGTCAGCATCCTTACTCTTCTCAGGGCACCATACCCATGCTAAAAAAAGATTCAGTCTCATGTGAATGCATAACCAAAGAAAAATTTCTCCCATTTTTGCAAGAAAAATTACATGTTCAACTATTAATGCAGTTGCTATCAATGTAAGGCCTCCTCTCCCACCTTCAAAGCACATCTTGATGACATTAATCCAGAATTATTTCACCTGCAGCCAGGGATAAGCTTAACATAATGGAATCTTTCTAAAGTCGGGTTGATTAAAACAGGCCTATGAATGCAAACCAAGCTAAAAATAGGTGCTAAATTATTTTAATCTTGTTATTGAATAGTAACAAGACATCACAAAATGAAACCAATTTATATTATACAAATTGGTTTCTCTGCTCTAAAAGATCTCAGGAAATGGCAGGGCATTTCGTTAGAGGTGTGAAGGAAGGAAAAGAGTTGCAACACTTGAAGACTTGATTCATACAGCTGTGCTTTTAACATAGAAACAGGTTTTAAAAGATTCTGAGCAAACACATCCTATAGATCTTAGGATTTAGGTTAGAGCCTCTTGAAAACCTGAAGAAAAAGTGAGATTTAACCCAAAAAACCATGAAGAAAACAGCTTTGTATGTCTAGGCTCAGCCACCCTTGTGGAAAGTAGTGCAGAGGATTGCCAGTTATTTGACATGATATGCACATGCTTAGGGATTATGTCTGGCAGATAAAACACACCATTACATCCAGCATCCACGGGCACTCAGCACAGACCTCCCTGTCCAACTCACAGCGTGATGCCATGAGGAGAATGGGTGTCACTCCTTGCAGTCTCAGGTATGCAAGAATCTGAAACGATGCACACAACAGCTTTATGACAGTGATGGTGTAACAACAAACACACAGACAAAAATGCCTCCCAAGAATGGGTCTTTCCCCATCTGACTGCCATTTTCCTAGCAGGATGACCTACTCAGTACTAAAGCAAAGCTTTTAACATACAGACACACAAAGAGGTTATTTACTGCATGATTTGTCACTGAGCCACACTGAATTACACATAACACAGATAAGCGATATGTAAAATGTTTTCCCGCATACCAGTTTGTGCAAATAGTCTTTGAGTGCCACTGCTGTAAGACCTTGAAATGTCTATCAGGAGTTGAAAAGAAGGGATGGCCAAGCTCTCTCAAGCTAGGGAGACTTAGTTATCCTGTGCAAAATTCTTCATGCAGACCCATGGTGACCAAATCCATTGTACAGGAAGAACAACCTCTACCCCTTCCTGTATGGTTTCTGCAGGACCACTAACAATGGCCTGGAATTAATTCTACACTGAGAGTCAACCTCATATCACATCACATGTAAAATCAAAGATACCTTTGTCCTCTCAGTGCTTTGCTACCCATGTACTTGGATATGTACTGAAGTCAGCTCAGCTCTCCTTTAATTTCAGTGTTAGACTGACTTATTTTTAAGAAAAGGACAGTGAAATAGTATACAGAACCAGAAATAGTGTATAAAATCAGAACCTGACATAAAATTGTACCGCATCTTTTCATAAGGTTCAAGGAAAATATCCACAAAATGATTGCATATAGGAGACACAGATTTCAGGAGCACTTGCCTTTTAAGAATGAAAAGCATTGGTAATACAAGAGAGTGGCATGCCAATACTGCATAAAAATTGCTCAAAGGCCTTCAAGACATAAAACTGTGAAGCTGGTTTATCTAAAAGCCAGGAAATGCCTGAGGTCTCAATACTCCTCAAGTAAATGCAGGAAAATATTGAACCCAGGCCTACAAGTGCACAGCACATATTAACGTAATTCAGTCAGTCTTAAACCCACATAATTCAATTTCTCACAGTGTTATTTAGTAAGTTCTTAGATTCAGGTTTCTCTGATAAGATAACCACACATGTTCCCATTTTTGATGGGAAGATTAAAGACCGCATAACACAAGGAAGGAAAATCCTATCTTATGTAAGATTAAAATGGCTTAAAATCCCATAGACTGAAATAAAGATTTTCCTTTTATATTGGGATCTGTCTCTAAGCCACCAATACTATCATTCCTGTCATTCCAGAGGTGACCTCTCAATAGAAGTCCTGAGAAACACTACAGAAACCATGCATGGAGGAAGAGGCTTCTGTCATAATACATATTATAATAACTTCAAATCAGTATGACACCTTGCTATTCACTGACTGAATATTCAGAAATGCTTTAGACAGGTGAAGTTCTCACTATGCAGCTTATGCATGGCCTTCTAAGCAGAGCGGCAGAGACACATCTTAGATAATTCTTCAAATCGACTAAATTGCATTCAAAAATTTGTCTAAAGTAATTTTGGTGAAATTAAATCTATTCCTTTACTTGATTCCTGCTCCTCTGTCATCTCTTTCATGATCTAGATGCATAGCTATTATAGTAACTTTAGAGTTTAGACAAAAATGTCAGGTAACAACTCTTTCTAATGAAACTATTATTCACACAAGTAAGTTCTCTTTTGTTTATTTTTGCAACAAGAAATTATTATTTTTGTTTAACTCAATTACAACAAGGAGTTGTAAATGTCAAACGCTGTTCTTTAATTACTGCAATTATTTACACTTTTGTTAGAAATTATATAAAACAATTGAAAGAAGTATTCATTTAATGAATCAGCATTTAATTCAGGTATGAAAGGCGACAGACTATAAGGATAAAATGACTTTCATATTCACTAGTGTAAATGCAAGTTCAGTTATGCAACAACCTTTCCAACAATGCTACCAGTAAAGAGAAATATTCAGCTAATTCACCTTAAATTAAGGTATCATGAAATCTGTCTAGCAGCTTAAGAGGGAGGTCTACAAAGATTAACAGACTTACACAAGGTTTGAACTGGTGTGAAAAATAGTGTATGTTTTGAGGAAGACTGCACTTACACACCTTCTCAAAACAAGCTGGGCTTTTAATGTTGTGTTCAATCAACCTCCTGCTTGCTTTTCCATCAGTGTAGCATCATTGCATAAACACACAATCAAAAAAAAAAAAAAAGGTGAATTTTGCTGAGCAGCCACATTAGCTACATGAGAGGACACTGATTCTCAATTCCATAAATAAGACTGTTACACTTATCACATTTTCTGCACTTTACAAATAAAGACTTTGGCATTCTTTCACTCTGCATGGGTTGTCTCCTCATTCAGCACTTAGTTTCACATCAGTTCCACTTGCTGGAACCTCCTTATTCAGATTTAATCTAATACTGATGATTAGTACCAAGATGACAGGCAAAAAAGGGAGTGTGAAATACGAACGCAGAGTTTGAAAAAGATTACTCTCATCATTGATGAGACAAGAATCACAAAGCAGCAAATCAAACCATGTGACTTCCTGGCGTCATCAAGGCTCTTAAATGCTTGAATGGAGAAACTAGTTAGCAAAAACTGTCCAAAGAGGAAATATGTTTGAACTCTAACACTGCTGAGAAAGCAGCATGGGAAAGTTTCCCAAGGACTGACTGATAAGCTCTGGAGACCCAACTGTCCCACTGAGACTGCAAGAGCTGCTACACTCACAACACTGACCACTTGTTACAAGGACAAGGCCATGGGCACACACAAACATCAACAAGATGTTGTACAGCTCATGCCATCCAAGAAAGCAGTTTCTGGTACACAAGGCAAAGGCTATGGCATCATCTGCAGACCTGATAAGTAAACAGCCCCGTGAAGCTCTTCCTCAACACCTCTCTAGAAGCCCCTCCAGGCATGCTTGCACAGTCCCCTGCTTCTGGGTAGACAGTACAGAGCCACACTGGCTTACTGAATAAAAGGTGTCCAAAGCAATACTGGTTGTGATTTGTGTATCACCTCAGCTGCTACTTCTACTAGGAAAAAGGGAATTTACAACACTGACAAAGAGGTAGTATGATGGCTGTTTGTAGAGATGGAACCAAGAGAAACATTATCTTAATTGTCTGCGGTTTTCTAGGCCGCTAGTAGAGAAGATATTAGCTAAGAGCAAAGCTTGAACAGTGTGCTGGCATTCATTGAGCTCCAAAGAAAATGGTCATGCTGCCAAATGTAATTTTTCCAGCTGCCAGTAAGGCTTAGTAAGTCTAAAGTCCTGTGACCTTGGACAGAAATGAAACCTTTGCAGACACAGGGGTAGATTTGCACCAGGGAAAAGGATGAAGAACAGAGGTAACTAGGGACAGGGCAAAAGGAAATGGCCTCAAGCTGTGCCAGGAAAGGTTCAGGTTGGACATTAGGAAGAGTTTCTTAACAAAAAGCATTGTCAAGCTCTGGAATGGGCTGTGTAGGGAAGTAGAGTCACCACCCCTAGAGTGTTAAAGAAACAAATGGACAGGGCACTTGTTGCCATGGTTTAGTTCACATCATGGTGTTTAGTAAAAGGTTGGACTTGATGATCTGGTAGGTCTTTTCCAACCTTAAGGATTCTACGATTCTATGAAAGGAAAGGAGATTATGTTGACAGAAGCTGCTTTTGTGGGGCAAACAAAAGCAGGAAAGAAATTTTTCACAGTTTTGATTACTGGAATAGAAATAAGCTGCTGACTCAACAGCACTGGCAGCAGATGCATAAAAGAAAAAGGTTGAGAGAGCTTGAGAGTGTAAAACACAAATTGTAGCTGCTTATTTTCTATTATTCACCATAGATGATTGTTGAATTGCCTGAATGTAGGTAGCAAAGGGCCAACTGAAACCTGGAACTAGACCATGAACCTATCTTCCCTAATCTTTCCCTTTTATGCTTATCTTGGCCATATATGATTAGCATCACAGAACTGGATGATCCCAGGCTTGCTTTATCTTCTTTGAAAATGACATCTGACATCATGCATTTAGCTATGTTTTCAAATGTACCAGTCAAGTGCCTGAAATTTTACAGGGTTTTTTCCCAGTTACATCAATAATACATTATTAAACACTGCAGTTACAAGAAAGTAAATTCAAAAGCCAAACATTTAAAATTTAACAACTGTATTGCAGCTTATATGTTATTGTGTTTATACATGTCATTATTAATGTGCAGTTAAAACAGCCCCACAGTAAAAAATCAGGTAGGGCCTTTTCTCCTGCAGCAAAATCCCTCCTACACAAAACTACCAAGTATTGTGGGCTAAAAGTGCCACTGTAACACATGTAACAATGCTAGAAACTATAAGCTGCAATTTAAGCTACAGAACTTATACTCCTTTATTCTTCATTTAGAAAATGTTTTTCATAAATTATATTGACTGTTTCCAAAGTTTCTTTCATTTGCTCATTCCAACTGCTTACTTCAGTTTCACCACATCCATTTTCTGCTTGTCCAGCCCTGTCTGAAATCTCTCTCCAGAGAAGAGACAATGTATTGTGAAAGAGAGTGAATCAAGTTAATAGCCATGCTTGCTACATTTATGATGCATCAAAGAGTGGTAAGGGAAAAATGCAACTATGGAAACAAACTGTTTCTTCATTTTAGCCTGTTTCTCTTTTTTTAATTTTTTTTTCTTCCTGGATTGCATGCCTTTGTCCACAGAAAGTTTGGAGCAATTCTCTTGGAGTAGTAGAACTTCTATTTGCTTAAACCAGATCAGATGTCTGCCCTAAAACCAGACATGATAGAAAAGAATATAAGTTATTATTGATTCTGTTTGCCTTATACAAATGACAGCAGCAAATAAAACAATACACTGGAAAAGCACTCACAGGAAAATTTTTTAAAGGAATTCAGGAATCTAACTGGAATAGAGGCATGGAAATATCAATTGTTTCATTCTTACAAAATATTATTATTATTATTATTATTATTATTATTATTATTATGTTATTCAAATTAAACTGTTTAGTCCACTGCTTTTCAAAGTAGGAAATTCTCTTAAGTCCAAGGTATTTTGCTGAAACACATTCAAAGTAAATGAGTGCAAGATGCCCCAGAATATGAGTTTGTCAGTCACAGGAGTGCAACACTTCAGCACAATTAGCACCTGAAATATCTACATTGTATGTGTTGTCCATGAGCTTTCTTGCTAATTTACATGGAAAAAGAATTTAAAAAAAACCCCAAAAACTATGGAAAACATCCTTAATCTGCAAACATCTTAACTACTTATTCAGATCACTCAAATGCCCTCAATCAAATGCAACCACCATGACCAGAACCTGACTGGCTTGGTAGAGCCCTCTACTGATTACAGAGAAGAAAGGAATAATAACAAACTATTTATTTCACCACTGATTTCAGATTAGGCAAATATATAAGTAACATATCATTACTGAAAAAGGCAATTTTCTGTTTGAAATCTTTACTTCTGGTAAAGCAAATAAAAGTTCTGGGCAGCTAAAGCCTAATATCAGACCAAATTGTGGAATTAATATTTAGAATTATTACTGTAGAATATAAAGCAAATAATAATGTGCATTAACACACAATTTTAATGTGCATTAAAATACAAATTTTATGTTTCATAACTTTGATTTGCTATTTACACAGAATATTGGAATTACCATCTCTGTCAGCATAGCAGCAGGCAGAAAAGATACCATCATGTTTATGTTAATATACATAAAATACAGAAAGATAAAAACAAGTCATATTTTGTTCTTCTAAAACTTTGTCCTCCACATTTCAATTCTGCATCCCAATTTATTAGGGGAAGAAGGTGTCCAAGAAAAGAACTGGAATAGGAGATAAAACATAAACTTACATGACCATTAACAGTAAAGCACTACACAGGAGTTAGAACAAGTGTGATTTACTTCATAAGGTTTACGCAGCAAATGTGATTTCAAAATTACTGATAGAAAATTAAAGATAGATAATATTGCAAACACTCACATCCAGATTAAATGCAAGAGTTAATATTTCTAAAACATTACCTAGTTCAAGAACATATTAGTTTATTTCCCACTTTATCTTATCAAAAACTTACTATCTCATATTTTTTGTTTCACACTTCAGTGAAGCAAAAGGAAAAGGCAGAGGAAAGCTCATGATTTGCTGTCACTGCTATTTGAGGGACGACCCTTTGCTATGTTAAGGGCGTAGATAGATACATTTTGGTAACTGTTTCTCAGCAACAGGAAGGAAAATAAGTGATATCTTTTTTTCTTTCCCTTTGGTTTTTTGGTTTGGTTTTGTTTTTTTTTTTTAATCCCCCAGTGAAGAATACAGCTTTGGAGTTAAAGAGGCCATGGATCTGTGGTACTGCAAATTATTTTGCATTTTCCATAAGTCTTCTTGAAAATACGTTGCTGTTCAAATTTTAGTAAAATTAACAGGATTTAGATACATTTTGCTGCATCTATGAGTAACAGAACATCAGTAGACAACAGATTCTGAATTTGATTGCTTAGAACAAAGTGCTACCTATTCCATGGATATCCACACAAGTTTGCCAAACAGCCAGTCAAGGTCACTCTTGGGAGCCAGACTTGCAAACCCCCAAGAGTTTTAAAAGCAGATACAGCCCTTGTTGACTCAGACTGGGGAGTGCCTCTCACATCCACATAGGTAAGTTTTTAACCATGGCCTCACTGATGATAGGTTTGTTTCGTCTTACAGCCTTTCAAGGCTAAAACTACTGAACAACAAGGACTACTACACAAGTGCAGAGCCCTGAGAAAACTCAAGACCAGCCACTTGTCTGTATTTAAAAATGCTGTCCTGTTATGCATCTAAAACACTGTGTAACAGAACTTTTAATATTTTACACTGTCATAGATCCACACGGACTTACAACTTGCTTAACTGAATATGGTTTGGTCTAAGGAGTAGAGAAAATTTACAACCCTAATTAATGGATGTTTGGCATAATTTCCACTAAAGCTGCAGAAAAATTAATATAATGCTAATTACTATTAGTTTTCTCAGTACACTCGATGAACTTGACGTGTTTCTCATCTTTTGAACATTAATAAATATTGGATTAGAGCACTGTGTTAAGGTACTTCAACTCTCTGCTCTTTTACACACGTGCAGATGCACATTTCATGAACTGTGTGAGATGCTCGGAGAACATACTCTAGATACAATATGTCCAGTAACAAAATTAAATAGATCTTAATCATATGAAAGCACAAAATCTCTTTGAATACTGTCACATTTTTCAAACATGAAGACAAAAACTCACAGCAGCATCTTTGTTTCACTCAGCTAGCATCTTATTTTCCTCTGCTCTAAGCTATGCATGCAGTATATGAAAAATATGCTAAAACACAAAATAATGGCACTTCCAGAGTGTTATGTTAAGTACAAAACACATTTCCATTTATTTTCCCTTTTAGCTTTTGGGACATAAACAGCCATATAATATCATTATTTGGGGTTTTTTTTTGCTACTACATAAACTCAAATACAAGTAACAATGATTTTTAACTTAATAGTTCAGAAATGAAACAGCAGGTTAGTAGCTCAAAAGGCTACTGTATTACAGTGTAATAATATTGTTCAAAATAAAATATGAGGATCTCTCAGCTCAAGAACTAAAGGTCTTAATGGTTAAATACAATGGTTCTCTGTCCATTCAGCATAGAGCAACATCATATAAATCAGGGAGGTGAACATTATCACTTCAACTATAGGCTTATTTCAGCACTAGCTGCATGACACAGAAAAGTTTTTCTTGCTCTTCTGCTCAAAGAAAGGCCTTTCAGGAGTCTCAAAGGAGAAATCTAACGACGCCACGTGCTGAAATACCTCATCGTCATTTGGTGCTTCAGAAAAGCCTGCTGTTTGTCCTCACACTCTTCACGCAAGTGTGACTGTTTCTCTCCAGTTAACAAATTTTAGCTTGCACTAAACCTTATCAGTAAACATGGCAGTACTGCAAAATCAGCAATTAAGGCCTCAATAGCTTCCACCAATTAGAGCTGTTGTGTGCCAAGAGCTACAGCAGAGACAGATTGTGCGCCAGGTTTATTAACTCATTCTTTTTGCAGTGGAACAGCTAAGTGCCTCTTTTCTGGCCACATTAAAGTACATATAGTTGTTTTACAGTGACATACGCCTCTGCCTTAAAAAACAAAAACAAACCCCCCAGAAGGCTGTGAATTTTTCATTTGGGAGCTTTCATATCTATATTGAAGGAACTACTATCTCTATGAGCAAAATATAATCTAGCATGGCTATACCTGTTGCTATGCAGACAGCACTTCTTTTATTGAACCACCTAAATGAAATTGTTTTTCCACGTCTGTACCCTCATTCCCTATCGGTGCGTTCCCTGATCCCAAAAGAACCTGCACTGATGGGGACTTCATTCACATGAGTGACTATTTCGTCATCAGTGTGGGGGGAGAAGGGAACTGGTACAATCAAGATTCAGAAATCCATTTGCATAGACATGATGGCAGAAATGGATGACAGATTTAGGTGGAGAGAAATCTTTCAGCAAAAAAAAATACCATGAGACTTTGAAGGATTGGTTTAACATTTCAGATGTTGGAGTGTAAGCTCTTCCAGGCAGGGACCAGAATGCTGTTAGGCATTTCTATTCTCCCCAGCATAGTTCAACAATGATTAATTTGCACTGCAGCACTAGAAATCATGAACAATTAAAAGCTGTGGTTTTCCAGAGTGCTGCATACCTTCAGCAACTTTTTTACTTAAATGCAGATAAAGAGGCAGGCCTACAAGAAACCATGTTATTCAAGATTTCCTTCAGCAAGAGAACGTGCATTTAAGTCTAAATGTTGGAAAATGTCATTCACTGCATCTGTTAGGATAACTAGAAAGCAATATTAAAAGCAATTCACATAACAGAGTCCATTTAATATGATCATCAATATTTCAGACTGATTTTGAAACTGAAGAAAAAAGAAGAAACCAAGATGCATATGTAACAAAATTTATATTTCATGAACCTTAATTGGTGTAACTAGGGTACAGGGATTAAAGGCCTACGCCTAAGGCATCTGGTCCTGAGGACAAAATATTACACAAGCGTTTTCATTTTTGGGTTCAGAAATTAAGTTTAACTCTCCCGATTCTGAAGAAAAGCTGAAGCATGAAATCTGAACAAATCCCATTTACTTGGGATGCACTCCTAAACTACCTGCATACCTAGAAAAGAATGAGGAACTGCTCTTCCCAGCTTAGGTTTTAATAGCATTTGCTGGGATTGATAGAATTTTATTAAATTGCTGTAACAAAGGACTGACTGAATGAAACTTGGTCAAAGCACTCACTGCTGTGATGAGCCCTGTGGCTGGCGTGTGATACCTGCAAACACACACTTTCAGAGACACTTGCACAATCAAGGGCAGATTTGGCCCTCTCTATCAGAGGTCTTTTCTCTGTATTTGTATTTGAACTCATTGCAAGCCTAACTCCATGAACAAATACTAGTGACAAAAATCAAGAATCTCTTGGTAATTAGGCACTGCTAGTTGAGCTTCCTATTTCAGTCACGATCATCTTAACAGCTATGCAGTCAGCTATGCTTTGTTTTATAGCTCTCTAAAGTTGACTTCAAAGGGTGGCTAGCAGCATTCCCCATTTCAGATCTCCTGTTTAACTCAGTTCATCTATTGTGCATTCAGCTCAGCTCTGAGCACCAGCGACAGTGCAGCTGTGGCACCACTGTGGGTTAGCTTGGGTCAATGAAATCAATATAATTTACAACTTTTTACATTGTCCTAAACTTAAAAGTCTGGCATGTACTGAAGGAGACTGTATTCCCTTTCATACGCTTTTCTACCCACAAGCAGATATTTGGCCCATTAGTTCGGTCCCTTTTAATCAGTACAGGTAAATTAAGCAAGTACATTCAGACAAATATCTATTTACTTAAATGAGAATGGGTATATATTCTTTCTAGTAAATTCCAAATTACAGAAAGGAAAACTGTTAGTTTTGCTATTGGAAGATCAATTATTTATTACTTATGCTGTTCTAAGAAATGTTTCAGGTAAGTCAGGGGTGGAAGAAAGAAAAGATTCTGAAGAATTGAACAAGAGGCACAACCTCACTACAGTTTTCAAGTCCATTTTGTTTACATTGCAGCAGAGGATAGATTCACCTTGAATATTCTTTTTTTTAGGTTAAATGACTGTATGCCACAAAATAACATTAAACAGAAACACAGCAGAAATGACTGATTTTCCATTTCAGAGAAGAGAGAAAAAAAAAAAAATCCAGGCAAAAATTATTTTCTGACATCAAGAATTCTGGAAAATACACCTCCAAAACCATTTTGAAATGTATTTAACCTCTGGGTTCTCTTGAGAAATACACTGCATTATGTTATGATCATGTCAAAATCAAGTCAAAAATATTTACAAGTAGCATTTACTTTTCTATTTTCTCCTTCAGTTCAAAAAATCCCAAAGCAATACATTTAAACACTTAGGTATATTATTGTATAAAAGCTGCTAGAGCAACATTTATCCTCAAATAAATACACTATGAGGTCCACCAGTATAAATTTTCCTCTCATTGCCCACAAATCTCATCTAAATCAATTCCATGGCTGCTCCACAGATTCCTCCTTATGTCTCACTGTGAGGTTTCCATTTTCAATGTACCTCAGATTCCTAACTCCGATAGTTTAGCCAATGTTCTCCACCAGCTGCTAAGCTGTTACCATTAGTTACAGCTCCCTTTCACGATTTGTAAGCATTATCTTCATCCCAAATGATTAGGAAGTGTCTGAAAAGAGTCATCTCTAATGATACTCTACAGATATTCAGACCTAATTCTTCAAAATAACCCGAACCTTCTGAAATGGCCGTGACTCCGCAATATCGTGTTTGGCCCCTGGGTCTTGGACAAGTCCTATAACGTGTAATAGCTTATATTCTAGAAATAGGGCCTTTGCATTAATGTATCTACTTTACCTTTAAAAAACTGCAGTGTCCTTCTTTATTAAAACCTCAGGGACCACAAAAATAATTCCATTTTTGTTTTTCTGCAATGACATCAGATTACAGCAGTCTGCTTCCTTTCTTTTGCTCCTTTCTCCTTCTACTACATTTTTTAATATTTATATATTTACTACATCACACATCATTATTGGGAATAACAGCTGTCAGAGATTCTGCTCCACTGGGGAAAGATAGAGTTTTTGACTCTGCTTTTTGAAAATCTAATTTTCACTAATTTTCATCAGCTAAAATTTATGTACAAATGCAGATTTAGTGCTGAGAAACTTTTTGTCTGTTGCACAGCTTTTTCTGTAAAAATGTTTGCTCTTACAAGTCATCAGAAGAAATTAAAGATGTGCCTACACTGAGCAGTGAGATCTAATGAAAGCAACTATTACATACACCTGAAACAGATGATCTAGTTCACCTACATGCTCATACTTAAAGCCAAAAGTAGTTCCCTTTCTCTTTTTTTTCTTTTGGATGGTTCTACATTAGAATTTTCATTATCCAAAAAAAACCCCCAAACCCTAGACATCCAGATTATTCAATAATTGCAAAAATGTCATATAATGAAGGAACTCAACTTCATTAAATACATTACCACCCAAGTGTGTTGATAATGAGAAAGGTTCAACCAATACTCATATTAGCAAAGGCTACCCAGTACATCTTCAACCTTTTTCTTTGAGCTATGACCCACTGAAGAAGATACTAATCATTCAGTGATCTCAAAATTATTCCTTTTCTGAAGAAAAAAAATTATTTTTTTTTGTTATAGGCAAACCAGCACCCTGACAATATTGGTTGCTACAAATCTTCTGGAAGTGCTCACACTGGTATTACTATTATGGGCAAACCATAATTTGATTTTTCTGTTTTTTTTTTTCTTTTTGTAACCTTATATACTTCCTCTCAGTAAAGGCTTCTGTAGTGCTCTTTTATTGCACATATTGTGTTGGTAGAATTCCTCAAGAAACAATGTTTTTTGTTATCTCTAGACTCCGCAAGGGGACTCAACTGATTCACCCTACAACCTGCACAAAGTCACACAGACCTTAGATGCAAATACACGCTCCCCATGCTGGGCTCCAAGATATTATGGGTAAAACACACAACTTAAGGCTAAGTATTAGCATTGCTGATCAGAATGCTTCACATAAGCCTACAGAGTAAGGGTTTTCCAATTTTTTTGTGGAAGAATATGCCTTTTATAAAATTTGGAGATGTGAAAACTCTGATGTCTTTTCAAAATCTGACCAGTGATACAGTGCCCTAGGAAAGGAAAAAGATGCTGTAGTAACATCTTTAACCCTTCCCCCTGCTTTAAAATAAGGTTGTTACTTTGTGTGTCAAGTACTTGACAAATACAGTTTTTCTGCATGGCTGGGGTTAGAAATTTACACCCACAACTGCAGACCAGCAACCCAAGCAGTTATGGAATTGTCTCATGCACCATATTCAGCTTTCAGGATTGTTCTGCCAAACAAGATGTGAACAATTCTACCGTAGCCATTTCAATATCTACTTTTAAAAGTGAAATTCTCCAACACTTTATATTTTGTGCCACAATTCTGTCTCAGGGCAAAAGAGACATAAGGCCTATCAAAGTTATCAGCTTCAGACTTCTTGCATTCCTATTCCTGACACTTGTTTCTAAGAAGAAAACAGAAAACTGATGAGCAATCATTTCTATCAGTAAGATCTGGAGGAAAAATGCAAAATATTTTCCTTCTTTATATACAAAAATCTAAAATAATTTACAGATACCTGAACAAATACTGCCTTGTAAAAAAAAAAAAAAATTCAATATAACACACCCAAAAGTTTACTTCTGCAACCAAAACTCTTCATACAACATTAAAATAGAAAATGACCGTGCCTGAGGAGAGAGGTTGCACCAGGTAACCTTCAGAGGTCTCTTTCAACCTCAGCTATTCCACAGTTATGAAATCTGAATTACTAAAGACAAAATATGAATTATTCCAGTGTTTTCTATAGAGCTGTAGCACCTAATAACATTTTGACCACAATCAGCATTAGCCAACCTACATTCTAAAGGAGAACTTAACATGAGTTTATAGTTAAGACAGACAAAATAAAGCAATGATGGGTGAAAAGAGATTGTACTAATTTTATAAACAGAAAAGCTAAGCTCAGAAAGCCTGTTTCCCATTTACACTAACAGCATTCACTATGCTGGCAGTATAAGGGGCCTCAACACAGTTTTAAATTTAATTTATGAAGTGTACAGTGGGCTTAGTATAATTGAGAATAAGGCTGGAATGAATCAAAGTACTCAAGACTACAAATTATATCTCTAAAAAAGACTAAAATTTAACTTTTCTAATATTGAGTCCAACATGTCAGTACAAAAACTTTTGTCTTCTCGAAAGAGGTTATTTCACCAACTGTGCAGAAAGCTCTAAAATTCATTCTGTAGTTCAAGATACTAGAACTACAGAAAATAAAACTCAGTAAAATATCTTTTATTTTAATAGCCTTGTTACAAATATGAAAAACTAACCTCCACTCTTTGTTGTTAGGGTGTTTATTGCCATACTGTTTTATATACATTATACATATCATACGCCTTACAATTATCACACTAGTCTAGTGATTAATAATTTAATATGTCAATTTCAGTTAAAATGGAAGCTTTCCCCTCTTTTTAGGCACTGTACAAAACCAATAATTATGACCACTCGTTCAGAAAAAACTGTTGTATTCTTATTTTGTAAGACTTCATGCACTGTTTTCTCTTTGCAGGAAAAAAAGTGTTTGCATGAGAAAAGAGAATATACCAATTCACTCTAAGGATGGTATCTTGGAGCAAGACTGTCTCAAATAAAAAAAAATCAAGGGACAAAGAAAGAGTATTGGAAGTATCAAGGGCTTCCTTCTCAAAGATGGTAGTAATTTGGTTCTACAATGGTGACAACCTTTTGATATTAAACTTTGCTATTAATTCTCTTTGCAGTGAACTGGTAGGGTAAATATGCCAAAGAGTCCTTTTTCCAGCAGACACAGCACCTAACTTTTTTCTCCAGCTCTATTCAATGCTGTGTGCTTCTAATTCCTCTCTGACATGTTAATGAATGCAACCTTTCCAAAGTTCAGCCCAGATAAGCCGGAGATGATGAGGGACATTTTGGCAACTGAACAACAGAGAGAAAGAAGATCAATCTTTTAAAAGATTTACACACTTCCCTTAATTATCTTCCTAATTTATGTGCATCTTAAGTGAACAGTAATTCCTGTGAGGCTCCATTTGTATGGGCTTGTAACCTCCCAGTATGACAGCAATGCCATGTTTCACAGGTTGCAATTGTTCAAAAGCATCAGAATCTGGAAGACTTATTTTGCAGTGGAGATCACTTTTGAAAAGGAGCATATTTCATTACTAGCTTACAGACTGCATATCTTTTTTCCCCCTTAATTTCTAAATAGACTTCAGAATTAACATTCATCTTCAAAACTCTTCAAAACTCTTTCCAGGAAAGCTATCCTACCCTATCCTAGTCGTTAAGAGTACTCCTGGAAACAGTAGATTCAATTCTGATACCAGCTGCAAATCTCACTGTTTGGAACTCTCTTGACTTGTAAAGTTTTCAGATATAGTGGTTTACAAGCTGCACTTATCAATCACACCTCAGATTTTCATGTCTGATTTTCTCCTCAGACATGATGTGTGAACATGTATTCTGAGTATTAAAAATATATTAATCAAAAGTAAGCATTTATGTGCATAAGTGTCAAGATACAGTTACTGCACACACTTTACTCTCACTAAAACCTTTTTTATAAGTTTGCAATTTTGTCCTGCTACATAAAAACTTTCTCCACAATATTAAAAGGCTTCCTGGTTTTTCTTTATTGATTTTCTTCAAGAAATTTCATAGTATTTAGAGTTGAAGTCTGTATTTTTTCTGGAAAAAAAATTTCAACCAAACTATGATTCGTTACAATAATACACCGCAATCTTTTTGAATCTTATAATTGCACTGCAAGTTGTAAAGATTAAAAACAAAAATTGCAGTGTAACATTTACAATTAATATTTCAAATATAACATATATGAAAGTATACAGTAAAACACCCCCATTTTGGTTCGATAGCAGATTATTAATTTAAAGAACAGTGAGGGATATAATTCAGCATCCATACACATAAAATACTGCTTGCATTCAACAAAGAGAATATTTTACGTTGCTCTCTCAGACTGCACAGAAGTGTATTAACTACATCACGACATTTGTGAAAAGCTGTTCAGCTAGATGATCTTCCACATAACCTAAAACAAAAGAAAAACTTTCCAGGGTAATGTAGACCTCAAAACCTTTATTTGAATTTTATTATTTTTAAAAAGAGCATTTCATAGCATGCTTTTTTAAAAACGTCCCATTAGTATCTATCTAAAATATATGCTCTACACACAGTCACATATATAAACGTGTAACTAACAACTGACTCACATATGCTGTTGCCTGAATATGCTGTTGCCAGGCAACAGCTATAAAGCATTTTGCACTGCTTGCAAAAATCTGAATGAATGATTCGAAGAGAGATTATTTCTCAAAAACTAAAAGGAAGAAAACTCACTACTGGAATTATATGAATAATTCCTTGTATATTTCAAGGACTAATAGAGCATGTTCCTTCCATAATCACCAATTTCTGACAGGACAATTCCTTTGAGTAGGATTTGAGGGGCATTTTACAACAAGGAAATTCATGTTCTATGCATGTGGCTAATGTTCCCACATGGACACTGAACCAAAGCCACCAAAGTTAATGGGTTCCTTAAACTGACTTCAGGGTCTTTTCACTGGGTCTTTTCATCAGGTTTTAACCGTCCATCACAGGACAAAAATGACAGACTCCTAAATGAAAAAACAGAAGGCCTTACAGGAGATACAAATAAATTCTCAATAAAATGTTACCATCTTACAATATGCAAGTGAGATAGTCTGTACAAACACTTCTTTGTGTAATCTTCATACAGCTAAAGTGTAATCTCACTGAGGCTAATGGTATTACACACAAGAGTAAAAATAGAAGCATCTATAATCCATTGATAACATGGATGTGATATGCTATCTACAAAAGAGAACTATTTGACTCTTTAAGTAAGTGCCATCCATTACAAAATTACTAGACCTTTGGCTATCACACCTCTTGGGAATTAAGAGGTTGAAAACCACATCAAGAAAATCAACTGGGAAGCACAGCAACTTCAAAGTGCTTACCATAAGCCTGACTCACAAGTTGCTTTAACACAAACATTAGCATAAAAAAAGTAGTGGGATTTTTTGTCCTTGTTCACTGTGGCTGCAAGATATTTCTTTCAATTTCCTTTACAATATGCTCAATCAATAAAAACTGGTCAGAAGCTCGAGATGATTGTTCTTTCCATAACGACCAAATTGGAAATCCATGTATTTTCTTTTTAATTCTTCAAATCCACTCACATAACTGTAGCAAGAAGACTGAAAGCAGTAATTATTGGTATTTCAAATGATACTTTCAGTATTAAGTAGTGAATGTGACTAGCTTCTTTAATGGATTATGGTGAAATCCTTTTAATTCCTTATCTCACGTTGCTTTGAACTATCGTGAAAAAGAAACTCCTTTACATGGAAGGAATCTGAAATCTAAATCCTGTCCATCTGGAGCTTTATAAAAACTAAAATGAATTTATTATAAATAGGAATCAGGGTTTTATAGTTTCATTCGAATTAGTTTCATGCTCCAAGACATAACTCACAGTTTATGTCACCGGTCAGGATGTAGTTATACAAAAGGCAACCTCGATGCTTACAACCAGGCTGAGAACCTTTCCCATAGATGATAATATAAAATAATCTATGGAAAGGATATCCACTCCAGGTGCACTACTTGCCTGTACTTTTTCATGTGTTTGCTGGTTTCTTAGTATATGCTGTGGCAACTCAAAGAAATAGAAGAACCTTTACTTTGCCCTCTGTATTCATCATGACCCACTTGCAGGGCCAGTGCGATCAATCAATGTAATCTCAAACCCAAGACATTTTGCAGGTCCCTTTGCTTTCTTCACCCTAAATATACACATGATATCAGCTGAATGTTAGGCTTTTGTAAGACACATACTGCATTATTTCAAGAGGAACCACACTGCAATCAGTGGTTTGCATTCATAACATTGTTAGTCCTGATTGATTGAAGATGGGGTTAACAGCAGAAGGAGAAATACTGTGTTCATTTCCAGAAAAGGTACCTGTAATGATCTAAAGGTATGGTTGAAAATAGGGAGGGGTTATACAGTAAAACTTCTAATTTGGTGACTAAGAGCAACCTACTATTTATTACTCAATCAAGACTGACTGGCAGGTACAATTTTCTCTTCATATAGATATTAGAGTATAAACTGAAGCACCCAGAAAATAATTCCACTTAGTATGTGGAAACACAGAAAAATTAGTTATTATTAACAAACTGAGTGAAAATTTCCAATAGATAGGATTCTTTTGTTCTATGGCTGAGGCATGACAAAAAAAAGACAGAAACAAACAAACAATAAGATTATGACTTCGAAGGTTGATCTGGGTCAAAACAAGACTATCAAAGCGACACAATGTTCATTTTTAATTAGACTTCCTAATGCGACATCAAATTGTTTTTCTTCTAAGAAACAGTACTTCAGCAAGGCATGAAATCTTCACAGCTTAGTTTATTAGGAGGCAACAAAGGGATTCCAATCTGCTACAAGAAAGTTTCAGCATATAAGCACAGCCAGTGCAGTACAAAATTGTGTCATATGAATTTTAATGTGACACAAGTATGAAAGATTCCAAAAGAACAAAGGCAGCACAGTCCTGTTCCACAGTACACAAATGACCTATTCTGATCTGAACAGCACACCACATTACAATCAAATTTATTTCAAAGAAGGGTCACACAGGTCAAATGTAATGGCTGCAAGAATGAGTATTTCCTTTATGCAGTATTAGAGAAAAGCAAAATATCAAACAATGCCGGAATGCCAGGGCACTGAAAAGAAAGGCATATTTAGGCTGCAGGGAAACAGATTTTATAAAAATGTTTTAATACAGTCATCCTCAATGACTACAGTTTCTAAGTTTCAAAGACACTGTGATACCTTGAAGATGCAATGTATACTTGTGAGCTTGCATACTACATAGCCTTTAACATATATTTGACATTTCAAGGCACCAGAGAGAAAAGTTTCATGTACAGCTCATGCTTAACAAAAGTAGGGAGACAGGCTAAGTGGTCAGACTGGATGGATGTGTCTCTTCATGGCCTGATATCTCCATGGCAGAAACCATGATACTCCCAGGTGTCAGAAAACAGCAACAGAGAGGCTGGTAAAGCTCCTCAGCTGATTATCCAACCTTACAACACAAGCAATTTTAACAACATAAAAGTATCGGAACAATGAGGTCTACTTGAAAATACTGTCAGAAGAATAAACAGAAATTCATTAAGATGTAAAACCAAATGGTAAACAAGCAGTTAAGGATTACAGTGAAAAGCAGGCAAAACAAAATTTAATGATTAAGTATCACTAAGCAAAAAAGTAATGACAAATTCTCACAGTTCTTCTTGCCATGTATTTCCGTCAAGATTCAGGCATCATTTTTGTCTTCAAATCACTTTTCTGAACGGAATCAATTACTGATGGGAAAACAGCTCGAGTCCTGACTTCATGCATGCTATGAATAGAATTTGAAGGAATATGGGGAATAGGCACACAGGGTAAGAAGTACTTAGAGCAAGGTGTAAAACGTCAGAAGTAAACATTATACCTCGTTAAGAAAAAAATCATAAAGATTTATATTTCACAGTTAGATAAAGATTTACTACTTGGGTATTTGAAAATTAAATTCTTGAAAAACTAAATTCTACCAGAAAGTTCTCCCAAATGAAAGCTTGTTGTTGTGGGGCTTTTTTCAATAAAATGAAAATATACTATTGAAGTATCTTCCATTTGATTCCTAGCCAGGGCTCCCTCAGTCACAAAACAAGACAGAATAAAATCCAAATTGGACGAATTTCCATAACAAATTACCTACCAGCCTAAAGGTTAGAATTAGTCTTATTGCCCAAGTCTAGCACTAAAATTGGTATTAGACACTTCAGCTCTCCAAGTTTTAATCAATCTGCTTTTCAGGAGACTTTGAAATATTCAAAGAACGTAGACTATTATGCCCCAAAAAACTACCCCAGTAACTTCCAGTTGTAAGGATGAAACATAACTAGCAAGAGATAAAATTCTATTGCCATATTTAAAAATCATCTTGGCCTTACTTTCCAGAACCCATAGCTCTCTTCCCTCTTTTCAGTATTTTGGGAGGTTAATGAATATTTTCATTTGCTAGCAGACATTTATATCCCTAAAAACTGATGTATTCACCTACATTATGATGGCTCCAGTGTAAGTCACTAAGGTTTGGACTTGGAGACAGACATAAAGGAAAAAAATACAAACCTTTAATGCTTCACTTGGTGAATAAAAATTGCGTTTAGATATTCAGTCACGAGAATCCAATTAGCTATGGATATATACACACATATTCATACCTTTCAACCATCACACTCATTTGAATTTTGATGCTGTTTTCTATAAAATATAATCCCTTTTAAATTGTATTTAATAGATTTATTCTGATGTGCATTTCCATATGTCATATTTAAGCTTATACTACCACCTGCCTGAGGCTGTACAGTCTGAATTGTCACCCTCACACACTTCAGTAGGAGAAAATCCTCCATAGACACCATATGAACTGTTTCCCTTCTGCTTAGTGTAGAGGTATGATAATCATTACAACCATGGAAAATATCCACACAAAAAAAACGTTATATGCGTCCCCCTTAAAAAAATCAGATTAACATCTTCAAAACAAATATTCAAGCTACGTAAGATATTCTGCAATGAAATATCAATGTCTTCCCAATTTTTTTTACACAGGTCAGCAAGTATCATCCAACTCTACATTTGTTGCACATACGCCACAGACATAGGTATATAAAAGTATTTGCATACATAGAGATATGCATATACATAATTTCACACTTAAAGGACGCTTAGATGGCTTCAAATCCAGATTTGCAAACCAAATAGATTAACTCTGCTTCCAACTACAAACATCAAGGTGATGGGATACCATCTCTGCTTTCTATTGGGCCCATCCAATAACACTGCTGAGCAGGGGAAAAACTGAAGAGCAAAGGTTAAGCAGAGGACTGCCAGAAACAAACTAAGGCTTAGAAATTGCTTCTTCAGATAAGATTAATGCTTGACTGATGCACAGAGTGACTCTGGGGTTGTAAAATCATTAATAAGAGCATCCATTCTCTTTGGATTTACACCATCTCTCAAACACTTGTAGTTGAGGCTATTAAGGGTTTGGACCAAACTTTCCTGTGCTCTTTTGGAATTAACAGCCCTGCCAAGTCATCAAAGTGCTCCAAAGGTCAATTTATGATTAGTGTCCCACCATCCTGCACAATGTGTCTGCAAGCAAAGCACAGCATCTGGGGGGAAGGGAGAGACTGAGAGAAGGAGGAGGAGATAAATATTAGCACAGTGATAAGCTCACAGAGCACGACTTGGAGGAGGGCAGATTTCACATGGTCCCTGCTGTTAGGTTTCAGGGCAAGCAGGGACCACCCCCTGGAAGGGAGAGCTGGTAGAGATCCTGCACTTTTTTGCACATCTGAAGAAAAACTGAAAGAGTGAACAAAAAGAACCTCAGACCTCCTCCCAGCCTCAGGCCAACAGGGACTTGGACCTTTTGGGATTGATTATTGGCAACATCAGTAGCTGTGCAAGCCAGCAAGCATTCCTGCTCTCTCACAAAGGGTAGGAGACAGCCGAAACATATGATTCCCGGGACCGACTGAAGTTTAGAAAATCCTGACCTCCGCACACACTCTGCTCCAACTTCACCACCTTTTCAAGGTTTGCTGCACCCCTTCAGGGAAAGTGCCCATGGCCAATCTGATAACACGGTGTCGCTGAGCATCCCGGTGGGCACTGCGAACAGCCACCCTCACCTAAGAGATCGCCCCGAGTTTTTATCACTGTCAGCCTCTGCATCTGCCTTTAGGCTCACGAGGCTGTCACCCCGTTGCCTCCCTGCCCGTCCCCCGGTGCGCTGCAGGCTCCCATTCCCCAGTCACCCGTGCCCTAGGGCAGAGCACCACCACACCTCCACGCCTGCTTTTCTCTGTTGCTCTGTTACTCCGGTACCAGCAGAGTGTTTTCTGACCCTGCCCGGATTGAAAACATCCCTCTCCGAAATGGGAGGGAGAGAGAGAGAGGGAGAATCTGTACACAAAGTTTACAGATCCTGCCTACGCCTTCCTCTCCCCACCCAAGCCCTTCCCGGAGGCAGCAGGGCGAGGGACAGGGGAGCCCAGGGACGGGCAAAAGGGGGGTGTCAGCCCCGGCCTGGGCTGGGGGACTCGAGAAGGACGGGGGCACGGAGCGCAGCTTTTCGCGGACAGTGACCCTGGCGGGAGATCGCTGATCCAGAAGAGAGAAGCGGCGCCTTCCCGGAGAGGGGAGCAGCCGGCTCTCTCCGAGGCGCAATGGCAGCGCATCCCCACCGACCCCTTTGGAGCCGGGAGGAAACTCCAAGCCTCGGCAGCAGCAGCCAGCAGCAGCACCAATGGCAGCAGCAGCCCCAGCAGCAGTGGTAGCAGCACCGGCAGCAGCACCGGCGGCAGCACCGGCGGCAGCACCGGCGGCAGCACCAGCACCAGCAGCAGGTCGCCGCGCCCCGCGCTGGCGGCCCCGGCCCGGGGCACCGCCGCCCCCCAGACCGGCGAGGCGACACCCAGCCCCTCGCCCCCACCCCGGGCAGGGCCGGTGAAGGGAGAAAGAACTCACCCCCAGCTTCCTGCTGCGGATTTTCACGTAGCCCTGCTTGACTATATCGTTAAAGTTGGAGGCCATGGCAAGCGCTGCCTGTTTCCTCCCCTCCGCACCCGGAGTCCTCCTCCTCCTCCACCGCCGCCGTCGCCTCCTCCTCCTCCTCCTCTCCCGGGCCCTCCCGGGTGCCGCCGGCCGCTGGCTCCAGAAGCGCTTCTGGCATCCAGGCAGCGGCAGCCGCCGCGCTCCGCTCCGCCCGCGCCCCGCTCCTCCCGCGGCCGCTCCGCTGCGCTCCGCACCGCCCCGCCGGGCGGGTGGCGGCCGCTCCGCCCCGCTCCGCTCCGCTCCGCCGCCGGCCCCTCGCTGCCCCGCTCCGCCGCCGCCCCACTCCCGGCCCCGCTCCGCACCGCTCCGCACCGCTCCGCCCGGCGGTGGCTTCGCGGCTGCCCGCGCCTACGGCCGGGAGCGGGCGGGGCGGCGGGCGGGGCGGGGCGGAGCGGGGACACCGCCCCCGGCGCCGCGGCCGCGGAGCCCGCCCCCAGCGCCGGCACTGCCCACCGCCCGCGGCCGGGGCCCCGGGGAGGGGGCGAGGGGCGCCTCGGCCCGCCAGAGCCCGGGGCACGGCACGGGGCCGAGGCCGGGTGCTCTCCTCAGCCGCGCCGGTTTTGCCCGCTTTTCTCCGGGCTGGCCCATGGCCGCGGCATCCCCGGCTCCGGTGGCAGATCCGTTCGGAAGCACGGCCCGCGAGGGCATCTTTCAGCCTCGTGTATTCAGGAAGGCGCGTAGACATCCAGTAGCCAACTGTCTACTGTTGTGGACAGTACAACAAACTTAATGAAACAAATAACTAAACTACAGAAGTGAAAGAAGTAAAAAGAACAAAAAAGGCACAAGTCCATCTGAAGTTGAAAAATTAGTTGTCACACACAGATTTTCTGTGCTCTCCGGGGTGATGACCATGTGTTTAGTTACTTCTCACTGAGGTGGACCTGGCAGAAGAACGACTTCTGAAGAAAACATAATGTTTAGGAGAGATTAGGACGGGAAAAAAAAAAAAAAAAACCAAACAGGAAATTGTGTTTGCTTTACTTACATTTAAAATAGGGATGGACAAGAATGAACCTAAGCTGCTTGAGAAGGGAAAACTACAGATATGTGGGATTGACGAGATAGTGCATGACTGTTGTTACACAAAATTGTACTCGATAAACGCTTTCAGTGGAAAAAGTTTGACTCGTTTGATAAGCTTAATGAAAGCTTAATGTACTCTTTTCTTAAATATCTACTGCACCATTGCCCTGAAGTTTTCTGAAACAGGAATTTGCAGTATGTGGTGTACTACAGACTGGGATGATGAAACGTAATTCTATAGTTGAAAGTTTGTTAGATTTACTTCAGATTTTCAAAATCAATAGACAACATTAGAGATTAGCCTTGCAGCAAATAGGAAAGAGGCAATCTAGAAAAATGATTACAGTGCTTCAGTGATGGAATTGTAAGGGAAAGCTTTGTAATTTTATATAACTACCTGGAGTACTGCATCCAGCTCTGGAGCCCTTAGCATAGGAAAGACATGGACCTGTTGGAGAGGGTCCAGAGGAGGGCCACAAACATGATCAGAAGGATGGAAAATCTCTCCTGTGGGGAAAGGCTGACACAGTTGGGGTTGTCCAGATTGGAGAAGAGGAGGCTTCGGGGTGACTTCGTAGCAGTCTTCCAGTACCTAACGAGTACTACTGGGTACAAAAGTATTTTTGCTGGTCCACCATCAAGTAGGTATGGTATCCCAGTTAAAAATGACAAAGCAAAACAGAATCTTAACATTATGATCTTACATCTTCATTGACTGCTTTTAGCTTTGCATTCAAGTCTAATGAGTGTGAAAATTACAAGACTATGCCAGGAGAATTCTCTTTCCTGAGAATAACCCTTATTATTTGTTCTGAATCTTTTTTTCCTTAACTGAATAGCAATTAGTGAAGCACATGAAAGTTTACCTATCCATTTATTTTCTAGCAACTCAGTTCCTAATTATACAAATTTTGGAACAACTGCTAGGAGTAGAGTTTCTGCATTATTTTTATCCAAACAAAAACTTCTATATAATTATGCATTTTTAAATAAAAGATATGATCATACAAAGGAATAGAGAAAAATACTTAGCCTACATATAATTGTGGCTTCCTTGGTATTTCTAATGAAATGTCAAAAGGATGATTTTGAACTCCTACTTTTGGGCAGAATATTACTTCGTCCTTAATTTCTATTTTAAAGGTATGTCAAATCAGAATATTCAGTGATTTTAGGGAGAAAACTGGGATATGCCTAGAAGAGAATTCTTTCAAGACACCTTACAACATATTAAACAAAAGCTTTGTTCAAAATGAGACTAGTGATTGTTTAAAGTACAGAAAGCTCTTGAAGGATCAAAAAGGAGAGGAACATTTCCTTTCAATTGCCAGCCAGAAAAGTACATAATCCTATTCAATTAACTGACAAAAAGACATTTTCCTTACAGATTAACCCTGAATGATTTGTAAATTTGTAGAACTGGTTTCACATGCAGTCCCTGCCCTCTGTTCACCACCTCTCAGCTACACAAAAATGGACTTGTAGGATCTGATAAAAATTATATGTGCTCTCAAATTGAGATTGAACTATTGCAATCTTTTTTTTTTTTAAGATTTCTGTGTTTATCATTCAGAGTGAGCAGCAGTTTCAGAACACACAGCATTCCTGGGCACTCTTTAGTTTTCTAATTTCTGCAGTAAGAGATAAGGATACAGCAGAATTTGTGTCACCTCCCTAACATGCATGTCTTGTCAGAACTCTACAGTGGAAAATTTCTTGCCAATGAAATTGAAGATGGTGCTATATTTCCAAAGATAATCATCCATTTATTCTTGACTATATTTTTTTATCATATAACATGCATGGAAAATTGTTTTGATTTATAATAATCATATAAATATGAGTAATTTTCAACAGAGTTTTCTCCAATTATTTATTATTGTTTTTGTATTTTTCTTAAAAATCCATATATGAATTGCATTGTTATTACTTGTTTTACTACAACAAAAATGCAATAAAAGATAAGCAAAATATGTGTAAAATACAAAGCATTTTCATTCTATAGTCTCCAGAGTGTAAATTAGCCAGCCTGAGATTATAAAATGATCAGTCTGGTATTTATTTTCAGCTGCTTTGGATAGCACTGGACAGAATAATCAAATATTAATTTGCATATGAGTCCCATGGGCAGCTTGGGGCACAAATGCATAGCAAGGCCACTCCAAATCACAGGACTACAGACAAACTGTCTTGTTACTTCCCCACAAAAATACTCTTGTGTTCATATGACATGCATACATTATTTGCTGAGAAAGTCACAACTTACAAAGGAAGATTCCTCAAAGCAGTCACCCCAAATGCTGTGTCTCTTCAGAAATCTTAGGAAGTCAAATGGTATCAGAAACTCAACACATACAAACTTAGTGGCAGGGAAGACAGTGTGTGATTCCTTCTGAAGAATACATTTCCATGAATTAATGCCTTATATGTTTACAAAAATAAGATTTTTTTATATGCCTGCTGGTGTGAAATCATCACTGGAAAAGGGAAATGATTCAGCAGGTAATCAAGTCACAAATTATTTCAAGCAGAGAAGTTAATTTCTGATCTACATCACATAAGTGCAATCAAATCTAATACTATTTTGGACGGACAGTATGTATTGCCGTTTGCCTCTGTCAGAAAGAAATTAATTTGAATGAAATGATCTTCACCTTTGCTTACTTGACAAAATGAATGAATTGAGGCAGTATATATTTTAAATCTGAATTTATGTGTCCGCTCTTTGTGAATGATACACATTCGTCAATCATTTTCCAGTGATGGTTATCAGTGTTTGAAGTTTCCAGCCAGGGTGGACTTTATCACACTTGCCAAAGAGAAGCACCAAGAGCTCCTCTCAATTTTTAGCTCCTTCTCCCTCTACTTTCCTGACCAAATACCAGCTGAGACTAAAGGAAGAGCTCTGGTTAAAAGTTTATCAGGGAACTGGCAGTTAGTATTTAATCACGACACCTGATAAAAAACATGTTCTCACCTAAAGCTGTTTCCAACCTAAAATAAACAGTCATTTTTATTATGATAATAGAAATTTGCATAGGCAATGCCAAGAAAGAAACATTAGCTAATGTATTATTAATGTGTTGAAAGCCTACCTTCAGCTAGGCTTCAGACAATTATTTTTCTCCAACCATAAATCACATACTAACCAGAGCCCTTTGTGAACTAGCATGAAATATAAATCATGTAGATAGACAATATTAAAAAACTATTGTTTTCCATGGGCATTGTAAGAAGCAAAGC
Source organism: Aphelocoma coerulescens (assembly GCF_041296385.1). NCBI lineage: Eukaryota > Metazoa > Chordata > Aves > Passeriformes > Corvidae > Aphelocoma > Aphelocoma coerulescens. Next base: position 110,286,981 of record NC_091015.1, read on the forward strand.
CATTAGTTCCTGCATGAAGCCACATGCATATTTATTACTGGCTTTCTATCCAGACCAATAGTACCTACTTTTTTATCCCCCAACTATAGGGTAGACATGTAGGCTTTTATCTTACCCTGTTGCTCCCAATCTGTGTCAGAAAGGTAAATTTTAAAAAGTGTCATCTCCTGGTTTATAGAGTGATATTTTATAGCTAATTAGTCTGGTTTTGGAGATCAGAAAAAGGAATATTTTCACCTCTTCTTTTCTGTCAGAGGGCCAGTGGGAGTCAAAATCTCTGCTCCTCCGAGACTCTGACTTTGGATACAAATCATACTTTATGCTTTTAGCACTTTGCCCCAAACCAAGAAGTACTGTGGGCATGATCGGGGCCCCAGTAACTGTGTAGGCAAATGATCTTTGTCCTGGCAGATGTGCTCTCTCAGAGGTAACTACACCAGCCAGAGGAATTACTTTTCCCAGGTATCTGCCTTGGTCTGGTTTTGGAGAGCAATACCCTGCAGCAGTGATATTAGAATTTTTATACTGACTTTATCATAAAGGGCTTAGGCTGATATATTTGACTATGAAGTGTAATATCCAAGAGTAAGGTACTGTGCTTCTGCTTGTGGGGAAATGTTTCAAATTAAGGCAGCTAAATCTTAGACTACCCATTAGACCTAATCCCCCTGCAAACAAATATAGCTATAAAAACATTAATTTTCTGACTGGCTTCTGCCAATTTCTAAACATGAAACCTGGTGAATAGCACATAAGTTTTCTATTTAAAAGAATGTATTTGGCATTTTACCTAAAATACTCCAATTATCTTCAGAAACAGCTGCATGAAAACTTTTTAGGGAATGAAATCCCATTTTATGTAGAAAGTACTCTTTTTCATTATAATTACCTTAAAAGACTTGAAGGTTAAAACATAGCTAAGTGCGCTTAAGATTTAAGACAAACTTGAATTCTAATTCATCCAAGTTTTCTACTGTGTCTACTGTGGGGAGTCCTGCATTAAAAAATATTCCACCTATTTACTACCTTTCTTTGTATTTTGTATAGTTTTCTAGTCTATAAATTATCAGAGTTATAGTCTGTTAATGAAAATAACTACGGTGGAACAACAGCTACCAAATGCATTCTAAGCATATTCCCTTCCTACCATCCCTCTCATCTTACAGGGAAGTTATTATATTTGATTGACCTACCTGCTTTTCCACCAATTCACCACTTCTCAGGTAGCATTCCAACCTGGTCTTGTGATAGAATCTTAAAAAAGGTAAATTTTGTTGCAAGCTAAACCATGTGATATTGAGAAAGAGAATGAATATAGAAAAGAGGTCTATTCACTTTATGTTTCTTTTAATATAAAGAACAAGGTTTTATGAATGTGTGTACAGAAATATGCACAAGGAAATAAAAACAGCCTACACCCAAGAATGTGATAATGAAGAAGTAGGATAGAAATGTTAACAGAAGAACCTAAGAACATGGAGAAAAGGAACTGACACAAGGAAGTGTCTCAGTGCCAAATTTCACAAGCAAAGTCTTCCAAAACATGAGTGAAAGCTAGGACAGTATATCTTAGCATATTTTTGTCTTAGAGTTGACCCATCCTTTCCCCTTCTTACCTATTTCTGTGAGAAGACAGCAAGAGCCTGAGAAAATAGGAGGAAGATAGATCTACCTTAAATTCAAAGGAGACTCTAGCTTGACCTAACAAAAATAGGAGTGGAATCTAGCCGAAATGCTGAGGAACAAAATGTGACTATTGTTAAATATAGCCTTTATCACAAATTTTGTTGCCTTATACTTTTTCTGTATTTTTGTTTTATTGTTGCAACTCCATGTTTTAAGGAAACTGTGTTCTTTTAGCCTTCAATTTTGTCTATTGAGAAAGCTTACTCATGGTGGTGATATGCAAACTAATGTATTTCATTGTGACAGCTGTGGTGAGTCTGTTATTAAGACACAGGACTTCAAATGTTTTAATATCCAGCTTACCCACAGTGCTCCAAAATATCCAAATATGTACCTCCACATGTAACTCTAGACTAGCTGGGAAGTGCCGGTGTGGAGAACTGAGAGAAAGAAATTAACCAGAGTTGTGTAGGAAAGCTTTGGATGTGCAGGAAGGTATCAGGCAACATGCCTAAGTGGGGACCAGGACCATCCTTCAGACCATGCACAGTATCCTTGTGCAGCTTGACATAGCTTAGCAGGCTGACCAGTCTGGTGGGAGTAAGAAAAATTGAAAGTTGGGTAGAAGCTTAGAAACTCTGTGAAAACTGATGTCAGGTAAAGGACACAGACTGTGACTTGTTGTCTCGGTAAGGGAAGGTAAATAAAGGTTCAACTGTCACATATACAGTATTTCTGTTATCTTCCAGCCAATTCCTATGATCACACTTCTGGACTGTACACAGCACGAGTTTCTTATGTCCAGGTGTTGCAGGAAACAGTGGGTAAGATGAAATTACTGTGGGTAGGATGTCTAATAGAGGAGAAAAATCACAAATTCCTAGCAGTCTAGAGTTCATTGTTTTTGTTCACAAAATGGCTTATTTAAAATCCAGCTGCAGTGACAGTGCACCAGCCCCTAACACTGCAAGCAGCCTCTGCAGCTGAGAAAGGTGTCTGGATGCATAACTGTTCCAGGAATTCACAGCCTTCATTAGTTCAGAGTGGTCCTGATGGATATCACATATTTCAGAATTTAGTAGTATTAGTGGTAGTGGAGGAGGCAAAAAACCCACTGCCTCAGCATCACACCTCACATTATTTACTTTACCACAAAATGTACTGAAGTTTATGAGAACAAAATGAGGCACCTCTTTCAGAAGAGTGTACAAACCCACTGTTTTATACAGCTTTGTTTGTCTGAGAACGTCCTGGGTAACCATACCCCAAACCCATGCATATTCCACTGTTGTATGGGTGCATCTGGACTGACTAGGAAAGAGATGTCAGATTTGCAGAGACATTCCGTGGTTGCTGTCAGTAACTTTCGCAGGGCAAGACTGAGACTCACAGAAGTATGAGCTCATAGAGAGGTCTAACTTTCATGATCTTTTGGAAATGGTCCAAGGACTGGGGATTATACTGGATTTTTATAACCCTGAACATGGCTGTGCCTTCAAATCCAGAGAGAAACCAAGCATCAATCTTTTGAAGTCTGCAGAAATCATGGTTGCAGTCTGCGTTTTTCCTGGGCTGACATTGGCTTGTTCTACTCTGCACGACCCCAGCAATTCCAGCTTGGGTCCTTTGCGTGGGTAGGTGGGGAGTGGCAGGAGGGAAAATCTATTTCAGTCTTCACAGCCATGTGCTTTTCCACTGGAAGTGGAGCTGTTTTTAATGTGTTACCAAATCATCATTCCTCACCCTCCATTGCCTGCAATATCAGGTAGAGTAGGCGGTAAGCACCCCTTCAGGGAATGCACAGTGTGAAACATAAATATTTCCCTACTTATCTTCAATCACGTATGTGTATGATTTCACAACTTAATCTTACCTGAATACCTTTGCAGAATGGTTCAATATTAACATCACAGACTTTCTGTAACTCTTTAGAAGTAATAAGGCATTGTGTACATGGCTAATTGCCAATCCTTTATCCTTTAAGGTCAATACTTATTACTCTTTTATTGTAGTTAATGTATTTTTTCCCTGTATAGAGCAGTTTAAGCTGCAGCTTGTGAAAATAGAAAATGGATAGACATTATTTTGAAAAAATTGAATTTATGAATTTTTTTCTAGGTCAAATAGTTCAAAAAAGGCTTTTCAGATAAGATAATTTTTCTCTGAAAAATTGCTCTCTTTTTGCATTTGAAAAAAATTTGTGACATTTTAGGCTGAATGAGAAAATCTTCTCTAACGCATTCATTTGCCTCTAAATGTGTATGGTAGGATGTCTTCATACACAAATAAATGTAGGGTCCAAAGTGTAACTTATAATAGAATGGTTATCTGCTCCCCTGCCCTAACAGTGCAATAAAGCCCTTGTGTATGTCTGTAAAATGGAGTTAAACATTTTATGAATGTTTAAATATCATGCAGAAATCCATCAGCATCTGACTTATTTGACTGCAATTTTTTTTGTTTTGTTCTTTTTATAGCTTCAATTTAGTTATAGAGACCTGGGCACCTAACTCATTCTTTTGTTCCAAAGACTGTAATTTTAAAGGAGTACTTTCCATGAACCTAACAGTTTGAAGTACTAAATATATTTTCAGAAAACTGTAATAATTTGATAGGAGTTTCTGAGTTGACCATTTGTGACTGTCAGATATGCTATTACTTATCTATCATCTTTTATTAGAAGGTGATTTTAATGTTTGCTCTTTGCTTCCTGTATTTTTCTTTCTTTTTTTTTTTTTACCACAGATGATCCAGGTTTTACCTTTTGAATATGACAGACTATTTTAATCAGGAACCAGTATTATTATTCATTTCAAAGGTGATTTAATTGCAACTGTTATACAATTTCCAGTAGCTATTATGTTTATTGAAAACAGATTTTTTTCTTCCTCCTATGGATCTGACATTCATATTCTATGACCAGCATTTTCTGGAATTGCTCCTTTTCTGGAAGGCATTTTTAGCTAGGAAATATTTATTAATTAAAGAATTGATACTCTTTTATAGTCTCCAGCCTGGTAATTTTAAACATACTGCAGAAATTTGCTACAAATAGCATATTTCTTTCATCCTCTATGAAGGCCATGGCTGTTTGAAATGACAACAAGCATGGTGATGAAGGTTAGGCATCCGCCAAGATTAAAAAGAAGAACTTAAAACAAGGCTTTTGAATTACATCACTCTTGATCTTTCCCCAGAATTCAATAAATAGATATTAATAGTGTGCATGGGATTGTAGGTGATGTTTTCAGAGTCTAGTGGGCAATAGAACAACCCTAAATATGGGTGACAGAATAACCTTAGCAACTAGATGACATTACATTGAAAAGATCCTAATTAATTCTTCATAGTTTTGCTGGTTCCTTTCCTGACTGGTCACATTATTAAGGAAAGTCACTGCAGAAAGCCACCTAAGCAGAAATCAAGTGGAAAATTCAACATTCATTAGAATCAGAAAAGTTGCTTGTTTACCTTCTGTGCTTTAACCAAGACCAGAAAAGAGGGTCATATAACCCCCAGAAATATAATTTTGGTCAAACCTTTGAAGAAAAACCTTCAAACTCATTCAGTGTATCCTTTATATCTTATTTAATATTCTTTTTGTACGAGTATTATTTAACACATTAAGCTATCAATTTTATTTGCTACACACACACACACACACACACACAAAAATATTAACTATAGATCAGCTTTGATTGCAATGGCTTTGCTATTATTACAGCTAAGTCTTGCATTTCACTTCCAATAAAAAGAACATCTCACAACCCATAAAAACATTCTACCTTTGCCAAAATACTATGTTGTGGGATTTTTTTAATTTTAAAGTTAACCAACAAATTCACTTCTATTTATTACTAGGGAGTCTGGTACTCAGAATAGTTTCTATAGGTAAATATGCTTACCAAAAAATGCCTTCTAATAATAAAACATCATAGACATCTGAAACTAAATCTTCCCTCCTCTGCAATATGAAAACTTCCAACTTAGGTCTGCAGTATGTAATTAATAAATGCAGGTTTGACACACTTTCTTCACCCCAACACCATACTCTTATTGTCATCAAAATCAATGAATCAATCACCATCCAAACCAATGAAGAGAAATGCAAAACACTTTTGCACTCCTACCCTGTTTAAAGGAAACTCGGCGAAATAATTTTGTTTACTGCCTGCTATTAGAAATACTGCTTTTCTTTTTTTTTTAATGAAGAAATGTGGAAGATAGCATCCTCAATGAGCCCAGTAGAGGCAGCCAGAGAAAAAGAAGTCAACGACAGCCCTAGGAAACTTCATGACTCCACATAGAGCTGGGTCACTGCAGAAGTGAGAAATACACAGTCTGTTCTTTAGCATTCCCCTACAAAACCAATGACATTAGGTTTTCATAAAGAACACGTAATCCTGTGACATAGGAATGCCAGCTGAAAACAATAAACATGTAAAACCTACTTATGTATCATCAAAAAAATGTATGGTGCTATATGAAGCTAAGAAGAAAAACACCATTTTAAAATCTTTCTGGAGAGACATTTGTTCTTCTTTGAGGAGAGAGTGATCATAAGTTTTAATTGCTGACAGTTTTCATTTCGAGAACTTTCTAAATCAGGCAATGTCTTACAAGTATTCAATGGCTACTGTGGCATTGGATTAAATCTCTAAAAAAAGGTTACAGAGGATCTCCTCTGAATACTACTAAAAATTGCTTAAGATCATTGACATGTAACTAGCCAGGTATTCAGAAAATCTAAATGGAGGTCCTCAAGCAACAAAAAAAAATCAAACCTTTGTTAGGATGTAGTCACAGTGCGGTGTCAGAGGAAGGTGTCTATTCACACTTTCCTGTTTTCTTATAGGGCATAAACAGTTTGGTTTTTGCAAAGGGCTGAATGAGCAGGTCCAACATATGAACTAGTTTATTTTACTAGTTTTTCTGTGGTCTTGTAAAAAAGTTTGAAATGGTGTAAGCTTTATTCTTTTCAGTGCATTTAGTTTTATGGTTTCTTCAATTTTTTTCCTTCTATTTAACAATTATAAAATGCCTTTACAATAATTTTCCTGATGCATTTTAAACATCCTATGCACTTAAGTGTAGATTTATATGTATATATATCTTTATATGTATTGATACCTTCCTAATCATGTCTTACTACAACTGAGCCATACAGCAGCAGGTGAAAATCTCTCTCTCTGTTCCACAGCAGTTACAAAGCCCTGTAGTGCTCTACCATATCTCTTTCTAATAGAGCAGTGCAGCTGGAGGCCTATTCTGCTATCAACAGCGTGTGTGAATGCATTTGGGTTTTGAGTGGGTCTAATGTATAACTTACAAAAAGATAATTCACTTACATGCTGAAAAATGTGCAGTCCCTCATTTATGTCCTATGTAGGAAGCTACTGAGGATTTTTACCTTATAAAATTTCCCTTTAGGTTATGGGATTTTTTTGCCTTGCATGTTCGCATAAGAAATAAACCTATTTTATAGAGATGCTTTCAGAAAGAGGGCCCAAACAGGACTTCTTTTCATCTATTTGCACTATTTTTTTCAGCTTTTCACTGCTTTTTTACTTGTTCGTTGATTTTTAACAGTGAATGACATATTCTTTCTTCTGTCAAGAACTGAGATCAGAAAATCCTTTCCTGAATATTGTAATAGTATCTTACTAGAGCTTATATATTCAAAATGTCTGATGCTTTCCAATTTGAAGTTTTTCAAAACGTCCACATTTCTGCTATCTGCCGCAGACTGGGGAGCATGAAGGGAGGAAATCTGTGAAGCTGACAAGACTGAGTTTTCCCTTTCAGTGGAATCACATTCCCATTTGACTGAAGGTACAAAGAAATGAAATGTCTCTTCTCTTAAATTCTGTTCTTCAGGAAAAAATCTTGGCTGCATGCCAAATTCATCCTGGCACATTCCCAGACCAGGTTTCTACTGTTAAGCAATGTATAAAGCAGCCACACCAAGCTGCCTGGAAGTGCCACATTACTGCAAAAGCAGGAGAAGGAAGAGAATTGAGAGGTGGATTTGGAGGTGTCAGAATTCAGATTGATTGCACAGTCCTCAGGCCACCTCTTTTCCAAAGTGCTTGGTAGTACAGCCTTTAGTGACTTGGCATACTACGAATTTTCATGGGGAGTTTTTGATTGTCCTTGGATGATGTGCAATGGCAGGGAGTTATACCTTGCTCTAATTTTTAAGCATTTCACTCTGTCACCTGAATAACACGGGGCTGATACAGAGCAAATGAATACAAGCATTGGCTTGTGTTCACATTTTTAACAAGCCTCTGAAAAGGAACTCAGCACCAGTGCATCAGACACTGGTGGAAAATAATTTAATTATGATTTAAAAATTTTTGCATTTCCCCCACTTCTGTTTATATTCTTAATGCTCACTAAGATTTTTCCTGTCATATTTTCCATGAAAAAGCATTCAAAAAACTTCTGTTTCCAATTTTTTCCCCCAGTGTGATGAGAGAACAAGAGCCCACTATTATTCTTCCCAAAATCCATAGGCAAAGGAAGTCAACAGGATATTAAAGCATGCATAAGAAATAGAAAAATTTCTTCTGAGACCTAGGGATTTGGGGAAGAAGTTTAGTTTTTAAGAGCTTCTGTTCATTCTCTACTGCATCCATTCCAGATTGCATTTACTTTAAACTCTGCCTACTTCCTAGAAGAACAAAGCACAAGCATTAGTTACCCTATTGCATAATTCAATTGAGCATTACTTTGGAATTTTTTTAGCATGTACTCAAATTACTAGTATGAAAGAAGTGACCTCAAATCCTAATTTAAATATGTCATTGGTCAGTTTAAACATAGAAGAGGAGTCCCTGAAGTAACGTGAATGAATGTGAAAATAGAAGATTTCTTAATTTGACTTCTTTTGTGTCTCTTACATGTTACATATTTTGACTTTAATACTGCACTAACCTTGAACAAAGTGAAGTTTGCACAACAGTGTAGGTTAATATTAGCTACACAATAGTACAATAAATCAGAAAAATGAGCATGAACTTTCACGTTCAAGGCCTGAATCTTTTCATTTTTCAAGGTGAAGACTCAGAACAGAACAATTCACCTTTTTATAAATTTGTAAAAAATTTATAACAAACTTTAAGAACTTTTTAAATACAAATTTGGCAGGCATCTCTGCTCTCTGTTCATTATGTGTGTCTGATTTTAAGGCTTGTATTTAGGTACAATACCCACTTACTATGATAATTCAATCCTAATTGCTAGCAGAGAGAGTAGAGCAAAAAGGTATTATTAGAAGTTTTGATAAAAATAAGCATATTTTAAATATAAAAATAACACTTTGGTGGAAAAAGTCTCTTAAGAATAACTACTATGCTTTTCACAACACAAAAAGTTGTAAGAAAAGAGTTATTACTATCCTTAGCCAAAAAAAAAAAAAAATTCAAAGCAAATAATATTTTAAAATTTTATTTTTTACTTTCAGTCAGCTCCATCAAGAGCAAGCTGCAACCAACCAACCAACGAAAAAACCACTTTGCTTCAAAGATTTTCCAGTCTTTCAGATTTAACCCCAGTAGACTGTGATGTGCTCTTCTTACTAAGATTGCAATGAGAATTTCATATGTAAACTGAGTAGACTCTAGTCAACAAAAACAGCATTAAATTCAGTCTTTACAGATCTAAGAGCACAACCCTTCCAGTCTGTTGGATAAGAAAAGAACTGGTATTTAATTTTTTTTGGAGGTTGGGGTGAGAAAAAGAGAACAATAAGTGAAATAACACTATATCGATTTTTTCAGTTTACTGAACAACTTGGATAAGGATTCATTCTTATTTTTGTCTGGCATAGCTTATATTCATAGCAGCCTGCCAAGAACTGCAGGAATAAGCATTTATAGTTCAAAAATAAGAGTGTTTATTTTCTTAATTAAAAAAACCTGACACTTTTTTATTTAAATGATTGCAAACAGATAATACAACTGTATTGGTCTCTGAGATTGAAGCACCATTTTAACATACCCAAGTAAACTGCATAAATGATGAAGGATATTAATTTTTAATTTGGAGGTGAGAGGGATCTTGCAATGACTTAAATCTGAAATGGTGAAAGTAAACCTGGAAAGCTCCCTGTTAGTGCCACTTAGGCATAAGTTGTGTTGGAGATGAACAGAACAAGAACAGAAAAGCTTAGAGCAAGTAGATGGAAGAAGAAGATACATGCAAGCTGCAATAGAGGCATATTGTCTATAAAGTGTTCAGAATATAGTATTAGGAGAAGTGAAAATCAGTACCATCTCACCATGCCCTCAGAGAGCTCAACATTCCAAATTTTTCCAAAAAAAAAGGAAAGTTAACTGTCAGTGAGTGGGAAGTCCATCTACAGCGGGCAAGACAGATGGAACTGCTGCAGTGGAGATGTGCCCTCTGTCAGGTGTTACCGCGTTCAGACTCACCGGACATTCACCCAAGCAGTGAGTGCCAAGGTAACCAGAGACTCTCAACATGGAATGAGGATTAAGCAGAAATTTTAATAATATTAATGGTTTTGCACAGACTTCAGCAAAAGCATGCAGTAAGTATTCCATTATCTACTAGGTTGGATGGACATTTTGGGTGCTGCATTTCTTTGTATGGCAATTTGGTTTTGTTTCAAGCACAGTCCGTGATGCCAGAGGTCTCTATGACAAGAGGTATAGGACTTTGCCCATAATTTGATGACAAAGACACAAAACCAAAAAGAAATTGCTTTGAGGAGGAAGTTTACTGGGAGTACTGACTAAAGCTGCTTTTGAAAGCCAAGTGTATTTCTGAGAGAAGTTGATAAGAATTGAAAAGTAATTCTCTCTTTCTCATTGAACCATCTTCTGTAACTTTGTTCATATAACTCCGCTACAGAAAAACTGTCCAGGAGAAAGGGATTTAGTGTGTGCCTATAGGATAGGAGCAGTGGCAATTTATGAGAGAGCTGTGTGACTGGCAGGCTGACCAGCACAGTTAGAGAAAATAATTGCTTAAAAAGAATATATGCTAATAATTTTTCTGCTGTGAAAGAGGAGCAGGGGGAGAGGGTAGGGTGGTGAGTAGTTGGAGGGGAAAGCTGAGAATGCCTTTCCTTTATTAAATCTTTTCCTCCACTTTTTTTTCTGGTTCTGTTTTCACCAATAGGAATTTGATACCAGCTGGCATATCACAGCTATGGTTCTCTCTTTATGTATTGTCTATTCCAAGTGCATTATACCAGAAAGCTAAATTTTTTAGACAGCAAGATTATCCACAAGACACTTTCTAGAAGAACTGTGAAGAAAATTATAGGTGGGTAAACTACAGACTTATAAAAAATAATTGATGGAGTTTTTTTCAGTTCAGAGGCCAAATACAAGCAAAAAGAAAGGGAGGAAGGAGAAATCTGCTTTGAGGTGAAATGAAGTAGGAAATTGCAGTCAAAGGAATGGAATTGCCCAGCTGGATGGCTAGACTGGCAAGACTTTGCTGGTTTGACGACCTTGTCTCTCATACATTCCAGAAGCAAGAACACTACACCTCTAGATGCTATCTCTTTTAATTCAAGGTAGGATGATCTTTTCATTTTCTGTATAGGTAAACCTGTTCATTGACTGCATGAAATTCAAAGAAGTCTGTTCCTTCTAAGGACTTTAGAGCATTTTATCCAAATAACTTTATATGAGGTAAATATGACAGCAAGGAACCTGTAAGCCCTGATTCTTCCTCATATGACATAGCTTTCTTACAGACCTTCCAGTGATGTCAGTAAAAAATATAACTGCATTAGTCCAAAAAATTTATAAGAAGCCTCATTGTATATTGCCTTATAAATTTAGCATTTTGAGCAATCTTATAATAGAGGACACAATATAAAATATTTGTTCTCTTCAGCTAGGAACACCTACACATCTACATGTATTCTACAAAGCAAATAGGCTACTATGTTAAAAAAACCCCTACCATATAACCACAGAAAATGCTGAGTTGGAAGGGACCCACAAGGATCATCAAGTCCAACTCCTGGCCCTGCACAGGACCGACCCCAGGAGTCACACCACATGCCTGAGAGCATTGTCCAAACACTTCTTGAACTCTGTCAGGCTTGGTGCTGATGACTTTCCTGGGGAGCCTGTTCCACTGCCCAACCACTCTCTGAGTGAAGAACCTTTTCCTAATATCCTGCCTAAATCTCCCCTGACACAACTTCAGACCACTCCCTTGGGTCCAGTCCCTGGTCACCAGAGAGAAGAGATCAGTGCCTGCCCCTCCTCTTCCCCTCGCAAGGAAGCTGTAGACTGCAATGAGGCACCCCCTCAATCTCTTCTTCTCCAGGCTGAACAGACAAAGTGACCTTAGCTGCTTCTCATATGGCTTCCTCTCAAGGCCCTTCACCATCTTTGTTGCCCTCCTTCGGTTGTTCTCCAATAGCTTAATGTCTTTCTTATATTGCAGCACCCAAAACTGCACACAATATTCAAGGTGAGGCTGCCCCAGTGCAGAGCAGAGCAGAGTAGGACAATCGCCTCCCTTGACCATTTGGCAGTGAGGTGCTAAATGAACCCCTGGACATGGTTATTGAACTATTTGTTATGAGAAAGAGCAGTTTTTGGAGTGGACTCTAACAAAGATTTGATGTTTTGTATTGGAGAGGTAAAATCTACTCACCTGGCATACATACATATGCATCTGTTTTTGAAAGGCCACAGTTACGTGACAGTTTCTATCCTATTCAAAAGATAAAATGAGGGCAGACAGAACTGCCTACTTAGGTATTGCATTAATGCCTCCTAGCTAGGAATGTCTGAAATCCCCCAATTTCTGTGGTCAGCCACAGAAAAACAACTGCTGTTCTTTACTGCTGAAGGTTCTGCCAGACTGTGTCAGGTGAATCCAACTGGAGAACCTAAAACATTAACCTGGATGTGAAGAATGGCAGTAGCTTTCCATGGCTTTTTCTCTGCTTCCATAAAAATGTTTACCTCTGAGGAGAAAGCAACAGCTATTTAATTACAGATTTTGAAAGATGTCTTCAGGCAAACAGATTCCTCTTTCTATTTTGACAACACATCTGACTGATGAAATGGCCAGCAGATTACATCTGTGCACTGGTGCATACAGACCATACAGACCATACAGGTAGAAGTGAGAGAAAGGTAGACATGCTACGTACTATCCCTTTGCAGCATTCCGAAATATAATATATAATGAATTCTGCCTTTACATGAAGAAGCAGTACAGAAAATGAAAAAACCCAACAAGTTACAGGAGAAACATCTGAAATTTACTACATTTTGCAGGTCCTGAACATGGTTTGTTTTGTTGTTGGTGATAAGGTTTGGGAGTTTTTACTGTAAAAATAAGACTTCATTTTCCTTTACAGGAAGTAGTTCTTTTCTTCTTTCAGAAGAAAGTTTTAGGTAGCATTTTCTTGCACAATTCAGAAATATATTATCCTGATGTTAAAATGTCACAATCGCAGTATCTGAAATCATCTCATTCACATCCCTGCCTGCTCTTTTTATTAAAACTCAATGCATGTTCAACTTTTATCAGCTCACAAAGGTGATGTAAAATGAGAACAGTACACTGAACTACCACTGTAATGCTGAAGGTATTCAAAAGTGAAAAAGCGAGAGTGTCCTAGCTTTTGTACAGACAAGCCTCGGCCACTGTCTTCCTCCTCCACAACTGAGAGCAAAGTAACATCACATATTTCAAGGCACCATTCGTGCCACTATACTCCATTAAGAACATTTGTAGGAATTCCTTGTAGGAAGTCAAGCCTATAAGGTTACTCACAATGTCCATGCTACAAAATGAATAAATCAATATTTTCATTTTGACATCATACTCCCCTGCAAGATCTATTCCATTCCAAGACTAATATGTGGTCTTTTATTCAGATTCTCAGCCTTTTATTGGAAGCTGAAATCAATCATGCCTAATTAAGAAAAGCATAAAGCATACTGTGGACAAATAACACAGTAACAGTCTCATTACACAAATACAATTCTGTTTGATGGTATGAGATCCTTCTTTCAAACGAAAGGATTTTTGACATTTTATATCCCAGCTGGCTTTATTTTGAACATCAGTGATAATCTAGTATTGTACCAGCAGCTCTGAATGACTAACTACTCTTAGGGTCCTCCAGGAAAATTGTACTTTTTGCTTTCTACCTTCCTGCAGCTTTCAGTCTGGCAGTCTCTTTGGTCTGCATCCACCTCTGCACTCTTCATGCTTAGAGAGCCGTATCACCTGTCTCATTCCCCATTGCTAGCACCTCTTAAATATCTCACACAGGGCCCCTTTTTTTTCCATTAGGAAAACCCAGCCAAACCTGCAGGAGACTGAGAAAACCAATACAGCTTACCTTCTCCTCTAGTCTCTGAATAAGCAGACCTCCTATCAAGTTGTTCTTCATAGATAGCTTCATAAACACATGAAAAACATAAGATATATTTCTCTAAATAGGGCATGTCCCTCACACTTAAACTCTTGTAGCCTTCTAGTAATGCGCCTTTCTGTACAACCTCAGAGCTTATAAAAAATTTTCCAGAAAACAACTGAGAGAAGTAGCTATATGCTGATCCCTGATCACCACTAAAGGAAAGGCTGTCTCTTGCAATTGCATGTGTGTCCTTCAGCAAAATGATCTCTCTAAAGACAGATAATGTCAGTGAAGAGGCCAAGAAGGTTAGTTATGGTTATGCAAAATTAAGTCAAGCCCTTAAAATTCCACCATTTTCTGGTGCAGGAATCTATTAAAAGCAGAGTTAGGAAAGGCAGTTACATTGGCCCTCTAAGTATTCTGTGTGGTGTATTCTGACTTTAAAAATAACTCTTTCTTTTAATTGTAAAGAATTTAAATGTGTAGTTGCCCTTCAATCAAAGTGTTATCTGAGTACTTCCTCCTAGACTTTAGTCTCCAAACTAGCAGGCTACAGGAATTCTTAATTTTTGTGTGTAAAAACAATAGCACTAATTAGTACCGTTTCAAAGGTCAGAAAATTGTTGTTAATCACTTTCTGAGAAGCATATGTACTCCGTTAGATATCTAACTGCAGTGCTAAGACACAACCTCTGCTTTACAAAATTGTTATCATAAGCCTCCAGAGCATTCGTAGGTTCAAGATTTGGTCCCAAAAGTGTATTAAGCCCTAAGTAAATCTTCCCTTGCATTCTTACACTGTTATAAATAGATCTTTATTTGGTGTCATTTAAATTTTGGAAAAAAATATCAATTCTATCTTTTGAATGAATAGAGAATTGTAGAGGGAGCAAATGACAAGTGAAGTCATAAATGCTAAATACTTTTGCTATAAATTTTCGTTGTTTCTTAATATATTTTATTTATTGTTTTCCTCCAAACTATTAGTCCTGTGTTTTTCCACCTGCTGAGAGGTTCTGTGGGTTTTTTAAGCATAGCAACCAGGCTATTTTTTCTCAGAAATTTTGTTAAAATAAAAACAGCTTCTGGAATTCACAGTAAATGCTTTGTCATTGACCTTGAAAGTACTTTGGCAAGAGAGGGATTTCTATGCTTTGCCAAAAAGTAATGGTGATAGCGGAAATTTTGTCACAGTTGAAACTACAATAGTTACTCCACCGTGATATTGGTAGCTTTACCTATCAGTATCCCCAATGGCAATATTGTATTTCAGGTGTCAACTGGCAGGCATTTAATATTGGAAGAATAGGGATTTTAGAAAAACAACATCACAAGGAGCCATATAAATTTCTTGAAACCTAATATTTAGAAATCCTTATTTTTCTCATGTTTCTTACAGTTCTGTGAACAAACAGTGTAGGATGCTTGAAAATGCATTTTCTTTTTCTAAATTAAGAGAACTTAATATAATCAAGTTTATTTCAGTACAATGAAATATTTTAGTCATTAATCTCAAGCATGCTTTGAACTAAATACAGAACTATAAATTAACTCTTATTTTCCACCAGAAAGTTCTAGGCTTTCTTTTCTCCTTATGGGTGTATATTAATCTTATGGAAGAAAAAGGCAGACTCTTAGAGTGTTACACTGCAAGAAAGCTCTCTAAGTAATTTAAGCAGGGTTAGTCATAATTTTCTGGCCTGAAATCCTTTGCTGCAAACAAAACAATTTTTGAGGCCATACGAGTGATGGGCATTATTTATATTTAAGTAAATTGAACTTGTCTGTCACTTCTGTTCCCCTGTCTCTCTGTGCAAGAATTAAGGCAGTAGCTTGAAACCATTAATCATATATTTATGTTTGCAAACAGCATAGGGAAAGACTTTGGCACCCTTTTGCACACGTGGGTCCACACTTCTCAGGACTGATAACCCACCTGTGCATTAGCACATCCCTGTCAGTGGGGCTGAGGTTACCTGGTGCTTCCAAGGGCCTGGTGCTGTAATGAGCATTTCAGCAGATAACTGCTGTGGCCATGCCTGCAGAGCTGGTGAGTTTATCCTGTGTGGAAAGCCTGTCCCCTTCCCTGTTCAAAGGCTCTGGGTTTTTTTCTGGTTGGGAAACAGAAGAGACCATTTCAGTGAAGACTCTGAAGTGAACTGCCTGGACAGAAATTCTCTGGAGCAAAGGATCATGCTGAAGGAGCAAGGTAAGCTTTCCCACATGGCAAGACCTTGAAACTAGAGCAGAGAGAGGTGCCCCAGCTCTCCTGCTCCCAAGTGGGAAGTGGTGGAGTCATGACTCAGAGGCAGCTCTGAAGTAGCTGTCCACATCTCAGGCTGCGGGGAGTGCCAAAGACTGGTGCTGGTCTCTGAGGACAGCAGGGACAACAGCTGTGTGAGGTGCCATCAGGTCCACAATCTGCACAGCCTAGTGGAGGAGCTGAGAGATGAAGTAGAGAGACTGAGAAGGATTAGGAACTCTGAGGAAGAAATTGACTGATGGAGCCACACTCTACCATGCCTTAGAGAAACTCATTTGCCATCCACTTCACAAGAAGCAATGGATCCCCTACCCTTTCACCACCTGGCAGACATAGGGGACCTTGAGAGATGGAGGGGAAGGAAAACTGGTGTCTGCTCAAGTTACCAGGTGCATCCCTTTCCAACCTACGTCACATTCACAAGTGCCTTTATACAGTAGGTCTCAGGCCCTGGAATGTGAGGACCAGGGAAATGAGAATGTGGCTTAAGGTCCACATTTAGTTTGTAAGGGTCACCTACAGCAGAAGAGCCTACCCCCTGCATCACAACCTCCTCAGTTAAGGCAAAAAGAAGGGAGTAGCCATTGGTGACTGCCTTTTGAAACAAACAGAGGTCCCAATATTCCAACCACATCCAACCCATAGGGAGGTGTGTTGCCTTCCTGGGGTCTGGGTAAAGGACATCACCAAGAAATTTCCCAGCCTGTTATGGCCCACTGATTATTACCTGCTACTGGTTTTCCAGGTGGGAAGCAACAAGAAGGCTTTGGACAATCAAGAGGGACCTCGGGGCCTTGGGACAATTGGCCAAGGGACCTGGAGCACAAGTTGTGTTCTCTTTTGAACTGCCAACTGCCATTTCATATTTTGACACCCCATCATCTGTTTAAGGGAAGTTTTCAACAGCCATCAGAAGTTCAAAGAAATGGCCAGTCATGCTCACATATACAGCACAGGGTTATTCTTGTCTGTATCAAATAAAAAGGAAAGTTTTTGTCTGTGAGAACAAACATATTTAATACTATGCAGATGAAAGCTAGTTAAATAATAAGAACTTAGTTATTTCTCATTTTGTCTTCAACATTTTATATGGTTTTTTTCTCCTATAAAACAGTAAGTGATAAAGAATTCAGTTGGTATAATACAAAATTTCTGTAATGCAGTCATTAACTGTTACATTTTGGGAGCAAAATACTGCTAATTCAGCCTGTTCTGATTTCAGGCTATTGATTTAGAAATAAAACTAAATGTATCACATTAGCATGAGAAGCCTTCTATATATATAGCCAGCTATAGCTGACAACCAAATCAAGGGAAGGGAAGGGAAGGGAAGGGAAGGGAAGGGAAGGGAAGGGAAGGGAAGGGAAGGGAAGGGAAGGGAAGGGAAGGGAAGGGAAGGGAAGGGAAGGGAAGGGAAGGGAAGGGAAGGGAAGGGAAGGGAAGGGAAGGGAAGGGAAGGGAAGGGAAGGGAAGGGAAGGGAAGGGAAGGGAAGGGAAGGGAAGGGAAGGGAAGGGAAGGGAAGGGAAGGGAAGGGAAGGGAAGGGAAGGGAAGGGAAGGGAAGGGAAGGGAAGGGAAGGGAAGGGAAGGGAAGGGAAGGGAAGGGAAGGGAAGGGAAGGGAAGGGAAGGGAAGGGAAGGGAAGGGAAGGGAAGGGAAGGGTGAATGTGCCTACTATTTAATTTAAAAAAATCTTTAGAAAGGCTAGTTGTGTTTCCAAAGTATATGGCATTATACTGATTAGGGCACTGGAGAGTACCATATACCTGTAACCAATTGCTCTAAGTGCTGGATTATACAACTCTTATATTTAGTCATGGCTACTTAATGGGAAAATGACAGAAAAGACTGAGATAAATCATGATGGACACTGTAGGTCCTAGGAGACCGGACATAGTTCCATCATGCAACATGAATAATGGATCATCCTGTCCCCATGCCAGAACAACTCAGAGATATTATTGTCTTTCTGATGATGAGAAAATGCTTGACATTGCATAAAGATTTGGGTAGTGGTTTTCTCAGATTTTCTAATCCCACAGAGGAAGAATCAGAATTTAAGGGAAAGGCCATCACAGAACAAGCACAAGCAGAAAGTTAATTTGGATGAGAAAATACTTTTAAAATACAATTTAGAATTAATTTTTAGATTCAGATTGATCTGAATGTCAGCTAGGACAGCTGCAAACAGTTAAAACTGAAGCACACATAGAGCTGAAACTCCACATGCCTTAAAAACCTTTTGTCTACTCATGATATGGTAGAATCAGTGAAAACGAAACTACTTTTTATATACAGTCATGTCACATCTAATCTGACAGTGTCTTTGTTCTGGCAAAGGCTGAGTTCAAAACACTCAGTTCCCCACAATGTAGGGAGTTCTAGTGAAGTCTTTCACCTTTGCTCATAATGTATCTTCCTGCAACTAAATGAAATATCTTTGAGACCTATACTCTCCAGCCAAATCTCTTTGGTGGATCACAGACAGGTGAACAGACCTGTCACATAAGACTGAATGCCTTTGGAATCCAAGATAACTAGTTCTACTGAATTTTTTTATGAGGAAGGTCCATAATTTCTCTAAACAACCCATTTTCATGCTTCATTATTCCTGTCCCTCACATACATCTGGAACCTCCCTTGCTGGAATTTAAAACTTCTTATTTCTTGTCCTATGACTACTGAGAGCAGTAGTCTTTTCAGAAATATTTTATGTGTGAGAAGATTGTTGTATCTCCACTAGATTATTTTCCAGGCTAAACACCTCTAGTTCATTGAAAAGCCTGCTTTACAGAGCATGCTCAGAGGTCTACAGTCTATAACCACGACTTCCTCTGGTCTCTCTCTCTCAGGCACCACTTTCTTTGGACTGGAATCCTGATGTTAGGATGTGGGTAAATCTTCTCCATCATCTTCCTCAGATGTAAAGAATATTTTCCTTTCTCTGTGGACATAGTATTCTTTATGCTTCCAAGGAAGATAAATACATACTTGTCTTTTTTTGCATCAGCGTGAAATTACTGGTTCATAGAGGCTTGTGGTCCCTGTAGCCAGATTTTTACTGGTAATCCCCATGTTATCATTATGCAGCTGCATAGTGCTCATCATAAAGCACTGTGCTTGTCCCTGCTCAGGACTGTCTTTTCTTTCTATCTGTCAAGATCACTTGGCATTTTTACTAAGTCTCTTAATTTTTCTTTTAGTCCATCTTATCTTGGTGACAGCTTTAAATGTCATAAATACAATTCAGTAAATTAATAAAAATAATGAAATATAATTGCTTAGACCCAAAATCATCCTGTTGCTCTCTACACTCAGTCTGTAGGCATCAATATTGCCATTTTTGGAAGAAGTTTATTTCAGAATTTCTTTTCTATTTTAAGAAAGTACATATTTTAAGAGATGGAATGAACTTTTCCCCTAAATCTTTTATTAATTTCAAAGAGAGAGTTATTGAGAAATATTTATAACATTTTTTGTCTCATCTTTTTTCCTCTCCTATGTTTCTTCTTTGTCCTGAGTGCAGCATTAATAATAAAATTCTGGAAACTTTTAGCATTAATTTTGCCATTACTTGTGTGTTCATGCAGCTGTGTTAAATGAGAGCAATGATTTTGCATAATCTGTATTTTAGATTGTAATTCTGAATTGTTCAATGTCATACCTACTTTGTGTCCAACTACCCTTTCTCTCACACTGAAGCAGGTAAAAATGCCAAATGGGAGTCGTGAGAGATTTTTCTGGGTACTATTGAAATTTCCTGGTGTAGTAAATTTTTATAAGTTCTTTCTCAATAATGGCTAAAGCTTCATAAAGAGAAACAGGAAATGTATTACATCACAGAGCTGTGATGTCTCTTATTAAAACATAACATAGTTGTGATAGGACATTAACTTGTCACTGACCTTGGAACTTACAGAGTAGTTGACAAAATGAACAAGCAGAAAAGCAAGAAGCAGATTTCCCATAAGATCCATTACACAGTCTACAATTTCCAATATCCCTGGTGTATCAAAATATGAATGAATGTGGCTTCCCCTTGATTGTTTTCTACTGCAATGTGCTAAAACTGAAATTAGCACTAAAGTTTTGGCTCATTCAAACTGATCCAGTTCTACAAAAAAAAAAAAAAATTAAAAACTTGTCTGAGAAATTATAGATGATGCATTTGTAAACTTATTAAGAAACAAGTTATTATCTTAAAAGGTTTATTTTACTTTATAATATGGATAAACATATAATTACTGCAGAATTCAGCAGTAGGCAATCAGATGTTATCTTCAGATTAATGGATAATTATCCACTTAAAGTGGTTAAATACTTTAAAACTCTAATGCCCAGGTAATTGCACCCTTTATATTATGACAGCACTGTATCTTTGGTGGTAGATGTGGAGCCGCAGATGAACTATTGAGAGAAGTGTCTGACATGGCTGAAGGAATATTAGCACCTTCTGGTGCAGTAGATGTGTTTCTTGTCCTGAGACAGCAGCAGCTGCTTATCTTTACAAAGCAGCTGCTGTAGTTGATATGGCTGTTGTACCCCTCCTCTCTATCAAACATGTATGTGTAAAGGGAATGCACATGCACAAACTCATAGATGCACATGCTCACACACACACTCAAAGGCATACAGACATACACAAGAGTTTGACTATTTCTTGTCAAATCATGTGAAAAGTCATCCCTTAAAGACAGTCCGTGATACGTTGCTTTTAGTACCAGATAAGCAGGTACCAAACATTGCTGTTTAAGACTAAAACGTGATGATTGTTTTGTCTTGTCTCTACTGAGCAATATTTTTGACAGCTTTCTAACAGGCTAAGATACTGCACCACACATATGTGATACTTTTCCCAATTTGACTTGAAATTATAATCCTCTTATTTTGGTTTAGGCTTTCATTTGTCTTTGAATTGCTTTTTGTTCGCTTAATTGATAGGGGATTTCAGCAGCTGATATTCTACTACACCATAGAATCATAGAATGGTTTCCTTTGTATGCCCTTGCAGGAAGTTGCACTCCGATCTACCCTCTTAGGTACTGAAATGCTGTAATGAGATCTCACCAAAGCCTTCTCCAACCTGTGATCATCTTAGTGCTTCTTTTCTGGAATCACTCCAACAGGTACAGGTTTTTCTTGTGCTGAGGACCTAAGAGCTGGAGCAGTATGCCAGGTGAGGACTCATAAGAGCAGAGTAGAGGGGCAGAATCACTTCCTTCGACCTGCTGATCACACTTCTTTTGATGCAGCCTAGGATACAGTGGATCAGGTACAAAAAAACACCTTTGGAAAATTGGCATATTTTATAGACAGTGTCCATGGTGAATCAAAGGCTGATTTCAATCAGTCGCAGTGTGATGCCCTCAGAAGAGGTTAATGCCTGGGGTCTGTACATGCATCCATCCCCAGTGTGCTGCCACACGCTGCTCCCTCACGATGGCGTACAAGCTCATAATACCTGCCATCTCTGGGGACCTCCCTGGTGCTGGAAGCAGGGTGCTTCTGCTTTGGTTGTCCTATGATGCAGGAACACCAGAGCACCCTGCATGTCAGAGCCCTACAGTCCCCTCTTATTTTATTTTAGATCAAGACACTCATATTTCCAAGACACTGAAATTAGTAACAAGTTCCAATGCTTTTTCATCACAGAATCACAGAATCACAGAATAAACTGAGTTGGAAGGGATCCTCAAGGATCATCAAGTCCAACTCCTGGCCCTGCACAGGACCGACCCCAGGAGTCACACCACATGCCTGAGAGTATTGTCCAAACACTCTTGAACTCTGTCAGGCTTGGCACTGTGATCACTTCTCTGGGGACAGGGGAGCCTGTTCCAGCACCCAACCACCCTCAGGGTGAAGAACTTTTTCGAATATCCTGCTTAAACCTCCCCTGACACAACTTCAGGCCATTCCCTCGGATCCTGTCCCTGTCACCAAAGAGAAGAGATCAGTGCCTGCCCCTCCTCTTCCCCTCACAAGGAAGCTGTAGACTGCAATGAGGTTCCCTGTCAGTCTTCTCCAGGCTGAACAGACCAAGGGTCCTCAGCTGCTCCTCATACGGCTTCCTCTCAAGCCCCTTCACCATCTTTGTTGCCCTTCTTTGGATGCTCTATAACAGCTTAATATCTTTCTTATATTGTGGCTCCCAAACCTGCCCCCAGCACTCGAGGTGAGGCTGCCCCAGTGCAGAGCAGAGCGGGACAATCCCCTCCCTTGCCCAGCTGGTGATGCTGTGCCTGATGCCCCCCAGGACACACTTGGCTCTCCTGGCTGCCAGGGCACTGCTGACTCAGATTCAACTTGCCATCGACCAGGACCCCCAGATCCCTTTCCACAGTGCTGCTCTCCAGCCGCTCATTCCCCAGTCTGTCCATACATCCAGGGTTTCCCCATCCCAGGGGCAGAATTAGGCACTTGCCGTTGTTAAACTTCACACAGCTGGTGAGTGCCCAGCCCTCTAATTTGCTGAGTTTTTCTCTGGAGAACCTCTCTGCTTTCAAAGGAGTCCACAGCTCCTCCCAGTTTTGTTGCAGGACACATGATGACAACAGTTTTCATCTAGTTCTTTGTCTGCATTCTGTTTTTCTGCTTTGTAGATGAATAGCAAAAATGGTAATTTCTATTTAAATATCTCAGGATCAATATCTGCCTGAGAAGCAGTACATAGGTGTCTGGGTAAATCAGACATATACATTTCCCTTTCACCAAAGGGATATCACACGTGACCAATCTAATAACCTTCTACGATGTCATGGCAGGATAGGTTGAGGAGGGGAGAGCAGTGGATGTTGTCTACCTTGACTTCAGCAAGGCTTTTGACATTGTCTCCCATAACATCCTCGTAGGTAAGCTCAGGAAATGTGGGTTGAGTGAATGAACAGTGAATCAAGAACTGGCTGCATGGCAGAGCTCAGAGGGTCATGATCAGAGGAGTAGAACCCAGTTGGAGGCCTGCAGTCAGTGGCATTCCCCAGGGATCAATACTGGGTCCAGTCTTACTCAGCTTGTTTATCAATGACCTGGACGAAGGGATAGAAGGTACCCTCAGCAAGTTTGATGATGATACAAAACTGGGGGAGTGGCTGATACACCTGAAGGCTCTGCTGCCATTCAGTGGGACCTTGACAGGCTGGAGAGTTGGGTGGATAGCAACCTAATGAAGCTCAACAAGGGCAAGTGCAGGGTCCTGCACCTGGAGAGGAATAACCTCAAGTAGCAGCACAGTTTGGGGGCTGACCTACTGGAGAGCAGCTCTGCAGAGGAGGACCTGGGAGTCCTGGTGGGTGACAAGTTGACCATGAGCTGGCAGTGTGTCCTTGCACCCAAGAGAGCCAATGGGATCCTGGGGCACACTGGGAAGAGTGTGGCCAGCAGACTGAGGAAGGTGATCCTGCCCCTCTACTTGGCCCTAGTGAGGCCACATCTGGAGTGCTGTGTCAGTTCTGGGCTCCTCAGTACAAGAAAGACAAGGAGGTACTGGAGAGGGTGCAGCAGAGGCCCAAAGATGATGAGGGGTCTGGAGCATTTCTCTTACGAGGAGAGACTGTGGGGGCTGGGCCTGTTCAGTCTGGAGAAGACTGAGAGGGGACCTCACCAACACATCTAAACATCTCATAGCGGGGCATCAAGAGGAGGGTGCCAGACTCTTTTCAGTGGTGCCCAGTGACAGGACGAGGAGCAAATGGCCATAAACTAAAACACAGTAATTCTTTACATTGAAGGTGGCAGAGCTGGGCTGGTTGGGCTGCCCAGGGAGATCACGGAGTTTCCCCTCTGGAGACATTCAAAACCCACCTGGACATGTTCCTGTGTGCTCTGGGTGACCCTGCCTTGGCAGGGCGGTTGGCTGGATGATCTCCAGAGGTCTCTTTCAACATTAACAATTCTGTGATTCTGTGTTTTTTTCAAATCATTTAGCAGTTCAAGAAAGATTTCTTTCCCCAGACACCTGTTCATTTCTAGTAGAAGTAGAGTTACAGAAGATGTTTTATGGATCCGAGCCACATATTGATCATTTGTGCCAGACCTGTTTAACTAAGATTTTTCTTTATAGTCATAACATTGTTTACTGCACTCCTCAAAGCTCTTGCTAGAAATATTTATTCCTATTAATTTCTCAAATTATTCAGTAGAAATATGATATTGGGTTTAAAGAAAATCTGATGAGTTTTGCTTTCATTAAAAACAAATTTTTCCATTGATTTAGTCTTATTTTCTTCATCTGAGCTGAAAAATGAAAGTTTTAGACATCTCTTGTCTTAAATTCTCTGGCTTCCCTCACTTTTTATTCAGACAGATAGTTTCCATAGTCGTTTCTCCCTCCTGACAATTTTTTTCCCTGCATTCTTACTGAGCTCACTCTAAGCAGACATTCTTCAATGGCCAAAGCTTTCCACTAATTTAAAATTTTTTCTTTCTGTCTCTCCCTTATCTATGACAGTGAAATTGTTGATGGTTCTTCAATCTGATGTGTACAGAGAACTGAATTTCAGGATCTGTCAGATGCTTTGCAGCTTTTCTGAGTGAGCAAAAATATTTTAAGTCCAGCTCTGTGGCTCTGCAATCTGTCTACAAGCCACTCCTCAGGCATTTGACTAGTTTAAATCTCATTTTAAATTCTTCCTCAGATCTCTTCATAGTTTCTCTGAGTTGGTTTCAGATACTCTTTTAGGTTTCTCTCCTTTGGGAAGATTTTTGGACAGTTTTAGTTTTGTGAAATCTTATCTCTTTTATAAATGAAGTAGAAGCTTCACAGTACCTTTCACATGAACACTGGCCCTCCAACTAGATGAAAGCAGTCACAAACTTTCTTTTCTATAAACACAGAAAAATAGGTGCCAGAGGATTTGCTTTAAAAAAGTAGTTTTAAAATTACTTTTTAATTTTAAATTATCTGCAGAATTCACTCAGCAAAGCAGGTCACAAAAGAACATGTGATCCAATGTCTCCTCAGGAATGTAAGCAGATGTGGGCTTAAATGAGGACATTGCATGATTCTTTTCACTGTAACATGAGAATTTATTGTATTTCAGCATGAAACATATTGATACTAATATTTCATCTAATTTTTTACTTTATCTCTAAATAAATAGAGAATAGGCTTGTATGGTGAAATTAGTCATCCACCAGAGAATTAATTACCCTGGAGACTTCTGGATTCTATGAACTATCTCCTTTAGAGGAATTTTTATAATATGAAATTTTAGAACTAAAATAAAATAAATAAAATAAATTAAAAAGATATTTACATTGTATTCTGAATATTAGCATTAATATTCCAGGTTTAAAGCACAGGTTTACCTTTAAGTGTTGGTATTATTTCATATGCTCTATTTGCATAACAGCTATTGATTTATTGTCTTTTACTTCTACAGTAATGTTAGCTGCACTATTAACTCATTTAATATATTTCATAAAATCATATATGACAATTCAATATGTTTATCAATTCCACTAGTGTATGTACACTAACAAATATGATGTATAGGCTTAGTTTCAGAGATGCAATTATTAATGCATTTCAGCTTCAGTAACAGCCTTCAGAAACCACTACATTACACTTATCTGTGAGATATCTATCTATATCTATCTATCTATATCTATATCTATATCTATATCTATATCTATATCATCTATATCTATATCTATATCTATATCTGTATACTACACACAGTGGTGACCTGTATGTATAGGTCTTGCGCTAGAATTTACTACTTTAATAATTATTAAGAGCTTTTGACAATTTAATAAGGTTTTAGGGAGATTAGTATTGCATCTATTTGTTTTAATTTTTGTTAATTGAAAAATTTAATTAAATTAATGAAAAAAGTTTAAAAAGTTATGACAGAATCAATATTATGTAGGACGGATGATGATGATGAGCTTCTCCAAATTCTACAGATAGGAAAAATATTAACTAATGTATCCATTTATTATTGGCTGACAGAAAAAAACCCCATATGGCCTGCTTTGCCTTTAACTATTTATGGTCTTTTAGTTATCTCTACTTTGGAGCTATTTGTTCTGAAGTGATCTTCCTGAATTTGTAACTTCTAAAAGCTGCCTATTTATCATACTGGTTTTGCATTTATGGTATCTTCATTTCTCTCTACTGCTGCAACTATTGTGAACTTATTACTGAAATAATTATTTATTCATTATGTAAAAACATGGGGAACCTACTATTGTCTCATCATAGCTATTAGGGGCTATCAAATTCAGTGTTCCCTGGCCCATTGTGTACTATGACTGTCTTGGTAGATGAGGGGAGAGCAGTGGATATTGTCTACTTTGACTTCAGGAAGGCTTTTGACACTGTCACCCATCAGATTGTCACAGAAAAGCTGGTGAAGCATGGACTGCAGGAACAGCCCAGTGAAGTGGGCTGAAAACTGGCTAAACAGATGTTCTGAGACAGAGGTGAAGTCTAGCTGGAGGCTAGTGATGTGTCCCAGGGGTCAATACTGGGTCCAGTCCCGTTCAACTACTTCATTAATGACCTGGATGATGGATGGATCAGAGGATACCCTCAGAAAATTTGCTGGTGACACAAAACTGGGAGGAGCCCCTGTACCAGTTTGGCCAAATTTAGAAATATGTACTCTGAGAGAAGGCACAACCACCCCTCCCCCACCAGGTTCGGGAAAAAAAAAAAAAATTTCCTTGAAGAAAAGTGAAGAAGATAAAACTATTTATTTAACAAACACATGGGAAAGGAAAATGAGGTGAAATGGTAAAATCTTTCGCTGTAGAGGAAAAACCTGGGAAAGCGTTCGAGTCCTCCCTTTGGTCTCCTCGGCGCTGGGGCTTGGCCCAGGGCCAGGCCCTCTGTGCCTGGTGGAAAGTCCTCCTGATGTGCTCTGAGGCTGAAAAGCAGTCCAGTAGCAAAGGGAGAAAATCCGGAATTCTAGAGAAGGAAAAGCGAAGTCCAACTCTCAGTCTCTCTCTCCGGAGAACCAGAAACTGAAAACAACTGGCCAAAAGCTGACTGGAACACAGCAAGCTGGGTGCTTCCTCGCTCGCCTGCCACGGCTGGGAAAAAAAACCTCCTATCTTTATGTGACCTTGAACAAGCTGCAAACTGCTTTGAGAAGGTTTTGCTCAGTTTTTTTCTTCTCCCTCTCAGGCTCAGTTTAGAGGCATAGAAAGGCACAAAAATTAATTTCTGGGCATAGGCAGCGATATGGGATACACATCATAATGTCACCCCAAGACAGCCCCTGATGCACCAGAGTTGTGCTGCCATCCAGAGGGTCGCCACCAGGCTGAAGAAATGGACTGACTGGAACCTCATGCAGTTCAACAAGGGGGAGTCCAAAGTACTGCGGCTGGGGAAGAACTAACCCAGGCACCAGGACATGCAGGAGACTGTTTGGAAAGCAGATTTCCAGAAAGGATACTGGAGTTCTTGGTGCTCAGCAGGAGCATGAGCCTGCAATGTGTGCTTGTGGTAAAAAAAGGCTAATGGTATTCTGGGATGCATTTAGAAATGTGTTGCCAGCAGGTCGAGGTAAGTGATCCCCTATACTCAGGCCTGGTGAAACCACACCTGGAGTGCTGTTTATAAGGTATATAAACAGCTGAAGGGAGGGTGCAAAGAAGACAGAGCCAGGTTCTTTTTGGTGGTGCCCAGTGACAGGACAAGAGGCAATACTGAAATGCAGGAGATTCTGTGTATTGGTGACCCTTCTTGAACAACAGGTTTGAACCACAGGGCCTCCAGAGGTCCCTTCCAACATCAACCACTCCATAAGCTCTGCCATGCCTACCTTTTTGATACTATGCTCTAGCAGCAGCTTTTCTCCTGCTTTAAAATCTGAGTCAATATTAACTTTCATCTAAGTAGATCAGAATCACAGCTATAGGCAAAAAATATAGAAATATGTCCTTTATGCTCCATTTTCTGCTGAGAGAATAAGAACTAATGTGGAAAAAAAAAACACTTCAAAGTTCATAATCTGATGATACATGTGGCTGAACTTCCCTTCAGAATGGAAAACTTTTAAACAGAACTACGAGAAATTGAAATCGTTTGTTAGACCAAATCACCACTTCTAATGAAGTTCCAGTTTGAGAAGAAGGAACATGGAGAAACAGAACTAATTTCCAGGCTGCAAGTTTCTCCAAACAAATTGCATCCTTCAAATTAATCTTGAAATATGTTCAAGTTCACTGAATAGTGAAAGCTAATGAGACAAGAAATAATTTTGTCCCATAGAAATGGTTTGTTAGAATAAATTAGGGCTGGCCTTTCCAGCTGGTACTTAGAAGACAGATATTATTCTGTGAGAAAAAGGGAAATCTGGACCATCTCTTATGAATTAATCTGATTTAAAATTTGGATTTCTGCTCTGAAATAAATTAAAACTCTTCAACATTTATTTTTGTCCTAAATAGTATTGAGTTTTGTCATTGTCCATAGAATTCCAAAAATATAAGCATCAAATATTGAGATGTCCATTTTCACATAAGCACACAAAGCCAGATATACATTTTCTTTAATTTCTAGGATAAAAAAAAAATGGTTGCCTTTACTTTATGCACTGAATTTTTTCTACCAATGGTAAGATAAATTCAGGGATTTCATTTTACTTGTTTCTTTTTCCTCAGGAGATGAGGCTACCTGATGAAAATGCCACAAATTAACATTTAGATCAACCAAAGGGGAGACTGATGTGTCACAGAAAATACATTTCAAATGCAAATATTAGCTCAGAGAAGAGTCTGGAAACATGAGACAGAAGCTGGGATGCTGTGGTGTTCAGGGATTCACTGACAGATTTCCATTTGATCAACCCTAGCAGATTCAAATTAACAAATAAAATGTCTTAAAGTTAACCTTATCAAAAATTATAGAAAGTAGAAGACTGAAGAAGGGCAGAAAAAGTATTAAAGGAAAGTAATAAAGCATTCAGAAGTTATTTTCTAAGACTTTGGAGCAAGTCAAAACACAGGATAAAGAGATAATTTTATCTTTTGATTTTCAATTGAGTTTACTTTTTCACTCAGTTCAAATGACTCTTTAACATGAACTTCATCCTGCTTCAAGTTAATTAACTGCATCTTATTGCCAGTGAAGTCAACATTTCAATGCAACATTATAGACTGATTACCCTTCTAAGGAAAACTGACATTCTCTGCATAATTGGAAGCAGCTCAGCTCTCACATAGAAAGCAACCTCCAGTTTTCTTAATACTGCTTAAAGTAATGGACAGTATGACTAGGAATATAGAACACCCCCCACCCCAATCACTGACCATTAAAAAAATGAAGACTGATACATCATTTGCACTGTATAAGTAGAAGCTGGCATAGAATGTATCCAAATTCAATTTTTGTAGTGCGTGTTGCACACCACATGGTTTGCCCTATTATCCGTTACAATTTTTGGGGATAACTGTAGACCATGCCTAAAAAGTGATCCTGTTCATGTTTGCTTCTGAGACCCCAAGTTTCCCATGCCTTTTTCTTGTTCAGATACATAAGGTTCTGAATTTGGCCAATCGACCAGCCTGAGAATTCAAGTTCCAGATGAAACTGTAAATGGTAAATATATAGATATGGTCATCTGAAGTCCAGAGTGCTTTTTGTTCTATTGCTCATTGATACATTTATATTCTAACTTTCAAGTAGATGTCCACAACCATACCCTTACAAGTAATGTATAATTCCATCAAAATCCACTTTTTTCTTGATTACTTGTATTGATGATTACTTGTATTGGATGCAGTTAAGCGGGTGAATAAACCTTTGCAGAAGCAAGACTGCAGGAGTGCTGAAGTAAATATGGTTTGAATTTAATAACCACAATAACCCAGAGACTGCTAAACAGAGGACTGTGCCCCTGCCCTTCTAAAGTATTTGCAAATGTAAATCACACTTTTAAATTAAAATTATATCAGAACAATATTTCTTTGGATTTGTTTTTCACATGGACACTTTAGAGAGGATGAACTTCTGTTAGAAAATGAACTTTTAATTTAAAGTATTGGCTTTCTTTTTTCAGCACAGGCAAGTTGACAAGAATACAGCAAGGGACAACAAGAACACTAGTGAACTATAATAAAACCACTGACTGTACTCAAAGAGAAGAGGACAACATTGAATTTTCATAATATGAATTTTGCCATTTGATGACTGGGGTAAAGGTTTTCTGTACTTTTACAAAAACAGCTCCAGTATTTACCTAGTACTTGAATTACAATGTATCATCATTGATTGAGATTAATCATCACTGATGTTATAAATCTGTCATAACAGATTTCAAATTCTAATTTTGTCTTAGTTACAGAAGACCAGTTTAATGAAGTTATAATTTATGCTTAATTTAGTGGTATTTTCATATTACAGTCTTTCAGTTCATAGAATAACACGGGGAAAAAATGCAATGACTGAACATAGTTTGCAATAATGATAATCTATTTCAAATTTTCTTCTTCTGTTTGCTCATGAATTTGTTACAGTATAACAAATCATGTAACAGTCTCCACAGATTTTCTATGAAGATTAGTGTATACTGCATCTATAAAGATTACCACAAAAATATTTTCTCTCTTCAAATTAACATTTAAAAAAATTTCTAATTTGAAAATTTTAATGTAAGTGAGTCAGAGCTCTAAACTCCTTTGACCTCACTACTTAAAACTTGCTATACTAGAGAGTGGAGAACTTAAAATATTGTAGTAAAAATAGCTTGTAAATTCTTTAACTGCTTATGATTACGAGGGTATTTACAACTTGTTCAAGGAGGAATAAATAATATAGGCCCTTGCTCCTTGTAGCATAAAGAAACCACATGCTATGTGACAACTGTTAGTAAACATTTGATCTTTATATTATTCCATCAGAAACAACCATATTTGTCTTAAAGCTACCTTTTCATTACAACTTTCTGGAGAAAAGGAACGGAGTGTCTGAAGACAGCTGGGATAGTGAAGTGATGTCATTTGAGACATTGTCCTGAGACTTCCAACAAATGAGTCCAAGCAGAAAATATGAAGAAGTGTGTTTCCAAAACAGGTTGTTCCTTATGAGCCCTTGAAGAAACAAACTTATCTTTCCACATGGGATCTCTGAAGTAAAAAACAGGCTTAAGCAAGTTAATGGTCATGAATTACCCACACCTCTGATTTTGACATGATTTTCTGCAAACCATCAATACTCTGTACATATTTCTGGAGTCTGTGATGATCATGGAATTAAGTTGGAAAAAACCTCCAAGATAATTGATTCCAACCATTAACCCAGCACTGCCAAGTCCGCCACTAAATCACATCCCTAAGCACCAGGTCTACGCATCTTTTAAATACCTCCAAGGATGCTGACTCTACTGCTCCACTGGACAGCTGATTCCAGTGCTTGACAGCCCTCTCTTTCTGATATTTTTCCTAATATCCAATCTAAACCTCTCCTGGTGCAACCTGGGGCCATTCTCTCTTTTCCTGTCTCTTGTTACCTGGAAGAAGAAACTGATTCCCACCTCTCTACACCCTTCTTTCAGGTAACTGTAGAGAGCAATAAGGTCTCCCCCAATCCTCCTTTTCTCCAGGCTAAACAGCATTCTCAGCCACTTCTCATAAAATTTGTGCTCCAGACCTTTCACCACCTTTGTTGCCCTTCTCTGGACACAATTCAGCACCTCAATGTCTTTTTTTTAGTCAGGGATCCAAAACTGAATGCAGTACTTGAGGCATGGCTTCGCCAGTGCTGATTACAGAGGTTGATCATTTCCCCAGACCTGCTGGCCACACTATTCCTGATACAGGCCAGGATGCCATTGGCCTTCTTGGCCACCTGGACATACTGCTGGCTCATGCTCAGTTGGCTGTCAACCAGCACCCCCAGATCCTTCTCTGCCAGGCCATTTCCCAGCCATTCTGCCCCCAGCCTGTAGCGCTGCATGGGGTTGTTGTGACCCATGTGCAGAACCCAGCACTTTTTGTTGACCCTCATACAATTGGCCTCAGCCCATTGATCCAGCCTGTCCAGATCCCTCTGCAGACCCTTCTTGCTCTCCAACAAATCAAGACTCCCACCCAACGTGGTGTCATCTGCAAACTGACCGAGGGTGCACTTTAATGCAGGGCTCAAGGAGGACGCAGACTTCCCTAAATGGGTTCAGGGTGCATACTGGGCTTTCTGTTCTCTTCAGAAGGAAGTTTATGAGAGTGACCCATTTATTTTCTTTATGGGAGCAGTTTTGACATAGTGCATAGGCCAACTTAACCTCAGTGACACTTCCATGCTAGATGAACCATCAATTGTTTGGTTCCACTTGCAGAGCCACACACCTACAACATGGGCTCCTCACTGAGGAGCCACGCGTGCTGTGACGGGGAGGAACTTCTCACCATTGCCCCTGTGATAGGAAGAAACTTGTCACCATTCCCCCCTCTCCCTTCAGGCACTCACTGTGTTCAGTCAGGCAGTGGGAGAACAGGGAATCCTCCGTATCATGCATCCTGTCTGCCTCTGGGACCCATCCCAGGGAAAGCAGGGTGTGGGTTCAGAAGTCTCTCCTTTTCTCTCTCACTCCTTGATAGTCCTCGCTGTACTCACCCCCTCTAACTCTGTCATTAAGTGGGAGAGTTCCTCCTCCTGAATGCACCCCCCTACAGTGGTGGTTGTTGCTGCTGGCTGAGTCTTTCCCTGCCAGCTTATTCCATGCTTTTATTGCTACTTGTTACCTACTTCATAATCCATAGTTAAAGAATCAACATGATGATTCCCAGAAAATCTCTGAGTAGGAGTTGTCTTGTGCATGGTCATAACTTTTCTGTCAATTTCTGTCATCTCTTAAGAAAATCTTTGGGGATAACTTTTCCAGTTTTGGCAACATAACTAATTAATTGCAGAGGTCAAGTTTTTCATCTTTGCTAAGAGTTTATCAACACAGTGAACCAAGTCTAATATTGTCCCTCTGAAAAGTAAAATGTTGAATTAATTTTATTTTCCTTTTCCCATTTAATTATTCATTATTTTCAGTTCCTGAGTCCTCTCTAATCTTTGAAAGGAGAATTTATTATTTTAATGTGCTGTTGTCTTAAAGCATTTTTTATTTTTTCATATGAAAAATAATTATATAACACACAAGCAATGATTTTGTCACAGTGTAAAGCAACATGAATCTTGTTAACATACCTTTTTGGAGGAAAAATGGAAAAAGGTTGTGCTAAACAAAATTTTTAAAGTGCAATTAATCTCTTGTGTACATAGAAGAAAGTTATTATTTAATTTTTTTTTTTTTTTTTTTTTTTTTTGTGGATGGAAGAGGAAAATATTCGGTCTAATTATAATGAATATGTACTGTAGGCTGGAAAATAACTTACTAGAATTATATGCTTTACTTTGTCTTGATATTAGATCCAAAGATAAATAGTCTGGGACAACGACATGAAAGGTTTTGTGTGTTTGTTTTGTTCTGGTTTTACTGTTAAATATTCAGTAAGTGTGCAGAATTCTGTTTGAGAATGAACTCTTAAGGATTTTCAAATCTATACATAAACTTTCTTCTATTGCCACTGAAAACTGAGAGGACATTGTGCTCCCACTTCATTACATTCAGTGACTGTGATTTGCAGGACTGAAAGGAGGTGAGGGAACTGGGAATTTTAGGAAGCCAAATGATTTAATTTATTAGTTATCTAATGCTTAACTTTTATTCTGTTAATATGCTATTCACATTAGTCCCTCCTCTCAAGCTTCCTATTTGCCGCCAACTGAACAGTGCTGTCATATAGACAACTCTAAAGATGTTGAGAGTCATGTAAGACATAAATGTTATTTCAGTCCAAAGTCAGGTCTTCTTATAGTAAAAAATGTACTTTGTAATGATGAAGTACGCACCAAACCTTATGTTGACCAGAAGATGGCTGTCTTTTGTATAGCCCTAGGAACCTAGGAACATTGTAATGAGCTCACTTGGCCTCTGGATGGCACGATACCGTCACACTGAAAAGGACAAAAAATCTTTTCCCAATCGGTTAAAAAATGGTTTAAAGAAAATGTGGTGAGAATGAATTCTAAGCTGGGGGGCCATGTTGTATTTTACATGATATTCTAGAATATTAAAGACATATTCTATATTTGTCAATTCCTTCATAATTGGAAATGTTTTTTGGTTTTTTTTTTTTTTTTTTTTTTTTTTTTTTTTTTTTTTTTGTGTAGACCAGAAAGAGCCACCAGCCACTAGCGCTTATGGGCTTAGATTCAGTCCTGTTTAAATATTGCTCTTCTTTTGTGTACTGTCAGCAAACATTATACTATACTGGACTTTCAAGCTAGTCGTACATGACATTGCAGTGTATCTAAACCCATGAAAATAATTTAAGGATGCTAATACTCAGCTCTATAGACATAGCTCATTGATGGTATAACCAGAAAATATTTTCCTTTAACAAAGGAAACTTCTCCATGAGAATACTAGACCCTTAAATGGTTTTCCTTTTTCATATCTAGTATTTAAAATACATATTTCCTCCTAGCTCTGTTCCTAGGTGAATTAATGTCATACATTGCTCCAAATAAATCCAGTTTCTGAATCTCCATGGAAATGTGCATTTACAAATGCAACATCAGGTGATTTACTTAGGTTTTTTGTATCATATTAAGATTACAGTATGTTTCTATTATTAATTCAGTGCAGCTGCTTTTAAAGGCAGAAGACCTTCCTCTCATACCTGGTAATAAATAAATGTTTTACTGCTTTGGTAGAGGTGTACAACTATTTTGCCTTTGAAAGATATATAAGCTTGAGGTAGAGAAAAGCTGTGGGCCATTATGAAAATGAGTTAGAGCTTTAATTTTATGCAAAGCATATAACTTGGATGTCAGGAACTGGAAGGATTTTAGTAGCTCTACAATTTGTAGGCTTGGATATAAATCTGGATAACTACTGCTCTGTTATTTAGGTTTGCCTTGTAAATCTTACTGTAAATCTTTCAAAACTGGTTTTTATTTGTGATTTATAAATTTGGAAAGAGGTGGTTTAACTACAAAGCAGACACTGTCTAGCAAGTTCCTATGGACTATACTAGCGAGCAACACTAGAAATGTGTAACTTTTGTTCTAAGTGCCATATAGGTTGTGAATGATCTGGTAATATTTCTGTGGCAGGCAGAGCACTAGTGAAAGGTATAAAGTCACCAGGCAAGTATATATAATTTCTGTTCCTTATGTAGGACTTCTGAAACTTGTTATAGGGAAAAATTAGACAAAGGGACAAAAGTGACATGGTGATACTGCTTTCTAAGTTTACAGAACTATGGAAGTACAGAGAAAACACCAGTTATTTTTCTTCTTATCAGGTAACTAGTGGACTAGGGTATCTGCCTGTATCTTAGTCACTCCTCCCATTGGCCTTGTTCACCTCTTTCATTGGTCTCTATATAGCCTGCTCCTCTCCACATATCTGGTGTGAATGCAAGAGATCTACAGTATTGCAGACCATAAGAAGCATTTTTTTCTCTATGAAATTATAATTCTTCAAATAATCAGTGAGAAATTCTCCCACAAGAACTGTACTGCTCTCACTGTGAAGTGTTCTGGTTATCCAAAGGCTTTGACATATACCTCCAAAAGCAAGCTGAGCTGCTTTTCAGCAGGATACCTATTTCAGCCACTTACATGGGTCCTTGTCAGCCAGCAATCACATCATCATCTTGCTAAAATTTCTTCTGGATCCATTTATGTGCCAAACTGTAATTTTATAGCTTTGGATGATGGTGTGTCAACTTTATAAACTGTAGTTAAGAGTATTTTTTACTCTGCATACCTCACTGGTTCTGCATGTTTTCTTACAAATTAAGAGTAAATTCAAGTAAACTTAAATGAAACATTCCTTATTCCAGTGAATGTTATGAAAATAGAATATTAGTTCACAACACTATAATATATTCAATCTTCATGCCAAGTGCATGAAGAAATTTAATGTATTAAAAACGTAATGCATATATAGGTATTGAACAGCTAGATACTGAAAAATCAATATTTTTTTCTTCAAAGAGAGCAACCTTTTTTTGCAAATAAAATATTAATCAGAATAATTACAGAAATGCTGTATTTTTATATATGATACCTATAATTTACGAATGCCTTATAATAATTCCACTGTTGGTCCACTATTCATATTTTTTGTGTTGTCCTTTTGAAAAGTCTGCCAGACTTTTATTATTATAATAATAATTCTTTTGCCATAATTTAAAAAGAAGATAAAGATAATAACACAGTAAACTGGAAACAAACTGGACCCTCTGGCTGTGCTCTGCTCAGCAAAGTTGCTTACTCTACTTTTTGCCTTAGTCCTTCTTTAGTCAATCCTGTGGCATTGACCACAGCCAGTAAATCAGTTCCATGATGTGACTTGGGCAGAGTAAAATGAAAAGTGTGGCTTTGTGTTCACACTGTTCAGTGCCTCTAGTGACCTCTAGAACTGATTTATATTATGCCCATAATTGCTGCTCAGTTTGCCCTAGGTGTCTTTTGAGCACAATGCAGTTACCCTATGCTCTATTTACTGTTTCTGTTTTGCACATTTTGTACTTGGCATTTTCAACAAATATCTAAGGTAGCCCATTGTTTCTATTTCTGTTCAAGAAACTGCTGACAGAATTTTACCTCTCTCCCATTATAAGAGTTTATTTCCTTTAGTGTCTTTGCAAATACATGCAGACTACCAGTGTGTGGTATCTAAGTTGCCATCATCTTTCAAAAGGTTCTTGTTGATTGTTTGAAGCTAACCTTGTTACTAGTACCTGCTAATAACAACAACAACATATACTCAAAATTCCAGTGAGTATAAACATTCATTAAAATGGACTTTGCATGATTTTTTAATAGTAAAAAGTATAATCACTAGAAGGTCTCTTAACATGTTCAAAACTGGTTGAAGGTGATTTGGACCATATTTATATTACAATACTTGTATTCCTATAAAACTAATCCCCAGAAGGTGAAAAAAGAACCTAATTAAACAAAACATCTGCAAAAATTTCTTCACCATTCAGGATACAAGTTTGGGAGGTTAATTACAAAGCATGGGAAGCTAATAAATTGAAAGAAACAGGGATTTATAACTTAGTCGGACAGGTCAAAGTTTTCCAGTAAAAAGAAGAGGAACAACAAAGAAACAGGCTTTGATGTTGTGCAAAAGCATTTGCTGATGGAGACAATTTTTCACTTAAATTAATTGCAGTGGGATCAATGTTTGATGTGTGGCACATGGCAATAACCTTTGTCTCTGTTATCACTGATAAGGCATTCAGCATTCACTTGTTTTAAATACTCATCAGATGTGCTATTGATGCCATTATCCTGAAACATATTTAGCAGTATTTGAGATCTTTTTTTTCTCTCACAAATACAGCCTGTCTCACCACTTTTTTTGCAGCTGTGGAAGAATTGCCTGAATGAGTTTCTCATCACAATAACTATGAGGATCAAAACCGACCAGATGGTTCTTTCAGGCTCCTTAGGCAAATAAGATACACCATACTAGGGATATCCATTCTATAAAATCAGTTTTACAGATAGACATGAGACAGCTCTGCTTTCATTCAGAGTTGGCACTTTGGTTAACACAACATGGACAAGGTTTGGAAATTCCAGCGCTGTTCAGTCACAGCCAGCCTGTGGACAAGGGCCTGTAAGTGAACCTGTCACTAAAGAATTTGCACAAATATGTCTGTTCTTGAAATAACTGCTTCCAAAGCACCATCCAAATAATTCAAAACTAAGGAGCTTCACCAAGTTGACTTGCTGGAATGAGAGAGGAAGCTGACTGACAACGTCAAGAAAATACGATGACAGTTTTATCACCTCTTGGAGAGGCTCAAAATTCTGTTGGTTGAGGTCCTGAACAACCTGGTCTAACTTTCTAATTAGATCCAACATCCAAATTGGTCCTATTCTGGGCTAGAGGTTCTTAGAGGCCTCTTTTGACCTAAATTTTTCTATAGATCCATGATTAAATGATTTAGCAAGCTTAACAATTTTGCGCTTCAGCAAGGTTCTGTGACGCTTTTCCTGAGTGTCTTTGGAGCAATCATTTATGAAAGAAGTTTTGACAATAAAATTTCATCTCTGAAATATGTGGTAGAAATTAGGCTTGGTAGGCCCAGACTACCATTTGTTTGGTGTTGCAGATAGAGACAATTAGGCTGGAAAAGATCTCTGAGATCATAAAGTCCAACCTTTGACAGAACAGGACCAGGACAACTAGACCATGGCACTGAGTGCCACATCCAGTCATTTCTTGAACACCCCCAGGGACAGTGGCTCTACCACCTCCCTGGGCATCCTGTTCCAATATGTAATCATCCTTTCTGTGAAGAAATTCCTCCTAATGTCCAACATGAACCTCCCCTGGTGCAGCTTATGTCTTTTCATCCTGTTGCAGTTGCCTGGGAGAAGAGGCAAGACCCAACTGGCCACAGCCTCCTTTCAGGTGGCTGTAGAGAGTGATAAGGTCTTCTCTGAACCTTCTTTTCTCCAGGCTAAACAATCCCCGCTCCTTCAGCCAGTCCTCACAGGACTTGTGTTCCAGACCCTTCACCAGCCTTCTTGCCCTTCTCTGAACATCTGGACACCTCTTCCACACTTCCAGAGATGGTGACTCCACCACCATGTTGGACAACTTATTCCAATGCCTAACCACTCCTTCAGTGAAAAAAAATTTCTAATATCTAATCTGAACCTCCCCTTATGGAACCTAGAGTCATTTAGTCTCATCCTTTCACTTGAGACATGGCAGAGGAGACCAACCACCACTTCACTAAACCTCCTGTCAGGAAGTCTAGAATAGATTCTTCTTCTGTGCTTTACAGATGTTAAAACAGATTGAGCAACATGGTCTAGTGTAAGGTGTCCCTGACAATGGCAGTGGCTTAAAACTAGATGATCTTTAAGGTTTCTTTCAGCTCATACCATTCTGTGATTCTGTGATTATCGTTACATGGAAAGGACCTGAATAATTTAGACTGGGCTTTGGGATGTTTAATTCGCAGATAAAGTTTGGCTCACAGTTAAATGAGTACATAATTTAGAAACAGAACTATTAATGCAAAATTCATGCTGCTCAATCATTGAAGCTTTTGAAGATGTTTCAGATATTTCAGGCTGGACTCATACAAATTAACTGTGGGCAATTAAATTTCTTTTCACTGTATGTTCTTTGTGATGATATAGGTTGCTAGCTCATACCCTGGTTACCAGAAAACCTATATGAACACTCTCCTGTTGTAAGATGGTTCATACTATATTAACCAAACAGAAGTTGGTCCCAGTTCTGTTGCAAGAAAACATCCTTTTTTCTCTTAGCATTGTACAAATTTTAGTAAATTTCTTCATTCTGGAGGCAACTTTCATTCTGTTAGCTACTTTGATCCATGTCTGAGAACAAAGAAGACTTTGTAAAGATAAATATTAGGAGAGTTTACTCCAGTTTTCTGAGACCAAATGGAATAATATTGCTGCTCTAGTTGTTCATTGCTGGGAATTGATTGTCCTCAAGGATCATGAATAGCAAACTTTTTCCCATACTCTGTTAAACACCAGCTTTTGAGTGAGGAAAAATTTGTCAGATCACTTTTCTCAGAAAATGTCAATTTATCACAATCAAATTCAGTGATAGGAGAACACTGCTGTCATCCAGCTAAATGTAAAAAAAAAACAACCTAAAAATGGAAAAGTTTAATTTTGACATAGATTAAATTCATTCTAGTTTTTGAGTCGAAAAAATTATCCCCTGAAACTTACTTATACCCCAAATGCATTAAATTAAAATAGTATTTTAAGTAATTTTATATTAAAAAATTGATCTCTATGAATTATTTCCATTGTTTCAACAATTGCTTCATATAATTTATTTCTGGGTGGATAATTTGCAAATTTTAAGAGAACAAAATTTATCTCCTTAATCTTCTCTCTTAAATTGCTAGCATGAATGTCTTAGATTGTAGTATATGTCTTAAATATCTTGCACTATTAACAACTTCCCAGCTTCTTTAATCTATATGAAGAATAGTTTTATACTAAGAATGCATGAATTTGCTTCTTAAAAATGTCACCAGGATAAATTTTTCCCATTAAAATGTTTCAGGCATGCCTGAAAAGAAATAATGGGCAACATTAACTGCTTAAACAAGGGCAAAAATAATCTTTAATTTGAGGAAGTGAAATCAATTTCTTCAAAAATTTGAAAGGATCACAGGCATTAAAAATAAGGAAATTTGCTTTGCTATTCTTGTTTAATTTGCTGGTTAGACCAAAAGCTCTGAAGTGAAATATTTCTGCTATTTTTGACTGGCTTCTTTTTGTGCATTGTAATGAAATCAATGAGCAAATGTGAATCAGCTTTCTGCTTCAAGTTCTACTCCAATAGAATACGAATGATTATTTAGGGCTTTGTTCCTGCAGAGTGCTCAGTTTCTTCTTAAATCCCAGGAGTCACTGATAACATTTATGTACAGTATATAAAGTATACAAGCCTTAAATCCATAGCTCAGCCGGAATGACTGTGGGTAGCACTCAGGTTCTTCTCTGGCTTGCTATAACAATGATGGATGACTTACAGGAATAGGATAGATATGCCCATGTCAGCTTCTGGTTTTGGGACTGAGACTAAGAGACACCTTTGGAATCTTACTAACAGTTCAGTTGTTGTACATATAATCAATAATTCTCCTAGTCTTCACTGAGCATAACATTCTGTTAGCTCTTTAATGCAGCAACATGAACTCTATCTCCTTTATTTTTATCAAACCACTTTCTGTCAAAATATATAATTTATAATGTTGGCAAAGTGTTTTTTCTTATTTCTTGACATTATTTCATGGAACAGTGGCCTCTTGCTTTTTTCTCAGTGTCTCCCTTTATTCTTAGGTGTTATGACTATTACCAGTGTGGCTCAGTATATCATCATTTATTGACATGAGCTGCATAGCTGCTGCTAGAATACAGATTGGGTTCTGATGCTTTGATTTGTTTTAATTTTTTTTAAATGATTATGTAGTATTTTTTTTCCTTCAGTGATTTCCACTGTCATCACTACTGTAATTGATGAGCTGACTTCAGAACTAATGAAATAGCTCATCTAGCCAGCAAGCAATTAACTCCATGATTGCCTAATCTGAATGAGGAGCAAGAATGTTCTAATACTCTACAGCACAAACTGCTTTCTAATGAGGTAATAATCTATTCCTAAAAATGGTCTGTTCAACATGCTCCCTGGTACTTATTTCTTGTTTGTAAAAGATAAAAATAGCAAGAACATTAGTTTTGATGGATCCATAATTGCTTAGAGGCAATTCACTTTGTAGTATTACTGTGAATTCAAGAGCACAGTAATAAAAAATTTATAAACATGGCACGAATCTGGCCTTATCCATGGAGGTCAAATGCTTCTTTGTAGTCTTTTAATTGAACTTAAATAATTCTGACCAAAAATGGCAAGTGAACAGACAAAAAACAAGCTGGCACAGTCTGGAAAAATAGACTTTGGAAGTTTAGGGACCTGGCCACCTCTCATCACTGCATCCCACTAATGCCAGTCCCACAGAAGACTAATGAGTGATGGCATGAGTGAGAGAGCAGAACACAAATGATGGCACAAGGAATATAAACATCAGGGGGTATCTGTTTCCATGCAACACATTTTCTCTGTTCTGTTGTAGGCTGATAATCTGAATTGACAGAGATGCTGTTAGGTAGTTAGATTTTCAGCTTCTGCTCTTGAGAATTAGGTTATAAATGTGTTTTGGGATTTTTTTGGGGGGGGCAGGGTTGGTTTGGTTTTTGGTGGGTTTTTTTGGTATTTTTTTGGAGGTAATTTGAAACAATAAAAACAACAAAAGAAAAAAAAAGTAGGAAAAACATCTGGGCTTGAATACATGGATTCTAAGTGCAAGAGTTAGGTCGACTTTCTTTGCCTTTGACATTCAAGTAGACCTCATCTAGAGCTGCTGAGGATCCAGAACTGAGAACAAGACTTGAAGAGCACTTTATAAAGCATGATGAGCTTGCTGCTCAACCACACCAAGACAGAGCAGAAACAAATGCAGGGAGTCGTCGATACAAGCCATATCTTTG
Organism: Aphelocoma coerulescens; assembly: GCF_041296385.1. Lineage (NCBI taxonomy): Eukaryota > Metazoa > Chordata > Aves > Passeriformes > Corvidae > Aphelocoma > Aphelocoma coerulescens. The sequence goes on from NC_091015.1 coordinate 110,329,336, forward strand.
GACAGAAGGGTTATGAGTAAAAGTGGGCATGGTATTAGACACTATAAGTTCAGGAAGGCACAGGTGAACAGCTAAGAGTGCAGTTAGGGTGAAGGACTATTGGGCTGCCTGGATAAAGACAAGAGAGGCCTGGTATAGAATTTGTTATAGGGTTATAGGGTGGGGGTGAGTTATGGAGTTCATGATGGCAAGGAAGAAGGGAAAGACAACACTGAAGGAAGTGAGGCGAAGGAGAGAAGGGAAAGGGGTAATAGATTTGTTGGAGAAAATTCACTCGAAGTCTGTTTTGCAGCAGTTGTGAGTACAACCTTGTAGTAGATGGAAACACATCCTTGATAGAGAAATTCAGAGATAAGAAGAGGTTACAGCTGGTCACAGCCTCCCTTCAGGGAAGAGACAACTGCAGCCCAAAAATGGCAGGTAGTAACAGATAAAGAGCTTGAGTAGACTACATGGGCAGCTCTTAACAACCATGCTGTTAGAAAGTCTGCTCTTTGAAGAAGTCTTAAAATGCCAGCCAAGTGAGAATAAGCACATAAAATAAGTCTATGTAGGGGTCACAAAAAAACCAAAATAGTACTTCTGTTTGCTTGAATATTGTCTGCTGTATTCTGGACAGTAGAAAGTCTGAACAAGACTGATACTAAGCATGTGTGACTGTGTGTATGCATACACGTATGATAACTATGTTGATAGAATGAAAAAAATTAATCTAAATACAAGTATTAGTTGTCACAAGGGACAAAAAGAGTCAGAACACATGGAGAACACTACTCTTTCTTAGCCAAAATTTAATTGGAAGAGAAGTGTATAGAAAGTCATGGTTGAAAGCATCAAAAAGACATCATGCCTGGTCTCCAGACTGACTTGCCACAGACACGGTTAAATGGTAATGAAGAAGGATTGTAGAGGTGGCAGTTATGCTCTAGTAAGTTAAGGAATGACACATTTTCTATTATTGTGATTTGCAGTCTTTGTTGGAAAGAAGTAGATTATTGTGACTAATTATTTCAAATGAAAATTTAATATTTACATATATGCATCACAAATCAGTTTAAAAATACAATTAATTTCTGTGTGACACTTTGAATGTAAAGTGTTTACCTTTAAGAAAGATGTTTTATGCTATTTATCTAAGTCCATTTAATTTTCTCTTTATTCAGATGTTATTGTGAAAATGTTGAAGCATCTCAGAATCTTTACAGAAGAAATTCAGCATTTCGACTCAATTTTTAAGATGAAATAACCCCTAGTTCTTTATCCAGAGTTCTGAAAATGTTCCATTTAGCAGTATAAATTCAGCAAGATGACATAACCGCCAGACTTTTTTTCTGTGATGTATGAGTATTCTGTTTGATGCTGCCAAATAAACATAATGAGCAAAGTGGCTCATTAGAATTTTCATCACCACCTAGCACTGAAATAGAGTGAATTTTCTTCAGTGGAGATGCAGTTGGTTTTATTGCACTTTTCAGCATCGAGGAAGCAGAGAGAGGAACAAAAGATTCCTATTAAGAGCACACAGATAATCTGCAGTTCTATTAAGAGATTAGACTCCTTGAAACTCAGCAAAATTGCTTCTGAAACTCTGCAACACAGTGCTTTACATACACTGCCATCTGGCTTAGCACTGTAAGCACAGGAAGCACTGAAGTAGTGTGTTCCCATGCAACGATAGGGATTTGTGCTTCTTCATGTAGCATTTATTTTCTGTCTTAAAGCTAGTGGTTCAATACATGAAGTTCGGTTTTAAAATATGGATGCTTTAATGGGTTATCAAAATCTCACACTTAGGACCTGATTCAAAGACTATTAAAATCAATACAAGGGCTGACTCTCACAGACATTGATGGGCTTTACATCATGCCCTGCAGCTCATCTTTATACTTAGAGTGAGCTTCAAAATGTTCCTCAAGGAAGAATTTTTCTTATTTTTTCAGACAGGTACTGAAGCTGTATGTTTTTCCAGAAGCTTCTTTGTAAAGAAACTTTTACATAATAAGTTCTATAAAATGTACTCTTCAATGATAATATTACATTCACAAATTATCACATTTTTGAGGTTAACAGAAGTGGTTGGTCCTCATTAAATGCTGAGATAGACTTGAATATGTCTTTGGTACCATTTACTCGTAAACAATATTTAAATAGTATTGTATTGCTATTGTATGTTGATGGACAATCATCTGTTAATATAACCACTGTAAGAAATATGTTGGTATTTCACATGTACTCCTGCTTCCAGTGTAAGAACTCTGTAGACAGTCAGTAATTTTCATAAGCAGATGACAGGCGATATCAGTGGCAGACTTCCTACAAAGTTCAACCTTGACCGTCTGAGAATTTTATGGGAGAATAGGTGGCTTAAAGCTATTTCCATCTGTGACTATTCCCCTTAGCCCAAAAAAAGGGTAATTTTATGGGGTTGCTTTTTAGAGTTAACCTGCATCATCTTTGTGAGAAACTAGCATGAAAAGGTTTTGACAGTGTATGATTAATGTCATGGGCTGAAGAAACAAATCAAAATGTGATTTTGTGGCTCGTTGTGCCACATTTTAAACGAACAATGCCAAGTGTAATAAACTATTATTTGCTTGCTGGATGAAGGTTGCAGAAGGCCACTGTGTCATCACTATTAAATTTATCAACCAGGGTTCTGCAGGTGGACATTAAATCTCTTGTAATATCAGCGTGAAACATCCATGATCTAATTGGCTTGACTGCAGACACTCCATGTAGCCACAACTTGGAAAGAAAGGTCAGAATTCAAAGAACAGATGGCAACTGGCTAAAGTAATTAAGTGCCGAAAATCCAATGCTTCTTTCCACATTTTGCACAGAATGTTTAATCGGAAGTTTGACCAGCGAAAGCAGGAACTCAGCATTTTTTCCCCTTTTCTAACTCCAGGAATTCAATTTCTACAAGAAATATGGCATTAAATGAAAATATAAATTCATAGCATTAAAAAAGCATTGAATATGTTTAGAAAATCTCCTGAATAGGACAAGAATCTTGACCTGCAAAAAGCAACCATTTTAATTTAGAATGTTGTTTTCATTATGCAAAACATTCCTGCAGGGAATAGCAGAGATGGAAAATGAATTATTCCGTTATCATTTGTCCTTAGCACCTTGTTCCTCAGTTCAGATACAACAGATTATGGTTCTAGTCATAGCCACACTGTCAGCAAAATAAACTGTCAAATTACTGAGAGAGGATCTAAGTCAGTATAATTTAAATCAAAATGTCTATGACCACAATATAACTTAAGACACCAGGGAAAACTGGTCATGTTAACACATTGCATTGGGCAAAATGGCCTCAACATGGGTAAATTTACTTAATTTAATTTACTGACAATTAATGCAACCTTTCTTTGTTGATTCAAATATAAAAAATCCACAGTCTGTTAAATAAACATTTAGGAAGCCTCTTTCATCCCCATTTCCCCAGGTTCATCTCCCATTGTTTTTGCTGCATTTTATACCTGAGCCCCCCCCCCCAGACCCAGTCACTCAGGGGTGTTTCTGTCCCAGCACGGGTCATCCACAGCCAAGGTTCTCCAGCAGTTCCTGCTCTGGCATGGGGCACATCCTTCACAGAGTGTGCCTCCGTCCATACACCCCAACAAAGTCTCCTTCACGTGCCCTCCATTTCTCCTCACCTGTCTCCTTACATGTCCCCTCCCCAGGACGGCTGCATCTCTTTCTTAATAATACACCATGGTTGGTGCACAGGGGATTCCTGACAGACAGCAGGGCTGTTCCCATTGGTGTTGGAGCTGCCTGTGGCCAGCACGGGGCAGCTCACAGCCTCACCCTGCACAGAGCATCCCGTTGCCATGCAATGCAGCTGTTTGACTACTTTTACTAGTGCTTAGGAAAAAATGAACTGACAAAAAAACCAAGTTGCAAATATGTTATTTATTAAGGTCTCTATTTCCCATGGGTAGTCTAATGAGAGTCTAAAGTTTTCATAGTTTTAAATTTGTGTGACAAAGGATGGTAACCATAATATACTGCCACAAGCTAGTAGATAAAGAAACTTGTGCAGGGACCATAATATAGTGCCTTTCACTATGATTTTGCAAAAGCTCAGTTTCTACAAGAGGTTTTCAAATAACATTTTTTATTAAAAAAAGAGTATTCGAAGGGCAGCTTGTTGCACAGTTTTGAGCAGAAGCAGAAAATTTACTCCTTACAGTTTAGATGCTCCCATCACACAGCCCCTGTCCTACCACTGTCCTGTGATTAATGAAGTGGAAGGCAGAGAGAACAGTGTGAGACAGCAATTAATGGCTGCTAAAAAATGCAGGCATGCAGCTTTGACTTCGTAACACCAAATAAACAAAGCTGTTCAGACTGCACAAATTTGCATTAAAAGTTTTGAGGTAGATTTTTACCAGAGGTCAATGTATGGCTTTTCTGCTGTGATAAATATATATTTGTCGTATGCATTTCAAGGCAATGTATAGTCACAATCAAACAAACCTGACTGACTCACAAAAAACTCAGCAACAGGAAAACTTCAAACTTAGATTGGTTCCATGAAGATGTAACAAAGGGTATCAGATATTCTGATGACTAATCACTTTGCGTAAATCTGTGCTAGAATTGAACAAATATATTAGACAACTTTTTTCATGCTTGAGGCTTATAAACCTGTGTTCTGTATTTGCCATATTAGTTTCAGATTTGGTAATGAATTAAGGAGATAAATTAATTTTTTTTAAATCCTACATTTTAACACAAAAGTTGATCACATAATTGCTACTTAAAAAACCTTTGAGGATTTTCTTTATAGCCATTGCTCCCTATTGAGCAAGGGAACATGCATGGAACAGATTCTCACCCCTCTTCCTTTCTTGCCACTACTCATGAACTGACAGGAAAACAGAAGAGGATGGGAGAAATCATGCATGCAGGAATTTGAAAGTTTATTTTAGTTTATACATCATACATGGATTTCTATTTCTTTATTGTTCAGACTAAGCTTAGAGTGATTCTGGATTATCTTTTGCCTAATGGGTGCAGTTTTTGCTTTTTTTACATTAGTGGATGTCATTGCTTGATGCAATGAATTACTATGCATCAAATTCAGATTGATTATAGTTCTCTCTGTAGATAACTTTCTGTTTGTACGTGGCTCAAGGGCGTTTCAGCTGATTCTTTTGGTTTGCTGTGGCTTCACTTACTTACAAAGACATAAACCACCACAGTCTTGCCAAAACACTGCTGAAACCTTGGAGAACTCTACAAAATGGACATGTCTCAAAAATACAGGGAGAAAAGTCAGTTTGTTTCATATTAAGAAATCTATCAGTAACCTCTTATAACACTAAACTGTGAACTACAGACTTTGACAGACAATTCTTATAGTTCATTCACTGTTTTTGCTCTTCTTGACATAATCTTACTCAGCTTCTTTTAGGTGAGAAATGAGAATTGTTTACTCCTGGAATCTGACTGAAGCTTAGTAGTTTAAAAATAACAAATTGTTCTTTACTTTTTTATTAAATTAGAAAAAAAGAACACTTAGCAGTAACATTTTGTCTTTTCAATCAATCAGGCACTCTGTCTCTGGCACACTTTGCATGAACATACTTCACACTTTTTAAAATTATTTGACTGTTTCTGTGCTTTCCAAATCTATGTTTCCTTGACAGTGAATATAATCTATCAGAATCATAAACATCATCCAGTATATGGGAATATTCCTTTGAATAAAGTAAATATGAAAATCAGTCTTCAAATAAAGTTTACAAAGAAGCCAATGATATTAGGTAAAACCAGACTACAATTAGAAACTTTAACTTTCTCTCCAGGTCATTACATCCATCTAATCCTTATCTGGTTATACTTATTATTATCTTAGTCCTTTGATCAAAATCTTGTAATGAGTCACTTTTAGGACACATTCACAGTTCTGCAAAACAGAATTAACTAGAAGGAGAGAAAATGAAAAACGTGAATATGGAACAGAGGAAAGACTAAGCAGCTGCTATTATGTAATTCTGTGGTTCAGAATCTGTCAACTGTCCAAGTGACATGGTAAATATGAAATTATAAAATTGGTGGGAAAGAACCAGTTATTTGCTTCCTCAGTATAATTTTGAGTGGGTACATCCACAGTCCCTCTCAGCTGTGCTATTTACAGACTTGACCTCATGCAGGCACATTTTCTTATTCTCAAACTTTTCAGTAGGGACTTGGGGGGGGTCTCATGATTTCAGCTCCTCTCCCCAAAAAGAGACTCATATGCAATGCTGTCTCTAACTTTTTTTAGCTGTAGTTACCCAAGATAAGGAAGTTGGTCCCAGAAAAGCGCCATCCTGCCTCCACAAGGCGATGTTTTCTAACCGCACCTTATCTTGTTGGCATGGTAACATTCTTATTCTCTTCTGCTGAGACATTAAGGGTTTCGGGTTTACATTAACTCTTTCAGGCTTTCACTCTCTCACACCACCCCAGGGCTCAAATAGTCGGTTGAATCCTATTAATATTTCCATAACGCACTCATTTTAGGAAATACTCAGTTTGAATTTTGATCAGCCTTGTAAAGGAACACATTCCTGTTTGCAATCCATAATAAATGAGCCAGTATTAGACCTGAAAGTGGAATACAATGACGTATCTTCTAGTGGATTTGCAACAGATTTTTGAAGGAAGGTAGTTATTATTTTCAGCATGTATAAATGCTTCAGGTTTCTGTATAGATCTCATATACTATTTCTACAGAGTATTATTTTGAACTTTGTAATGAACTGGAGGCAGTTTCACCTCTAATGATTTATGAACTGATGGGATTGTTGCCTTAAATGTTCTGTTGTCTGCACCTATAAACACCTAAATTACTGCTTTGTCTTGGACTTTTTAGTGACTTGTGAATGCTGCTGTAAAATAGCCCTTATAGCACAATATATCACAGGAAGGTTACACTGTAACTGCTTCTGTGGTTTGTTCTCCACTTCTGAAGAGCTCCAAACTGTCTGCAGATCACAGGCAAAGAAATCCTAGAAGAGAGAAAAACTCATTTTGGGCTCAGGTACATTGCAACCAGGAACTGCCTTTATACAGCTTCTGTTATGTTTCCTTAGAGGCATCAGGAATGACTTTCCAAACTGCTGTCTGACTGAAGCCTCTTACACAAACCACAGTTTGATTCAGGAAAGTTTAAGGCAAACCCCTTGTGTTCAAGGCTTCTACAAAAGGAAACTCAGCACACAGAGTCTCTCCTGTCAGTGCACCACTGCAGGTAGCTGAGCAGCATGTGGCCTGAGAGCAGGGAAGTGAGAGCACATGCATTTATGTACTCCAGAGAAGTGCAGATACTTAATAATAAATACCTTTCAAAAGTTATTTTGCAATATGAAGACTTGCCTAATGTTCCTGTGAAAGAGTATTTTTTTTCCTTTTTAACCTTGTGTGATATTCTTTTTCTACGTTAATGCTACATTACATAAACATTAAAAAGACTGATGGCAGAGACCCAGAAAAACAGATCTTTGCATAGAGCAATTGTTTTTCTATTGCTGAGGTAGAAAATCAATAGTGCATCAAATCTGCTTTGTTCTTGAATCATTAAGGGCTTTGGTTCCAGATGGGTACATAAAAAAATTACTTACCTCAGCTTGCATGTATATATTAGAAAGAAAAAAACCCAACCAGATAAACAAGCCTGCGCTTTAAAGCATGTTCATTTTAAAATACTTTATTCATCTTATACTTTATACAGATCTAATCTAATCTAACCCCAGAAACACTGCTTCATTTTCCATCAGGAATCCTTGCCCATTTAGCAGTGACATATAATCTGGTATGTATGTTTGAAGCACTATTTTTTCTATCCTTATTACACACTTTAAAATTTAGCATGGCTATAGTAGAGACACTGAGAAGGCTATCCTTAATTTTTTCCAATGCTTCTATAAATACTGTCTTTCATAAGTATGTCAGATGGAGGGACAGGGAATGTAATAAAGAGGCTAGGGTGTTATAAAAATGAAACTTGTTTTAAATTCATGAGTGTGTGTCCAATTGCTAAAAATAGCACCTTGGTTAATTCATGACTGATTTGAAACACCTTACTGGATTTGAATTGTCAGAAGTTATGTAGTTGATCTTTAATGAATAGGCCAGTCCACTGTCTTAAACTGGGAATTCTACTGAGGGGACTAATGTTTCCACCCACCACTTTCAGTCTGACCCTAATACAAAAGTTTCATTTTTTAAAAAAATGACCTAAATGTTTGACTTCTTGCGAATATTTTGTACTTAAAAATTCTTTTAATCCCAAAGGATGTACCCATAATTATTTCTTGTAGAAAACACAATTTTCTAGGAAAGTCAGCAATATAATAAAGAAGAGTCAAACAGCAAATATAAAAATATTTTAAGAATGGGAATTATAGCTGCAATCTTTACAGTGAGTAGAGTTGTCTGGGGCTTTAGTCTTAATTTTATCTATGATCTGACCTACTTTTCATTTATGTCAATGGAAATAATTTGTCTTTAATTCAAAATGCTTTGCACTTCAAGCAGACAGTATTTGGACTTCTACCCAATGAATTGTCCAGTACGTGTTTCTATGCTGGAGAAAAAAGAATGTAGATCATTTTACAAACTCAGAGTTACTGCAACTAATACCCTTAGGTGAAGCCAATGTCCTATCAACAGGTTTGGAGTTTTCATTTTATCAACTTCTATATATGTTTAGAGCTTTTTTCCTTTCCCCAACTTTCTTTTCCAACTAACAATTATTTCTATTGAAACTTAGCTGCCATTCTCACCAGTGCTTCTGGAAGTGCTTCTCAACACTCTCAAGCAAATTTTTTTGAAGGAATGTGCCTCCTGGCTGAGGAGACAGCAGGTTTCATTTATCACATTAGCTGTAGCGAGGACAACAAGATGGGATCTGGTTCTCATCTTTTCCAACCGAGATATAAATTTCAATTTCTTACAGACATTCTGCCTGTACTGCAACTCTGCAGTAACTAAATCAGACCTACACTCTTAGGTCACACAGCTCTATTTATACACTAGTTGCAATAATAGGGAATACAGTTAGAATTGACTTACCTCTAACATAATCTGCCCAACAAATGATCTTCCTGCTGGTACTCTATCTTTCACATTTCCCATGATGTAGTGTACAGCAAGGGCAATTATGGTTAGGTTTGCATTCAGACTTCATACTACAACTTCGAAAAAGGGGAAAAAGGGTTACTGTCCAATTGAGAAGAGAGGGGAAATTAGAAATCTGGCATTCTATTGTGTGTGTTTTGGTCATCACTTGCTTCTTGAAAACTCCCTTGCCCTATTTTCAAAATCTCTTTGTACATAAATCCATATTCTTATGCATAATACTTTACTGTTGGGGTCTCCCCCCTGCCATGGAGCCCTGGGAGAGGGGCCCTGGGGGGGAGACACACGGTTTCCCTGCCCCTGGTCAGCCTCATTCCCGATTGGTTGGTTTGTGTTTCCCTGTGTGGCCAAGGACCCTCAGGTCCCTTGACTGGAGGAGTTCCTGAACAGAGCTCCGGCCATGTGGCTGGAGAAATAAACATCTCTGAAACATCTATCAAGAATCCGTCCATAGATATTTCTTTTCCACGGGACTCCTGGTTTGATATATGCGTGTTACAGTAATCCCTGCTGTAACAATCTGGTGGAGGAATGCAGGCACGACACCGATCCCTGAGGAAAATTCGTGAGTAAAAAACCACTCTAGACCTGTCTCTTCTCATCTTGGTTTGGATATTCTCTCTGGACTATGGAAGAATTGTGTGAAATGGGGCTCTCTGAGCCACAGAAAAAAATGTATCTAGAAGTAAAAGGAATCCTTGAACAACAAAACAAAAAAGTAATGGAACCGGGAGATCTAGAACATTTTTTTATCTGGCTTTTCAAAAGGTTCTCCTATATTTCTCGAGACTTACTTTTTGATATTGAACCGCCTGTATCTTGGCAGGGCTGTTTCTGGGATGAGATCTGGGAGAAAGTAAGGGATCAAACAGAACATGGACTAGCGAGAGAAGCTTTCCGTGCATCCCTTATAATCGGTGAAGCTCTTGAGGAGCATTTGTATGGTCCCATTACCCCTAAAGCAGAGGATCATACTTATCCCGTGGCCGAGACCGTGCGGCTCCCATCTCTGGGGTGCGTGACTGCAGCCGTGCCGGTGGAGGTGCCTGTGCTGGAAGCGCCCGGCCCCCTCGGGAGTGAGCACCTTATCATGGAGCCCATCCCTGTCTCGGGATCCCCGGCCACACGACCGCGAGTGAGGGAGCGATGCCGCAGGCGCCGCGGGTGCTGTGGGCCACGTGCAGCCAGGAACCGGGGGTTGGCATGGCAGGCTGCTCTGAGCACACAGCTCGGAGAGCCCTGTGGAGGGAGAAGCGGTGGTTTTCATAGCGACACAAGAAGCCGCGCAGCGCAGCGCCGAGCCGAAACGGGGCCGCTCTCAAAGCAGCGTGGAGTTTGCGGAGCGGAACCACTCACAGGGCACGGAGCCAGCGGCGATGGCAGCGCGGGGCTGCGCAGAGCCCAGACAGGCCGGAGCAGCGTCGTGCAGAGAGCACAGAGCGGCCGCGGCGCGGGGGCCTGACCGAGACGTCGGAGTCGGCGAGGCGGCGGCCACGCGGGACCGGCACCCACGACAAACACGTAAGCACGTGATAGGAGACGTTCTAGCAACGAAAGTCACAGGAACTGTGAAATGGTGCAATGTAAAAAACAACTATGGATTTATAACACGAGATGATACGGGGGAAGATTTATTCACCCATAGAACTGCCATTAAAAGGAATAACCCTAAAAATTACCTGCAAAGTGTAGGAGATGGAGAAGCTGTAATATTTGATATAGTGCAAGGAAAGAAGGGTTTAAAAGCAGCAAATGTTACTGGGCCTGGGGGTATTCCCGTCAAAGGCAGCCGTTATGCACAAAATTATAAACAATATCCATTCCAGCAATTTCCCTACCCACAGCCTAATTTCCCCTTTTACCCCATACCCAATATGAACCCTTTCCTAAGTTTACCCCATCCCCAGTTTATTCCTAATCCATTTTTCACCCCATGGCTTCCCTACACAATTCCATTTCCCTACAACTCCTCTCCGATGCTGAGGGGGGGATGAAAAGGGGGAGGGAAGAAATTAAACCCTCTCCTGCCTCAGTTTCCCCACAAAGCATGCCCGGAGAGTTTTGTCTCCCTTCTGTCAGCCCTAAGATGTTCCATAGAATCTGTTTGGACATTTAAAGACTCAGGAGGGTGGCTTGTTTTGTCTTGAAACCGTTCTTGTTATGTTTATCCAGTTGTTTTCATTCTCCTTTTATTAAAATAAAACGGGTGACTTTACTGCATCTTAAAGCCTAACATTTGCAGACACAACAGTTATGAAAAATTGGAAAAGCCAGTCTATGTGAGAAAATACAGATACACTTGCAGAAAGGTGAACAAACACATGGGGAGGAGGGGATGGGTCACCACAGGGTATTATGTGAAAGAAGGGAAAGCCTGAGGAGAGGGCTGTAAAATCCTTCCACTGAGATCAGAGCAGAGGGAGGAATGTTTATGTTTATGGTTATGAAATGTGAATGTTTATGTTTATGAAACACCCTCCCCTCAAATATACACATCTTGCCACAGTTTCTGACTCCCACTTAATTATTTCTGAAACACTAAATGTTCTCTAAGATACCCTAGACTCTTTGAGACACACTTCAGACACTGTTTTCTTTCTTCCCATCCCTTTGACCTCTCCACTGCTGGCAAATCCAGCCTGCTTTAATGATTTTATTAAAATGGAAACAATTGGATGAAGGAATAGAAATTACGAAGGGAGGTATTTGGTTAATACTCCAGAGAATAGTGCTATGGGGTGTGCAGTTAGGTCTGCTTTTAGCATTTGGATAAATGGCTCTCTTAACAAAGATCACATTTTTTCATGAACATCTCACCTTTACTTATTTTCTAGCAATAGATTTATGAAATACAATGGAAGTTACTATTTAAGGACACTCATAAAAGGAGATCTTGATTAATAAGCAAATAGTGCAGTAATTAAAAGCACAGTAAAAAGGGTATCAGAGAATTATAGAAACAAAATTCTGTACTTCCAGATAAAAATTTATTTGTATATATTAATGGATATAGGTGAGCTGGTACACAGACATAGAAGAGGGCTACACATGTTCATGTTACAAAGACTTAAAGACTGGGCCTCTAAGTAACTCAGGATAGAGTCTCATGAATCAATACCATGTCCGACACATAAGAATTGACATGTCTGTGAAAATACTGTCAGCAATTTTATCTGAAACATGGGCACAACAAATAAAATTATAAGATAAATACTTCATCCTTAGAAAATGAAACAATACAAAGATTTTTCTGTCTGATACTAAGAATCAGAAGAAATGTTTTTGCTAGATTTGGGAACTCATTACTTTGTGGACAGTGAAAAAATCCTGTGATGAAAGGTAAATTAAAATTTTTATATTAAATTTTTAATTGAAAGACAGAGACTTAATTCAGGTGTCATGCATCCAGGTTAAACAGGGCAGTTGATTTCTCCATAAAAGAGTATGGAAATTGCAAATCAATGATTCAGCACAAATAATCAACATAGAACTGAAGGAATTTGGACCACAGGACAGACCAAATGATAATGTAGAGGAAAAATTTTAAGAAATGGGAATACTTATTTCCCTATGCTGAAAGTACAGCAGGAAGATCTAAAGAGATTCAACACATGCAGAGATGGAGGATGCAGAAATTTCCAGTGAAAGGGAAGATATTTGTAGCATGTTTGCAATCTCTCTCATGACTCTCAAGGTAGGTAAAGGACTCTCTCATAACTCTCAAGGAAAGTAAGCTGCCATTCATTCAACTGTTTTTATTCCAACTGGGTGCATGTAGTCTGTCAGCAAGAAAGACAGGAAAAAGAGGTGTTATCCCTTTGGGAAGAAATTAACATACAGCAGTACCACACAGTGCTGAGTACCAAGACAATACTTAATTGTCATACAGGGCCAGAATAGTCTCAGTGCAAGGGAAAGAGATGATCAATAATAATTCAAGTTTGTAATGTGGTGCCTTGAAAGACAATTCAGGTGTGAATGACACAATGGCATCAGCTTTTAGGAGCAATGCTTATAGTGAAAAAGGAATTAATTTCTGCACTCTCTGTAATGCCTGATCACCTAATCATAATTACAATCACAAGGTACATGCACTCCAGACATGCAGATGTAAGCCATTGGAATGAAGATGGAACAGTGCAAATGACTGCAACACTTGATTCTGAGAGTCCAGTGGAGCTGTGACATGAGATATAGATGAGGAAAGCCACGACTGCTTGCAGGTCCATCATGTAGGTAGTTTTCAGTCAAGCATCTCTTCTTAGGAGAAACACATCTATATGAACAAGGAGCCACAAGTTAAGAATAAAAAAGAATAAACAACAGTAGTCACATTTTGATTAGTTTTTCCTTGAAATAACAATGACAAGTGTCATTGGAACTTATATTCTTTTACAAAAAATCAAATGAACTGCTGTTAAAGGTCAATGATTCCCTTTAATAGCTTTGCAAAATTAGGATGTGGTATTTTCACCACATGAAGAACCATGCTGGACTAAGATGTGCAATGACTGTTCAAAAATTTATGTCATGTTCAACCATATATATGAATAATGAAAAGTGTTCAACAGCAGAAGACTGTAATATCCTCAGATTTCATAAGATCTTGGAAAATCCTTTTCCCTTAAAAAATACCAGAGTTGTAGTAGTGGTCCAAAACCAGAGTATTGAAGATCTATGACCTGATTAGTAAAGCAGTAGGTAATGTACAGATTAAAACCTTGGCTCCTGGATACCAGGACATATTTGTAGCAAGCACAGCAACAGAAAGCTTTTTGTAAAAAAAACATGTAAAACAAATAAAGAACTCAGGAGCTGACACATAGATTGCAGTAGTGAATATTTTAAGGAAATATACAAAATGGGCTACTATCTAAATGGATAGAAAATTACTTGAAACTTTACATGTCATAATCTCTCATAATAGTAAGTTCAGTTTCTCTAGTGCGAAGTTCTGCCATGCTAAAAACTAGCAGATTGTGCAGAAACCATCAACAACTATTAAAAGTACTTTTTATATTGACTGTAACCTGATACAAGAAAGGACAGGTCTGCTTGAAATATATTAATTTTGGTATTTTTGAACATCTAATACTGTTCTGAGAAGAGAATTTTTGGTTTAGGAGAGCTTCATATCTACCTAGTACTGGCACCAAAAGGAGAGCATTTAGGTCTGGGATCCACAGTAGTGACTGGTATGAACACTATCAGCCATTGTTTGTCCAGGCTGTAGTGTGTTCAGTTTGTAAACCAGGCAGAAACACCAATTTAGTGTAGTGGTTTGGTTCAAAATATCCATTACTTACTTATTTTCCTTCTGTGAGATAAGATTTAGGAGAAAACAAAGCAGGCAGAAACCTTAAACAGTTGCAGTACAAAGAAAGAGTTTTATTACTAATAAAATTAAAAGTAAAGAGAAGTAACAAGAAATTAAAGCAAACCACCTCCCCCTTTCCAACACTTTCCTCCTTTTACCCAACTCACACAAAGCGTAACAGAATATGGGATGTTAGTCAGTGTTGCAGTTCTTGATAAGTCTCTTTCATATGCTTAAGGAAAAAAGGGTTTTCTTCAGCTGCACATGGTTCCCAAACTGCCACCAACAGCAGACCCACCTGGAAAGAAACAATCTGCTGTGGCATAAAACATCTCTTCCATGAAAAATCTCACAGTTCCTTCACACTGCCGAACATAGGCTATCACATGGAATTATTAATCTTTTTAAGGATGAGTTACTTTGGCCTGAACACAAAGGCTTTCTTCACCACAAGTCTCTAAAAAGCCTCTCAATGCTTCTATATAGCCTGGCATAGGCACTCTTCACAATCTTCACAGGCCACACGTGAACTTTTCATCCCCCGATGTACTTCAAATGGATTAAAGAGACAAATAGTTTGATATTACAGTTTCTTACCACGGCATGCAGGAAGTTTTTTAAGCTACACGTGAGAAATGCGGCACCGCCCTCTTTTCTCCCGTCAGCTCCGTCTCACGGGACTCACTTTATCTCTGACTCTGACGCCACCACGTTGAAGAGTGTCCTTGCTCAGGCTTTATGGAGGAGAAATCCTTGCTCCCTTTGTGCTGCTGGCTGCACGGTGTCTTCCTCAGTTCAGCATGAAGTGTGCTGGCTGCAGACAGGAGGCCACGCCGGCTCCCGTGGACTCCTCTGGCTCTGCGTGGAGAGGAGAAGGACCCGCTGGTCCCAGGAAGCCGCGCCGGATGGGTTTAGCTGTGTGGCAGTCCTTGGCTGGGTTTAGCTCAGTGGCAGTCCATGGCTGGTTTGAGCAGTGTGGCAGTCCATGGCTGGTTTAGCTGTGTGGCAGTCCATGGCTGGGTTTAGCTGTGTGGCAGTCCATGGCTGGGTTTAGCTCTGTAGCAGTCCTTGGCTGGGTTTAGCTGTGTGGCAGCCCTTGGCTGGGTTTAGCCGTGTGACAGTCCATGGCTGGGTTTAGCTGTGTGGCAGTCCATGGCTGGGTTTAGCCATGTGGCAGTCCATGGCTGGGTTTAGCCGTGTGGCAGTCCATGGCTGGGTTTAGCTGTGTGGCAGTCCATGGCTGGGTTTAGCTCTGTAGCAGTCCTTGGCTGGGTTTAGCTGTGTGGCAGCCCTTGGCTGGGTTTAGCCGTGTGACAGTCCATGGCTGGTTTAGCTGTGTGGCAGTCCATGGCTGGTTTAGCTGTGTGGCAGTCCATGGCTGGGTTTAGCCATGTGGCAGTCCATGGCTGGTTTAGTTGCATGGCAGTCCATGGCTGGGTTTAGCTGTGTGGCAGTCCATGGCTGGTTTAGTTGCGTGGCAGTCCATGGCTGGGTTTAGCTCAGTGGCAGTCCATGGCTGGGTTTAGCTGTGCAGCAGTCCATGGCTGGGTTTAGCCGTGTAGCAGTCCATGGCTGGGTTTAGCCGCGTGGCAGTCCATGGCTGGGTTTAGCTGTGTGGCAGTCCATGGCTGGGTTTAGCCGTGTGGCAGTCCATGGCTGGGTTTAGCTGTGCAGCAGTCCATGGCTGGGTTTTAGCTGCCTGTGGCTCTGGGACAGTTCCCACCCAGTGACCCAGGGTCCGTGCCGCGGTGTTGGGAAAAAAGTGGGGAGCAGTGACCCCAGCCCAGCCCAGTGGGCCCAGAGGCTCAGAGGCCCCCCCCACCTTCTGGCAGGCGAGCTTGAACAAAAGGAAATTCCCACCTTTCCCTGCAGTTTAAATATGTAAATTGTGAGAAGTGTCATTAGTCTAAAAGACTCTCCATCAACTCAGGTTCAACCCACTACACAGGCAAAGGGAAAACTGTGAGATAAACATACAAAACCTTTCCACCTCTTTATGTCATGATAGAGCAATATGACCCAAGGAACCTGCAAGGCTTTGTTAATTATGTAAGTTAAACAGATAGTGAAAATATGAAAGTCTTCAGGTATCTTGTTTCAAATGGTGTGGGTAATTACATCAGAAAAGGAGTAAACTATTCATATTTAAAGCATTTTTTTCAAGCATCTTTATTTGTCCTTAAAAAGAGTCACTTGATAGACATAAATGACTTGGAGTTTCATTGCAGATATTTATGTTGATATATTTTGAATTTACAGGTTTTCTAAGAAAACAAATCAAAAAATTTTTAGTATACATATGTGTGTGTTTCTATAAGTATAGTGATGAGGCAAACTTAAAGAAATAAAGTTTCAGAAATTATGCTGGGGCAATTAATATTTTCACAGCAATAGAGACCACTGCATAAGACCTCAGAAATAAATATCAGTGGGCCAAGATGAACATATAGCCTGCTCTGAGTTCTAGCTGCTGTTTTAACTAGGAAAAGATCTCAGTTCTGTTAGTGTAGGAGAAAGGGCAGGCAAGGTACAGATATTTCTGGACTGGACTTTCTTTCTAATGAGAATCTAAAACTTTCATAACTCCTTGACTAATAAGCACACCCAAGTTGTATATTAATAACCTTTATTGCTCAGAAGAAAAATCTGATTCTTCATGGAAGACTGGCCATTTTGAAAATTCACGACAGACTTTTTAAACTATACTCCAGTTGACTTTCATTTCAATGAGTAATATAAATGACATTGAAAAGTAAAACTTGCTGCTTAACAAGATAAAACAAGCATATCACATCTTCATACTGCACTTAGAATATTTCCATTTCAAATTAATTGAATTATTTTGGAAAACTTATGGATTTGAATGTTTTAACAAACAGTGGCAAGATTTCCTCAAAAAATGTTTTTGTTATTCAAAATAAGTGAGCAGTTTTGCGTATTTTGCCGCACAGAAACTGATTTCAGAAAAATCTTTTCACAGTAATTGTGAATTGTAATAAGGAAAATAATTGCAATAGAAAGGAGTTAGGTTACAATTAAAACTTGAAAATAAGCAAGTTGAGCTGCTGAGCAATTTTGTGAGGTCAGAGAAGTGACTGCAATATTTGCGTGGAGGAAATGCTCCAATATCGCTGATACTGTTGTACACTGGGGCTCCAAATAGCAACCTCAGACTTCAAAGTGATGGATGCCACCTCCATTGCTCCATAACACTGCATGTTATGCTGCTTACACACCCATAAAGAGGTGGTGTTAGATTTCAAAAAGTACTACTCTGCTCAGAGCTGGAATGAAAGTAATAAAATACCCTCTTGAGAGGAAGAATCAATTGGAAAGATACAGACATAATGAGTACTTTTAGGACTAAAGCTCAGGAGACAGAAAAAGGAACAGAATGGCATGGATAATATCTATGATAAAAGAGTTTCCAAAAGCATTATGCTTATTCATTATTGTGCATTCCAAGGAATTATCTTTTTTGCATGCACAAATCATAATATACTTGCATTAATGGCATGACTTGTGTTTGGTGTTTTCCCAGCCTCATTAATTACCTCATTTACTTAAAGGTGACTTAGACGAACAGCAATTGAATATGCATGTAATTTGTTAACAACATTCATTTCCATCCCTTCCTTTCAAGAGGATTATGTTATAATTTGACATCATGAGCAAGGTACTCTCAGAGTCTGTGAAAAAGTTGTTTTGTGAAGCATCTGCTTTGAATTGGATCCACTTATCTTCTTGTAGTTTGATTAGGACTACTGGATTTAGGTTCTTTCCTAAAATTAGTGCTCTCTCTCCAGTAATATCATAGATTTGAAAGGGAAGACTTTTTAATTTTTCATAGATGTGTATCATCTTCTCTAGTCTATGCAACACCTCTTCTAAGTGATTTATATTCCCACTCAAATCCTAACTTCCCAGGCAGCTGCATTTTATCAAATGTCCAGTGTTTCTTCCAGGAACATTCCTTTATCTTTGCTTTATATCCAGTGTTGTACACTTACACATTTTGTTTCACTTCTTTGGTTTTCAGGTCACAGTATTTTTACTAAGTGATTTCTTCTCTATCTCTGAGCCTTTCAGTTGAACTGAAATAAAAAACAAAATCTAAAGAAAATCTCCCAACTCAAACCAAATATTTTTTCTATGTCTTTTTAAAAAAAATCCTAAAATTTTTTCATTTTTGTTAGTTTCTCTCCTGTTTATTGGATATGTATTTCACTAACATCAAACCAGTCTCTAAAACAGTTTTAATTTTCCTTTTATCTTTCAACACTTTTCAATTAATTAACAAAATAATTTTCATTTCTATGTAAGATTTACATTATTAATCTCTAATTTCATAGAATGATAGAATTGTTTGGGTTGAAAGGGACCTTAAAGAATAACTATGGACAGGGAAATCTCCACTAGACCAGTTGCTCAATATCCCATTGAACCTGGCATTAAACACTGATAGAGATGGAGAATCCACAACTTTTCTGGGCAAGCAGTTCCAGCACCTCACCACCCTCACAGTAAACAATTTCTTCCTAACATCTAATTTAAATTTCCCCACTTTCAATTTGTACCTTGTCCTAGCACTAGAATTCCTGATGAAGAGTTCCTCTCTGGCTTACCTGTAAATCCCCTTCAGATCCTGGAAGGTTGCTGTGAGGTCTCCATGCAACCTTCTCTTCTCCAGACTGAACAGCACCAACTTTCTCAGCCTGTGTTTGTATGGAAGAAACTCCAGTCCTTTTATTGACTTTGTGGCTCTCCTCTGAAGTTGCTCCAATAATTTTGTGTCCTTCCTATGTTGGGGACACCAGAACTATACCCAGTACTCCAGGTGGGGTCTCACAAGAGCAGAGTAGAGGGGAAGAATCACACAACCTTCTCTTCTCCAGAAAATAAATGCAGAGAAATTTAATTTTTATATAAACTTTCTATTCACTACATTTGGTCTTGCATTGTCTATTGGATACCTGTTTCCATGGGATATTTGCTTGTTTTATTTTCAAGACTCCATCAAGAAAGGAAAGCAAAATTGAATGATTAAGATGCAAAAAATGTTCGCCTCAAATTTAGAGGCAAAATTTAGAGTTTCATTGACACGTCCTTAAAACAATGAAGAGAATAAGTGTTATCAAAGGTCTGTAAACTGAGTAACAAGGGGAGGGGACACTGGTCCTCTGTCTCAATATTATCACTTACCTGTGTCATTTTGGCTGTCATTAATACATAACCTGTGGATTTGCCTCATTTTGGAGAACGAAGGGACAGTATAGCTGAGCTTCATCACCCACTTCATTGCCAGAATGATGCATTACTGGAATTTCCTCTCTGTTTCTCAGCCTTAAGTAGGCTTATGATCTCTGCCTGAGACAGGGGACCTGCCCAGTCTCACTTACCTGGGCTGCCCATTGAAGGTAGTAGCAGGGGTTGAGCTCTGTCCTCACTGTTAAGTTGGTGCAAGCTGGATTCAGATTCACATCTTTGGTTCCTTCTTGATTTGATACCTTTGAACTTTTCAGTCATGTATTTGCTAGGCATCTAAATTGCCTTCACTAAATAAGCTTGCTCCCACCACTTCCAATGGAGTTGTCATATCACATAATCTGGTCATTTCCATATTATTTAATTACATTCCAGTTAATGTCCACACATTCAAACAAAATGTTTCCATTCTTTGTTCTTATTATTCCACAATCATGTCACACTTCTTATGTTGCATTTCTGCTTGTTGCTCTATGCATCCTTTTTTTACTCTTTTAAATTATTTTCATCTAGGTGGCCTTTTTCTCTTCTGCTCCTTGTCATGAAGGATATCGTAAAATTAAGAGCAATATGAGAAAAGATAGGTTTCAGTATCATTATCTCCTCTTCTTATTTTCAGCTTTGATTTACCCTACCAAGGCATCTTAGTCTTAAAATCCGATGAGCCTTGGACTGCCATCTAGAAAATGACACCATGTTCTGACACCAGCATTCTAATTTTTGTCCTACCTATTAAATTTGATCATTCATTTCCTGTAATTCTGAAAACTAGTTCCCAGCCAAGCTAAGGGATGAAGTTCTTTCTTTCTTTCATCTAATCAGTTTGGGTAGATGCTTTGCTGAGTTACCTACAACTCCAGAAAGAAATGGAGAAATGAATGTGTGGGATGCAAACGTTACATTGTCTGATTATGTGTGTATCTGAAATAATAGCATATTGAAAATTGTACACCTAGGGATGGTTGTCAGTGCATGATGATTTTAGTAAGACCCAAATCTATAAATTAGCCAGTCAAACCTGCCATTCTTATTTATCTTCTCTCTTAACTTCATTTTTACTGAGTTCAATAGCTTCCCATTTGTATTTCAGATGATGTTTAACCCAGATGAGTTACCTACTGCACATAAACAGCACTTTCCTTTTTTCCCCCCATGCAATTGATTTTATAATTAACTATGATAATTGAGCACATCTCTGTGTGCTTTCACTACAGTTCTCTGTATAAACGTTAGGACCAAAATGAAAATCTAGTTTTTATACTGTTAATATTTCTAATGAGGTATTCATTAATATTCCAAAGTCATTATCCAACAGTTTAACCAGTTTGACATTAATTAGATTTATAACCACATAAAGCCTGTGGCATTCTGTACCTTTCATAGTCAATCTTCATCTCAGATAGCAAATAGGAAACAAGAAGGCACTACACAGTCTGTAGTGTCACTGATATAAAAGGTAGCATACTGAATTCTAAAGCACTGAAATAATGTTTTAATTAGGATAAAACATTAATAACTTCCTCTTCTCAGATTTGATAGTGTTAATACAGAAATTTTATTTCTGTCCTTGACGAATGATAATGGATTTTATCCATCGACTGATTAGCATTTAACAACAATTTAAGTGAAAAAGATATGTAATGATCCTGGTGGAACAAAACTACTTCTCACAGGCAATTCATGGGACAAAATGGTATATGCCAGTCCAAAAATGTTAAAGAAAATTCCCAGCTCCCCTCTTTCTCACCCAAACATATTTTAATTCCAATCAAATGCTTATTTTACTAGCGATTGGCATAATTTCACAAATTTATATCACACACAAAGATTGCATACACAGCAGAGGAGCATTCATTTTTTTTCCAAAATGTCCAGCTGTTTTCCACCAGTCAGATTATTAGACAGGATAATAAAACCCAGCTTGTTCTTTTTCTCTTTTTTTTTTCTTCCTCAAGGTAATGAATCGTAGCATTTTTATTTACCAATTAGTGATGACAAAACACAAGTGCAAAGAACATGCACCTTAAACTGGAAGAGTTCTGGTGTAATATTGTTGTGGGTATTATGTATGAAGGCTTATTTCTTGCTAATATACCTGTGAGAATATAAATGTATAATAAAATTGAAGGTCATTTTTAAGACAAGTGAGATGCTGTGTCTGCTAATTAGTCTGGGCTGGTCATATGTGTGTCTTTTTGACAGGAGTAAAAGTCAGGTCACTGACTTTTCAGCATAGCTCTGAAATTCCACCCCTCTCTTATTTGCATTGGATGTCTGCTAGACATTTATAGGATTTAATCAATAAACTTTCAATTCCTTCTTGTTCACATCACAGGTCATAATGACATTTACTGTAGCTAAAAGGTCACTTGATTTCTCTTCATATTTTAGGGAGAAAAACAGAATTATGAGGGAATGTATTTCCAGAGATGAGAAAATAAGAAATCTCTAAAGTATAAATAACAAATAAACTTTTCTAGCGGCCTTTAGGTGATAGCTTTCATGCATTATTCTAAATCTATTTTAATTATGTTTTCAACAATCCCATAGTCTTGCATATAAGATGAAATGCCGGTGAAAATCACAACTATTTAATATGTGCATATTGAGACACTGTTAAATTAACTAATTGGCCATTGAGCACCAAAATCTGACTTTTAGTCTTGTGTAACAAATGTTTTCATTGCCTTCAATGCTCTTTTCATTTTTGCTGGCCTTTATTCTTAATTCAGTAAGGATTTGTATGAGTAGCTCCCAAGAATGCTATTAGGAATTACAAGAATGAGTCTCATGCAACAGGATGAATACATATCCTTAAAAGTCATTATCCTCCAAAATAAACAAGCTGAAACAGTCTGTTAATAGCATGTATAATAATGACAGGTTGGCTCTGAATGATAGGAGTAAAATTTTATGAATACTAAGAAGCATGTTTTAAAGTACCACTCTGTGTTACTCATAGCCAGATGTTTAAGTAGCTATTCTAAACTGTATATTCAGCAGAAAATAGTTCATTTCTGCTAAACTAAATATTTAAATCAGGTATAATTCAGGTCAAATTATTTTTGGCCTGATGAAAATATAGCACAGTAATTTCCTGATAAATTGGTCTTTTTCAAACCCTATGTGATCTTTCTGTAGCATATAATAACTGATACAGATACAATGTGATATGGATAAATGGCATCATTAGACCATCAGGCCTTCCTATGTTCAAATGTCACGTTTAGATTTTATTACTATACAAATAAAAAAAAAATTCTTATAAAAAAAACCAAATACCTGCACTATCTATTTGAATGATAACTATCATATTGGAAAGACTACAGGGTATTAATTTTCAATTAGGAACTAATATGCATATGTTGATAAGAGGCATATTTCATTAAGTAGTCATTAAAAATGCTCTAACATGCCCAGCACATAATTATTTTTTGTTTATTTGTTTTGTTTAAGACAGAAGAATCAGAAGTCTGAAAGTAAACTGAATTCCAATATTTACTTGCTAATAGAAAAGTTCTGATTTTCCATTACAGATAAACAGGGATGACATTTGAAGGACAGAAAATGTTCAGATGGCAACCAATTAAGTGCAAAGAATGCTACTTTGCTTAAGGATACTCCTTTTAGTGTGAAAAAAAATGAAAGTTCAAATCTCTTGTGAGGGGATAACAGCACAGACATACATTCAGCAATGGTAAAGATCCTGTTGTGGTCATTACAGTAGTATAAACTGTGATGACATAAAAAGACTGAGACATAAAATGTGTAGCTTTAGGCTACTGAGTCCATCAGGCCGAATTAATTTCCACTTTTTGTTTCTCTGGCATTGATGGCACCTGGACAATCATCTTAAATTCCCCAGAAATATCAGACAGTGGTCAAAATATCTGTGGTATCATTTGCTTTTCCATATATGTATGCATGTATGTATGTATATTCTTTCTATTTGGAACAAGGATGTGTGAAAGTACAGAGGTCAAATGTTCTTTCTTTGGGAATTTATGTTTTCCTACAAGCTGGGCTGTAAAATGGGCATTCTTACAACTGTTTGATTAACTGCTACGTTAAAACTATTCAGTCTGGAAAGAGCAGAAACAAAATCTTAATCTTTTGACTTTAGAAGGAAATGAGACTCTTTCTCAGAAGGGCTGGGCAAGATGCACAGCTGTTAAAGGAACAGGGAAATAATTCTCTGTCATCCAAAACTTATTTCTGTACTCTAGAAGATGTTTTGTGTGAACAAATGAATGTGGACAGAGACTGCTAGTCATTTATCTGTGGGATCTGGTGCAAGGAGTAAATAATCTGATGAATGAACAATTTAAACATATACTGTCTTTATCTTTCAACTTACTGTACAGAATGTTGCCATTTCTTAACTGCACCTACTTGACTGCTTGTTGAATAAAGTCTTACGTTGTCCACACAGCAGAAATTGAAATATTTGCTGCCTGCTGTGTGGCTGCTTCTCAAACAACAAATGGACTACAGTTGCATCTGTGAAGAAAGAAACCCTTATATCAGAAAATGTTCAAACAAGCATAACAGCATCCAGATTGGAAAGGATGTGTATGAATTTTTGCAATAGGATTAGATTTATGGTGAGATTTTGTTAATTTAAAGCTGTGGGTTTATCTGTTTTTCTGAATTTAATAACTATTTTTCAGTCATAGTTTGTCTATCTCAGTGTTAGCAACAATGCAAATTGAGCTTCAAGCGTTTTAATATATCGTCAGACAGCTGGAGTGAGCAGCATTTAGATCAGAAAGACTGTTAACAATGGGATGAATATAGTGTTGAGAAAGAGTGCTAATTTTCCCATCACTGATGCAATGTCAGTGACTAATACTTTGAGACAAATTCAATTATCAGTTCTAAACCAAACTCCACTAAAAGGACATATGGAAAATTAGAGTTGAAAAGCTGGAAAAAACCCTAAGACCTTCCTTATAACTAAAAAGGTAAGTGACTACTCTTCAACAGAGTTAATCATAAAATTTTTTTGTAATTTATTACTGCAAGAGCAGCAGGTGAGGTTAAGTACATTTACAGTGTGTGGTACTAGAAGAATAGGACTTTTTCACCTCTTCTGAAGAAGCCAATTAATATTAACATTGTGCTAAATTTGAAATTTGAGTTGCCATTGTAAATCAGATCTAAAATGGATTTAATAGAATTTTAATTCTAGTAAGGAGAAGAATTATTTCAATGTTCATCAATTTTATTTACTTACTTCTTGTGGTGGCCGGTGAACATACATTATGAGGGACAGAGAGTTTTCAGTAAGATGAGTCCCTAGTACCACAAGAACCTCTTAAAGTTATGGTGACCAGAAAGGCTTCTCCCAGGATGCTTGTTCTGTCTACCCCTCATCACTCCCCCAGAGCTTCCCCACTGGTCCCCGTTCCCTAGTCCTGCCTTTTCCCCACCCCCAGATAAAACTGTGAGTTTTGGGATTATGTTTGTATTTGCCTCTGTAACCTTTGGCAGTGCAGAAGCAATGAATGCTCCTGCCAGAACACACCCAAGTGCCCTTCTTGACTCTTTGCTACCGACTGTAACACTGAACCCACCCGTGTGTCTGTGGGGGCACGTGGGACCCCATAGAGCCAGGCAGGGACAGTATTAACTTCTTAATTCTTGCCTGCATAAAAACCCCAAAACCAGCTTTATGAGAATAGAAGAAAAAAGATATCTTTCTAACCTTTAGTGCTTGAAAACATAAAATAAGTTTGGGATTTTTAAAGAAATTTTAGAGTTTACTCAGTTTTAGTAAGTTTTAGATCTGATACTATTATGGTTAACACCAAGAATATTAATCTATCTAGATTAGCTTGTCTGTAGCTAGGTATGGAAAGCGGCCAAGCAGAAAAGAGGAAGTGCTGGTTGACAACTGGCTGAGCATGAGTCAGTGTACGCCCATGTGGCCAATGGCATCCTGGCTTGTGTCAGGAATAGTGTGGCCAGCAGAACTGGGGAAGTGATTTTTTCCCTGTACTTAGCACTGGTGAGGCCACACCTCACATCCTGCTTTCAGTTTTGGGCCGCTCATTTCAGGGATGGCATTGCAGTGCTGGAGCAAGCCCAGAGAAAAGCAATTAAGCTGGTGAAGGGTCTAGAGGGTAAGTCTGTGAGGAGCAGCTGAGGGAGCTGGGCTTGTTTAGCCTGGAGAAAAGGAGGCTCAAGGGATACCTTATCCCTCTCTACAACTGCCTGAAAGGAGGCTGTGGCCACATGGGGGTTGGTCTCTTCTCCCAGGCAACCAGCAAGAGGATGAGAGGACTCAGCCTTAAACTGCACCAGGGGAGGTTTAGGCTGGACATTAGGAAGAATTTCTTCACAGAAAGGGTGATTAGATCTTGGAATGGGATGCTCAGGGAGGTGGTGGAGCCACCATCCCTGGGGATGTTAAAGAAAAGACTGGATGTAACACTTGGTGCCACGGTCTAGTTGACTCACTGGTGTTCTGTCAAAGGCTGGCCTCAGTGGTCTCAGAAGTCTTTTCCAACCTCATTAATTCTGTTATCCTGTGATTTAGAATGTTTGGGAAAGCTTAGAAAAGATAGTTGGATGCTTCAAAAATGTTGATGGAAAATGAGATTTCTTCTTGAACTGTGTAAATGGATGTAGATGTTTTGCTAAGTACTGTAAAACATTACTAGCTCCACTGAGCTGCTTGGTATGAATATGAGCAATACTTCCATAATGCCAATCAAAGAAGAAAAAAAAGGAAACTGCCTTAGTACTTTGGATATATAGACACAACTTAACCCTAGGAAGGTTTTAAATCTGTGGATTGGGTGTCCATCTACTCTTTCTATGAAATAATTATTGCCATTTTCAACCTACCATGGCTGTACTGATTCCTGCTCAGTTACTGACCTCTTTTCTGGGTCAATCATATAAACATCGTGTTTAGCACTAGGAGCTGTACACATTGTTGTCTGTGACATCTTAAGTGAACACTGTGCCAGAAAATAAGTATTTCTGAGCCTGCACAGTTTATTATGAAGTTGTGATACATTTTCATTCATATCTCCCAGCAGGGATCAGTTGGAAGATCAGGGAAGGCAGTGGCATTAGCATCAGCAGGGACTGCATCTGAATCACACTTACAGAGGTGTTTGGAATAGTGGGTGTTGTGTTGCTTAGTTGACAGTAGTTTGCCAGCTCTATCCTGAGGAAATGCTTAAAATACAGGATTGTTTTTCAAGCACAGCCTTCTAGCAACAACTTGAAAAAGAATAACTAAATTTAGACTTCTCTATTATATTGAGCTCTGCAATATTTAATTTATCCTTATCACAGTCTGGTGTGGGGAGCAAAGACTTCTATTATATTGATAGGAAAGCACAGCACTGCCAATTTCCTGTGAGCTGATGGTTGGAAAAGAGCAATTGCGTCTTGTTTACAGTGGCCACATTTTTTGGAGTTTGGAGGTCTCCTTGAAGTCAAGGGGACCTACAAGACTTTAAACTGGAAAAAATTATTGTCTCTGGGACATCCAATACAAAGCCTTCCTTCATCTAAGACAGAGCCAAGCTCTGAAATTTGAATCCAGATTTTATTGAAAGGCATTTATATGGGGGAAAAGAAGCAGTTTAGAAAACAATTGCTTTCTAATTATAAAAAAAATTAAACATATTAAAAAAATGGCTTAAAATATATACATGTGAACAGATACCTATACCTACACATATATGCTATGAATGAACATTTACTTCAATCCTAGATAAATGCAGACCTATTTCTTGTTTACCATAAGATTGCCATATATATGCTCCTTAGATTAAGGTAAGGATAATATCCTGCTGCATGTCCAAAGCTAGACTAACAGAAATAACTCCAAGGAAATAAGCAGGAAATAGCAGTACCAAGTTTTTTGGGGAGTATTAGGATGCTGAACTGCAGAACAGTATACCCTAGGCTAGCAAAGTTTGACTTTTCCAGACTAAGCTTGGGATACAAGTACAAACTGAATTAGAATGTAAATTTCTGAGTAGCAAGTGGGAAGAAAGGCACTGAATATAACTGATGAGAGAGAATGTAGACAGATATTGCAATGAGCAATCTGCTCACTTCAATATAAAGATGCAAATAAGTGGGCTAAAGGGAATGCAAGAATGCTTTTTAGGGAAAAGTAAAGAGGAGAGCTTATTGTTTTGTGGTTTTATGCTGTGGGATATTTATTGTGAAAACAATACATTAGTAGTCTATTCAGAACCTGTCTCCTTGTAATTTTAATCACTCTGTTGTTCATAAGATGCTGGAGGGGAGGAAAAAGGTTAACGTTTGTGAAAAGAGAGTGCAATGCATGTCCTCATTGACTTAAAGCTGTGCAGTTTCAGATTTAAGGGAAATGAAGGCAGTCAGATTTACAGTATACAGGCTTAAGATATATCTGAAGGAGCCTGACACCTGTTAAAGACAAAAATATACAGCTAGTCATCTGCAGCTCATGTCTTGTCTATAGCTGTCAACTTTTGAACAAAGGGAACAATTTTTTTCTTGGGAGTAAAGGTAGTGTTTTAAAAGAAGTTTTGAACAGTGATGTAGGGACTACTGCTATTACTGTCATTAGTACTGTCATGACATATGTATTTCATGCTGTCCACAGACAGAATTGGAACCTAAATTACACTCGTCCATGTTTTCATAGTTCAGACAAGACTGTCTTAAGTCTACCAGGAAAAAGCTTGATGAAGTAAAAGGCAGCAACACTAACCTGTTTTATTGAATGTTGTCTTCTAATACTACAAATCCAGAAGACATTCCAAATGAAGCAATGTAACCTTGTAGGAAACGAAATTTCCTGCCTATTTATCCAAAATCCAATTGGAATTCAGGCTGAAAACCAATTTGCAGATACCTACTAAATAGGTATGCAGCGTTGATTGGCTCTTTAAGATTTGCTTTCACAGCACAGCATAATTCTTCTGGTTAATTCTTTGCAAACATTTTTTCATCAGTGCTTTATAAACTAAAAGAAATAGAAATGTATTTATAAAAATGCATGTATTAAATCTTTCTCGACCAACAATTTATTACATCACAACAGTGAAAATATCTACAAAATGAAACATGCTGTATAAAAAGGAATAATTCAAAGGGGGAAAAAAAAACCCCAATCCTGATTTCTTCAAGGCATTGTGTAAACCATACAAAACACTGGATAGGAAAGGTAAACTTCAACTTTGTCCTAGAAGTGAAAGCTCAGCAGTTCTGTCAAGACAGTACATAAGAAGGAAAGCAGATCAAGGGAATTTGTCTATTTGCATTTACATCAGCTCTTTAGAATCTGTTGTTTTTGTTAAAGTTAGTTGCAGTATCTGACTGACAAAATAACGAATTTTTTCTAGTTCTGCTGAAAAAATTTGAGGCCCTTGGGACTTTATGTCAGTGCAAAAAAGTGTTGTAAGTGGCTATAGATCTCCTTCTTGATTTCTGTTTCAGTGTTTCCCTTCTTTAAGTTCCAACTTAAATTTAAAATTTCCAGTCTTGGAGTAACAACTACCTTTTGAGTGCTAACAAATAGGATGAGAGGGGAGGGGAGGGGAGGGGAGGGGAGGGGAGGGGAGGGGAGGGGAGGGGAGGGGAGGGGAGGGGAGGGGAGGGGAGGGGAGGGGAGGGGAGGGGAGGGGAAGGGAGGGGAGGGGAAGGGAGGGGAAGGGAGGGGAGGGGAAGGGAGGGGAAGGGAGGGGAGGGGAGGGGAGGGGAAGAAAGAGGAGGGGAGGAGAGGAATACAACTGCAGCCAAACTTACATACCTGACAGTAATTCATGAGGATAAGGGGCTTTACCTGATAGCAAATGAAAAACATTAATGAAGTTTCAAACAAGTGGAAGAAACCTACTATATCATATAACGAGCACAGTACCTGGACCCACACTTAATGAACACAACACATACCACTGGCTGTAGACAATATTGGTGCCCACTGTGAATCAAGCCAGTCTGTGCCTGTATAGAGATAAGTATACATGGAAACGTTATTTTTGTTCCTCCCATTCAGAAATTTTTCTTCAGGGCATAAGGAAGAAAATTCTGTATTTCAACAATGTGAAGTAAGCCTCAAGGCCAAAATGTCACCTTCAGCCTTTTTAAACTTTCCGTGACTGCTTAAAAAAAAAAAAAAAGTGTTGCATGATTTGCAGCAAAGTGTTCTGACACTGCACAGTAGCACTGAGATGAACTGCAGGATGTACAGTCAGTGTTCAGAAGCACAGGGCTGGGAGCTCGAAAAGGTACTGGTGCAAGGGCATGCAAAGGCAGATGACTGGAATATATTTGTGTATATTTATTTTTATATGTTTATATATACATACTTACATATATATGCATATAAAGTGCTTTAAAAATAAACAACCCAGCAACACTTATTGAGATTACTTACTGTAAGGAAGAGAAAAAAAATCTGCTTCTAAAATATGGATGATTAGGAAAAGTACATGCAGATTCCTCTGTATGAATTGAACTTACCCAAATGGTAAATGCAAGGAACTCCCTCTTGGTAATCACAAGGAGATGAACGGCAGTTCTACAGTGCACAGGTCACGGCACACCAGATTTTGAGACAGCTTCTCAAGAGCTTCAAGGTACAGAATTGTACTTTATAATCTCTGGTGGACCATAGCTGTGTATTTCATAGGATATGCTATGCTGGGAGGAATCCATCAGGATCATTGAGTCCGACTCCTGGCCCTGCACAGGACACCCCAAGAATCACACCATGTGCCTGAGAGAATTGTCCAAACACTTCTTGAACTCAGACAGGCTTGGTGCTGTGACCACTGCCCTGGGGAGCCTGTTCCAGTGCCCAACCACCTTCTGGGTGGAAAACTTTTTCCTGATATCCAACCTAATTCTCCCCCAGGTTCTCCCCCTAATTCTCTCACCTTCAGGTCATTTCCTCAGGTCCTGTCACCTGTCATGAGAGGGAAGAGATCAGTACCTGCCCCTCCTCTTCTCCTCACGAGGAAGTTTTAACTGCAATGAGGCCTCCCCTCAGTCTCCTCTTCCCCAGACTGAACAAACCAAGTGACCTCAGCAGCTCCTTATGTGGCTTCCCCTCCAGACCCTTCACCACCCTCATGGCCTTCCTTTGGATGCTCCCTAATAGCTTAATGTCTTTCTAATATTGTGGTGCCCAAAACTGCACACAGGACTCAACAGAACATTTACTCTACATTCCTTTCAAAAGGGAGAAACATGTTTTGGTGAAACTCCCTAAAAAGGAGGAGCTTTATCCTTTTATACTTTCCTAGAAGAAATTGAATAAACTCAGTCTTTCAGACAGCAGATTTTGAGACAGGAAGATTTAATGCAAGGCTTTGGAAGTTTGCAGCACAAAGAGAAATTGCTGAGGAGAACACACAGAAGTTAGGAAAATCTCATAAGTGGCAGCAGGGGCTTTCTAAAGCATTTGTTGAAGTTTGTACTAGTGAAGTTCTTCAGAACTTTCTATTCTGTCTTCTCTTATTTTGAATTTTTATGTTTTAATTTAAATTCTAATAGAGATTGTATTCATTGCTTAATGATATCATTTGATCTTGGGGATCTCAGTATGAGGAAGAAAAAACAGATTCATCCCAAAATGCCAGCTGACTTCAGTTTAGTCAGCCCATACTGTAAGGATTTTCATGAATCTGTGACTGCCAAAAAAAAAAAAAGTGTTGTTTTCTTATCTCCCCTATCCCATCTTTCTAGCCATATTCTTGTAACAAGTACCATCAGTATCTTTGCCCCTCTCCCTGTTCTTGCTCTAGTTAGTACAATGGTATGTATATAATGCAAAGAAGGCCTCAGAAATATTCAGGAACAGCAATTACTTTGAGTACTTGAAATTAAGGAAACAAAAGTACTTGCAGTAAAACCATGATGTGCCCCTTTGTGTTTACATCAAAAATAACTTTTTAGCAGTGAAATGATTCATTCTGGTTTGGATAAAAGGTTCTGATACTCCAGGATGGGAAGTGCCTTACAGAACAGCTAACAAAGATACTAAAACATTTCAATCCTGAGGCTATATCTTACTTATACTGAACATTTCTCAAGAAATAGAGAACATAATTTGCATAGGAACATAATATTTTTTAATCCTAAAATTTAAAAATCTGAAAAATCAAATGTGGGTCATTTGGTAGGAAGAAACAACATGAGCCATTGCTCATGCTACTATATGCAACACTATTTTTTTCCAGTCATGAGTATTTTAGCTGTTGCTTTAAAATTTAACATTTATAGATTGAAAAAAAAAATTCCTTACTATTGTTTTCTAGGCTAGAATAAGACTACAGATGATCAGGATTAAAAAGATAAAATGGAGCAAAGGTCTTTCAGGAGAGTCCGTTCTCTGACCACTGGGACAAAATGTCAATGTTAATGAAATGAAATATATTCCTTAGCAAAATTAATGGTGCTGGATTTGGAGAAGTTAACACTTTAAAATGGACATTGAGGGTTCAATGATTACATCATTTTTCTTGAGTAGTAGTGTAGCAGTCTTGCTGTAGGGATTAGGGTAAAGCTGAAAGCAAGAAAGAAAAAATGTTAGAGCTTGCAGTTTTCTAATACTTTATGCTATTTATTTGTTTTATGTTTAAGTCTGGCTTCCTGCCACATGAAAAAAAGAAATATGGTAGTTATCAGTAGCTTGAGAGCTATGGCAGTACACACCATCTATTGCAGTGCAGTCAAAGTGACAAGAATGTGGTAGCCTGCCAGAGGGTGAAAGGAAAGGAAAGGAAGGAGACACTAAAAAGATAGTGAGTTAAAGAACATATGAGGGGAGAAAAAATGGTAGAAAGGTTAATGTAGGTTCAGCACTGTGACAGAAATCAAGTCAAGAGGCTAAACAGGGAGTTCACTACCAAAAAATGAAATCCAGTAGCAAGCTAGGCAAATAAAATGAGACTTAGTTATTAGAAACCAAGAGATACTGTGCAACTCAAAACACTTGGGAAGGGATCCACCATTGAAGCTGGATAACCAGCTAACCAATGCTATTTTAGAGGATCAGTCAGCTATAGTGCAGTCAAACATTAAAAAGAAGATAAGAAGAAATATATGAGACATCAGTGATCCATAGAACAGGTCCTACCAGACTGGCAGACCATGTAGTCCCCTAGGACAGCAAAATATTAAGGGCAGCAAATAGTTTAGAGACCATTTTTTGTGCCAGCGGAGATTCACTTGCATGAATGTCTTCCAGATTGCCCGTGGCAGCAAAACTGTGAAGTAGGCACCCCTGGTTTCAACCAGATATCATTACTAAAATCAGAGATTAGTTTTTCTGAAATGCGGGGAAAGGTGCTTAAATGACTCCTAAAAACTAGAAATGAGAATTGTGGGAATTATTCCCCAAAATCCACTTTGTATTTCACAGCTGTAGCTGCCACTGTGTGTACATGCATGCATGAACATGTGTGTGTGTGTGCATGTCCCTGGTTTTGGTTTGCGTGGTTAGTTATTTTTTTACAAGAGCCACTCTGATGCCAGATCCTTTGCTTCTGGAAAAGCTTATGCTTGTCTGAGTCCTCTGCTCTTTCATAAGTGCAGCCATCCTTAACATTTTTCAGACCTTTCAGTGACCTTGGAATCAGATCAATACAGGCTGAATTAATGCATTTAGGTTTTTGCATCACACTATAAAGTGTGAAAGCCCCTGCTGTTTCCATATGCTGCCCCTTTGGAATTCGGAATTTTTATATGCAATGATTATGTTCAGAAAGGTTGTGGGTTCTAATTTTTTCCTATGTACCATATTTCTTATTTTCCTGGCTGTATGTGAGAAATTGCCCTTTATGTTTGACAATGAGTTTCTGATATTTTATTTCCACTTTTTTTGCTGCCTCGTTTTATTTTCTTCCAAGTTCAGTATTAGGGCTTTTGCATGATTTCAGATCAGAGACAGAATTTCTGGCTTTCTGAAATAGACTAATTTGTTGAAGATCATTGCAATAATTTTAAATTTCAATCTCATAAATTATAGAAAAACTAAATACTAAATATTCTGTTTATCTTATACTCGTACTTTGTCTTTAACAGAAGAAAACTCACCAGGAATACACAAAGGCATCTGTTATGATGACATTTGTTTGTCAAATGACAGCTACATCCATCATGTTCATCAAATGGTTTCTCCTCACTAAGTCTTTGAAGCTTTTTGTGAATAATTACAACTTTAGGCCACATCTGCTTTCCTGTCCAATTCTACGGTTTGCACAATTAAATTAAGTAAACATAAAAGACAAAAAAGAAGCATTATTTTGAGAAAGAAGCTGGAAGAAACAGCAGTTCTATCTTTCATCAAAATTGTCAGCTTGATGCACAAAGAGAAAGCAAATGCTTCAGTGCTGAACTTAAACATTATTTCTTTGATCTGTGAGTACTGCCTTTCTGAAACACTGTCCTTTGGTTCCACTCTGCAGAGAAAAAGAAAAGAAGATAAATAATGTCTGAATACTTAACTAATGTATGTTCAAAATTGATAAGGCAAATAAATACACAAATTTTTACCTCTTTTCTTGTTCTGTGCACATTTTAGGTCTCTTCAGAAAAAGGGAAGCTATCTCTTTCCTTGCACAAGATTGATATTCTATTAAAAAATGTAGTTTGGAAGGATAAAGATTTATGTAAAATTTAAATGCAGCAATCAATTAAGAGTGGGAAAAGAAGTATAGCAAGTGGACAGTTGATGAAAGGAATTGGTAAGATCTATCTTTTATATACAAGGCAATCATGTATAAGGGCAATAACTGAGAATAAACTAAGGATATTAAGTACAAGCACCAGAAAATCATCACATTCTATGAAAGTACATTGGGTTTCTTTTCCTATCTCATTTTTTTTTTCTAACTAGAATGCTGTGTGCTGAAGAATATTTCATGCAGAGAATGTTTTCTAAATTATGTGAGTTTTGTATGCATTGATGTGCATAATGTGTTCATATTTGCTGTCATGGAAAGAAAAATGGAACTTTTTTCCCCATCCATCAGATTGATTGTGACATCACTGTGTTTCATTACATAAGAAGAGATTTCTCAGAGTAAGCAAAAGCATCTGAAACCTATCTTCAGTGGTATAAATATGTCTAACTGTTTTATTCTCTTTTTATGAAAGATGAATTCATTTTAATACAATTTTCCCCCTCCTCCTTTGAGTTCTTCATGATTGGCAAACCCTTGTACATGATCAATCATTTCTAATTCATTATAGTTTGTCCTATTCAAGGAGGAGCTTTTAATCGGCAATTATATCAAAGATCCTATCACAGGTGCTGTTAACAAGCCCTACAAGTTTGTTACATCCTAGGGGCTGGTCTAAATAATGCTGGGTTCTTAAAAAACCTTTCTGATGATATGCACTCTGGCCAGGCTCCCTGTGAAACAAGTTGGAATGATTCTGCTGATTTAAGGAGCGAGAGCATTGTTGGAGATTATAAACTGCAATTTGCTGATTTTGCAAAAGTTTTCTGCTTTGGCTGCTTTTATGGACGCTAATGAGAATGTCTCTGCTAACATCCACATAACTAGGCTAATGGTCCCTGGGTTGGGAAAAATAACCCAATAGAATATGGATCACATCAAAGCCAGCAGAAATCTTGCAGAAAAAGTATTGCCAACTGCAATATGTAATGGCTAACAAGCAAAAATACAGGCCAAAACAAGATAATTTATCTGAAACCACAAAGCAATCCTTAAAGAGCTTTAGAAATCAGACATAAAATACTTCCTGCCTGAAATTCATGGGCCTTGAAATGACATCAAGACAAAACAAAAAGTTAAAACCAAAAAGCAAATCCAAACACATCTCACTGAATGCACAAATAAAGAACATAGAAATCAAAATCAACAGTGAGATCCACATATAAATTCGAACTCCAGATTTTCAGTTAATTCATTAATTTGGATAATAGAACAGAGGGCAGCATTCTGAGCAGGTGCAGGATGGGAAAATAGCTATGGCATGTTTTTAA
The DNA here is from genome assembly GCF_041296385.1 of Aphelocoma coerulescens. Lineage (NCBI taxonomy): Eukaryota > Metazoa > Chordata > Aves > Passeriformes > Corvidae > Aphelocoma > Aphelocoma coerulescens. Next base: position 110,365,041 of record NC_091015.1, read on the forward strand.
TAAAATCTCTCTCCCTGGAAAGTTATCAAAATTACTTCAAGCCCAATGTCATGTCTAGCAGAAAAAGGTCCAGCTAAACAGAGAGAATAGCAGCACTAGTGTTCTTGAGTTATCAAGAAATGGCATACCAAATTTGAAGCGATTTTGAGAAGACTTTCAGTTCTGCAGGTCAAAAGCCATATATGTAGTTACCTAACAAACCAGGACACTATATCTACCAAAGACTGAAAGAAGAATCTTACCACCATTCTGTGCATCTTACTGTTGTAATTTGAATTAATTTAATACTACTATACCAGCAATTGAGCTCACATGAAATATTTAAGTTCTTATGTAAAAATGCATTAATAGTTTTGCTGCTGCAAATCTGTCATATTCTATTTTGCCTTAACAAACTACAAGCCCAGCTCACTGCTTTCCATTTCTTTTACGCCCTGTCTCCTTTGAAAACAGTGGGTGAGTCTTCACCTTTAAGTGATACCAGATCAAGTTATGAAGTCCATGGACAGTCTTAAATGATGATAATTTAAATGTAAGCTTTTAGAGACAAACATTTTTTTGTTTTCAAATAACATTAATCTCATTCTGATTTTTGTGTCTAAAAAATCCAAAAAGACAAACTATCAAACCTATATAATCTTCACAATTGCTGCATTTTTCAGAATGTTTCTTATTTACTTCAGACTAATCCTTTGACATATGAAAACTCAAAGGAACATGAATCTTTGGGTTGAATGAAACTTCAAACATTTGCCATTAGGCAAGAAAGCTGAAGAAAAAAGCATAGTTTCTATGAAGCAATATCCTTTTTTTTTTCTTTTTTTTCGTGTTAATGTGTGTATAAAACATTCAGCAAAGAAAAACCTCCATAGACCTAGAGACATTTAGGATTATTTCCCTGATGAAAACATTATTATCCCCAAAATTCTCTCCTACCAATCTATCTCTTTACATCCTAATTTTATTTAGCAAACAATATAGTTCACTATAACTGCAACTTCATCAACAACAGAATTTTTTTTCATTAAATCTCAAAGCAAATATTCATTAAATGCTAGTCTGTTATTTCTTTCACAGATATTTGTAAAAACCTGTGATTTTGCTGTCTAATATAATGGCAGCATATTTTTCTTTTCCTTCATGTGGGAAAGGATTTTATTAGGTTTAAGGGGTTTTGTTTTATTTAGGTTGAATTTGTACCCCCTGGGGTTTGTATTTCATTTGGAATAATGATACACTTGCACACAAACCTCAGTATTAGCTGACAGACATAAAAACGATGCATCTACCACAGACTCAGCCTCAATCACTAATTCTGTGACTGATCACTGTATTCTTTGCATTTGAAAATCAACCCAAGTTTTACACTGAAGATTTCATAAGCTTTTGTTCAAAGACCTCAACAGAAAATACATGGAATATTTCAGGATCCCAGGAAGAAAAAGCTAACAGAATCTCTTGGCAAAAACTTGACTGTGAAAAACTGGCGAACATTAGAAGCAATAGTTCTTTTCAGGTGCTCACTTTTATTCTAGGCTTGTTCAGCTTCAGAAGACAACAAATATTTCTGGATTTCTCACAAGAAAAACTATTGTGCCTCTCTCAGCTATTGCAGTGAATTATTTATCAGATTTCCCAGTTAGATTTAATTGTCTTTCATTCTTTACCAAAGTACTGTGACTACAAATTCAGTCAAATATTTTCCCACTTGTAAGGGTAAACAGAGATACTATTTTTCTTCTTAGTAATAAGAATCTAATTTAGAAAAGCTTTTAAAGAAAATCTTAATCGAGATCCCAGTGAGGATAAAGAGCAATAAGATACACAAAAGTTGAAAATGGATTTCAAGTACTTTAAAACTCCCTATCAGTAGCTACCAAACTTTGGAGACGTACAAATATCTTTAGGGCTTTAAGTTTTACCTTATAGTAAACTTCATATTTTATCTTTGTCTGTTTTGAAGAAAGACATTCTACTGCAGGCTGAGCTATCTGTCATGTCAGCCTGAGCCATATTCAGGAATCTAGCTCTGAAAATTAATTTTTTATATCAATAGGAGTTGGAAAGAAGTGGTTCCCTGTGTTCAAGGCACTGGTAGATCAGGATTTCTTTCAGCAGGTAACAGCCTACTGGTGCTTTTGTTTTTCTTTTTTAAGCACCTATTATACACACACACAGACACACGTACATAAATACATACATCCATGTGTATGTTGTACATATGTGTGCACATATACATAATATAAATAGGTGAGATGCCAAACTAACATTCTGGATTTAAAAAGCAGGAAATTATTTAAGTACTCCACCTCTTGACATAGTATGTGCTGCTACTTTAGGCCCTTCTCAGTTGATTTCCAGAGATTAAGTGTCTCTACAACTACCTCTGTAAATTTGAGAGTGAGTATATGTTTCCTTACTCTTTTTATAATTGTACTGCTGTATTTTCAGAGCCTTCAATTTCAGAATAAATTCTTACCATGTTTCTATGTGTGCTTATATCAGAGTTCCAGGGATCCACCCACAAGGAATAAGCACATGAATGAGCCATTCCAAATACAGGTCTGTATTGCTTCATATTAATATACATCAATACTACAAAATTATCTTTTCTAGGAATATAGACAATAACTTTCATGCCACTCCTGATAACTTGTGGAAAAACTAGGAGGTTAATATCAAATGTATGTACATTTTATATAGCAATTGTCTTGCAAAACCTTAGCACTATTGGCATTAGTCAAGAGAAAGGACATTCCTGAGGGAAGGAAAAAAGCAAAGATAACTGGAGTGGAAGATGAGGTTTAGTGAGTGCTTTATTTCAGCTGCTGCAAACTTGCAGGCAATTACAAATATTTACAACTCCTTGTTTGGGGAATGCTGTATTAAACTAAAACCACTGAGAACAGGTCTGGGTCCCAGTTCTAGCTGCTTTGCATAGCTTAAAACAGGTACTAGAAAGTTGCCCTAAAACTCATTCTAGGTTATATCAGAAATGTATACAATTATCTTGTACACACCTTTAATTCAACAGGCAGAGGCAGCTCTAATGCTTTTCAACTAATAGAAATTAGGAATCTTTACAGTACATGTGTGTGTCTGTGTATCTGTTTGCATGTATGCAGCAAGGAGAATATTGAAAGAAAAACTATTGCACATAACAATAGTTTAAATAATTAAAGACAATGCCAGCACTGGAAATCAGAAAATTAGATCAACATTACTTTTCTGCTTTCTCCCATTCACTTTTTTTTGCCTTAGCCTGAACTGTCATATGTTCATCCCTGACAACTTGGACATAGCCAGAAAATTTCTGAGTGATGGTTACTGTGCAGGCACACAAATGCAAGAACTCTGCAATACATTTACTAATCCTGATTTTTAAGTCTGAAAAACCCAGTTGTTCATGGTTGTCATAAGGAGGGCTGTAGCATAAACTTATATAATAGGCTAACACCACTCATCCCATGTACAAAATCACAGGACAGCTGGGATGCTGGAATCTTCTAACTTTCCACTCCATGCTGTTTGCATCCTCATGGTGGGTTATCTCATGCCCTCCTCTCTAACTTTGGGTGTAACCAGAACACACCCTCCTGCCCTTAAAATACAGCTGTGTAAGAGGGTGATGGACTTGATGACAGACAGCCTGTGCACACTCTGTGCTTAGCAGGAGGGAAATGGGGCCCAAGGAATTAAAGAAGGGGGCGTGTGTGTGTATGAATCTTACTGTCTTGAGAAGTCAGCCCACACGAACCTCATGAAGTTCAACAAGTCCAAGTGCAAGGTGTTGCACCTGGATTGGGGCAATCCCAGACTGGGAGAACTCATTGAGACCAGACCTGTGGTGAAGCACTTGGGAGGTTCTTGCAGATGAAGAGGTGGACATGAGCCAACAGTGTGCATTCATGGCCCAAAAATCCAGCCACTTCCTAGGCTACATCAAAAGCAGGGTGGCCAGCAGTTCAAGGGATTCTGCCCCTCTACTCTGCTCTCATGAGACCCCACCTGGAGTGGTGCATCCAGCTCTGGGATACTCAACACAAGAAAGACATGGACCTATTAGAGCAGGTCCAGAGGAAGCTGTGAAGATGATCAGAGGGCTGGAACACCCCTGCTATGGAGACAAGCTGAGAGAGCTGGGGTTGTTCAGTCTGGAAACGAAAAGGCTTTGGGAAGACCTCATTGAAGCATTTCAGTACCTTAAGGGGGCTTATAAAAAGCAGTGAGAGGGACTTTTTATATGGCCAGATAGTGACAGGACAAGGGGCAATGGTTTTAAACTGAAAGAGGATAGGTTTAGATTAAATGTAGGTAGAAGTTCTGTACTCAGAGGGTGGTGATGTATTACTGTCTCTGTCTGGCTCTGTGGGCTCTCAGGGTGCATGCACAAACACATGGCTAGCTTCAGTATAAAGTCAGTGGCAAAAGAGGCAGGAATGTTCTTTGTGTGGGTTCCAACAGGAGCATTTATTGCTTCTACACTGTCAAAGCTCCCAGATGCAAAGGTGAAAGAACAACGGCAAACTCAGGGTTTTTATCTGGGGGTGGGGAAAAGGCGGGACTAGGGAACAGGGACCAGTGGAGAAGCTCTGGGGGAGCGACAAGGGGTAAAGGCCAACAGCCAACTGGGGAATCCAAACTGGGGTAGATTAACATAACAGAACAATGCATCCTGGGAGAAGCCTTTTTGGTCATGCTAACCTAAAGAGGTTCTTGTAGTACCAGGGACTTGTCTTACTGAGAACTGTCTGTCCCTTGTAACTTAGGTTCACTGGTCACCCCAGTGAGGCACTGGAATAGCCTGGAGAAGCTGTGGATGTTCCATCCCTGTCAGTGTTCAAGGCCAGGTTGGATGAGGAACATGAGCAACCTGATCTGGTGAATGGCATCTCTACCAACAGCAGGAGGGATGGAACTAGGTGATCTTTAATTAAAGTTCCTTCCTATTCTAACCATTCTATATGATTCTATGTCTAAAGCAAGAGCCACCCCTCAAAAAAATTTGTCAGCCTAATGGCCAAATAAACTCATTATATAACCTGGCTGTAATCTTCCACTGGCAAGGGTATCTCAGTTCCCCTGGAGTGTCCCAGCCACTACACTGCAGCATATTGAAGACAAGGTGAAGGAGAGGATTTATCTTCTTATGAAGAAAAATTGTGCTTGTTATTTTATGTGAAATACTTTCTCTCAATTATATCACCCTGAGTGCTCCCGAAGAGGAGGATGAATCATCTAAGATGTTTTATTCTTAAATCTTCCCCAGAAGAAATAAGCCAAAGGGTTGATAATGTGCCTACACAAAGTAGGATGGAGTTCTCTACAGCTGAGCTTCTAAGTCACATGTCTTGGACAATTTTGTTTAGAGCATCTTTCTTTCAGAGTCAGAAGAGTATTGATAATCCATAATACTGAGAAATTTCACCCTATGTTTCTAATTTTTCTAATGGTGTAATTATTAGAGTATCTTTAAGTATCTGTGCTTTGCTGAGAACATTTGATCTTGCATTTTAAGTGTCAAGTATTTGCATAGGATATAGTTATCAACAAACTAAATATGGGGGAAATGCTTGCTTTATGTAACAGACTAAGGTAAATTACAGATTTATGCAATACATTTTATCTTACAGACATTTATAAAATGGTGCTCTCACCCAGATTTTTGTAGCCTTTACCTATCAGAAGTTTTCCCACCTGTGTAATCTTTATGATGAGATCATATGGTCCTCAAAACTGTTGTCAATAAAAAACATGGTGATTTCAAATCTTCTGTTCACTTCACCTCAGTTTTCTGAAAGGTCTTTCTTTCTGCATAATCAGAGCTATGAGATTTAGATAATTGCAATAAATTAACTGAGAAAGAGCAATACATTGATTAATATAAATCCCTGTATTTTGCCGGACTAATAATAGCTGCTTGCATGTCAGAGTATGGGAATTTGCATACTATGCTAAATTACTAAGACAGAACTGCTCTATCATTATGCAAATATAAGTCCAAGAAAATGACTGACTAAGAAGTAAGTATACATACTAAGCTGCAAGGGTGAATCAGTCAAAATTGTAACAGCATTCCTGGATTCTGACTGGCTGAAACATTTCCAATTTTGAAGCAATAGTGCTGGGACTGTTAAAATATGCAGAAATATAGAACAGGGAGGGGATGAATGGAGCCTGAAACAGATTTAATTGACTTTTCTGAAAGATAATTTTCTGTCACTATTCCTATTGCAAAATGAAGATAACATTTTTTTCACTTATAAAGATGCCTGGGTTCTTAAACTAATAATGAGCTCGGAGACCCTTAACTGTAAGAGATAAGCTGGAAGTCTTAGGTTCTATAACAGACATGATTAACATTAGGAATGTGCTAAAAATTGCAGTTATTTTATTCATGCTCCCATTTAAGTTTTTGTCTGAGGAAAATTATATTTTCATGACATTTGGAAATCGTGGAATTTCGGCTATGTTTTGAACTTATTAATTCTGGCTATAAATATTGTGGTATGGATCAAAGTGTATCACAGCAATGAGATTTTTCTTATTCTTTACTCATATCCTGTTTAAAGCAAATTAAATTGTATGTTAAAGTAAACCTTCACTGTGCAGTCTAGATATTCTAATTGTAAAGCAGACCCTCTCAGATCAAATCATGTGGTAACTATTGTTAAGATGATGTCAAACCTGTTGTACATGATATAATGATGGGTTCTAGGAAAGGAATAATTGTGGTGACTTCTATATGTGATTTTAAACAAAATTGTCATCGTATAAGTCTGCTGTCTGAGAACACATCAACAATATTGAACATTAATTAGTCTGTATGATTCAGCATAAAGTTGCCTGACATCTGGACTGCAGGACTCAAAGGAAGCTCAGTCTCTGGGAGATTCTCTCCTCACCTATTTGCTTGTTTCAGCAGCAGAACAAATAGGCCAGCTCATAAAAGCTCCTTGGACACATTAGTAAATGCTAAAGGAACCTGTCATAGAAAATTGTGGAGAAACACGGTCATTTCTGCTATTTACATCATTTACATCCAGACTTGCTTTGCTTTTCTTTATCCACTTTTCAAAATAGCAACCATGATTTCACTGCCAGGAGCTATAAAATATCACAATTAATTTTTCTTTGCTAGAATTGTTGTCCTATGCCGCACTCTACAGGGACTTCTCACAATTTATGCCTGCACAGTCTCAGTTTATAAGCTTCTTATTGTAAAAGAATTCCTTCCTCTTCAGAAGAAGGAACATTGTCTGAGCTCACCAAGAGAGGAAGGAAAGGGATGAAAATCAGAACCAAAAGTATGTCCATACAGCATGGCACCCATGGAATGCCATTGACTGGATCCTGTTGCTGCTGTTTGTCAATGTCACGTCTACTGCAGGTCAAAACTGTCAAGTATTGTGCTGTCAACACGGCACTTTCCTTTCCTGTTGCTTGTTACTTTCCTAGAGAAAAAAGGCATTACCACAGGCAGCACTCACAACTGTGAAATGTTGGTGTGTTGTGGTACCAAGAATATTTCAAAAAGCAGCAGCAGAACCTGGAGTCACTGACCAGTGACTCTTCCTCCAAAGGCCTTAGTATAAAATTCACATGGTGATGTCAGGGCTTTAAACAGTCTTCTTTTTAGCTGAAGTGTTGGCAGTTAGAAATTATAAGGGCATTTAGACTCTGAGGTTGATTTTTTCTCATTCTGTGGAATGAAAAGACATAGCCATATGCATGATGATGAGAGAAATAATCACTAATAATTTCAGAAAGCAAATGTGTAAGGACATCATGTGAAAGTGAGGATGGCAGTAGATTGTAAGAAAGATTAGAGGATAAAATGTTTGAATATAAGAGGCTTAATTCCTCGTCATATGTCTGTCTGGTTTATGCTGCTGGCCAGGGTAAGTTATATGAAACAGAGACCATTAAAAATAGGGCACTTTAATGATTAAATTCCCATTCTGGAGCTTTGCAATAGCCAACAATGCAATCACAACATTAAGAGACTTAAAAAAAAAAAAAATTAAAAATCATATGCTGAAATATGTCTTTTTATTTTTCTAAGTTATACTGGAGGTAGGATTATATAAAAAAATATACCTGCAAACACTGAAATTCAGTGATATTTTAATATGAATTCTATACAGTCAGAAATTATGTCAGCTGCGGAAATCCTTATAAATGCAATTCTGGTATGCTGAAGCAAGCCAACTGAATTTTTAATGTTAATTATTAAACAATATGATGTTTCAGATTTGCAAGGTTTTTAGTTTGTCTCTTTTTAAATTTGGTATTGAAATATATATACCCCTAAGAGTATTTTTATAAATATGTATATGTAAGTAAGAATACGACAAATAAATGAATTCTAAATTATCAAAACCAGGGTTCAGGTCTAAAATTTTATCTTTCAAGTTTTTGCTTCCTTTCTTTCTTGTTATTTTTTTAAGTTAACTTTTGACCCTATTCTCTCCTACCCTATTTTGGATTTGGAAAGCATGGAGGGAGAGCCTAAGAAGATGCTGTGTTTTAGGTAAAACCACATTTTTCACATATATTTGTCACTTCATCTCTTCAAAACAGCATTCAATGCATGTTGAATAATGTTAAGGCAGTGAACCATTGAAAGCTTTCCTGTGATGGAGACAGTTTTTCCTAAGAGTATATAAGATTCATTCTGACACAAAAGAAGAAAAAGCAATTTTATTGTCTTTTATTCACAGATATCCTGGTGATAAAGAAATATTTGGGAGAGAGTTGTCATATTTCCTTTTTTGATGGGAAGATGAAGTGATAACCACAGTAATTTAATAAATAACAATACACAGTATTCTGACCACATCTCAGTAACAGCACGACATAGATAAGACAACAGGCAGTTTTTAGACAAGCAGGTAGAAGATTAGGGAACTGTACTCAGTCCATAGGTTGAACTAGAGGAAAGAGAGCCAGCAGAGAAATAGCTAGCAGAAGTAAAACCAAGGAAATTTCTTTTAGGACACTGTGCTGGGATAATGACTAGAGACATGTGAGAGCTGCCTTCTTTGACACAGCATTGTTGTAAACAGTTTTGAAGCCAGAAACATTATGTTCCTGACAGTGATGTTACTGGAAACTTTCTATGCCATATTTTTTAGAGCTGCAAGTCAGAGTACAGAAGTCTTCAAATAAGTGGTGACTGAGAGAAAGAATTGTTTTGTATTAGCACTTTGGTGAAGTGAAAGTTTGCCCCACAGGGAAAAATGTAATTGGCATCTTTCATACAACCAGGACCACTCCTTCTCTATCCATCATGCTTGCTATTGATCATTCTTTAAAGCGAGGAATAGCAATAGCAATCTAATGCCCTACCTTGCAACATCTAGGAGACAAACTCATAGCTTGATGAAATTAAAGCACAGTTTAGGCCTATATTCTGGCAGAGACTTGCTGGTTTTACAGTGCATTCCCTTTGTTCCTGCAAAAATGCATGTAAATTTTTACTACTCTAAGTAGCTAGCATGTTTAAGACACAATTCAGACTCTTATACATTGAAAACCCAACAGGCCAGTGCCAACTTCCTAGACAATTGTTAAAGAAACTTTCCTGTCTGACTGTCCAGGAGCCACTCTGGCAGTCACACCCGCACCACCTGAACTGGGACCGAGGCCCCTTCGCAGTGGGCAGCTCCACTGAGCCAACCCCACTCGATTCCCTACACACACATTCACAGAGTCAGACCAGCCTCCTTACCAGGTTTCTCATAGCAGAATCTCAGATGTCTTGAGCCTTAAAATAATGTAATCATGGTGCAACAACAGAGTAACATCTCAGTCTGGATGCCTCCAAGGAGGGACCCTGAAAACAGGAACCCCTGGTCTTTTATACTCTTACAGTCCAAGTGCACGAAAGTCTTGAGGTCTTTGGCTCCTGCTGTGTCTCTCAGTGTTCAGTCCCTTGGCTGGGCCACAGGTCCCTGTGACCTCTGTTATGCAAAGGGTCAGTGACAGGATTTCTAGTGTGGACATTTGTCCAATGGTATTTTCAGAGGATGCTTAAAATTCACCAGCTTCAGGAATTCCTTTCAAAACTAAGTTCTTTAGAAGTGTTGCTGGAAATATCTATAATGTTAGTGTACTTTCCAGATTCACTTAAGCAATTGTTGTTGGAGATGATAATACTAAAGAAATCTTGTGGTCTAGAGGTTTCTATTGGATACAACAGAAATGGTGACTACATCAATGGACAAGAAAAGGGTCAAAGATATTTATCTGGGCTTCTATAAAGCCTTTGACGCAGCATCCACAACATCCTTCTCTCTAAATTAGAGAGAAATGGATTTGATGCATGGACTGTTGGTGGATAAGAAAGTGGTTGGATGGCCACATGCAGAGAGTAGTGGTCAGTGGTTCAGAGTCACGATGGACATCAGTGACAAGCGGTGTCCCTCAGGGGTCCATGCGGGACCAGTGTTTTTTAATCTCTTCATTAAAGATATAGACAAAGGAATCAAATGCACCTTCAGCAAATTTGCAGATGACACCACTGAACTGAGTAGTGCAGTTGACACACTTGAAGGACAGGATGCCACGCAGGGGGACCTGGACAAGCTCAAGAAGTGAGCCAATGGGAATCTCCTGGGGTTTAATAAGACTTGGAGCCCTAAAAGCCAAATGTGTCCTGGGCTGCATCCAAAGCAGCATGGGCAGCAGGGCCAGGGAGGGGATTCTGCCCCTCTGCTCTGCTCTGGTGAGACCCCACCTGCAGGGCTGCATCCATCTCTGGGGTCCCCAGCATGGGAAGCTTATTGACCTACCCGAGCAAGTCCAAAGATGGTCAGAGGGAAAAGCTGAGAGAATTGTGTTTGTTCAGACTGGAAAAGAGAAGGCTTTGGGGTGACCTAATTTTAACCTTCCAGTACCTGAAGGGAGCCAACAAGAAAGAGAGAGACTTTTTATAAGACCATGTAGAGACAGGAAAAGGGGAATGGCTTCAAACTGAAAGACAGTAGATTTAGATTAGATATTAGGAAGAAATTCATGATTGTGAGGGGGGTGAGGCAGTGGAACAGTTTGCCCAGAGGAGTTGTGGATGTCCCATCACTGGAATAGTTCAAGGCCAGGCTGGATGGGGCTCTGAGCAACCTGGTCTAGTGAAAGGTGTCCCAGTCCATGGCAGGAAGGTTAGAACTAGATGGTTCTTAAGGTCCCTTCCAACCCAAACCACTCTATGATTCTATGAAATATTTCTAAAGGACCAATTCCTATGGTGTTTTGTCATTCTTTAGCTACTACTAATCTCATCATGTCCCTAGGAAATCTCAAGAGAATTTTTAGAAACTCAAATTATAACTAAGATTTTTACTAAAGATAGATGATGGAAGTTTGGTTGGTATCTCTGTGTTGACATCTTAAGTTCAAAAGGGAAACAAATATTTTAATGTAGTATTTCTAGGAGGCAATACAAAATAGTACAATCTTTGCTCCTTTGTTCTTTGATGGAAAGGACCAAAAAGATAGGATTTTCTAAAAGAGTGAGACTTCTCAATCAAGGAGATATTTATTGCATGCTAGGAAAAAAACCAACCAACCAAAAACCAGACACTACAATTTACTGCATTTTTAAAGGCATTAAAATAAAAGTAGCAGAATGTAAACTGTTCCCATTTGTTTATGCCAATAAAAAGCTGAAAATCCTAGGAGAATTACCTGCAGAGTCTCTGTCAATTTTAAGAGACTTTATGAATGCAATATGTCATCATTTCTGTACTGAGACATCTATTTCATGCTGCACAAAGTCAATTGTCATAAATGGGAATCCATATGTGAATTCCTACCCTCCTGACACCGAGCAAGGTCTGATTTTTTATCTCCTAACCTCCTGTTGTTCAATGAGTTTTAGAACTGTGGAATTCAGATTGTTCTGCTTACTTGGCCTAACCAAAACTTATTTTATATTTCTATATACTCATAACAGAAATAAGCAAGACTATGACTTAAATAAATGTCATGGAACAGATCTGGAATTGCATGTATGAGAAAGGTCAGGTTGATAATTGAAATTTATTTGATCATTCTAATAGTTTCAAGGGACTGAAACAGTTGTCACAATCAGTATCATTTCTACTTAAGAAACAACAAACTGATGCTTACCAGGGGGAGTAGAATCAATTGGCAAATATTACAAATACTTGCTTTATGCATTCTATAAGGTTCTTCATGAATATACAGACTTAACCTGAATATTTGCTAAAAGAAACTCTCATTATATTGTTTCTCTCAGGAGCTGTCATTTTAACAGTTAAACCTTGCCAGCAGCTTAATTGTATTTAATTCATGAAGCAGATTCAGTAGAACAGAACAATGTCTCCTGTTTTCTGCCTTGAAAACGCTATCCCTCTTCATTGGGATATTCAGAAAAGAGGTCATTTACCGGGCAGAGAGGGAAGCATTAAGTTCTGACTCAAGAAACAGGTTTCAAGCATTTCGCATGTTCACGCCAAAAGTAGGTGAGGAATATTGATATTGTCTCCTAAGGTCTTGGGAGTTAAAAGAGAATTATATTGCAAAACCCTAATGTAAATCAGTCTTCATACAGATTACTGTAATGGAGAAATACTATATTACTTCAGCTGAAGACATGTTCCACAAATGAATGTAGCATGTGAAATACAAATCAATTTTCCATCTCCTCTTAAATCCTGGAAGCTTGAGAGTATTTCAGAAATCAATCTAGGATCAGCTCTCTCTCTCTGGAGCGACTTATTTCCTATCAGGGGAACACTGAACTCTAATAGAAGGCGAAAAGGATGTAATACTGTCATTCTCCTTGATTTATGGTTTTATCATTAAATAAAACAGACAACAGTGTAGGATTACTGGCACCTTTATACTGCTCTTTTCAGCATGCTACCAGCAGAGCCTTGGCCAGAGGAATGCTCAGGCAGCCCTGAGGTGTTGCCCTGACCCTGACTGGAAGGAAACTAAATACAGATCTGAGGGGTAGTGTAGGCCTCTGGCAGCACGTGATGCCATCCCATTGTCCACCAAACCCTGTGCAAGTTGCCCCTGCCTGTATATTTAGAGAGATGTTACATTTTGATTAACAGCCCCGAGGAAGTGTGTAACTGTGAGCTACTGTGCAGGCTGTCATATCTGCATCCTCACCCTGTGACTGCAATAAACAGCCCACAGGCTGTCCACACCTGCAGAACACTATGGCTTTAAATGATGGGAATGGCTTCAAATGACAGAGGGCAGGTTTAGATTGGCTCTTAGGAGGACATTCTTTACTGTGAGCTGGTGAGACACTGGAACAAGTTGCCCAGAGAAGGTGTGGATGCCCCATCACTGGAAGTGTTCAAGGCCAGGTTGGATGGGGCTTTGAGAAACATCGTCTACTGGAAGGTGTCCCTGCCCGTGGCAGGGGGATTGGAACTAGGTGATCTTTAAGATCCCTTCCACCCGAGCCATTCTGTGCTTCTATGATTCTATGACAACTGTGTTCAGGCTTGTTATGGTGTGTGTCATGGATGCTTAGAAACTTAAGAGGTCCTGTACTCAGCAAAGTAGGTAATTTTCAAACATGAAAACTGCCCAAATATTTATAATGCATGTAATTTTAACTTTTAAAGTATATGTACTCTGCACAAGTTTTCATTCTTATGAGTAATCATCTGGACATCAAAAGTGGACAGTTCTGAGTAATAAACACAACGTCACCATGTAATACAAAATAAATAAATGCACTTACATTTGAAATAAACATAATAATTTTAGGTTATATAAACTGAAGGTTTTTGGATTTATGACAGACTTAATTAAGAAAAAGAAAAACCAAGAAGGTATTTAAAAAAATAACATTGATACATTTACAAAGCTCCCTATATTCACAGAGTGCTTTACACCTCATTTTAAAGACACCTGCTGTGATATTTAGGAGACTAAATTATCCTGTATGTAATAGCAGTATTGTTTTCATAATGACGACAGAGTACTATAAGGAATTTTTTAACACTAGGAGAAACTAAAGCCAAATATTCAGGTTTTTTATATAAGTTTATGGGTAATTCAATAAAATAAAACAGTACAGAATTTCATAAATGCAGAGAGAAACAGAATATAACAAATCAGAGGATTTTGTAATTTATAAGGAATAATTCTCAAAAGAACGAAAATTCCATCTGAGGGCTTTTTTTCCAGGTTATACATTGAGGAATAACAGGAGAAAATAAAAGTTCTCTTAGTATTTCTACTGTCAATTTGATACCTTTAGTACTAGCTGTCAAAAATAAAACTTGACTGAAGCTCAAACTGGACCTTGATGGTACCAGACTTACAGAGGAGATCATAATTCTGCAATGTTTCATGTACAAGACAACAGAAGTATTTAATGATCACTATTGTCTTGGACTAAGACTGAAAAGATTTCCTGAGTTTATTCATCATACATAATCAGCTCTTCAATAACATTAAAGTATTTAGAATTGTATTCTTTTAACGTCAAAAATGTAGTCCTATAACATAAAAAAAAGGAGTACAAATATAAAAGGATTTTAGAACACATTCTAAGCACTGACACAAAACAATAATGTTTTTAGAAAAGTGCTATGAATAACTACGTATTGAGATTTTCAGGTATTGTAATGCCACAATAAGAGCTAAATTGAGTCCAAAGAAAACTCTAAGAAAAAAAGTCTCTACAATGATTTTGTGTTGCTCATGTACCTCGAATGAAAACACTTCCCTTCTCTTTTGATGAACTCTGAGTAAATCACACAGGGTGTTTTGGGACTCAGATTTTGACTGGCACTTGACATTCCCATCTGGATTGCTGTTGGGGAAAAAAAAAAAATTAACCACCCATATTTTTTGAAGTAAGCAATGTTTTCCTTACACTGCAATTCTTTGTGTTTTCTTGGTCGTGTTCCAAAACCTGATAGGCCACCGCTTGCTTTGATATACCAGCTGGATCCAAGTTGTTAAGTTTTACAAGACATAGGCTTGGCAACTCTATTTGCTCTGAATGAAAACATTAGAAAGTGGGCAGGTTTCTTCAGTGATCATTTGCACTTTCTGCAAACATATTAATAAAGGTAAAATCTGACTAATAAGTCACTATTTCCACAAGGAATAACTTAATGAACTTAAAGTCAATTAAAAATTTATCTACACAGTAAGAGTAAAAGAACTACTATTTGGCTAGTTTGCTGATATTGATTTGGGCTTGAGATATATTCTCACTCTATTGCACCTCTACTATATGTCATTTATGGTAATGTATACTTTCTGCTTCTCTGAGTCCCATTCTATTCTCCAAATTTCCTCTGGTTTCAAAGATTAAAATAGGATTTTAATGATGAGTTGAGACTACTATTTATATCTTTCTGGAGGAGAACTTATTCCTGTTGTGTCAATCTGTAAGAAAGACATAAAAACCCCCCAAGTTGCTAAATAGACAAAAAGGGGGGCTTACAGCTAGAAATCGAAGCAGGGCTGGTGATACATGGGAATCTGTTGCAGGAAATAGTAACCTATGTCACCCAGGTATGTGGGGATTGTCCTCCACTGGTACCACTGTGAGACTTACCTATGAATTTCAGTATCTGGAATGATGAGGCTTCCTTAAAATGGAGCCTCAATAGCTACTAAAAGCATACTCCTCAGAATGAATCAAAAAAGGTCTAGGATTTTAAAATTCATAGTTCTCATAGAAACAAGAACACAAAAAATTATCAAAGCACACTATTATCTTTCCATTAGCTTATATCCTATAATATTCTCCAAATATTAAGCACCCTTCTTTTACTATCTCACAGGTTTCACAGGTCCTGTCTGTACAAATAAATGAAACAGGGCCAGGTTTGAGACAGCCCCACAGTTATGGTCCATAATCATACCATGGTTGCAGTCTGTTATGGCAGCTTTCTCAGTCATTGGCATGGTCCTTTACAGCTCTGGCCGCTGTCAGGTGGCCCTGGGCCCAAAGAGAGGTTGGCACAAATAGCACATGAGAAGGACCATGCCACACTGGCAGTTTTGATGCTGCCCACTTCTTCTGGGGGAGAAGAGAGCACGGGTATGTGAATGTGAGCTAGGCGATGCCATTTTGATCTCAGAGCCAGTGAAAAGGTCTTAACATCCTATGCACTTAGCCCCAGGGACCAATGAATGATCTCCATCTTTATGGAGAAGAGGTCTGTTGGCTCCTCAAATGCTAATAAAGCCTTTCTTTCAAGTTTCTAATTGATTAGTGAAAATAAAACCATCTATGGTTTCATGGATCTTTTGCAGCCAACATAAGAAGTTCCAGCCTCAATGCCATGTTACTCCACTTTTAATACAAGCGTTAGTAGCCACATGTTACAGAACCATAAACTGAAAATAAAACATGGTCATAGTTACAATAACGCTATCATGTAAAGATCATTTGGGAAAAGATTGCTTTTCCTGGGTATTTTTATAAAGCTGTGGAGATTGGAAAAGATATATGATCAGGCTGAACTTCTCTAACAGGTAAAGTGAATGCATTATTTCAGAGTCCAGAATGAAAAGGATAATGGTTAAAGTAATAAAAGTCTGAAAATTAATTTAGATTTTGAATAGACCAGTGGCACTTCTGTCAAAAAGGAAGGATATATATTTGTATCAATGGTGCTTTAAAAAGTTATGCTATTATGTAATTTATTCCATTGTGATAAATTCTTGTTTGCCAACTAAGAAAGGAACACTCTGCCAAAGAGCAGTGTTTCTATCTTCATTTAAAATGAGGATGATATGAACAATTACCAGATTTGGCAAAAACCGGGAAATTCCATTTAATTAAAATCTTTACGTTTAGAAAACAAGTTCTTTTCTGGGGAATGGAGGGAACAGAAGGTGTGCTGAGAAAAGGCCATACAGAGAATACAGCTCGTGGCCTGGTGCTTATGGCTGTCATCTACTTTGTGGATGGCTGAGGTCCAGCCCTGATTATGTAGGAAACATGCAGAACGTTTCAATGGATGAGCATATGTTGAACAACTCCCAGAGAGCACCAAATGTTTTAGCGGTTGTTCCCACACAGAGATCAATTCTCCTGATGTTGTCTAAGAAGTAAAATGTCAATTTGCCGTTGGGTAAGATAGGGTTGATGGTGCTTTACAGCTCTGGAATGAAGACACAGAAGACAAAATTATTATTGCAAGTCTTTCCTGTTGTCAGCCCTGTACTGTTGTTGGAGGGGCAGAATTCAGGTCTCTGGTCACTTAAAAACTATTTGAATATTAAGTGCTTAAGTATTATGAGAACATTTGTTAACAGAGTGACTGTGTTCTCGATTTAGTTAAGTCTGAAACTGTGGGTTATTTCAAAGCCTAGAAACACCATACCATAACATACTAGGTTATTATAGAACTTATTCAGTTAAAGTTGAGAAAGACCTCTTCAGCCTCATGAAGTCCCTTCTCCCATTGTGAAAGGCAACAAGCCTCTTCTGTCCCCATGGAATGGAAAGATTTCTTCAGAGTTCCTTCCAAAGCCAGGGAGCGGGGTGGTACGGCACACCATTGCCAGCACTACTTGACTTGCTCAGCTGCAGGCTGAGCTGGCAGTGGCAGAGCCAGCTGTTTGCTGCATCTGGTGATTAATCCTGGTCTGAAATTCAGGGGCATTTCAAACATGTCAGGAAACCTTTTCCATTCACTCTACAAACTCAGGTAAACAATTTACTCTTAATATCCCAAAAGGTGCAGCAGTTCAGAGAGGGTAGATGCAGGATCCTTGTAGTTAATAGGACTATAGTACCACACTTTCCCCTGGCTTGGATATAATTTGCTATTATCATTATTTCTACAAGTTAGATACAATATTTCTTAAACATCTTGGAGAACAGGAATCTTGGAACAGTGTGATCAATGCTTGCATTTCATTATTGCGGCAGGAACACAGTGTTACCACATGCAGCCTGGTTGATGGATTACTGCAGTCATTCAATCACTTTCTATCTTTCCTAATACATCAGACTAAGCTCACACATTAAACTCCAGAAGGTCTTGCAGTCCACATTTTCATCCCTATTCTAACACCGTGTAATACATAATACTTAAATTTCGATTGAAATTTTTTTAAAATTTAATGAAATCATTGCATCACTCACCTTGTAACACACCATGACCCCACAAGAAAGGGCAGACACTTTGTTCTCGTTGTGAAGACAAATCTCATAGTCAGTTGATGTTCTTATGGTGTGATGCTGTCATTGCTGCATAGCCTGTATGGTTGCTTTCTCCCCCATCAAGAGTATTTCTGAGTACTCCTCAGCTTTGCATAGCAAGCTAAAAGGAGCCAGTTCTTCTAGTCAAATATAGCCACATTCTAGTCTACACCCATCTTAGTAGCCCTTGACTGCAACTGCTCAAATTTTAATTCTATTTTTCTGAATAACCATAATTCTATGTAGCTTTACTGTGTGTCCTCCAGTGCCTCTCATTATTGCTTCCTCTACTAACGGCA
The DNA here is from genome assembly GCF_041296385.1 of Aphelocoma coerulescens. Taxonomy (NCBI): domain Eukaryota; kingdom Metazoa; phylum Chordata; class Aves; order Passeriformes; family Corvidae; genus Aphelocoma; species Aphelocoma coerulescens. The sequence continues at coordinate 110,383,512 of NC_091015.1, forward strand.
AAGTACTTCTGAAATCTTCTGGTGGCTTTCTGTATATTTGAATATCTTTTAAAACTGTGCTGTAGAACTTCATAACTCAGTCTATAGTAGTTTAATACTGTTTTGCTAATGGATGCTGAGCCTAAAGGTAAGTAGGAGGTAAACGAAAAACCTGTATTTTAAATTAAGTGCTCCTACACACACACAAAAAGACACTCTCACACACACACAGAGTGCTGTTCTAAAAGCTGTTTTCTACATTCTCATTGATGGAATCTTTGCATGAGTAAGAACAGAGCCTGACAGGAGTTTTGTGAAGATAACAGGTATGGATATCTCATTACATTTAAGTTCAGATGCATTCAGCTATACCTATGTGGTTCATCAAGCCTCTTGATATCAGTACCTTAAATTATGCTAAATGCATTCAATCTGGGATTGCATGGGACAGGCTGTTTGCTGGAGATGATGCACATTTCAAATATATTTGTAGCTTTAGCAAGCCTTTAATTCTTTCTTCCTCACCAAAAAAAAAAAATTATACTGGCCTGAACTGCTACAGTCCTTCGACCCATGAGTTACCAGATTTTTCCATCTTTAGTACTTGTCTTCCATTTTAGTGTCATGCCTTTGGTCAGGTGGCTTTGATGTGCAAGGAAAAAGTTTGCTTTCCTGTATCAATTTCTTATGATCTTTTCTTCTTGCATGGAACAACACTTGCTTTTAAATTCAGTATAAATATATTGCAAGAATAATTTTCAGTGAAAAGTTTAAGACAATAATAGTCCTAAATCTAAACGTATAGGGCAGAGAATATGGAACTTCTATCTTAAGAAAACAATACAAACATTGAACTACACCCTATGATATTTCCATTCAGCTAAAAATATCTGTCATATCACTTTCTCCTGATCACATAGCTTTTGTATCATACCTTTTCTAGCTTGAATAAGAAGTGCAGATAGCAGAATAATTACATATTAAAATTCCCCAATTTTTCTGGTTTGATTTTGCTAAATGCACAAAAGCTTTCCTAATGTATGATCATGCTGAACATACATTATACATCCACAAAATCAATACACTGTATTAGTTTGATATACTTAAACTAATAGCTGAGATGGTTACTGCATCAAGACCTTAATGGGAAACTAACCTTGAGAAGAATCTATAATTTGAAAATATTTTAGGGTCAATATACTTTTGGGCAAACAAATATACAAATTAAACAGTGCTTCAGAAAATTGTGCTGGAAAAATAAAAATATTTAATAAGAAAAGACTATTTTTGAGCTCTAGCATCTCCTTTTTACTGTCTGAAAATTAGTTAGGAGTAAAAAATAAGTCTTTCCTTGCTTCCTCTCTCTGACAGGGCACCATCTAAGGAAAATGGTTAAATCTTCAGCAGCCAAATATATCTTTTCCTATGGGTGAAATGTTTTATTATGGGAAGTCAAGCCTGAAGAAATGGCAATTAAGGAGGACTTTGAGTTATACTAGGCATTAGTTCTAAAGCAAAATGAAGCAATTTTTTTCCCTTTAGGATCAGCTTCAAGAGGGGGAGATCAGTAACAGTAAAAGCTTTTTTTCACGAAGTAGTGATAGCAGCCTTTAGTCAGCCCTTTTCATGTGACCCTTACCCAATGCTCATGTTTAGAAACCACTTCTTGTAGAGATATAAGAAAATATAACTGACCTAGCCAGGAATTGATTTTTTTTCCTCTACCACCCTGAATTGCTGACTTTAAACACAAAATAAGTTGTTTCTGCATGACTCAGATCAGTTTGTAAAGAAATACCTAGTAATACAATACAGACATAAAATTTTCAAGCTTCTAAGAAAAAAATACATGGAAAACTGAATCTGACTTTTCTATCCCCTCTGTGGACACAAAGGCAAACTACAGTGCTAAATTTTGAAGGATTAAACTACATCTTGCTGAGAGAGTTGGCAGAACTGAAACATGAAGTTTGTGCTTCCATATATACAAAAAAAATGAACAAATGAAACAATGTAAAGAAAATTCGTAAATAAAATATATCTCTATTATTACTTTTGTGCCAGTGTTGTACCTGAGAATCTTTGTATTTTTTTCCCTGAAAAGTCTAGGGTGATCTTCAATTTAAAAGGACTATGAAAGTGAAGCCTCTTTAAGAACATATTTTCAGTTCTGTGAGCAGTATTTTCATAAATAAATAATTACAGAGCAGTCACATCTATAGTTTCTGTTTATATTTCTTAATTAAAGATATTTTAAACATGCTAGACTTCCAATAGCCATCCAGTTTATAAGCTTCCCTCTTCCCCTGAATGCATTAAAAGACTCTATTGAACATACAGATAATGTTTTCTATTTTTCCTCTCATGTAGGCTGGAATGCAGATTGATGCAAACTGTGAGAATTTTAATTAGTTGAATTAATAAAAATTGAATGTTTACTCCATTATCATTGAAGATCATGGTGATTTTTAGCTCCAAGCTATCTTGAATCTGCCAAGTTATATGTCTAGTCATCATTCTCATCAAAGTCTTGATGATATTCCAAAAGTACTCCTTCACTTTCTCATCCATTTGAACATTTTTTTTAATATGCAGTATGCAGAATATGCAAAAAAACCCCCATGTCTGTTAAAAACACAGTTGAGATCCAACTACTGAGATGCCTCTGCCTGAATTAAAGCGCAAAGGAGACCATATGCCGAAGTCAATAATATAGATTTTATTTAACAGTAAATGTGACGTAGAGAGAAAGAAAGAAATAGAAAAGAGAGGGGAGAGAGAGATCAAGCAGAAGACAGTCAGCAGCCCTGGATTTAGTGACATCCTGTTGATCCTTCTTCACCCTGGGCTGCTTGGTGGTGAGGGTCCCAAAGTTGTTCAAAACTTTTCAGTCTTTATACATTTTAGCAAAAAAAGGAGTAGATGTTCATTGCTTACACTGTTCTCTAATGCTAATTATGCCTCATGCTCAATCTTTCTGTTCTTTTGAGTCAGTGGTTTCTTGGGTTATTGGGCTGGGAGATGGTTGTAGCAATCTCCCCCTGCCAGAATTACATTTTTCCCAGTCATAGCTGACCTCAGCACAGTTGATGAGCTGGCTTTCCTTGTTGCCCATAAATTCTGCATTCTTTGTGTTCATTTCCAGTGATACATTCTCCCACAATTCACATACAGCTATGTGAACCTTCCCCTAGGTCTGAGGTAACATCTGGAAAATAGTACCACCTTTATCTTATCTACAGTCCATGTTCTAGGTATGCACAGAGGAGTATTTGCAGGGTGTTCAGTGGTCGTTGGTGGTCACAGATGCCATCTGTCCCATAACTTGTGGTGTTCTTTCTTTGACCAGTGATATGAGTATGAGCAGGTGCTTCTTTGCACAAATTCTGTGATTCTGTGATTCTATGATGTAACCCTTCCATCAACATATACATGGGAACTCGAGACTCACAAAGATGGCTAGAATTGGGATTCTTTAGCCTGGAAAAGAGGAGGCTCTGGTGTGACCTTATTGTGGCCTTTCAGGACATAAGGGGAGCCTAGAAGAAATCTAGAAAGGGATGGTTTGCAAAGGCATGTAGTGATAGAGCAGGTGTAATTGGATTAAAACTGAAAGAGATTAGGTTTAGATTGGATATTAAAAATAAATTCCTTGCTGTGAGGTTGGCAAGGCACTGGAACAGGCTGACCAGAGAAATTTTGGATGCCACAACCCTGGAAGTGTTCAAGGCCCTGGTCTAGTGTGGCTGGCAATGTCAGAGGTGTTGGAACCAGATGATTTTTAAGGTGCCTTCCAACCCAAACTGGTCTATGATTCTATGAACTCATACAAGTAGCTGTATTTTTATTAACATAACAGAAATGCAAGGGATGGTTTTTTGAAAACAATTTTACTTTAATAACAATAAACTAGGTAAAATTTCCTATGGTTATTAATCAAATTGTATTATTCTTGTACTCCTTTTTTGTTGCTAATTTGTGTAATGAATGACAGTATTGGAAACAGCCTATCACCATAGAGAAGCATATCAAATTAGACCTCTTTGGAACAATTCACTATACTGCTGCATAGCCAGGGTTGTATTGAATAATTCACATAGCCCTGGTACACTGGTTTATAAGAGATCACAACAACAGAATAATGCTAGATCAAATCTATTTTTAAAAGACAAAAGGGTAAATTGACTCTAAGTTATGCTCTTTGCACTGTCAAATTACTCCAGAAGGAAATTTTTTGCTATTAGAATAAAATCCCTTATATTTGGGCTTTGTGGCAAGGTTTGGTAACTGGGAGGGGCCTATAGAGGTGGCCTCCGTGAGAAGACAACAGAAACTGACCCCGTATCAGACAAAGCCAGTTACAGACAGCTCCTAAGAGAGCCTGCCACTGGCCAAAGTTGTGCCCACCAGCTGCTAGCTCCTCTCTGATATCATATTTAAGAACAGATAAAAATGCTGCTCAGCAGCTGTGACAAAGAAGAATGAGCAAAAGTGAAACCATCATCTCCAGAGACATCAATGTCACAGAAGAAGAAAGGGAGAAGGTGGTCCAGGCACTAGAGCAGAAGTTCCCCTGCAGCCCCTTGGAGAGGACTGTGGTGAGGCAGGCTGTCCTCCTGCAGCCCATGGAGCTCTGTGGGGGAGCAGAGATCTGTGTGCAGTCCATGGAGGACCGACCCCATGCTGAAGCAGGTGGACATGTCAGGAGGAAGGTGCAGGATGTGGAGAAACCATTCAGGAGCAGATTTTCTGGTAAGAGCTGCAGCTCAGAATCCATGCTGGAGTAGTCTGTTTCTGAAGGACCATGCCCCATGGAAAGGAGCCTTATTGGAACAGTTTATGAAATATAGTATCCTGAGCAAGGGACTGGGTGTTGCAGCAGGGGAACAGTGTGAGAAGGAAGGAGTGGCAGGGAGGAGCTGTTATGGGCTGATGTGAACCCCACTCTCCATCTTCCTGTGCCACTTGAGAGAAAGAGGTACAGAAGTCAGGGGTGAAGCACTGAAGCTTAGCCTGGGAAGGAGAGGAAGGGGAAAGTGTTTTTAGTTTAGTCTTTTATTTCTCACTATCTTACACTGTTATTAATAAGCAATAAGCTGGACTCCCCAAATCAAATCTGTTTCGCCATGAAAATAACTGGCAAGAAAACACCATGTTTTTAGCTTGATTCTCAAGTTCTTTAATCTTATTTTCTCTCTCTCTCCTGTGGAGGAGCATCTCAATGGGTACCTGGCAGCCAGCCATGGCTAACCCAAAACACTGCAAAAAGAGAATATGATCGATGATTATTTACATGTAATTACCTGCAAGCTTTCATTGGGTATTTAAGTTGGAAAACAAGTTATTTTTCCATTAGATGTAGTAAAAGAATTTAAACTTCCTATTCCTCAATGTGATTTTTAACAAGACACCTGACAATATATAATAGGAGTAATGGTGCAGAATTAGTACACAGTAAGGAAAGAAGAAAATATGAGATTAATCATATAAGTTTATATTCTCATGTAAAAAAAATTTGGATTAACTTCTTTGTTGCTTATAAAGGGGGATTTTTCAAAATACATTTCTAAGTACAGCAAAGTACATTAAAAATAGTGTATGTTTTTTTACTTTTAAGTGCAAACACCTAAAAGCTTAGTTTTCTAAGAAAACTAAGAATAGTTTTCTTAGAAAATTACCGTGTCACTACTTACTCCACCCCCGGTTCTTTTTGTTGCTTTTTTTTCTAAGAGAGAGATCCATGACTTCATTGAGCTCTTGTCAATGCCCATAGGACATTAAGAAACAACTAGGAGTCTCCAGATATATGCTGCCATTTCAAAACTCTCAAAACTGTGCTTCTTAAATTCTATTTGTGGATTCCAATGAAGTCATGCAATGTGTAATGAGAAGCTTGGTAATATGTTGGCTGTTAAATCCATTTGTATTTTTATTGATTAACTGGCTGTAAGAAAAGCATTAATTTGTTAACAGAAATAGAGTCTATTGTATGTGTACCATAGCATTTTGTTAAGATGATTAGAAAATCCACTTTTATCTTCTGATGTGTGATGGTATGCTAAAATTTCACTTTAAACTCTCTTACAAAGATAACCCCCAATGCTTAAATGGTAAATAACAGGGTTTTGTTTGTCCTTTTCTTATCTGCATTTTCTTCCTTTCAAATGTTAATAGCCTTAAGAATTATTTTATCCAGTCTTAGCGTAAGCAGTCATTCATGGCCCTTTTCTAATTATGATCAATAGATTCCTGAAATGGCACTGCCTGGAAAATATTCTATTCATGATCAAAGGAGGCAATTGAATCACATTTGCAGTCTTATATAGTTATATTTATTGAATATATTTAGAATATCCTCTGAAATTAGTGCTGGATTTTAGTTTTGATTTAGACTATACAAAATGATGAATAGACCTTTTCAATTTCAATTGACTAGAATTGCCTGTCTTCTTCCTGAAGTCACATGATAAAAGGTCTGTAATGGTAAAAGGTATCCAAGAATCTTCATGGTTTCTGAGAAATAATTGCTTACTAGCATATTTTAAATGCAGTGTTTAAAGTTTCTTTCCCTTTAAAGTGGGGAAAATAGGCTCAGGTTATTCTGAGAAAACCTTTCAATTGTGAAAGTCATGGAGACAGGAGGACTGGGGAATACAAGGGTAGAGATTTCAGCAGGAAAAGTGACCAGTTCTTAATGAAACTCTGATAACTCCCACCCTACTGGAGACATTGTTCTGGACTGGTCATAGGCCCTTCATAGTTATTCTCTACTGTTAATCAAGTCAACAGTGGAATAAGTGCACGTTATTTTGGCGTGTTATCTTGAAAAGTGTTTCAAAGTACTCTAGAGGGAGATTGAGGCATCCCTCAGAAAAGCAGCCCTTTATTCTGGAAGGAGGAAATCAACATGGCACAGACAACATGGGTTCACAAAGGAAAAGTCCTATATAGCTAATCTGATATATTTCCATGATAAAGTCATCGGCCTTTGTGTGAAGGGAAGGTGGTAGATGCAGTTTTTCTGGGTTTTACTAAGGCTGTTGATATTGTTCCTCACAGCATCCTTCTGGACATGTCCAGCTGTGGGATGAGTGTGTTTCAGGTGTGCCAGGTGAAGAACTGGCTGAAGGGCAGAACTCAAAGGGTTGCAGTGAATGGGGCTACATCTGTCTGGCAACAGACCATCAGTAGTATTCCTCAGTTCAATTTTAGGGCCAGTTCTGATCAATATATTTATATATATAGCAATATATTTTTAACCATCCTGATGAAGGAGCTGAATATACCATTAGAAGATTTGCTAATGATACCAAGCTGGGAGCTGCTGTTGACTCTTGAGGAATAGGATGCCTTTCAGAAGGATCTAGAGAGATTGGAGCATTAGGTAATGATTAATAGGATGAAATTTAACAAGAATAAATACCATATTCTGCTCCTAGGGTGGAGTAATATTGGGCACAGTAATAAATTGGGAGGCGAATGGCTGGATAGCAGTCTTGCAGGAAGGAACTTGGGGGTGCTGATCTGCAGCAGGCTCAGTGTGAGTCAGCAGAGTGCCCTGGAAGTCCAGAAGGCAAACTCCATCCTGAGATGCCAGAAACAGTGTAATCAGCCCATCAAAAGAAGTGATTGTCCCTCTCTACTCAGTGTTGGTGTGGCCTCACCCTGAGCACTTTGTGAAATTCTGCACCCCACAATTTAAGAAGGTCATAAAGGTCCTTGAATGAATCCAGAGAAGGACAACAAAGCAGGTGAAAGGGCTGGAAGGAATGTCCTTAGAGGAGCAGCTAGGGACTTTAGGCTTGTCTAGTTTGGAGAAAAAGAGGCTGAGGGGCAGCCTCATTGTTCTCTGCAGCTTCCTGAGGAGGACAAGTGGAAAGGGAAGTACTGAACTCTACTCCCCAATGTCCAGTGACAGGATGCATAGGAATGGTTCAAAGTTGTGCCAAGGGAGGTTTAGAGTGGACATTAGGAAGCATTTCTTTACTGACAGTGTGATCACACACTGGAAAAGGCTCCCTAGAGAGATGGTCAATGCTCCAAGACTGTCAGTTTTTTAGAGGTGTTTAGACAATTCCCTTAGCAACACGCTTTAACTTTTGGTCAGCTCTGAAGTGGTCAGGCAGCTGGAGTGGATGGCCATTGTAGGTCTCTTCCAGCTGAACTGTTCTAGTCTATTTTATTCCAAACACAGTGTTACCCACTGTTTCCATATCAAGTAGGAGACCACAAGACCACATAAATCATTCTTTCCTATCTTTCTGCACATATAACAATAGTAAATAATATGCACATTTACAGTATTAAACAAGGTTTAATTGCAAGCTGTGAAAATTATTTGCAGGTCTTTCTATCACTGTGTTTACAATCAGTTTGTAAAATTGATCCACATAAAAGATTCATGCTATTTATTATCTTAAAAAGAAAAGTAGGAAAGCCTATTTAGTGACTTTTTTCTAAGGGCAATCCACTGTTTTAGGCACCATTCATTTTAAGAGATGAAGAACAGATAATTGTTTGCAACCAGATTTAAGTTTAAAAGTTTTCTTGGCTTTCCCATAATTATGCTTGGTGACCTTGAGCAAATCATCCCTGCACAGATCTGTTAATCTTCATTTCCCACATGTAAAATGTGAAGAGGAATGGATGGGAACACTGGTACATAGAAAATATCATAGATGTATATTTAAGACCTGGAAACATTCTAGTATTATTATGGAAAGGTCATAAATTAGCATTCTCAAACATTCTCAACTGCAGACAGGGCAATCATGCATCATCTTATCTTGACTCATTTTTAAGTGACTAATTTATGGGTTTACTTCCTCACAGAGGCCTCTGAAGTTCTCTGTGTATGTGTTGATGAAATAAATATTTTATTTAGACAATGGAAGCAGCTGAGTTTCCTCTATCTCAGGGAATAGGGAGAAATTATGAAAAAATAAGGCATCTTGTGTGATCTGTAAGAGGCAAGAAAGAAAACTTAGGAAGTGTGATTCAGAAGGTGCCTGAAAGTAAAATATTATCAGTTAAATAATTACAAAGATGTGTGGGATAACTGTGAATATTAACTACCCCACAAAAAACTAAAATTTCCTCATGAGAAAGAAAAGATACTGTATTGACATTCTGGAATATAAATTTTAAAACTAGCATCATGTGATGATATTTTATTGTCACCATGACTTTTAGGCCAGCCAGGCGTATCACACCTTCTGGGTAGTATAATACAGTGGACACATACAAAAGGGTTTATGGTAGAGTTAGAGCAGCAGAAACTAGCTTCTGGTTTGATTTCCCTCAATATCCATGCTACACTACCAAGCTGTTAGCACAGAAATATTCCCCGGCACCAATTAAAGGTTATTTGTTTTTCTACAGATTTAGAAATACAGACAGGAAAGATGGAATCCCAATTTCCCTAGTAATTTGTAATTATCATTTGACTTGATTTTTAGCTACAGTTATTACTGTGGGCTGAAAAGATACTCTGGAAGTTATTGATATTTTGGCCAATGCTGAAACCATACTTTATCGCTAAAAATAACTTATTTCCAATGGCTTGTCAGAGGGGAAAAAAAAGAAAGATCTTGTCTCTAAAGCTTATCTAAATGATACAAGCTTTTATCAGTAAGCTGTTATGTGGTACTGCCATATTTTCAAGCGCTTCAGTGTAACCATAGAAGTATATTTGGCTGTTACAGCATTTGAAAATCAATAATTATGCACTTTCCATGCCTATTGTGCACATCAACATTTTCAATACAGCCATTTCACAGACTGTGGCGCCATGAAGATGCTGGCATAAGAAAAGCAGATGGAGTTTTAGAGAAAGTCAGTGTGTCATTTCACAATGCATGGAACAAGACCAGAGATCTTTCATCTAATATAAAACCTTGAACCAGTGAGCTAACAAAGGGAGGAAGTTTGAATTATGAAAAAAAGAATTACAAATCTTATTTTATTGTCAATTCTTGTAAGTTTTACATGTTTAAACTCCATTTAAAAATAAATTGTCTCACAGTATCTCTGTACCTTGTTGATGAACTTGTGAATCAGCTACTGGCAACAAAGACAAAATTCCCTCATTGTATATCCCTTAGTGTGTCCTGAGAATTAATGGCTAGGATTAGGTCAGCATTATAAACATAAAAGAGGGTTAAAAACTTTTAAAAGTAGTCAAAACACAGATCCTTCTGCTCTAGCATCCCATCTCCAGCAGCAGCCTAAAGCTCAGAGAGGGTCATAAGAACATTTAGTTCCCAGCTTCCTACCATCTGCAGCTCAGAGAATTCCTGGGAAAAATGTGATTCCTGTGTAATCAATAATCTTTAATACTTTTTTATTTTTGTATGGTCCTAGGTTACAAAAGAAATCAAGCGATCTCACAGTTCCCTCTTAGAAAGGACATAGCTTTAAATATAACTAGAATCCTCTTAAAAGTTTTCAGTTTATAGGGATATAAAGAATGAAAAGAACATATTTCTGAGCAGTTGCAGCAATCCTTGTGCAACAGAATCTGCACATATTCATTATCAATTACACATGGCTAACAAAATTATAATTTGTGCCTGACTTGATGGCTGAAAGTTGCTGTTGTTTTTATAAATCGTGAATTTTCTAAAATTCTCAAAATCTGCTTTTCCAGTTTATCTTAACATATGTATCTTGCTTCCTATGTGATATTTACAATTTTTTACATGGACAATTAATAAAGTAAAATTTAAATAAAAATGTGGTACGTAGACAATAAGGTAAATTTGATATGCATTATTTCTATTATATGAGTACAAGAAATACATAAGGAAAGGATATTTCTTTAGTCTAAATGTGTATGTGATAATATTTGTGTATTTAAAATAAAATATTTTTTCTTCTTCTTCTTTTTTCTAATGAAAGAAAAATGAAATATGCAAGTCACCCTGGTAGAACAGTGAAGAACAGGGGTCCTGAGATACAGATATATTTGCCCACTGCTGTATGAAAGTAAAACACACAAGCAAAGCAAGAAACAAACCACTGACTTCCATTTTCAGGCTCAATGTCTTCCCAGGACAGAATGTGGAACTCTCTCATATGCCATGCACATTCGAAAGTGCTTTTTCCCAAAGGAAGGTAAAATATGGGAAAATTTAATTAAAGTCCGCCTTTTGCTTTAGAAGAGAACAATTAGAACAACTGGAAAGGAATGATTATAGTCAACATAAATTCTAAATAGGTGCACACTAACTCTACCATATTTTCCTTGGCTCTTATAAAAAATCAGGAATACATAGGAACAATGCATACAGTATTCCCACTCGTCTGGCATGCACTTCTTGGACGAAATTTTCTTGTACATCTTCATGAACAGTGTTTGCCTCTCCTCTTTGCTGTTGGCCTTGTTGCTGCAGGGGTTTTTGGTGATCTCCTGTACCTTCACTCACTGTTGTGGTAGAATCTCCAACAGCAGACAAGGAACTTTGTCTGGTCCCAAATCCTGTGTTCACTTTCTTCCACCTCTTTACTCTGAAATGAAATTTTAAAAAACGGTGTGACCACAACAAGAAACAGAAAAGTCAGGTGAAATTTAAACAACTGCAGATCAAATGTCTTCTAAGAAAAATATTTCAATAGGAGATGGTAGAATTTAAATGAGAAAATCTTTCTGTATTGTGAACTTTAGAGTACACACTGGATATTTTTTCAGCGGATTGCTTAATAAAAAATGAAAAAGCATAGGGTTTCAGAGCAATTACTTGGAATTGTCTTTCACAGTGAGAAACAAGCAACTTTTGATGACTAGGAGCCATTATTTATTGATTGGCAGTTCTGAACTTCAGTCCTACTGTTATTCAAGATACATTTAAAGTACTTACTTGAAACTGATGAGTCTCTTTATGCCAAGAAGGGAAAGTGGGGAATAGTGAAAAAGATCAAATATATCTCAAATCCCTCATTTGACAGAATTCTAGCCTCTAGTTCAGCATCATGTCTTCATATTAAATTTATAACAATAAGGAGAGACTATTTACAAAAACATAAACACTGTAAAGTTTATCATTGAAACATAACAATGCTAAAAGCGTGTCAGTTTTTATAATTTTTGAGTTGGTAAATCACATTCCTAATAACAATGTGCAGCAGACCAAGAACATCCACTCAAACTGGGTGCCAGAAACAGGCTATTACACTCCTGGGGAATTTAGAGCACAGGGAATAGACAGTAGCCTTGTATAGAATAACAGAGATTTATCAAAATTTAGGATCTTAAATACTGCCCAAAGTAGCTACTCTACAAACTGACTCAAGGAGACTGCATGTAAGAGTGAGGAAATCATGTCAGATCTAAACCATTTCTGTATGTTACTACTTTTTATCTCATCCATGATTAATTTATTGTGCTTTAAGCTTAGGGACATAAATCTCCAATTCCCTCCATGTCATCTTTTCACTTTCATTCAAATCCTACCAAAAGCCATGGTGCAATGGTGTTTCTTGTTTTCTTTATGTGTCTTGAACAGGTTTTCAGAAGAGAATCCACAAACCCATTGGTTTAATCTTGATTCTGTCACCCCTAAAGTTCTGTGAACAAAGTCTGAGTAACACATCAAGGAACCTGAGACTTCTTACCAAAATGTGGAGACTTTTTACCACTTTGATGGTACCCAGTTACTTCTTTGTAGTTGTAATCCATTCCCTGGCACTGCAGACAGGTCAGTCATGCCATTGTGCACATACATCTAATCTAATCTAATCTGCCTACTATTTATAAAACAACAGTGTTCTTAGAAAAAACAGCATCACATGTCAAAAGCATTTAAGCTGCCAAAGTGTAAAAAGCCTTTGAGCTGGCACAGTAGTGTAATTGTTTATAGCATCAGGAACCTCATAATGCTCCTGTCTACTGATGAACATCCCCACTAATTATTCCAGATACAGACTGATTGCCAAGCCCTACATCAGTAAGAATCAATAAACTGGCAAGTTCTTCACCCTGCTGGATACACAAGACTAGGCTGTTCAGAAACTTGGTTGCTTTTACTGAATTTTACTGGAATCCTTTTGAAAGAGATGTCTGTTTCCTTTTTAATTATTTTAATCTAATGATTTCCAATAATGACTTTGCCTTATAAAAAATTCTAGATAAGTTCTATCAACAACTCCTTATTAAAATACTTGTGCAAAATCTCTCGTAGTTCAATCCTTTCCCATTCATTTGCTTATTGAAGATATATTAATAGAATAAAATTAGAATTCCTAAAACTAGCAACTGAAAAAGTTTTAAATTAAATTTAAAGAAAGCAAACTAAAATATATGAAAAAATGTTAGCTGTAATTGATGGCTATGGACTTAAATTACTTCTTGCTTTCCTGGGAATACACATGGTAAATTTTCAGGACAAATCAAGTTATTTGTTTTTAAAATATTTCTTATTTAAAAATTCCAGAAACAAATAGTCTGGAATTTCTAGATGTCATGTTAGGCTATCTGACATCTATAAAAAGTTAGGAGACTTTCATCATGCCTCCTATTTAATTTTTAAATCAATGCAGCTACACATGTAATGAGCTGCAACCAAAAGTGCTGTATGAATATTAGAATGGTAAGCTTTAAATGTTTAGACAAAAGTACTCACACTTGCCAGAAAGCACTAAATCTTACTTAAAAGACTAGTCCTGATCTGTAATGACTTGTAAGACTTGAGTGCCTATTGAGAAGCTAATGTACAACAATGTCCTTTTATTTCCACAATATAAACAGTCTTCAAACACCTCCAGTAGGAATCCCTGAGATTACTGCTTTGATGAAGGGAATTTTTGCCAGGGTGTAACTGGAGTAAGTCACATGTTATGTCAAAAGGATTTGGCTCAGTTGCTCTTCTCTGGTATGTGATATATTTCCTCTGACTAGGTCTGGACGTCTGTGACTTCAATGTGTTTATTCCATGTGATGGAAGCAATGAACAGCCTATTTAAATGCAAACATTTATTAAGACTGTGCCATAAAAAAAATTAAGGAGAGCTTTCCCTTTGTTATTCTGCATCAGCCAACCCTGAAAACACGTGATATCCAGGAAGAAATGTCGCAAGAAGTTGTTGTGTTTTGTCCCTCAGCTGGAAGGGCACTAGGAGTCAAGTGAAATGGGAAACTTGTCTGCTGCCAACTGGAGCTGGCTGAGGTTCCTTGGGGCAGTCGGGGAATAAGGCAGTTGCATGAGTGCTCAAAGAACAAGAAAAAGGACAAGAGAGAATGTCGGAAGCCGTGGCGGGACGGGGAGCTCGGATCCCCGGCAGGGGGAGAAAAACAGAAGCCAGCCAATATGGTTGAAAAATACACTCCGATTTATTAGCAGTCTAAAGGCACTTATATAGTAAACCAGCTTCTTAGCTCCTAAGTGGCTTACTTATCAGGACATATTTCTATTTCTACACAATCAGACGACATTGGCAGTTTTCCACAGTCTTGTTATGCTCAAAAGAATTTTGTCCTTGCCTCCCTTATACTCCTAGATGTCGCACCTGCAAGTACGTTACTCCCTGAAATTTCTCAGGCTGAAACTGTTCTGCTTTACAGAGACTTTCCCATGGAAAGTGTCTCACACACACAGGCCCAAAAGCCTCCAGGTCAATAGCTTGCACAGCTCCTTTATTGATCCCAATAATTCCATTCTCCAACAAGAGAATGGCCTCAAGTTGTGCCAGTGGAGGTTTAGATGGGATATTAGGAAAAAATCCTTCACTAAAAGGGTTGTCAAGCACTGAAACCATCTGCCCAGGGAAATATTTGAGTCATCACCCCTGGAGGTATTCAAAAGATGTGTAGATATGCTTAGGGGCATGGTTTAGTGGTGCTGGGTTAACTGGTGAACTTAATGATCTTGAAGGTCTTTTCCAACCTAAAGGACTCTTAATGCTATGATTCTAAGGTTGTATGATTGTGGTTGTGCAAAGTCTGGTGAGCTCTGCAGCTGTTGCTGTTGCTTTAGCCATCTGTTTGGCCAGTGCTGACAGCGAGTCAAAACCCCTCTGCACGTGGAAGGGCTACTCAGCTGTATTCCAAATTATTGCCAGACAGGGACAAAACCTATGGAAAGATTAAAAATAAAAGTAATAAGCAACTGCTCTTGAAGAAAATTTTAAAAATGGGGTATAAATGAATAAGCAAAATAAAATGCATGGGTTTCAAACTCTAGATAAATGAGCAAAACATTTTAAAGCCCTTTTCCTTACAGCACACAAATAGAAAATGCTATCAAATTCAGCTAACAAAATAATGAAAAGACACAAGCATATAAAAAGGCAGCATACCATATGTCCACCAATATCTAGTACAACAGGAACATTAAGAAGGACATTAAGATAGTGTCCCCATTGTGCCCAGGTATACAATAACATATGGTACATTTCCTGCTTCACTGTGCATTTCCTTGCTTTTGTTGTTTAGCACCACTAATTTAGAGCTCAATTAATACAGTTTGTGCATGCATTTCTCCACAGAATATTTTAAAAATTTTTACTGCTGTTTAAATTAATCTCTTTTTTTAGTGTAAGTGCACAGTAAGTATTAAATGGAAGGCAAGATTCTTTCCAAACATTAATTAAACGGAAGAGCTAGATAGAACTATTTTAAGGTAGCTACACATGATACTTAAATTATTATTGTTGTCTTCTTTAATCCTCACACAATTTGCTGTAATGATTCTACAGAGAAACATTAAAAGGTTGTTGTTTTTTTAAACAGTGACGACTTCCCAAGGACAGATGTGCGTATTTCTCAGGAGTATAGATTAGAGGCAAAATAGTAAGGGACTAGTGTAGCAGTGTTAAAGAAAATACAACAAGAAATATAAGG
The DNA here is from genome assembly GCF_041296385.1 of Aphelocoma coerulescens. Lineage (NCBI taxonomy): Eukaryota > Metazoa > Chordata > Aves > Passeriformes > Corvidae > Aphelocoma > Aphelocoma coerulescens. Next base: position 110,399,326 of record NC_091015.1, read on the forward strand.
TGACTATATTCTGATAAATATCCACCTGTACATGTGGAGAAGAGAGGGAAATGAAGGTGTCTGAAAAATTTTTCTCCTTCAAGGACGTTTATTCTTGAAAAACTAAAGCTTAAGGAATCTCCGTATTTCCAAAAACAAGATGGAAGTTATTTGTGAAACACACTCTCTCTCTCTTTTTGGTATTTACAGATTCCATATGCCTCTTAGAAGTGCTGAGTTTTGCCATACTAGCTCAATCCTACCAAGGTTTCTATTTGAATTCAGGACTCCTATGGAAACTAAAACCCAGTTCTCTTCTCAAAGGAATGCTATTAACTATCTCATGTGCCTTTCTAAAAATTCATAAACTGTGTCATGAGTTTGATATAGAAAATGAAATTAGATTGGCAATAAGCCCCCACCACCACCATCTCAAATACTTGCATCAGAAATATTTCGATCAAATAATTTAGACCAAATAACTGATATCCTGAATATGTAATTTTTAACTATATAATATGAGAGTTCATTTAGTAATAATAAATAATAAATTTCAGTTTGGACCCACTATGATTTGTCTTTTACTGTGTCACCAGTGACAGTGGTGCTACACTGAACGATTTTCAAGTGTGGATATAGAAGGAAGGGATCTCTGGTATGAAACCAAATCAGAGTTAAGAAAGGAAATCATTATAAGCTTGATCTAGCATCTACTGGTATAAACTAAACTGCAATTTTAGGCTTTTATTTATGAATAAAATGATTAATATTCTAAGTGGAATTACAGGTTAATGCCCAAGATATAGGACATGGATTTATGTCAGATTCTGCTTTAATTAAAACATATTTGCCATTTAGCATTAGGGGACTGTGAAAGATCATGAGTGAACATATGGATATTGAATTAGGTTTCGTATTTTTACACTGCAGAAACTACTCAAACCAACTGTAAATTCACCCACTATGCCAGTCTCTAAAAATACTATATGTGCTCTCAAACAGCATGACTTTTTCTTTAAATGTTAAATGTTGTGTTTCCTTTGAGATCCACAAGACCACCAGCCATCTTTTTCTATATTTCTCATTAATTTTTTTTTACTTATTGAACTCATTAAAAATTATGCTTTGATTTTCCTTACAAGAAAATGTTTGTGTTTTCCTATATAATTATAACCCCTTTTAACTTCAAAATTTATGCCAGGATAAATTTCCCAAGTATATTTCTGGGTACAGTGTATTACAGTAGGTACGGCTGAAATTCATTATACAATTACACGTAATATTTTCCCTAAGAAAGAATATGACAAAATTAATATTTTGATCAAACTTTTGCTATTAAACCAAACCCTTCGCTTCTGTATTGCTGTAGCTGAAATGTTGAATGAATTACTGACTGTAAGAACTTTTAGAATGGTAGAGGATAAATACAACTCCGTGGCTACTTAATAGGAAAATCTTCCTTTGAACAGTCTTTCACAACTCAGGTCTTGTTAACTGCGGTTTTCCAAAAGAAGAATCATTCTCACTTATAACATAATTGTTTCACTGTTCTGACATATGAAAAGAATTAAAATGACCTTTAAAAACTCTCTTTTTCTTGAGTTGTTAATTCTCAGATATTCACATATTTTTGCTCAGTTAACTTTGCATAATAACATCTTTCTTCAATTCTAATATTTTAGAATATGATCATGATAGGCTATGGGATGACCAAATAAGATGACTTTTCCTTTCAACTACATGATAGAAGAAAAATTCTATCCATTCTCCCCAACAAAATGAACACAAGAAGCAAAAATTCAGCTTTTAGGGGAGTCATAGTAATATTCTGGCCTTTCTACTTTTGGTTTCTAGAATAGTTTGGACCTATTGGAATGAACCAAAATATTCATATCAGCTTTTACAGTGAAAATATTCAGAAAAAAGTACATTTTTAAAAATTTGCCTGAAAATGCCTTTTTTTTCCTCTTATGTCCATCTCTATTTATCACTCATGCAATTGTGACAGTAAATATTTAATTCCTGGCAAATTACAATAAGGTATCAGAAAATTTCCTTTGAAATTTGAAAAAAATAGCATGTTTCAGCATTTTTGCTGTTGCTAAGCATATACTCAGGCCAAAAACAAACTGATTTTGACATTTTTCTCATTATTCAAAGCATTGTGTTTCACACTTGTGTTGCAAGCACGCAAAATTTAAATACATTTCAAAGTAAAAATTGGAAAAGAGATATCAGAAATATTGAAGGATGTAGATAGTATAGGTGACTGCTTTAGGACTTGTAAGTAGATGCAAGAAGTCTCACTTGTATAACATGCTTTAATATTTCTTTACAAAATGCTTTCTGATTTTGAACACAGGAATAGTTCTTCTGGTCCTACAAAGAAGAAGATATAAATAATATATACACTCCTCTCTGTTTTAAGAGCATGATTTGCATAGAATTGTTTTTTGAGCAAATTCTTTAATAACAGAGAAAAGGCTAAGAAAGTACACTTGGCATAAGCCCTTTTCTCATTCCTTTTTTAATACATTAAGATTCATTTGCCACAATAATATCTTCACCTACACAATCTCCAGGCCAATAAAAATCATGATCATTTCCCTTCGCAGCAATTACATGGTTGCCAGCTTCAATTTAATTCCTTTTACCCTTTCAGAATTCTTAAATTTTAACAGTTGCTCAACATGCATCTTCATTACTTCTCTCTTCTTTCAGGTATGAAAGATATAAAACTCTGTAGCAGACATTAACTTTCCTCCCCATGTCCCTTATTCACTTTCTATTTTGCATCCAAATATGTAATGAAACTAAATGAGGTATTTTCAGAATTATATTGGGGAGGTTCTTTGTACAATTTTTTCCCAATATAAACAGTGCATCATACTAAGATTTGGATTGAAAATCAAGTTCTCCTCAAAATAAAGAAAAAAACCGTGTACACTCAAATACTTTAATTCCTGAAAAAATTGCTTACTATACTGTGGTATCATTCAGTATTATGCCTCCTAGTTATCGTCATTGAATGAAAATTATATGAGAGTTCTGGGAAGCACTAGAGAGCTATGCCATAGACCATGTTCTGCCTTGGATCATTGCCCAAAACACTGCTCATCTTTGACAGTGGTATCTCTTGAACCGGCTGGAGTAGGAACAAATAACGTGCACAACTGCTGTGCTGTGATTATGAGCTTTGCAACAGTGAAAGCAATTCCTTTAAAACTTGTAAGGCTAGAGATAGAACTTGAATGTGAGCATTACAATTAGTCATTATGCTCCCTACCATTCCTCCCAGCTTCAAATCCTGACATGATAGAAGCTACTATTTCACCAGCTGTTAAAGATAGCATGCAGCTAGAAAATCATCTAACTGGAAGTTGGAACCCCAGCTTTCAAATACCACAAAGCACTAATCTCCAGTTCTGTGGCTGGTAAGGTTTTGACCGCTGAAATCATGTGGGAGCTGAAGTGAAAAGCAAAAAATGGTGATGGCAATCTGGTGACATGAAGGTTTCATTATCTTGTGACCTACCCTGACTGATAAAAAAGTACAAGGGCTCTCAGGACCAGTAAAATTATCTTATGTATGCAAACAGCAGGGGGAAAGCTCTGATGCCATAACGGCAGTAAAGCTGACAAAGACAAAAGCAGAGAAAGAGTAAAGCAATTAAAGATGAGGTAAAACACAAGTAGATAAGATATAGAGCATGCCTTATTTTTTTCCCTTGTCCATTTTTTGTAACATTTTTTAATCTATTTACCAATGTGTTAGAAAAACAAATTGGTATTTGCCAAATACTATTCATAGATCTGGTAAAAGTTAACAATAATACTTTTCTCAGTTTGGGGTTTTTTGGGAGGTTCTTTGGTAAGAAAAGATGCCTGAGTCTTTCCATAACTCAATTACATTAATTGATGCGTTTTCCTGGTCTTAAAATCGAGTCAAACATGGTTAGAAGGGAAAAAGGGGTTTTACCTCTGAATTTATTTTAAAGATCCTTAGGTGCACCATGGCCAGGATGAATGCACCCCAATGCACACCACAATGCACCCACACAATAGATCTGGCATAACATTATAGGTCTTACTAATTAGCATATCTATCAAAGATTCCCCAACGAGAGGCTGCAATGAGCCCCCCTCCCCAAGGAACCTTCCCCTGGATGGTTCTATCTTGGTTTACAGAATGTGTTCTGGAGAGGACCTTGGGGTCTGGGGCACACTGATCCCTAACTATGAGGCTTCTAAGATGTTTAGTCTCCTAGCTTGACAAACAAGTCTAAGAATGTAGGCTAAAAACCACAAAGAATACAAAAGTTATAAAAAGGTATATAAAAGGGGTATAAAAGAAAAGGCAAAAAATCATCATGGCTTCAAATGATGCACCTAATTCTCAATATAGTTCAGAATAAGTTGACCTATTACCTACACACTCCTTTGAAAAGTCTAATTTTAGTGTCTCTTGATTATGACAATGCCAGGTCAAAATTCTTCATGGTATGACCGTGTCTCTACTGTCTATTTTTCTGTTACTCCTCCAGCATCCAGAACCATTGCATCAGGAATGTCTGCAGATACATTCCTGCTTAGTACTTTCAGAATTCTTTTATTGGCCTGTTGCCCAGAAATTCAGATAAACAATTTTGGATCCAGACAATGGACTTACTGTCCCCAGTATGGTTGGAAATTGTTTCCAGGTTTAGCTGTTACCTTTTCGGGGATCGAGGTGAGACTGACAGTTCTGTGGTTTCCCATCTCCATCTTCTCTCCCTTTCTGTGCAAAAGGCTGCTCAAAATGCTGCCTCTGTTTGCTGCCTCTCTTATTCTTGCTCTCACCCAGGCTTCAGTGCCCCGTTTCTCATGTTTGACCAACAACAGTGCCATGCTCAGCTCATCTCCTGCCTTCATCATTCTGTAAATCTCATTCACACCCCTCTCAGACCTCTGAGTGGAAGGGTTCAAGACTCTTCCCTTACAAAGCAGACAATGCATCCACCTGACCCATTCAGGAGCTGGAGCATACACACCTGTTGGTTTATTGTACATTCATGCTTAAAAGTTAAAAGAAAACCCCAAATATATATACATTGATGGAATATTAATAGATCCAATTGTATGTCATTGACTTTAATTTCACATCCTCTGTAATTTTACTTATAACTTTTGACAATAGAAAAGGTCGTATATCTTGAACATCCTTTCTTTCAGTAACAATACAAAAATATTGTTCGGTTGGTTTTCTTGTTTGTTTGTTTGGTTTTTTAATAGAATTATTTTGTTACTGTTACAATTCTCTGTCTGCTGCTTCGCAAGTCCTTGTTTTTTCAGATCTCTAAATTTTTTAGTACTTCCAAAGATTAAATTTTTCAAACTATTCTTTAGATGCCTGTAAATGGCTACTTTTGAAAAATATTGATGCAATAATAAATAAAAGAAAGGTTATAGTTCTATTTATGTCATTAAATTAATAGAATATTGGACTGACATGCTATGAAGCTCTTCTGTGACCAGAAACAGAATCCAGCTTTTTGCTCTGTTTTTAAACCAGGCACAGCTGATTCAGTGTATTCTCCTTATTTCCCGAAAATTATGAATCACAGTGGGGGGTCGCAGAGTGAGCATCATCCTACTGGGATCAGAAATATCAAAAGCAGTTTGAGAATATTGTCTGTACAGTAGATTTTCTTAGATTTTAGGAACTTTTACAGCATTTTATAGAAGATACAGAAGATCCATAGAATATGCGGAATTCAGAAGTACATACATGATCTATGCTGGATTTAAAAACCACAAAAACTTAAACCAAACAAGCTAGTTCTTTCATCATGTGGTTCTGAATTCTGCTCATCTCTTGTGTTGTTTGTGCTGGATTTGATCCGTTTTGTGCCAGTATAACTACATTAACTGCATGAACTGATGCACAGAGTATTAGAACTAGTCACTGTCAGGTTCTAATAATGAGTGGCCTTGCCATTTTGATAAAGTAAAGCAGCTTATCTCTCACAAGTTATGACAGAAAATTGAGTGTAATACAATCATGCATGAAAATAGAGACATGTTTGTTACAAACACATGCATGTCTGTGAATTAATTTACCTCTGAATAAGAAGAGGTATGAACACAGCATTCAATTATTCCTAAACCCGATGGGAGAAATACATTTTTTCCCCTCTAAATTGTGAAAGAAGCACCACTGACAGCTCAATGCTGATGCATCTCTAACATGTATAGAGCTACTTTCACAAAACTAATAAAAATTCTGAGCATACATAAATAATTTCTGTGCAACAACTCCTTTAGTATTAGTCAGAATTTCTAAGTTTTCCTAAGTCTTCCCTCCTTATAAACTAGAAATTTAGAGACAACATACAAAGAATATGAATAATCTTAGCTCAACTTTAACTTTGTAATTTTTCAGTTTGGCACAACTACTACTTGGGAATTTTTTATGACAAGTGCAACTGTACTGGGAAGGAAAAGAAGCTCTTTAGTGTCAGTGTTGTCTTCAGAATGAAGCACTTAAAGTGCCTCTAAGAGGAATACATTTGCATTCTCCAAGTCTGAGATGCTGTTTTACTTAAAAAATCTTATGTCTGGGGTAACACCAGAATTCATTTATGAATCTAAAACCATAAGAACATTAGAATGTTTTCTCTTCTTTTTTCTATTCATTTTCTAAATTTTGGAACACAGCCGTGTTGCAGTGCGGGTGGCAGTGGCCACTGCAGCAGAGCATTCAGAGAACTGGTCCACAGGATGCCAGAACACAGAGTTCTGATTCTCATCCCGTGGCCACGGTGAGTTCCCATGATCCCAGTGCTTCTTAGTTTACATGTTTTAAGTTCATTGGTTCAGGAGGTCTCCACCCAGTTTTATGTATAAGTTCATGTTTATGTATTTCTCCCAGTTGCTTATGTATTAGTTCTGGAAAGTTCTCCCTTCTTTGCTGCCCCATTGGTCTACTCATGTAATTCCCTCCCCTAAGTTATCCCCATTGGTTATTCCCCTGTTATCTCCTCCTCCTCACTCGATCCCCATTGGTTGTTTCCCTTTGTTCCACCCTCCATATAAAATGCTGTGCTGTCCTCTTTTTCCTGGTCTTTGTCTCTGGATTTTCCACCAGCAATAAACCAGCTGGAACCGACACAGAGGCTCCTTCTTTCATGCTTTGCCTCTGCTGATGCTTTTACACCACCTTTGTTTGGGGCTCGCTCCTTGCGAAGGAGGCAGCTTTCCCTGCAGGCTGCAGCTGACAGCTTTCCCTCCTTCCTGCAGCCAACCCCTGCCTGCAGCAGCAGAAGCCAAGGACATCTGCAGCTGGACACTGTGCTGCCTCAGGCAGCCCCAACAGTGTCACAGCTGAAACACAACAACAGTGAAAAAATAAATAACTGTCAAATATTTTACAGGTAATGGTAAAGAAACACAAGCCTATAAACCTCACAAATGCTGACAGACCCAGGTTGACAGACCATGCTTGCTTGCTTTTTTTAATTTTGGTAGTAAAATAGGCTTTTTTTTCTTTTTTTGCAAGGCGGATCCATTTATATCCATGATGGATATAGAAAAAGACATTACTATATTTCTGCCTAAAAGTTAAAAGTAGAAAGTGCAGTATTTGAAGTTATTGGCCCAAGAAACAAAAGTGCAGTATTTGAAGTTATAGGCCCAAGAAACAATTTTGCACATCATCATTCAGGATCTCTAAAGATGATAGTTTAAAATTCGTGAAGTGACAGATCAATTCAGTGAAAGGCATCATCAGACTGTCAGCATTCAAAAAAAAGAAGAAAAAAGTCAAACAGAAATAGCTAACTTCTGATTAGTTATAGACAAGTAGATTCGAAACAATCTAAATTGGCAGGAGTTGAATTTGAAAACTTCTGAATTGTTCCACTTATAAAACTAATAGCTTTTTAAAGTTATCCCATTGCTTTTTCAGTGAGAACATGCTGCTCTCTTATTTGAAAGAAAAAAATCGTTCATTATGCAGAATTTGGAAAGTAATAAGATACTGTAACAATGGTCTGGAACAGTGAAGTTGCAAGAAAAAAAGTGAACTGCTAGGAACGCAATAATTATGCTACGATAGTAATCCAGTAAAATGACCACATGATGAATATTGAATACAATATTTACTATATCTGACAAGAAATCATGACAAACCAAGAAAAGGTTTGCAGAACCATAAACATGAAAAGACATGTCTGGTCTGGCTTGAACAGCAGAGGTGACTAGGCAAAATTCAGGATGTATATGATGGAGTGAATAGGAACAGGTCACAACCTCTATCAACATTGAATAAATGTTAACAAAACACAAGTCTTGAGAACTCTTGTAGTAGGCTACTATAAAAGCTTTACAGGGGGCCAGAAAGCAATTGAACAATTTAGTAGAAGAAAAGGCTTAAAAGATACCATCTCTGACTGAGGAGTCCTTGATTTTGATTTTCCTGGAATCTTGCATGGTACTCCTGGGATGTATGATCACCTGCCTGCTTTGTTCTTAAAGTCTTGCAGAGACCTACCTTTGTCCACTCCCAGAAAGAGGACACCAGTTTAGTTGGAACTTTGAGTGATACTATTCTGTTGCACTCACTAGGCACTGTTGAGCATACAGATCAACATCCGAAACTAAAGTGTTTTTTCAGATCCATACTTGAGGTGGCATAAGAAGAATTGTAAAGTGAAATGAACTCGGCAAGAACTTGGACGACTTTTTGCTTCTGCTATTTTTTTTTCATCCAACTGCATTTAAGACACATGTCCTCACTGACCAGGGAGAAGCATTCAGATTTATAAAGATGGGTTTCTCTTTTACTTTAAAGCACTACCAATGTCTCAAAATGCAGCAAAAGAGAACATAAAGTTCAGTCTTTTTGATTTCAGATTATGATTTCTCTCTGTCCAGTAAAACCCAGTGGTATTTGCCTGTATTACGATCTCAAGGATAAGGTGAAATTACAGTTTCTCCTTTGGAAGACTTTGGGTTATTATCACTCATATTTCATTGCAATTAGTGATAAATTTCTTTTTAATTTCAATGAATGTAAGTAATTCAAATAATTGTAGTGTATTTTGTTTCTTTGAGATCAAATATGGCCTTAAAAAAATGTTGAAATAACACCTCCATAATTGTCACTTGAGAATTAAAATCAATTTGAGTAGCACTGGACTTCAGCAAAACTGTGCTTTGTTAAAATACATTGAACTGGAAGCATCACAACTCTTGTAATTTTTGCCATATGCTTCAGTTTCACTCAGCCTATTTGGTACAAATTTTGCAATATTGTGTGGTGGTTTGACACTGGCTAAGTGCCAGGCACCCATGAAAAAACTATTGACTTATTTTCCTCTGCTACACCTGAGAAGAGGAGGGGGAATTAAAACAAAAACTTAATGAGTTAAGGTTTAGGGGAAAAACAGTTTAAGGCAAAACAGGTTCAAAACTTAAACCGTATAAAGAAAATTTATTAACAGAATTAAAAGCAAAAAGGGTAATGAGAACTAAAATAAACCTTAAGAACACCTTTCCTTCCCAGCCCCTCAATCTTTCCCACCAACTGTACAAGAAGACAAAACCACGGGCTTTTGGTCAGTCTTTCTAAGAATCTTTTTTTCAGTTCATTCAGGGAAAGGAGTTCTTTCTTCTCCTGTGCCCTGGGATCCTTCCGATGGGAGATAGTTCTCTGTGAACATTTCCAGCACAGTTTTAACTTTCCCGAACAGCAGCCAGCCTGACCTGCTGTAACCTGAGTCCCTCCCACGGGCCAAGCATCTTCCCACAACTGCCTAGCCTGGGTCATTTTAGTTCATGGAGTTTAGTCTTTTAAGGATGAGCTGTTCTACTTTGGAGCCAAGGGTTCTCTGTCTCTATGTCTAGAACCAAGGGTCCTCTCTCTCTGTTTGAGTTCCTAACTAGGAACTAGAATCTAACTAGATTACAGCTTTTCAGTATCCATGTGCTCCAGTGTGAGTACTCTTCCTCATGGGCTGCATGTGGATCTCTGCATCCACCCCATGCACCTAATGAACTACAGGGAAACAGTTTGTTGTATCATAGTCGTCACCATGGCTTGCAGAAGAATTTCAGCTCTGACACCTGAAGCACTTCTTCCCCCTGCCTCCTTTCACTGACCTTGGTGCCTCCATGTTGGTTCTCCTCATGCGTCTTTACTTGTCCTTTTCTCTGGCTCTGAAGAAAATTGTTGTAGGTATTATTGTTCTCAAGTTCTATCAATTGAAAAGTTCTTACAGAGCTTCACAGTGCTGAGAAGGTTGATCCTGTCTGTGCTCTGTGTTGGGGAATTGTTTGCTGTGTTTTCATCGCTGGCCGCATGGTCCCTGCCGGTACCACATGGGTGGCCCTGCCCGCGTAGTCTCAGCCTCGGGAGGGCCCCGGCCACGCGGCCGCCAGTGACCCCCGCCGGGATGGGCGCCAGCGGCTGCCTCACCACGCCTCGGGAGAAGAAAATCGAGCTTCCTCCGGTTTTTCCTTTCTTAAATATGTCATCACAGAGGCGTTACCAACTTGTCTAATTGGGCTGGTAACCTGCCCATTGTCAGAGCCTTCAACGATTGGCTCTGTGCTGGACATAGAGTTTCGAGCACTCAAAGTGCATTATTGCTTATAAATCCCAGACTTGGTCACACATCACTTTCTAATTAATGTTCCTCTTTTATACTTTACACATTCTCTTTCTATCTATTGCATCTATCTGTTTTGAATATACAAGTTAATTTCTTAACTATTCTGAAGTCATATATTTTGCAACAAATTGCAAGCTTTTTGGTAGATCAGTTCTGCATAGAAGCATTAATTTTTCATTTAGATATCAAACCACAAAAGTTTTATTGCTTCTGAAGACTTGAAACATGTCTATTTAAAACTACAGTGCAATATGTATATTTACTAATTGATTTCTAGAATGAAATCCTGGATAATCAAAAACTGATCTGTGTGTGTCAAGTAAATAGTTTTGCCTAAATATTGAAAATCTGTACTTCCTCAAATTCTAAATTTTGATTGTGTGATTTGCTCATGTTTAGTCTAGTGATTGCAAATAAAGAAGTTTTACTGAAAAGTAACTTCAGTCCAGCTACTGCTGTGATGGGATGATGCTGTGCCCTGTGGAATTTTTTGAAAAAATTGTAGGTTGTGTTTTGTGAGACTTACAGAATTTTGATGGTGGTCACTACAGATCTGTATTGATGCTTCAGAAATCATCCATGTGTGGGCAAGCAGACAAAATCCATTCCTTAAAAGCATCTCAAGAATTTCTTTGAAGAAAAATGAGTAACATACACTAATATTTTTTTGCAAGTGACAGTAAATGCAAAGCACAGCAGGAGGCTTTCAAGTATGGAACTGATGGATGACAAACGTGCTACCCTAAAAAAAAAAAACCTGTACGTAATGTAAGCTTTGACTTTTTGGAAATGTTGTTGAAAGAAGCTATATCATAAAAATTCTTCACATTGCTATGTGAAAACTAGAAGAAAGTGATTCTTCTGGTCTCCAGAATAAAACATAACTGAAATATGTGCTAAGAAGTGATAAGCACAGCTCGAAGATTTAATTAAAACTCTCAGGAATAAAGAAAAAAGCTGCTGACACAGAAGCTGTCATGACAAATTATCTTTTGAATAATCTTTAAGAACCAGAAAATGCACAGTTGACTACAGAAAATGTTTTAAAATTCTTGCTGAAGACCATTACCTCATCTCAACCATGATACACATTTATACCATTCAGTAAAAAGTCATCGACTTACTCTCATGCATTTGGAAAAGTTGAAATTTGAAATCATACATAAAAAGAAGTGTGTTTCTTTTATAAATGTTTTGCAACTTGTATGGTTCTTTAAAAAAACTAATGCAAAATCACATTTCAAGACCATGATATTTACTATCTGCAGGAAAGCAGTTTGCTCTTTAATTACAAGCTAATAATATTATTAATCATTCTACAAATGGTATTTCTTCTTAGTGATAGAACAATTTCAGGAAAGATCAACAACTCATTTCAAAAACATTTATGGTGGCAGTCAATATTTAAGAAAATCATCCAGTACTTTAGCTTAGCTTTCAGACTAATACACTGTTATCTCTACTGTATATATGACTTCAATACCATTGAAAGAAAATGGTTACTGCTATCATTAAGAGGATTAGGAAAAAAAGGATCACATATTCACATATTGAAATCTAATTGTTTGTTGCCATATAAAATGTTACTGATTTAGCCAAACTCTTGCTCCACTAGTGGCCTAATAATTTCTAAATAATAAATTGAAATAGAAAGGATGAATCTTGCTCATGAAATCATATGTCGAGTTTTTCCTTTTGGAACACTTACAGAATTATGTCGAAAGCCAGTGCTTACTGGGGTGAATATTTAGTTCAGACACAAAATCCAAAAGAATACAATGTAAGGAAAGGAACCTTTAAGATAAGTAAATAATAATATATATACTGCTAGTATTTAAGGTAATCAGCATAGAATGAAAAATATCCTCATATACTGAACTTTTCCAAACATATAAGAAGCAATGTGGTTGATGCTGTGGACGTTACAACATTTTCAGTCACAATGGAAAAAAATCAAAAAGGACTAGAATTATTGGATTGCTAAATCTTTCTTGTATCGAAATTTACTCCTCTGCTGGCATTAAATCACTAACACAAAGAGTTTAGCAACTTTTAATTCTTTAAATGAAAACTTCCTATGAGAGAGATTAAGTGCAGACAAGCTGGCTGTAGTTTTGGCAGGTCGTTGACCAAAGACCATTGTTTGGCTTTCCAATTTAATAGAGAGGGCAAACACAACTATGGTGTTGTAAGCAACTCAAACAACATGGAAACTTTCTTTCTGTTATGTTCCTCTAAATGTTCATAAATCCACCATCTCCTTACATTTACTTCTGTGTAGGTTCTGTTGAATATCAGAAAACTAAAAGTCAGTGATCAGGAGTAATTTTTAGATACGCATGTATGCAAACAACACATCAGTATCTTACTAAATGCCTGCTCAAAATCAGTCTGCATTTTTAAATTTTAGAAATCTCAAAAAAAAAACATTTTGCACAGATGTATTTCTCATTTTCAAAAACCTATAGGTGAAAGCATTGTGAAAGATCAGCAACTTAGCTGAGGCACTTTCTAATTAAATTAAAAATATAGAATATGTTAAAAAGGATCAAAATTTGCCATTTTATTTCCTTTGTGATTTCTTTATTGGAAACCTGGGGATTTTTCCATCTGCATCTGACAGAAAATTTCTCATAAACTTTATGAATGAAAACAAGTCATTCAAGGTCTTAGTAAACATGTCATGAGATAAATTCATTGTTGATGTCAGTTTAGAAAACACATTCAATTTGAGAATGAAGTTCATGGAAAATATATGTAATTATGAGTTTAAATTCTCTAGAAGACCAATTCTAAAGCTACAGAGAAACAATATTAGTATTTCCTTATTTTGCAGAAGCGAATAGCATCAGTATGCGGTACAACTTGTCTTTTGCCTGGAATTTTTAAACTGGTAGAAGTATGCAAGATCTTGTCTTTACAAAACTGTTATATATCATTCAATATTCTTTTCCCACATTCATTTTGCACAAGACAGTGTAATATCTCATATTCATTGAGATAGTATCCTTGTGATTCCTGGCTGCCAATTTGGTATATCAAAAATGTGAATAATTTAAGATCTAGATTAGAGGAAGAGTTGCTATGGTGCTAGAAGTTTAGAATGAATCAATCCCCATGAAGTGACTCATTTCCCAAGACCCACCGATTCACAGTTCTTTGAATTGCCACCTCCACTGTGAGAAATGAATATATCCATTAAAAAACCCCCAAACAAATGCAACTTTATATCCTTTCAAGGTACTTAATAGCTCCACTGCCGAGGCAACAGAATCAAATGCAATTCTTCACACTCTTTTGCTAAGGGGAAAAAAAATCATCCTTGAGAGCCACCTTTCAAATAAAATTTCCACTTTGAATTTGATACAAGCATAAAAGTTTAGCAACTTTGCTGATGTTACAATGTATTCATTTGTAGCCATAATTTACTGCTTCTGCAGGATATACTGCTGTAGCATGCACGCCAATCATATTTTACATCTTTTAGCTTTGCCTGTCCCAAGTCTCAAGTATCTAGCTGTATGTAATTGAAACCTTCACCTTTTGTCACTCCCTGAATCTGCTTAAATATATTTTTATTTTTAAAAGGACAAGTTATTTAAATTATTACTGCAGTACTTATTCTAAATGTTTGTTGTTTAATACTGTTGGTGATGCAATAAATTACATAATTTTTAATTAAACCTTTTTTAGTTACTATGTGTGTAAATATCTAAATATGATCAAGTCCTCATAGAAAGCTTTTATGCAGTAAACATAAAAAATGGAAAAAACCCCAAACTCAGAGTAATTAGTACCTGAATATTGGCTGAATATTTGATGGCTATTTGGGAAGGCAAGTTCTCAGTAAAGAAGGTTAAACTAGATCAAATAAGACTACTGCCCCTGTAAGCATCTGAATAATTCATTTTTCATATAGTCTGAAACCTGGAACCTTATTCCCAGATGCCAAATTTCATTTTAAGAGATGAAAATTTTGTATTTTCTTTTCAAGCTGTTCTTCCATGGAGTTAACTCATATACTTTGAACAAAGAACTGAGTTACACTGGATAGCTGCCTCGTAAGATCACTGACTGGTGGGTAGGAAGTCCCTTGATACAGAAAAAACACTTACTTTAATTCTTTCAATCCTACATAAAGAAAAAGTTCATTTTATTCAGTAAAGATGGAGATATTGATCAGTTTAGTCAGATGTGTCATCCTGAAGCATTAAGTCTGCCTTCTTCTCCTCCCTTACTCTTGGAAAACATATTGTTACCAGCAGAAAGACAGTCATTTTGGGTGGATAGAAGTGATACAGAACTTCAGAATTTATTCTCCACTGAGGACAGGGAAAATGAAAAATTCAAATTGTGGAGGAAATGTATGATGGAAAGATAAGACTTATGGGTAGACTCTCCTCTTGCCACTTGCTACAAAATCCATACAAGTGTATGGTTGCAAAAGCAAACATCTCCTAAGCTAAAAGTTGAAAAACTGTGAGCCACAACATTTTAGTGTAACCAAATTTTATTTAAAATGTAGTCTTACATGCGTGGTTGAGAATTGTGTCCCTATTCACACCTGCCCTGTTAATCACCCTTGCTGCTTCTAATCTTCTTCTGTCCCTTCCCCTGCTATCTGATACTCTTTTTTTTGCCCTTCCTATATTACCTCTGCCCCCAGTCCTCCACTGTGTGTCATGTCAAGCCCAGTCCTGCTGACCTCTGCCCATCTCATCCAAACTGCTGTTCAGTGGGATGTGGATGTCAGAGGGGGAGTGCTGCATACATACAACAGAACCTGCCTCAAAACACTCCAGATTCCACATGTTCTCTGCAGGTGGAAGAAGCAGTTCTAAACAAATATTATATTACCTTGTGATTCAGGATTGTTGTACACCAGGTAGGCTGAAAAGCTATGAAGCATTTTGCTTGAGAACTCTTAACAAGTCTCCAGTGCAGGAAATTGATTTCTGCAGGCTTCATCACAATATTCCACGTTTTCACAGGGAAGGCAAAAGGCATTTATCTGACAGCAGAACAATCAATTTACCTGATTTAAAGTCTCTACTCTAAAGCACTGTGAGTCAAAAAGTTTAAACTCAAGTATTATTTTAATGTAAGCAAATAAGTGTTTTCCTGGAGGCTGCAAAGACCCTATCAGGGATTTTTATCACTGTATACACTCACAAAGACATACAGACATGTAGCTCCAGGCCTTCCCAAACAGTGTACTGCTCTGCCATGGAAGCTCATCAAATGTGCAATAAAATAAGATGAAGGTTTTTAATTGCGATTATTATCATAATTATTATTATCATCTTCATCATCATCATCATTATCATATCCAGGTACAAAGATTGCTATGAACAGAAGCTGTTTTTAAGCAAAACCATATTTTTTATATATATATATACACTTTTTTTTTCTTTTTTTCTTTTTTTTTTTTTTTTGGTACATGAGCAACTATAGGAGACTGTGCAAATTCTGATCCATCCAATATTCTGAATATCAAGATTGGTGTCTCCTGTTGTTTACAAGCTGTACATGCGTGCTACTGTGCTGGAGCAGAGCTTTTCAACATTTATGGGTGCTGGTTTACAGATGTCCACAATCTCTTTCTAACCTTCTAAACACAGAAGTGAAGTTGTATCCATTGCACAGCTGCATTTTCATTGATTTCAGAGAGCTTCAGGTTTCTTAATAGCCACCAGGTCCTCCTCTGGCTTAAAGTCTAAAGTGAATACAGGAGCTAAAATGTCATCCTTCCACTGTAAGCCACAGGACAGGACATGAAGCTATCCCATTCTTTCCAGTGTGTGCTACACTGTTAAATTTACAGTGGGAAGAATCGAGACAATAGAAATCTTGGTTCATGTATTTCAAAAGAGATTAAATGATTTTGATGGGTAAAGACCAGAATTTTCTTGTTGAGCAAATTCTAAAAGCAAATGTATATTTTACTATATTCTGAAATATAATATTAAAAAGAAAAAAAATCTGTATTTTGTGTTGTATCATATTGTGCCTCTGGTTACCACTCCAATTAATTTGGAAATATTTTGCTGTTGTTTATTTGTTTTCAATTTTTTTTGTCACTGTCTTATGTCTTTAAGTAAATGGGAAATACAGCAGATGAATAGCTTTACAAAAAGAATTTCAAAGAACAGGTGAGTAAAGAATGTGAAGTCTAAATCAAATGGGGCTGAAAAATTTGCTCATACAGCTCTGTAGTATTAATTTGTCAACTACTCTTGCTCCAGATCAAAACTAGTTCACTAAAAATGACATCATGCATTTGAGGAAGAGCAAATGGTATAGGAAAAAAAGTGTAGCATGGTTTGAGTTTCCTTTTTCACTAAGTTTTATTTGCTTTATTTGCTTAATTATGCTTTTGTAGCAACTTAAATTAACAAAACTCATAGAGTAGATATCAGCTTAGTCTCTCAAACTAGAGAATTGACTAGAAGAAAATAGACAAATCTGTAGAGTCATAAATCTTTTTTCCAGGAAAATTATCGTATTAGTTATTTTCCCATTATCTTTATATATATATATTCAAAAGACTAACTTAACCCCTATATTAAAATGCCATTTCTCAGGTTTAACACCAGGACCATGTCTGTAGAAGAAATAATCAAATGGTATGGATTTTACTGTGTTTCACTTGATTTATCCAAAATTAAATTTTAATCAATTGAAATGGGAGGGCTTTACTACCAGGATCAGTGCTATCCACTGCCACCATTAACTCTACAACCTCCTGACTGGTTCCCAGAATGAATTCCTTTTTGGGCTGAATGTACTGGTACTAATTCTGTCCCCACTGCACACAGAAAGAAGCACATGATAGCAC
The DNA here is from genome assembly GCF_041296385.1 of Aphelocoma coerulescens. Classification (NCBI taxonomy): domain Eukaryota; kingdom Metazoa; phylum Chordata; class Aves; order Passeriformes; family Corvidae; genus Aphelocoma; species Aphelocoma coerulescens. The sequence goes on from NC_091015.1 coordinate 110,416,795, forward strand.
AGGCAGGATCCTGTGCCAGAGCTGAGGACCCCTCGGAGTGGAAAAGAGGGAGGGAGAAGTGGGATGCTCACCAGCTAAAACATTAGGAAGAACACTGAATTAAAAATGAAACAAAACCAAGTACACTTCATGAACTCTCCTGTTCAAGAATTCAAATAAAAGCTTCAAGACTAAATGAACTTAAAAATATCACATCCCTTGTTATTTCAGGTTTTTCCTACAAATGCAGGTATGACCAAAATACCTGAAAAGGTTTTACTTTTGATAAATAATTTTTAATAAAAATCTCAAAAATCTTAATTGAATTCCAGTAATATCCAAAATATCATGAGTATTTTACAGATTTTGTGAAATAGCTCTTAAATTTTTCAATTTTCCATTACTTAGTACATTACTTAGTGTACATGTTGTGTAAACAAAAGGAGCTGCAGTATCAGTATCTTGTCTAACAAGGAGATGTAGCCATGCCACTTGTGTTCCTCCAAAATGATTTTGTGCTTGAAAATGCAGATGTCTTTGGACACTACAATAGCTATACCAGATGTTTATGTTGATCAACCCAGTATAATTTTAGTGTGAAGATTCCTCACAATCCTCAGAGAGTATCAGCCATTTTAAATATGTATATATATATGAATTCTACTAAAGTCTGATTGGAAATAATCAAATAATCTACTTGTTTAATAAAAATTATTTACTTTTTGCCTTAATCTCGGATTTAAGAGTTTTACACATCTTTTCCACTATTTGTTTATGTATGCTAACTTTGTCTTTTTATCCATGCAAGTTTCCAGTCCCTTTTTAAGTCTTGTGAATGCATTTGAAATTGTACTCATTAGTGTCAGTGGTGCCACAGGCTTGAAAGGCACTTCCTAATGATTTACAACAGAGGTTTGTTGGGATAAAGATGCTAGGAACTGAATTCCTAATCCTGGTGCTTTGTCTTTGAGAAGATTCTCCATGTTCTTGGTGATACTATTTTCTTCTCATTCATTCTATCCTCTATTGAACAGACACATGTTGAAATGTGCTGCCAGTCCACAATATTTCTCCAGCTGCTTCTAGCTGTTCTAATGCAGATACTTCAACAACAACAACTGTCATTCATGGTTGCTGTGCTGTAAATGAAAACAGCTATCACATAAGCTGATAAAAATTCCATACAGTAACAAACTTCAAAATTTTATTTTTCTCTCTGCATGGAAATGTGGTAGCTTCTAAAAGTGATACCTAAGATCATTAAAATGACACATCACTGTTTGAGAATACCGGTTTAAATTACTTTATAATATGTCTCAGAAAATTTTTCTATGGCCTCACTACATTGAACTAATATTTTGATATTTCTTTGAGCTTGGCTTTTCCAATTACAAGATTAGGAAAACTCAATTTACCTTATATACTTTCTTTTCTTTTGCCTGTAATAGGAGGAAGGAAGGGCTATTCTCTCAGTTTTTCTTCAGGCTACATCTGTGGAGATGGTGTGGACATTATTTTGCTGTCACAGATGACACCAGTCTGCCTGTAGATTAAATGAAAGACCAGAGGATCCCATACTACAGAAGGGGAAATACTGGAGGAGATGTAAGAAAGTTTTTTTGAAATACTAGTTGTATTCACAAGGCTGTTCAAACTGGTTTTGTCCTAAAAAAAGGAACCCATTTAGTTTTACAGAAAAAAAAAAATTTCATGCTATTACACAGTGGTACATGAAACTTGGAGTCAGTGGTCACTCTAGGGAATGCTGAAACAAAGAAGAAAGGAAAATTAACAAAGCATATAAGAAACACTATGAGGGCACCTCAGAATGCTTTTAAAGATGTATTTACAAACCAAGAAGAAAGTTTGAAAAATACAAGATTTGCATGAGTACAGCATACAACCACATAAGTCTTCCTTTAAAACACTGACCCTCTGGGAACATTGTAGAGAGATGTCTAAGTTATGTGCCAGCTTTGGTATATCTTGGCTACAGACATGAATACAGTCTAGGGATGCATATTGTCTGAGCAATAATTTTCTTCATTCACATTAATTTGAAGCTTACAGAACCTTGAGAGAGTTAATACAAACAGAATCAGAACAAAAGATAAAAACTCAGGATCCTTAATGTATGAAGAAAGCAGTAAGACCACCCCTGGAACGGGTCAATGCTCCTTGGTACTCTGTATAGCAGCAGGAGTCAGCCAGCACATATCAAAAGGGGGTAGGAGATGGAGAAGGAATTACTGGTTGTGACACTTTGCATGGACTGTTTCATCAGTTTGCCTTTGGCCATACAGCAGGTGTGCAGTCTGAACAGGAGCTGTTAAAATATATCATGGAGATGACCCTACTGAATGCAATGCTCATCTGTCTGCACAGCCAGCTATTGAGATTCCAGCTCTACAAGGTAAGAATAAGGCACAGCCCAGGAAAAGCAGAAGTGCTGCCAGATGCAGTAAACCAGCTTCAGAGCAGATGGCACTTTAGAACAGACAGGCACACTTACATGCTGCCCTATCTTTGCTTCTAGGTCTGGGAAGCCCAGCAACTGAGACTCAACTGAGCAGGATGAGATGGATAATAAAGTAGTCCATGTTCTAGTGATTGTACAGACCACAAATAATCTGGTAAAAAATCAGCTGTGAAGGAAAGTTGGAATTGTGTTTATAAGTAATCAAAGATTAATTCTATTATATGCAAGGTGCCATAAAAAAATTTTAAAATAGAGCAATCCTTGAGAAGCCAAACTTCAACTGTAGAAGGAATTCATATTTGCAAGGAGTGAATAACAACAAAAGACAACACTCTTTTTTGTACAGTACTCAGGAAGTATCCCATGATTTTTCTTTCTACCCTCATAGAAATGTATGAATCAGACTATAATAATGTAAAAAGGAAAAGCTTTAATAGACTGTATTAGTCCCTTTTTTACCTTGTTTTTCAACAATCACTTTGTGAAATGAAGCCTTGACCTGGTGGAAAGGTTCTACATGAAACACAAAGCTCATAAATCTTGTAATAACATATTTAGAAAAGGAATTTGCAGAAAGGGTTATTCATAAAATTCTAAAATGTAAACAGTGATAGTGTATCATCACATCTATTACTTAAAAAAAGATATCAATCAATAACATTTATAAGTGGGATGGTTTATTCTTCATTATTCTCTGCCTCCGTTATTTTCCTCATTGTTACTCAGTAACATGCAATTTTAAATATAATAAATAATTTTTTCAGAGAATTTGATATGATGGATTTCAGTCTGCTAAAACTACTTAACCTCCAGTGATTTAGTTATAGGTAGAGTGGTTATATCTTTGTACAAATAACCAAAATGAAATATGTCTTATTAGGAGAAATTATGAGCTGATAAATTAAAGAAACCCTTAATAATAATGACCCTCATTTCAGCAGGTTCCCCACTTCAGCTAGAGTGATTTTGATATAAAATACTGATGTTATGGTTTTACCCATGTATTTCCATGGAAGACTTGGAATAATTAATGTCACAATTAGAGGAATACAAAAACGTTCTGATAATTTGAAGAGAAATATTGTTGGAAAACGACCGGCAGTGTGATGGCCAAGAATCATTAACAATCTGGTGCTTATTTTTGAACAGGTGTACAATTTAATTATCAAAGCCAATGGGCAATATTAAAGCCAATTTCAGAGATGCAAAATACTGCTGAAGGTTCTGAGCCAACGAGCAAATAAATATCTCATTTCAGTCAGACAATCTAGGATAATCAGGAGTAGTCAACAGTGCTGTGGAAAATACTGCAGGCAAGAAATAAAAATGGTACTTCAATACTTTGTGGTAAAAATAAGCAGTACTTGACATACAGACACATTCCTGCCAAACTATTTTCCCTTCATTAGCTCCTGAGACAAATCCAGATCTCATGCTGAATTACAAGGGGCAAGATCTAAATAGATAAGATAAGCCTAAATAGTGCATGCTATTATTTGGATTACTTTCCATGCTTATGTAATTGTTGTAAGTCCCAAGCTTCTAGAAGTTTTGGCTAAGAATAATTTATCCAAGAAAAATATATAGGATCTAGATGATGGAATTTGCTTAGTCTCTTAAGAAAAACCTTTACTAGATGCTGGAATGAAAGTGTTCTTACTTGCAAACCCCATAATTTTCTTACAAATACTATTACACTGTAAAGAAAAACATTTTTAGCTAATTGTATTTGAAAAATTCTAGTAGAAATAATACCAGTAGCTTTGGACATTATTCATACCAAAAAGAAGAATACCATTTGCTGCTACTAAAAAGGGAATAACCTGTTTAAATTATTTTCTCCAGACAGGAAAATCTTATTCCTACAAATTCTCCCATCTTAACTTTTTAAGATTCTTTCAGATTTCTAACTTACATTGTTCATAACATGTCAAATATTTTTGTACACTTTTTAATAAGTTATTTTTAAAAATCACCTTCTCCCATCTAGTTTCAGATACCAAAGTCAAAATCATTATTTGTACACAGAGTGTTTTTCTTAAATATATATCTTGGTCATGTTCACAGCATAGAACTAAATCTTCATCTAATGGATCTCAAATTTATATTTGAAAGCCTCACTGGAGTTTCGGGGATTAAATAACATGAAATGTGTTCCTTTTGCATTTCTGCTTAACAAAAAATGTCCATCCTCTGGCTCTTGTGGGCAAGACACATGGCACTTTCAAGGCCCAGGCAAGGTGTAATAAATTTCAGTGATCAACCATCCGAACCAGACTGCATGGGTCACTGTTCTGTCTGCATGAGCTTTACATTAACAGGGATAATTCAGCCGAAGTAGGTAGACCCTGTGGTCTATAATCTGATTTCCTTGTTGCTACCATAGTTGAAAAACAACCAGTAATGAAGCTGGTAATCCATAGTATTAAAAAAATTAAAAAATGAAAAGAGGGAAAGACGGAGTGGGGAAGAGTAAAACAGAGTGAATGAGGGGAGGAGAGTGATGGGAGGGAAGAGATCATGAGGGGAAGAGAGTTTGAGAGATAGGAATGAGCTAATAATACTCTTTCTTAGCAGCCCTATATTTTTGTATTCTTGCCTTGATCTGGCTGAAGTGGGATTTGTCAACTTTCAGGACACACTGAAAAAGACAATTTACCCTAAAAGTTCAGGTTTGCAGCTCTGTTCTGAATTTAAATGTCTGGTGTGAAACCTACTGTATCATTACTATACTTAATATTTAAAACTAAAAATATTTGTAAGTATATGTAGGCAAATACTTGTTTCTACATGATTGCATACTGATCAATTAAACAAATTCTTTCTTTACACTATATTGTCACCAAAATATTCCTAGAAAATATGTTAGAAGACAGCTGTCAGGTTAAAGACCAAATTATTTTTATAAGTTTGTCAAAGATTTTATTATCTTAAACTGCTTTTCTAAAGACCTTCAAATTTCCTGCTTGAAAGATGTTTTGCAATCTCTAGCTAATAAAGTGCACTAGCATGGTCCTTACCTAAGGGAAGGATCTCATGCAAATCATAGGGAGAAAAAGAAACATCATAGGATCCCAGAATGGTTTGGATTAGGAGGAATCTTAAAGATCATCCAGTTTCAACTTTCCTGCAGTGGGCAGAGACACCTTCCAGTAAGACAAGCTTGCTCAGGGAACTGAGACTTAGTGACAGATTTATTCCAGCCAGACAAGCTTGGTCAAAGGGAATCACTTAAAAGTAAAAGGAGACAAAAAAAGTATTATACCAAGGTGACAACCAAAGTTAGCCTTCTATTCTCTCCTGACCGCTTGGTTTACATCAAGGAAGGTTAGGGATGGTAGTGTTACTGACTTACATTCGTTTTTGTGAATATCTACCCTTCATGGTCATACACATCTATCAGTTCCCTGTATATTCAAATCACTTCTTCTCTACCATTGAACATTATTTATATAAGGACACAGGAGATATATGAGTTTTAGGAAACTTGGAGAATATTAGTTTTAGAAAACTTTGACAGCTATTTCACATCCTAATGTGGCATCATGACCTAGGTTTTTGTATAATTGTGAAATTTCAGCCCCAGTTTGCTCTCATATTTCAGAAAATGGACTGTTCTCTTAAATCAGTTGTAAGAAAATGCACTTCAAGTAACTACACTCTGACTGCCTAATAAACTTGAGATAGAAAGCCTTTCTAATATTTTTTTTTAAAATAAGTTTAATACTCTATAGTTGTGCCACTAATTGCTCTTTATACAAAACTATGCTTTATTTAAAAAAAACAGCAAAAATCCCAACAACCAGACATTATAGATAAATCAGTTTGGTTTTATTATTGTTTATTTTTTTATTATTCTTGTTATTTTATTATTCACTTTCTGTTTTTGTGGAAATAGACTCCAGCCACTAAGTTTTAAGAGTTCAATCAGAATTAGACCACAAACCAAGAAAACCTGCTTTGTATTATCTCTGTTATTGATAGCCTTGGCTGCAGTGGTCACAAGATTGTGGACTTTGGCATCTTGCTGAGCACACTGAAGGTTAGTTCTAAGACAGAAGTTTTGGGTTTTAGAACAGGAAACTTCAGCTTGAGCAGAGCTTGGCTGGGAGGCATTCTGGAGGAAGCTTCCATGGAGGATAAAGGAACTAAGTACTGGGAGCTTTTCAGGAGCACTCATCAAAGCAAATAATGCAGTTCATCCTCTTTAAGGTAAGGGAAAGCAGGCAGAGCAAGAGACTCCCTTGGCTTAACTTCAAGCATCTGAGTCTGCTCAAATGCAAAAAAGAATCATGCCAGAGATGGAAAAGTGGACAAACACACAATGACAACTACAAGGGCATTGCCAGGGTGTGCAGAGATGGAGTTAGAAATGCAAAAGATCAGCTTGAATTGAAATTGGCCAGAGATGTCATAAAAACAAGAAGGGTTCTTCAGGTGTGTAAACAACAATCAAAATCACAAGGAAAATATTAGCCTGATGTTAAAAAGGAGAGCTAGAAAGGTAGATGTCCTCAACAGTCTCTTCACCTCTGCCTGTTGGGCCCCTGGCTGTGGGAACAAAAACCCGGGTTGATGAAAACGCAGAGCCGCTGTCAGTGAAGGAAGAGTTGTGTGTGAATGATTACACAAACATGACCCCTAAAAACAGGTGAGACCTGACAGTATGTACTCGAGGGTGTTAAGGGAGCCGGCTGACACAATTGCCAGGCCATGATCTTTGAGAGGTCATGGAGGTCAGGGGACATCCTAGAATAGAAGAATAGAAGGCTAATGTCACCCCCATCAACTAGAAATTACAGGCCCATCAGGCTTACTTCATCCCAGTGACAGTTATGGAAAGACTCCTCCTGGAGGTTCTCAAAAGTCAGATGGAGCAGGGGATTGGGAAAAGCCAGCATAGGTTCACTGAGGGCAAGTTGTGCTTGTCAACCCCAACCTGCTACAACAAAGTAACCTGCTTGGTTGATATAGGGCATGTTGTCTACACAGTAATATACACCTAAACCCTTTAAATAACTTATTCTACTATTGAACACACAAGTATTAAATTGTCATATTTCTTTATTTTGTAGAGTGGTTTTAACTATTTTTCATGTTTGTTGTTTCCCTATATTTTATGTGTGTCTTACAATGAAGTTTATTCAAAATATTTTAAATCTTGAATATTATGAGCTTTTTAAGAGATTTCCTTTGTATTTCTACATAACCTTGAAAAAAATTTTTCTTCAATGGCCTGTCTTAAAAGGGTTTATGTCTAGGTTTAACCTTTGTTCCAGGAACATTTTTCACAAGTCACATTAGTGTTCACATCAGATTGAAAATTCAAATAAGAAATTTGAAACTTTTTGAGGACCATAAGATGTCACTAGGGGATGGCAATTGTGAAGTTAGTCAAGCAGCTTGCAATATGTTCTCTCATGTTTTTTTAAGACCAAAAAGTACAACAAATGCAAAAAACCTTTTCTCCTGATGGGGTGCAACTATACTTCCACAACATCAGAAATGAAGGAAGCTGGAGGTTTGTTGTTTTCGGTGTTACAGAATAACCTAACAACCCTGACACAAAAAAAAAAAAAAAAAAAAAAAAAAAAAAGCCTGCACCCCAGTGATTCCAAAACCCCAAAAACATTTCTCTCTGAAGAAGGCAATCTCAACAATAATAGCTTAATCAGACAGTCTGGAAGTTTATTACATAAACAGAGCTATTATAGAAGAAGAAAGAAAAAACAACAAACCAAAGCCCAACCTTCTCACTCAACAGGCTGAGTAGTGTCACTCCTGACAGTAATTATATGGTGCTCTGCTACATACAGCACCTCATTTTGCATTTAGTTGATATTTGGGAATTACAAAAAAGCCAACCCAGCAGCCACAGTTTTGAGTCATACATTTTAATCATTGTTTATTGCAAGAATTTCAGCCCATATTAATTTTAAACGTCTCATGTACACTGTACTCCTAGTCATCAAACGTTTAATTAAAAAGTAACTTTGCATATTTTTTTTCATTTTTAAGTTTTTTTCAGTGCTCAGGGTATGTAGTATTCAGTGCTCAGGGTATTCAGTGCTCCAGTATGTAGAAGAATATCACTATGGAGCTTATATAGTGGGAAATCAAGGATTTAAGCCAATGCTAACTGAAAACTTAAGAAGCATAACTCATTTTGCAAGCCACATAAAGCTGCCTACTGCTCACTTTCTGAGAGTCTTTAGTAAGCCAACAAAATATCACAGTCCAAGAGAGCTAAAATTTTGACTATTCACACAGGAAGGTATACCTTTATGAAATATTGACATGGATTTTTCTTAAAAGTGTTCAAACAGTTGCGTATATACTACACATGAGAATTTCTCAATACTACTAGAAAAAACATTGCTGTATTCTGATGAGACTTCCAGATACCTCTTATGTAAAAAAATAACACAATCCTCTAAATTAGAGCTGTAGATTAACTTCCTGTTAGTGCTGCTAATGTTTAAGAAAGGTCTTTAGCTTTTGAAAGGGAATTGAAATTATGAGAAAGTTAATGGATGTTTTACATAGTTCCTTTACAAATGAATTATTTCAACCTCAAATTGTGTCAAATTTCAGAACATATGACAACTGTTACATAAATATGTGTTGATGAAGGCATCAGCTTGTGTCAAGAAGGTCTGTAGTCAGTGAGGACATACAGTCTTCCTTTGTTGTGAAAACTTCATGTTTTCTAAACTGCCTTTTGCAGCCCAGCTCAGGCAGGCTGTGGAGGCCATGCTATTTTTTGACACTGCAGTAGGTGTGAAAGTCTTATGCAAGTCTCTTTTCCTTTATAACTTTATTTCCTACAGATGATATGACAGAAAACCTTCAACTTGTTTTTCCAAACACTAACTCTGAATCCAAAATCTCCGAAGAGTTGGCTCTTGTCTATGTGTTCATCAAAAGGAGTGAAAAGAACACTGATAGATTTGACCATTTGCATTATTTGAAATAATTTGAACTGTATAGTGAGTATTTTCACATGTAATCTATTTTTTATCTCAAATTAATCTCTTAATTGGTATTTTTCTAAAGGCTAAAATGAAGGAGGCTTGAAGATGATCAGATGACCTGCTGTAAAAAAAGTGTAAAACCAAAAGGGACACAACAACTTAATCTTTCACTAAAGAAAGGCTACAGACTGGCATAGTGTGTACTTCTTGTTTTTCTCCTAGTCACCTCAATATCTTTTAAAATCATGCCTCTGATTAAAGCTTCTAGTTAAATTATGAACTACAGCCAAACCTCTGATCAACTTGTCATGGAGTACCAGTGTATGAACAAGTCTCTGATTATTTATTCAATTAATTTGCTGGCAAGTAACTCCATTGCAGTAGAGATAATTTCAAAATAAATATGTACTGTTTTGTGATTGAAAAATATGAGCAATGGCTGTAGAAGTGAGCATTTTTCTATATCTGATATATTATTACAATTAATAATTGCAAAAGAAGAGATCTTCTGTATTTGAATACTCATGCAGAATATGATTTGACAGACAGAAAATGTTATCATACTGAGACTAGAGAAATGCACTGAAGTAGGAGCTCAAGTATTTGGGGGTTTTTTTGAATTTTATAGCTGGAACAGCAGATTGCTAATCTGAGTAGAGCAAAGTAGAAATCCAACCCATCATTTCCTGGATGGCGATTTTCATTACTGAGCTATTACAAGGTGATAGGAACACAGGAAATTCTAGGGTACAAAACATTTTAAAGGAACAGGTGTTGTTTAAGAACATGGGTAGCTCCTAACTGGATAGAACTGAAATCAAAATTCCAATGAAAATCTTTCTTGTATAAAGACATAAATCTTATTTAACTAATGATGTGGAGCTGAATGGCAGGAATACAGTGTATATTAGCACATTGTTTTTAGTATGATCCTGTCTGAGGCTGTTATTAACAGATTACATTGGATTATCAGTGTTATTTTTCTGAATTGTTGCATGACATCATATTTACCTCTAGCCCCAGGAATCATTCATAACACTTCTTGAGTTCCAGTATTAATCTCCACCCTTATCAGCTCCTAAAGGACCTAGTCTTGGGTTACAGTTTCTTTTGAAAACCTAATTCTTGCTTTCTTTGCTTTCTTCAGTTTTAAGCTTCATTTTTTTAATTCTAATTTTGTCATGAATAATTTCTCCGTACTTTTAGCTATAACTGCTATACTAAAATGAAACATTGGGAAGAAACTGGTTGTTATAACTCCCATTATAAATTCAGGCTGAAAGTCCCTTCATCAATTCTTGCTTCAAATCATACAGAAAAAACACAGTTTTCAGGTTTATGGCTACTCTAATCAGAGAGGAGCAAGAGCAAGAGAAATAAAAAAAGACACAAAAGAAGAGAAAAAGGGTTGTTTTCAACTAGAGAGATGATACAGTGTGAGAATGAAAGTGAATTCGGGACACTTTTTCATTTAAAAAATCAGAATAATGGTTAAAATAATAATAATAGTGGAAACTTAAAGCATCATCTGAAAAATTCCATAGACAATATTTATTTGTATTTTGCTCACCTTCTGATGCAAGTGCTTCCATACTAGATTTCCATACTAGGAAGCTATTTGTTAGCAACCTTTGAAATGACACAACTGGCATGGTGGGATTAAATCTCCTATTGATACAAAATGTAGCACTGCATCTACTATTATGTCCAAATGTCAGTTTGGCATCTGTTTTTCCTCATTCTGGAAGCATAGCTGGAAGGTACTAGAAAAAAAGTTTTTCTTTTACAGTCTTTCAATTTTCTCCACTTTGCAAGTGCAAATATCCAGTATGAATTATTTAGAGGACTGCATAGTTATAAATAAGAAATGCCAAAGCGAAGTAAGGTTATCAAGCTATAAATATGATAGTAGTGTTCAAATATCTAGCTAGCTGTAAAATTTGGATGTCATGTCTTTCTCTATAGAAGGTAAGGGCTGTTCCAAGATAGAATATTGCTTGCTTGAAACAGTGTATAAACCAGTTCTAATTTGTTGTTAACACATGCCTTGAATCACCATGTAACTCTAACCTTTCTCTTCAATGTGAGCTCTTATTTAACTACAAAATTCATATTGGTCTGTGCACATGATTAACCAAACTCGGACTAGACATGGAAAAATACAGACTGATGAAAATCCCCAATTTACTTTTACTTTACGATTTATTCCCTGTTTTCTTTCTCAGCAAAAATTTTCATCAGCCCAAGTTTCCTGCTATTACTTTATGCTCTATGTAGCCCCCACGAGCATTATGTATTGCCCATTAAGTAAAGCAAAAGTTCTGAATATTTTGTGAGAGAAGTGCAGTTGGTAGCAATGAGACCTCGATTGGTCCTATACCATATCCATCTATTACATTCCTAGAGAAAAGATTTTTGTTCTCCAAAAATCTGTCCTCCTAGTTTTGCTCGAAATGACAAGTGGGTTTTGCAATTGTTGAGAAGCATAAAACTCAGGAAATTAGATTGTTGGAGATTACTGCTTTTGAAATCTCACTTCAAGGAGGATAACCCTGCTTGAAATCTCCCCCTGCTGAACTGATCAACTGTGTTTTAACAATGGATATCTCCCTATTAGCTTGTCTCTATTCTCAGACTTGTTCCTGAATGAAAATGTCCTTTGCCAGAATGCATATTCCTTCTGTGTAGGGGGCGAGTGGAGGTAATTTTTGTATTGTACATTTGCATTTAAATACTGCTATGAAATATGGGGTATACATTGTTATTTAATTTTTTTTGTGTTATTAAAAACTCATACTATCAATATTGATTTCTTGTGCTTCCTTCATTATTAGCACACCAGTACAGTGAGTTAGTTAGTCATTTTAATAAAATGTGACTGTTCCCTAAAAGATAATTATTAAGCAGAAAATTGCAGCTTATCAACAAAATACTGGCTTTTCTTCCTACAAATTTATTTTAAAAAATTGATTTGTCACTATAAAGATTATGAGATTAATTTTCTCATGTTCCTTTGTTTACGCTAAAATTGAACAACCATCATTTTTCCAATCTACTCTTTATGGTTTATTAAGAATCTTTAATAGAAATAACATTTTTACTCATTAGTTATGTATGTTCATTGAATGCTGATGTGAAAATGTGACTTCAGCTTTATGAAACCAGCAGAACTTGACTAAAATTAGCACTTCAGTGCATGTGTTAAGTGGGCATTTTTCATCTTTCCAATTTCCTGAAACAAACTTACATTGGGCACTAGATCAATCTTCACTTATTCTGATGAATATCATCAAGAATTAGGAAGTACCAGCACTTCAATAATGAATCTTTAAATTTCGATGGAAATACTGCTGAGTGTTTTCCTTTCTCATCACTTAAGTTTACACAGTTTTTTTATATGTGTATTTTTAAAAAATAAAGTAGTGGAAGGAAAGCACTGCCAATACATTAAGACTAACCAGAATGGCCACCACAGCCATATCCCTTTGCCCGGAATTTGTTTTACCACTGACCTTGCATTTAGATTAAGAACTGCAGATTACCTACGAATAGTTGACGTCCATTTTATCTTTGGTTAAAGCTAGAAACCATTATCAAGTAATAAAATGTACATCTCATTCTACACAACAAAACTTTTTACTGTCAATAGTCCTATATTCTCTATATTTTCTCTTCAATATTCAGAATCTGGGGGTGGAGGAAAGGGAAGGATTAAGGTAAAATGTAAATCACAGGTAATAATTATATAAAATACCTGCCCTTGAAGTCTTACTTTAATTTCAGGAAAGAAATATTAGAATTTTAATTCAATCATTTTAGTAATGTTCCTCTTTTTTTCTTTCTTTTTTCTCTTTTTTTTTTTTTAATTATTTCAACAAAGACATCTATACCCACTTGTTGACAAAAAATGGTACAAAAAAAACTCCATAAAAACATTTTGCTATAGAAAGCAGATATAAAATGCAAAATATTGCCAGTTCAAATGGATTTAGGAAGCTTCCTAAATTAGCTTAGTGTCTTCCTAAATTAGCTTAATGTCTTCCTAAATTAGCTTAGGAAGCTAATTTTTTATGTGAGGTTTGCCATAAGTGTAGGTTTATAAAGGCTTCCATCACTAAACTCATCACTAATTAGGTCACAGTCACAGAAGAAATTTTAAACTGCAGTACAGAAGTTACACAAAATTTTGCCTTGCATATTTTGAGACGATAGGAATTCAACACTAATAAAACACAATTTACTATTGAATTAAAGATATCTAAAAACAATGATGAAATAAAATAATTTTAAGTGGTTAAAATGTGGGTCATTCCTCTCTATGGTGTCTATTAACCATGTCCCAGGATTAATACAGTTTCTCTGAGCATATATATATGGGACTTTTGTAAAAATATAAATGAGATGCACATGCTAAACTAGCCTTATTTTAATTCTTTACTTCCTCAAGAGAAAAAATGCATTGACCTAAGCATCAGTGGTCTAAATGTAACCTTATAAACATAAAAAAAAAATTGTCATGATGAAAAATTTACTAAATTTTACTGATAATGAAATTCTAAGCTTACATAAGTCTTTAGTTTATTGCCATCTTACTTTTACAGCACATTTTCTTGTGGAAATTATAATAAAATGCTAAAGCAATAGTGAAAACTAGATTTCACATCATAGAATCGTAGTCTTTGCAGATAAGTAGATGACAATATATGTAGCAACATGGAATGCTTTGAGCTGCAAGGAATCTTAAAGATTATCTAGTTCCGACCTCAGTGCACTGGGCAGAGACACCTTCCACTAGGCCCGGTTGCTCAAAGCTCCATCCAGCCTGGCTTTAAACACTGCCTTGGATGGGGCAGCCACAGCTTCTATAGGCAACGTATTCCAGTATGTCACCATCCTCACAGTAAAGGATTTCTTCCTAATATCTAATCTAAATCTATCCTCTTTCTTCTTCTTGTCTTTAAAGACATTTCCCCTTGTCCTATCACTACATGGCTTTTGTAAAAAGTCCCTCTCCAGCTTTCCAGTAGGCTCCCTTTAGGTACTGGGTGACTACTGTAAGGTCTCTGTGGACTTTTGTCTTCTCTAAGTTGGAGATATTTCCTGAGAAATAGTGTCTTCTATCTTTTTTAATGATATTACACTATATCTTATTAACTTTATACACAAAAAGTTCCTTTTTTCTTAGCAGCAAATATTAAGAAATTTTAGACTCCATTCACAGAGTGAAAGGGAGAAAATTTAGAGGCAATATTTCATGAATGCTTGAAAAGAACAGATGGTAGCTGTACACAGATGCTGCTGAAGGCAGATGACTACTCCACTTTCAGGTCTTGAAGTAAACAATAGTCTAATTACTGGCAATGGTTTGTCATTGTAATAAGAGCAAACAGTAAAATAAAATTGAAGCATCATAATTTTCAGGAGCAGATGCATGCTCTAATCAAACTAAACAATACTAATTATTATATGTAAATTTTAATAGCATTAAGATATGACAAAATATAAACTGAATTGATAGAATACCAGCTACAAAGAAATATTTCCTCCCCTTGAGTAGCTGACAGCAAAAGATGCTATATGCTTTAAAAGGACACAAAAATGCGTACCTTAAAAAAGACCCACACCAGGTATGACTATGTATTGTCATACTCTTAAAAGTTATAATTACATATGAAGGGCAATGCATATTTTATTAAAGAGAACAGAAATATAAATATCTACTAGGAAACGAGTAGAAAATTAAATGAATTACATTAGAAAGTAATATATAAGATCACATCATTCTGGGGATGTATATTACTCAGCAAATAAATCAGAAAGGCTAACAGAGATATTTTCCACACTGTTTTTACCAAAAATAGAAATGTACTTGATGTTTGTCCTTTACTCTCTTTTTTCTTTCCATTGTCAGGTAAACTTCTAGGTAAAAATATTAGTCCAATGGTGATATACAAATTGTTTTTCAGCTCACTAAGCTCATACAGGCTCAAAGCCCATTTGTTTCTTTTGAAATTTAAATTCATTGAATAGTCAATAATTTGAGGTACTATTAAAAAAACCCCAAACAACGAAAAACCCAACAAACAATGAACCCAGACCTTCCTCCCTGCTTGTGGAAGTATTATAAGTGAAAAGGACAAGGGAAGGACATTCTTTTGTTTGTGCTTGTTGCTTTGAATATTTGTTCTGTTGTATTGTTTCCTTTAGTTTGCCATGCTTTGACTGACAGGAGAAATTGACATAAAAATGTAACTAAGTATTACATCAATCTGCTATCATTGCTCAATTCTCATTTCAAGAGCATCCATACATATGAAAAATGAGTACTATGACATTCAGCTTTTCAGTTTTGGTATCTCAATAATAGCTCTTCATATTAATTTTGAATGACAGCCTCTAATGAAAGGTAACTCCATTAAAATGGAATCGTAAATGAGTTTACCTATGAAATCCATTTAATCATTTTGCAGATGGAACATTTATTCTTGGACCAGGGGAAAAATGATACAGTAAGCATCCATGATTCAGACAGCTGCAGAAATGTTGTCTGTTTATTTTGACGGCAAGGTAATTGTTTTGTTCAGAACACGAACTTCAGAATTTTATGTTTTTGTTCTCTTGAGAGACAAATTCACTTTGGCACTGAGAATGTACACTGACCATAGAAAAGTCTAAATAAATAGATAGATATACAATATCTGGCCTCTTGTTAAAGCCCTAGTCCTGGCAGGAACAAATACATCTTGCCCTTTCCTTCAATGCTAGAGACAAATATCCTTCTTCCTGACTGTAACAGAAACAATATTAACCCTAATCCCATTATGTGGTATCAAGTATCACTTTCTAAGTTTTAGAGTTTCTTATAAAAAAGGGAACTTATATTTCACTCTTGCATCTTCTGGAAATAATGGAATCCCCTCTTTCACTTTGTCAAAGATTTTTCTTCTTCTCTTATAGCAGAGGGCTTGGAAGCCTTACTATGATTCATACTTTTGGTACATTTAGTGAACAACAGTTGTCATAACCAATATGA
The DNA here is from genome assembly GCF_041296385.1 of Aphelocoma coerulescens. Taxonomy (NCBI): domain Eukaryota; kingdom Metazoa; phylum Chordata; class Aves; order Passeriformes; family Corvidae; genus Aphelocoma; species Aphelocoma coerulescens. The sequence continues at coordinate 110,433,260 of NC_091015.1, forward strand.
AACCAGTGCAAAAAAAAAAAAAAAATTATATAACAGTTAAGAGGTCTTGAATAAACAATAATATTAAATTAAGAAATAAGTAGATGAAAAAACACAGAACATAAAATAAAAGTAAACTTAGTGTGAGATTACAACTGACAAGGTTTAAGGAACCTCCTGGGCTGAGGTAAAGATGCATTGCTTTGACAAAATCAATGGCATTATGCTTGCTTAAAATAGATATGAGTTTAGCATTTTCATTTACTCTCTTCCAATCTTTCAGAATCCTCTCAAAAACTTTGCTTTATTACCTTAGAACTATTGCAAACACACAGATAGATGGTATCTCAGAAGTACACTGTGCTTGTTCCCTCAGACAATATTTACCAATCACTTATTCATCAGTAGTGATATCATATATTGTTTTTAGGATGGTGACTCTTGTTCAATGTAGACACATAAAGTTCCCATAAAAGAGGTTGTCTGGAGAAGTTGTGGCATCTCTGCTGCTGGAAACATCCAAAGCACTGACAGGCTCTGAGCAACCACATTTATCCTTGAAGTAGACTCTGGTTTGAGCACAGGGTTGGGCTGGATCTCCTCTTTTTCTTAGGTCCTTTCCAACCTAAATTATTCTCTGATTCCAAAATGCTACTGAAACTGGAATATTTATGTCTGATAAAAATTTAGAACTTCATTTTTCAGTTTTCCTTCTGATGAAAACGTAATGGTTGTTAAGGATTTTGATAAGTTTGGAGAACACAACATGTTGTTTGATTTTTGTTACCAAATATTTTTATTAGAAATAGGAGATGGTACTGGATTCTACAACAGAGACTCTTAGGAGCATTTAGGTACATTGATTATTTTCTACTCTGTTATTAAGCATAATAAGTACAACTAGTATACATTTAATAGCCTGATTTAAAGAAATATATTGGATTGATAATAAAATAGAATAAATGCAGGTGATTAATCATTTACAGCTTAGTTACTGTTAAAGACTTTAGCTTAAGTACAATGTTTGTAGATTAAAGATCAAATGCTGTGAGTTTTAAGCTGAGCTTTGTATCAGTTGCAATTAATTCGGTTTAAAAAATCCTGAAAACGTATTATCTAAAATCTACATGAGTTCCAGAACTTCAATAATCTTCCTTATGAATTTCAGAGGGAGAGAGGATCTAAATTTCCAAAGACACAAGGCATGAATATGGATTTGCTTATGTAACAGCTAAAATTTAGTAAGGTCTTCTGTTGTACAAACTGAAAATAAATTATTTTATGTATCTAATTATATGCTATAAAGTTTACAGAATCTTTACTTCATGTTAAGGAGAAATGGAAATATAAACAGAATTTAAAAAGAAGTGTGTAATGCAATTTAAATATAAAGGTATGCTATAAAAATAAAGACTTTCTCCTTTCTTCCCTCCTCAAAGCATAGGCTAGAATTATTATTTAATTCTTAATCTCTTCTCCTGAATATTCCAAACTGAATTTACTTTTATGCAACAGTTAATTGACCTTTTTAGAGAAATGTGTTCACAAAGTTGCCTTCCTTATATAGACTAATTTTTTGTTTACCAAGAAGTCTTGCAGACTTCGGTCATTTCTGGGAGTAACAACAAAGAAAGGGTGGTAAGACACAACGTGCTTCAACTTCTACTGCAGACATAAAGCTCCGTAAAACAGAATTTTTAGAGAATCAGAGAGCAGTGAAACCTTCTAACAAATACAGCCTGAAATACTAAATATACCCACTTTTACCTAAGCAATTTCAGTCCAATAAGGAAGAAATTTGAAGAAGGAGAAAAACCCACAGCTAATTAACCAAATGAATAAATTAAAAAGTCTCTTCATGTTTACTGAAAAAAAATTTAACAAACACTGATGACTCATCTTGATCAGTGGATGACTAAGTGACAGGGACTACTCACATAAAAAGATATCATCCAACAAGTATGGTTATTCCCAGAGCAACAACAGATACAGTATACAACAGGTTTCACATTTTAATTATCCCTTTCAGAATAGAATTGCATTTAATATCCTTCATCTATCCCTATAATGGCAGCAGTAAGAGTATTCTCTCAAAATTCCTCTACTGCCATTTCCCTGTATGTCAAATCTTCTGCTAGGAGCATTAGGCCCAGGCTCACTGATGAAACTACCGAAAAACTCAACAAACAAAAGACAACACCACTGCCACCCCCATAAAATAAAGGAAACCATTACAATTACCATTTGTCTACATTTTAAATTACAATGCTAACATTTTCTGGTGTTATCTTTGCTACAATAGAGTCCCTTTTGTTTCCTGCATTAAAAATAAGGCCAAAAAATATTAATGGAAAATAGTAATACTCAAATAAAATTAAAAAAGGAACTGGAGTTCTGTATTTTCACTAGCTATGAAATAATGGGAATAGACACATGCTCAGGGAATGATGCTCATTTCTGGAGGGAGTGGCATACAGGAAGGAAGCAAGATAGCACAAAGCCAAGGGAAAAGACTGATAAGAAGTTTGTCCTATCAGTGATTTCATATACCAGCCTAGTCCTGAACCTGCTCCCTAAAAAGGACTTTCTGATTTTTTTCCAGGCTGGAATTTCTGGAAGTGGAGTGGGTTTAATTAATTGATTATAAAACTAGTGTGTTTTGAAGTGATGAAGTAGGCTCTCAGGAAAAAAAAGAAGTATCAATAACCAATAGTATTTTATATAATAGCAAAATACAGATATTCTATCAAAGTGAAACAATTAAAATTTATAATACTCTAGGCAAGCCCTAGATCTACAGGTTCATACTGCCAAAATTTGAACTTTCAGAGTAATGAAAAAGTGGAATAGACAAGGCTTTTGAAGCACTTAGTGCTTATAACCATTTTATCTTCACGATAGATATGAACAGCAAAAGAAATTTATCAGTGAACTAAAAAATTGATGTATTAGAGCAGTGAGACTAAAATCCGTTCCTTGGAAACACTGTTTCATATAACCAAGACAAGAAGAAAACATGAATAATCAAGCTGTACTGTCCAGAACAAACACTGAACTTGGGAATCTTGAACACAAAAGTAAGAGAAGTGTGGACTTGCAGCAGTTTGAATAAATTATGTTTCAATTGCTATGCCATAACCTGAAAAGCAACATTGGTTTTATATGCAATGAGCAGATTTACATGAAACTAATGATCTGCAAAAACTGAGGTCGGAAATCTCAGACAGTGTGAACTGCAGCTGAGTCTTGGCAACTAAAGCCACAGTGTTTAATGCTTTATGAGGGATGTGATAGAAAATGAGCAAACCTAGTAATCCTAAGGCAGAAATCACCATAAGAAAGAGGGACCACCCTCCCCACCATTACTGCATTAATTATGGGAGATAATGTGGTAAATGCACAATATGAAAAAATAGCAATGGTTACTGAGGTCTACAGAATTCTTCATCCTAAGGACTTGAATTGGAATTTAAAAGCACCCTGAATTATTCTGAATATACTGTACAACTCAATATTATCCTTTTATGCCAAACAAGGTGTCACTTCAGGAAGCAGTATGTATTAAGAATATGAAGTACACATTAATTACCACAAATAATATTGAACTTCTCTTATCAAATATTTATAGTTTTACTTTTATTTGCTTTAAACTGGAATTTTCAGTCATTTACAAGCATCACATCAGTTATTTTCCTTCATTATCTATATGTTCTCTTTACAGGGCATACACGAACTTTCAGTTTTTCCTTAAATTTCACAAAATCAATTTTAAATCTGAAGATTTTTTAGAAAGTCATGTATAAATTTAGTTTTTTCAAGGCAGACAACCTCAATAATCTTCATACCTCATTAGAAGTGTGCTTTTCCAAAGCTGCTAAATGCTTTTTTATCAATTGCAAAGAAGATGCAGCATTTGCAGGGTCAGACAAAATAAATTATTTTAAATGTAGAAGAACAGTGAATATACATTTAAAAATTACTGAGATAATTCAGCTTAATCACTGTGTTGTTGTATAGTTAATGGAAATGTATCAGAGAACCTAAATCCTAAAGGTCATAATAAATACTTTTTTCTCTATGCAATTCTAAAAAAATATGTAAACATTTTGATACGTGAAAGATAATAAAATAGTGAAAAGAATTAAGAAGGCAACTCATTACTCATATTAGGGAGCATGAAACATTATCAGACTGAGGAGTGTTAAAGTAAATGCTGCCTCGTTGCAAAAATTATTTCAAACAGCTTTGTTATATTTGAGAAAAAGCAATTAAGATTTAATGTACAACCTGATTATTCATTCATGAGGCTTGATTAAGTTTGATTTTAATTCCTTTGTGTCACAAAGAACTAAGCCAGTAGACCACAGGGTTTTTTCTTTATGCAGTCTTCCCAGTCAACTCATGCAATAAAGCCAGAAAAAAAGTTTATAAAAAAATCCCAAGAAAACCCAACCAAAAAAAAAAAAAGGAAACCCCATCCCTAACACAACTACAAAATGATAGAGAGAAAAGTTTGTTTCTTGTTGAGATTTCTGCTATTTGTGTTTCAAAGCCTCTGTTAGTAACAAATCTGCAGGTAGAGATTTGTAACAAACACTAAACAGAACTCCCATGCACATGTCTGAATCCATGCTCGTCTATTCAGCCCAGCCATACACTTCGAAGATCAAGCATATTCAGTGAAAATGTGCTCTATTTTTCACAAGTATTAATGACAAAGAGTTTTGAAAGACAAAATATTCCATACTCTGTCCTCACTTCAAATAAACATCCACAGATTTGTAACAGCCTACTGACTGCGCAGAAATTTATTTAATTTTCAGAATATTTTGCTTCTTATTATTGTAGTCCAGTTCTCCATTACCTGACTTATGAAAAATCTCACTGTATCTATGATTTTTCATTGTAATATCACCAATGCACAGCAGAATGTTCCCATTTTTCACCAGAACTGTAATTACAATTGGACACCAGTTCTAGATTCTAAAGACAACACTTTATAAAACTTACAGTAAATTTAAAAACTTTTTTCTATTAGGATAAGTCAAATGACATGTAAACATTTCTTTCCGAAAATTTTACCTGAGAATAATGTTCAGATTGAGCACAGAAGCTAAAGAAAACAGGAACACTCGTGCCTTTCTAATGTTACAAAACGTATTACTGTTCTATAGTAGTGGAATTCAATTCAGTGTATTCCAATAAACAATCATGTTTATTGAAATACAACACTGTTTATTTGAATCTCAGCTATTTTTTCCTTGGCTTCGAATACTGCATAAATATTACATGCTGTTTAGCATAATAGAAAGAATAAGATGGAGATAAATGGAAAAATCATTGATTTGAAGTAAAACGTGGCTTTTTGCACTGAGACATTTCACATTTTCATGGAGAAATTTGTTAAGATTTCATTTTCAACTAGCAAAAGAGTTACTTTCACAGTTTCTATCTAAATTATTAGAGATTTTCTATAAAATTATTTAAAAGCAATGTAGTACATAAATACCAGATAAAACAACTCCATCTTACCTGGTTCCACTACAGTTTGGAAACATCAAAAGTTTGTCATATATATTGAGCAACTTCTTTTAAAAAAACCCTGCAAATAATAATTTCTTAACTTTTTCTTCTAAAAATTTCTGTCCATGAGGATACTATTTCCAAAGTCTGACTCCAAGTCACAACTGCCACCTTTGTAAACAGAATAATAAACTTGGTCACAACATTTATTACACATAAGTGAGTATGAAATATGGCAAGTT